>NC_087548.1:35226281-35963781 GCF_963921805.1 Phalacrocorax carbo
ACTGGAAGCCACCCTCTCCGCTTGCTAGCTTCGCTTCCGAACTCCAGATTTGATTCCTCCCCACAACCCCATGCTCCCAGATAGACGACTTCTGAAGGTGGCTGGGTTTCTCCCTGTTTTGCCCAGTTTACGCACATTTCCTTGACTCTTTGTTGTTGTTATTGTTGTTGTTGTTCTGAGTACAGAACAACCGGGTTTTGCTCGGTCCTAATAAAAAGCAGTACTTTCAGTCTGATACCAATTGCTTACATAGGATGAAGGAAGAAAACAGTTAACATGCACATGTATACTGAGGGTGCGGGAGACGTGTGTTGGCCATTTCCGCTCTGACATCCCCGTGTTGCTTTCACGGCGGACGGCAGCCCCGCTCACTAGCGTCCCGAAGGACACTCTTTGAGGACAATGACACGGAGCAGGTAGGGGTGCCGCTACCCCTCCTTTGAAGACCCGACTGCTTGTTTTGTTCTCGCTCGCCGGTGGGCATACGAACCACGGAGAGAACAAGGAAAAGTTCAACCTCTTAGTTTCACCAGCTTAAAAAAAAAAAAAACCAAACAAAAAAACCACAAAAACCACAGAAAAAACCCACCACTCAAACCACCCCTCCCCCCCACATACAGACACCCAAGCCTCAAAACCACCCCCACGACCCCCAAACCAAACCAACCCAACCAAAACAAAACGCCACCACCCTCTACTAGCAGCTTCTGCCGCATTAGGAAGGTTTCCACACGAGATAGCAGCTGCGAAGTCGGCTGATCTAGCGGCTGGTATTTTTCGCTAAAATTCACGTATTTAAGCCCGAAATTATGAATGCGCCGAACCTTCTGCCGCCGCCGCCTCGCCCCCGAAAGCATCCCACCCAAAGAAGCAGCAGAGGGGCTCGGGCTCCGTCGGTCCGCCGCCACGACACCCGGGCAGAGCCGGAGCATCGCCAGCAGCGGAGCCGTCCTTGGCTTTTGTCTCCCTACGCTGCTGTCTTCCCTCCTGTCCCTCCAAACTTTGGGCGCTCGCTCCGTGGTTTATTTATAGCCCTGGAGCCCACGGCTGTATTTTCTCTTGTGCCTCCTTTGGCTTGGGCTTAAGTCACTGGCAGGGAAAGTGAAAAGCAGCCAGGCGGACGGGCATACAGACGGGAGGACAGAAGGGGAAAAATGCTGAAAGTCCGGCGAGCGGGAGCCGGAGGGAGGTTGGGGCAGGAGGCCAGAGGTGCTGGGCTCCCCCCGGCTCCCAGTGGACGAAAGAGAGTTAACGAGGAAGGTCCGGCCCCGGTTCGGCGTGTGGGGAGAGGAAAGCCTCCTGCCACCAGGGATGGGGGAGGTCGGGACGGCAGCCCCATCCCAGCAGAGGTTTGCAAGAACCGGTGCTGCAGGACCAGGTGAAAATAAAGCGCGCAGGAGGGGATGGCGCCGCCGCCTGGGCCGGAGAGGGCGGCTGGGAGCGGACCTGCGGGATGCGGCCGCCGGCAGCCCGGGGGGGCCCGACCCACCCCGGGGGTCGGGGGTCGGTCCCGGGGGCGGCGGGGCGCCCCGGGGCGGCGCGGAGTGGCCGTGGGAGGTTGCGCCGAGACGTGGGCAGCAGCACCGCCCCGCTCGGCTGCCCCGGGTTCCCTTCTCCACCGCGCCTCTGTCGTGCTTTGAACAATCAAACCCCAAAACAGACCCCACGCCGCTCACCAGCACGGGGAAGTAACAGCTCTCGGGAAACGCGTGTGTCGGAAAAGGGGAAAGCTTTCCCTGCCTGCAGAAAACGCGACTGGGGGGTTAAAAACGCGGGTGTTTGGGGTTGTGCTGTTGTTTTGGGTTTTTCTTGTTTTTATTTTCCCCTCGGTCTGCGAGTAAAGGAGATCCCTTTTTTTCCGCGGCGTGGATGGTGCAAGCCTCTAACACGGCACCAGATATCTCCGTAATAGTGTCACCGTCATGTTGTTAAGCATTTCCTTATTGACGTGCGCCACGTTTAGCCTCTGATCTCCGAAATGGATGTCAAAGCAGTTTCTGACATCTTTAGAGCGCCTGTCCTTCAGGTAAGTAAAAAAAAAAAAACAAAAACGGTGAAGCTGTGGAAGAAGCTTGCTTTTAGGCTGAAAATTAGACCCCCCGGTTTGGCTTCGAGTGGCAGAACGTCCGGAGCAGCAGGATTGTACTCGGCTGTGCAGTTTGGCATTATTATGACCTCGTTCAAACGCATTCTGATGTGCCATGAGGAAGGTATAAAATTAGATTAAAGCTCCCAACAACCCGTCAAATCCCGTTCAGACCCCCAGCCCTGGACTCGGACTTGTTCAAATCACTGATGCTTTAGAACAAAACCCTGTCACCCTTCAACTCTCCGGGCAGATTTTCCTGTTTGATTACATTAATAATTTAATTTCCATTTCCTACCGGCCCTTCCAAGTGGGCAAATCAACCCCTTTCCAACACGGGTGGGGGCTGTTATTTTTAGCTCGTTCACTGGAACAAAATGTTCTAACACTCCCTGCTTTGAATCTCATTGCGGTTTGACTACTCTTTGATATTTAAGACCGTCGGTTTTCCTTGTCACACTACCTGTTTCAGGAAATGGCTCCCTTAGCTTGGCAAACCGCTCTCAACAAAGTAGACAGGAGCATTTGCCTAAGTAAAGAAACGTTTCTAAAATGTTGCAGGGAAATACCCGAAATACTAAACTGGTAAATCTACCGTAGGCGCTACCTTTATGATGACCCTAAAGTGTGCCCAGCTATCAAAATAGGTAAGAACTGATCAAAATATTGCCATGCCTTCTTGTCCCCTTGATAAATACATTTTGTCGGCACTTGCTGAACAGTTTTTGGGAGTTCCATACGCACTTCATAAACAGTACTAAAACGTGGGTCCGATTCAAATATCATTTAAATACCCCTGCTCCCCCTTTTCCAGCTGCGGTTCTGCGGCTACTGTTTCGGTGGTAGAGTACTTTAAACTGCGTTTAAATATTCGGCCTCTCCACGCCCCCCACCTCCCCCCCTCCGCCCCCCGTTGTCCGAGAGCTTCCAGCTGACACCAGCGCTGTGTCCATTTTAAAAACGTGTCGCTGTGTGTTTAGCTACAAGCTGTCCAAAGTGAATGCAAATAGCGCTAGGAAGGGATGCAACAAAGTAGGTGGGAAGGGAAAGGGGGAAATCAACTTCTGTCAAGTGTTACCTCCTAAAGCGTGAATTACAGTAATTCAGACTTTAAAAGCTAGCGCCCTTGAGATCATAATGCCATACGCATTTATATGTACTCAGAGGTACAGTCTGAGGTGTAGAAATTTTAACAGGAGTTTTAAACTTCACGGCTGTAGGTTTGGAAAGTCCTCATACCACTTGCGCCTGGACGCTCGCACGCATTTAGCAAAAACACCGCGTCGAACTCGGCGCCTGATTACTGCTATCCTCTCCACAGGATTTTCTGTTACCGCCAAGGGAATCCGCGTGTAGAATGCCCTCCATGGCCGGAGGCCAGGGCCTGAACGAAGCCAAATGAATAAAATACGTGCAAACTAGTCTTCTATGCACAGGGGTGTTGAAATATGTGTAAGTGAAGCGTCTAGAAAAGATGAAAATCCGAGTTCTGCAGCTCCGAATCCTTGCATTCTCAGCAACAGAACACGACCATTACGCACTAGATAAAGGGGTAAAATCCTGCTCGTATAGTGATTATCGTTATGACAAGGGGCAATAACTGCTTTGTGATAAAACCAGTGTTTGTTACGAAGAAACAGAGTGAGCAGCCATCCAGATAATCATTCCCTGCCTCTAACAAGCCTACTGTCTTCGTGATGCTTTGCGTGCTGCTAACCCCAGTGTCCTTGTCAATGGTCATTGTGTGTAGTGTCCCCCCCCTTTTTTTTTTCTTGCAGTTATGCACTTTGTTGCACACGCTTACCCTAATTTCAGCACTGACGCTCCGAAACTGCATGGAGAAATAAAAGAAAGGCTATTTTTTTCCCTGTGTGCGCGCATCGATAAATTCAATACCTATTCTTACTGTGCAGTAAGCTTCTCGTGTGATTATATCAAGCCGACTCAAACGTTAGAGTCTCAGGTTCCTCTGTTTTTGTAGCTCATCGTAGCTGCTTTTTCCTGTTTCTGGAAGGAGAGTGATAAACCCTCTTTGGCAGGTGCGGAAAACCTACAAAACCAGAGTGCAATACCGACGTTGTTCCTTAAGTTGGGCGCGTTCTGTGCATCCCTCTGTTAGAACATGCAGGCGGACCGGTGTGTTTAAAATAAGCGGACTCCTCGGCTGCATGCGAGCAGATGGTGAGAGGCACAGGTATGGAGAGCCTTAGGGCGCAGGGGTGTCCTGCAGCCCCGCCACCCCTCCGCTCCCCGCCGCCAGCTCCGCTCCACGGAGCGCCGCCTCGAACCGCGGCTGCAGCCCGAGGCAGCGCGGCTCAGAAGGCGCAGGGAAAACGCGGGCAGCGAGCAACAGAGCACGCCTCGCGAACGCGTTCCCAGCCTCACACAATAAAGGGTCTCCAGCCTCCACAAGGAGTCTAAACATAAAGTAAGAAGCCCACAAACACAAGGCAGGACGTAGTTTGGGGGGCGGCGGGGAGCGGAGGGACGTGAGTCTTTAATTCGCCACGGGTGCGCTCGGCAAGCTTCGTTTTAATTCTGCGTCGTATTTGTTGCCGGATTAGCGGGGCGAAGGCGGCCGGGCTTTGCAGAGGCGACGGCCACCCCCGCACCTCCTCGCCTCCCGCAGCCCCTCGCTTACATCTTCCCGCGCACGAACGCCTCCGGCCCCGAGGGCAGGGTGGAAATCTTCCCGAAACCTCACCAACCTCCTCCCGCAGGGTCGGGCCGGCGGGGTTTCTGCGGCTTCCGCGGCCGACCTGCCACAATGCCCCTGCCCCTGCCCCTGCACCTGCCCGGGCGCTGCCCTTTGCCCCCCGGGCGCCCTCGGGGACCCCTGGGCACCCCCGGCAGGGTGGGTCGCCGCTCCGCGCCGGCGCCTCTCGCAAGGCAGCGGCGCAGCCTTGCCCTGTCCTTTACCGATCGTTTCGTGACTTTCGCTCATTTATTCTTAAACGCAGGCGGATTTAAAAACCCCGCTGACGGAGCCGGTGGGAAGAGCGGTTTCCCAGCGCGGCCGGCGGTCTCTCCGCCGAGGCAGTGGCGCCGACTGCCCCGGGGAGGTTGGCACGGTACCCCCTCCTCGCCCCCACCCCAAAACCCAGCTGCCGCCTTGCCCCGCCCCGCCCACCACTGTGACCGACGGCCCGGCCGATGCCGGGATTATTTTTAGGATGCCCGAGGCTTTCACCCCCGTCGGAGGAACAGTCGCCTATTTTGGTCAGAGCATCTCCCCGCCGCCGGGCAGGGGCCCCCGGGTGCGCTGGGACAGCGGAGCCCTGGGCGTGGCAGATGGGCGGCCGCGCAGCCCCGGCACTCCCCGCTTGCGGCGTGGGGCTCGGCCCCTGGCTATAGGGGTCGGTCCACTCCGGCTGTGGGGCTTGGCCTCCTGCCTATGGGTCCCCCCGCGCGCCTTGTTGCTCTGGGCCTAGCCTTCTGGGTGCGGGGCACATGTTCCCCCCGTGTGTCGTCCCCCCCACGGGGCCACAGCACCTCCCCGAAGGAGTCCAGTGGCGGCTCTGGGGTCCGGCGTTGACCGTAGGGGTATGTCTCGGTTCTGCTGCTTCAGCATCACGTCGCCTTCCTGTGCCCACCCTAGCTTTCCTCTGGGGGCAGTAGTCCCTCTCCGTCATGTGAGGCGGCCCAGGGTCTGCACCCCCAGCCTGCCCCACATGTGAGTCAATGGTGACAAAGATCTGGCCCCACTTCCACTGCCAGCATCTCCCTGCCGCTGCCCCTCAAACGCTGGGTCACCTAACCCCAACCCAAGAGACACATCCTCTACCCAAGCACTTCCACAGGCCACATCTACCTTCCCATCACACTGCAGAAGGGTATTGCAAACTTGGCTTTGTTTACTTGCACACAAACCCCTTGAAGGTGAAGGGACCATTAGCCTTGGAAGGGAGGCAAAGGTAAAAATTGCTGACTAAGTTCGCGTACCCTGCTTGAAATAATGAAATATTGCACAATAATGCTTAATACAAGTCTGTATTAAGGCTCCAGAACTCACCTTAGTTCTTAATGTACTGAGGTGTGGTGAGTGCTTAAAACTGTTTACTGGTATCTCTGCATGCTGCTTCTTCATTAAGCAAACTGAAAAATAGCGTTTTATGAAACCATTCTGGCAGGTTTACCAGTGAGCTTGGTGCCTGCAGAGATGCTGATGCACATCCTTTCCACAGAGCTGTCAGTTTCTTGCAGTCTAAGCTTTGTGCCATGTGCTCCCAAATGCCATCTCATCATGAAGAGATACCATTGTTTGCTAAGGATTTTCTACTTCCCCCCCAACCCTGACTTCTTAACCACCTCAAAGCTAACATCAGTTGGCTGTTGTTTAAAGTCATAACTGTTCACTACCTACCTCATCCACACAACAAAATCTTTAAAGATTTCATTTTATGAAACAGAGAAGCTAACACTGGGGTGCCATTACCTCCATGAGGGGCAGAGTGTATAACCCGTGACCTACATTTTGCTTTAGGCAGATGAGGTTGGCAGAGCTGTGCAACCCACCAAAATGGAGGGTATCAGCTCCTACCATAGTCATGAAATGAAATACAGTTCACCACTTCCTAGAGAAGAACAGAAATTTGGACTGAAGTCTAAACAAAAGTCTTTGTTTGACCTATATATAAGCAAAATAAAGAGACATTTCAAGGAAAAGAGAAAATGAGACCTAACAAGGAAGGAAGAAGCACCTAGGTTTGTTCTGTCTTGAAAGGAAGGTTGTGAACAGCTGTGGTAGAGTTCAAGCATAGCTTTAATGGTGATGGGGAGTGGAGAGGGAGACGACCTTTTTTCCTTGCTATTTGAATATGTCCATCCTTAACATTTCCAGACAGAGTAGTGCCTTTGGGAACTGAAGCACATACGGCATGTTTAGAAATGACAGCTGGGGCAAAGGTGGCTCTTAGGATGCCTGCTGTTAAGAGAAGCCGAATTAGATTTTGGTGTAACTTATCAGAGCTGGAGGCCACCCCATGTTACACTAGTCCTCCTAGTGCTACTTACGGCCACAGTATGCCTTACATTTTTTTTGGTGTTCATTTCCTTCCCTTTGTGAACCATGTGTGAGTAATGGTGCCTCCAGTCCACAGATGATTGTTGAATTCCTAAGAGGCAATACCAAGTGTGAATGAAGATTTCTGTCAGAGACTCCAGCAAGCCTGGTTGCTACGTAGGCTGTCACCTCTTCACAAGGACAAATTCCTCAGACCAGACCATAGCAGCAGGGAGGGCCAGGAGAGGAGGAAGGTTTTGAAAGGGTTACACAAGTCTTAGTCCTATGCTCCACCCAGCCTGGTAATGGTGGGGGATGTTCAGCACATATTTCTGGGCTTAACTCACAGTATCTTAACATTACCCCTGGGATGAAATATACCCTCTTTTATGAGCTCAGGAGTGGTAAAATAAGAACTTTAGTGAAGTATGCAGAGGTCATCCTAATTCATGAAAATGAAACGGGTTCCCTCCAAGAATGATTTACTGTGTTTTGTTACCATATTTTTGGACTGCCATTTTCTATACTTAATCTTTTATGGGGCTTTTACGATTTTGTTAAACTGGGAGTTCATTTATAGGGGATGTTCTCCAGCTCCTTTCCCCAGTCAAGGCCCTAAATATGCAAAGTCAAGTTTAATTTCTATTTTTTGCTATGTGGTTCACCTCTCAGAAAGCTTTTAGATTCTGAAGAAGAACCTCTCCTACAAAGGTAACCTAGGGACCAAAGGAAAGGAAAACAGCAACATAGCTTGCTTTTACGTTCAGGGGACTGCTTGTAAAGACTGTTTAGAGAAAATCACATGACAACCCTGAAGAGCATACTGACACTGTATCCTCACCTGGTTTGGGGGTTCTCTATGTAATTTCTTTAGACCCTCTTAACATGCACACCCAAGGACACGGACTTATGAGTAGAACAATGTGATGATGTAGCTTTCAAGGCTGTTTATGTTTGAACACTGAATCAGGTTCACTACCTCACTCTGTACCCAGAGCAGAACAGACCATGAGGCTACTTACATTCTTTCTCAAGTGGCCTGATCTGCTGCTGCTAATCAAATAAGAGAATCCTGCATGCCTGAAAGTGAGAGATGCAGAATTCTTGGGGGACTCAGAGTGATGAGCTGCACCATACCTTCATAAAAATTGTACTGGTGTATAATTGGCCTGTAAGTAAAGTTTAAGAGCAAGGAGCCACAACAAGTTCTCTTGATGGTGAGCAGAATCTGCGCTTGCCAGAGGCTTTCTAGCTGACTCCCAGAACAAAGAGTGTACCCTTGTTATTAAAAAAACCCCTGTATAATTCCTGAAAGAATTAGGAGGTAACTGGTCCTTTATTTCTGAGGCAAGCTCTGCTGAACAGCTGATACAAAGCAGGAGGGGATCATTCAAACATCTGTCTTTGTAGCAGAGTTGGAAGCTTCTGAGACGATTCCCCAAAAATGCAGTTATAAAGAAAAATGAACAGGCTGATTTTAGGGCAAGGATGATTTTAAAAACTGTTTTAATTCTTTGACTGTGCAAGATTTTTCACTAAAAACCAGAGCCTATACTGCCAGGCATTTCTTTTTCATTTCATCCCATCTGTTAGGTATGTAAGCATTAAGAGTGCTACTTTTTTGTTTTTTTGTAAAAAGTTATAAAAATTGATGTGTCGCCCTTCTTTTCATTAAGGGAAGGAAGTGAGCAATGAATATAGGCTAAGAATATATTCATGGCAGTTTGCTGTCATTTCACACAATTCCAGAAGTGTATGTAAAATGGAAAGTAGGGGCCAATAAAAGCAATTTTCTGAGTTGTATTAGCTGCCAAGCGGAATCACAATATATGGTGAGTTGGGAATCTGCAAGATTTCTCAACTAATTCTACTGGACTTAAATTTTAATTTGCCATCAGAACAAAGCTCTAATTGCAAGAAGCAGCAGCTTATTACATCTTTTATGTGACTCTGACTCACACATTGACCAAACTGTAAGGAAAGAATTTTCCCTTGCATACAGATGATGATCCCACTTGGATGTTCTGTACCTAAGAATTCTCCATGATTTACTAATAAGAAACAGAGAGGAAATTATCTTCATCTGTTTCTCTCACCATAAAGCCCAAAATAGACAATGTGTTAAAACGATTGCATATCCTTGCACCTTCTTCAGTTAACTCATCTTGCACAGTCCTCAACTAGCAAGCCATTAAAGAAAACTGTGTGTAGAGGAACTTTTATATCTCAGGTATCACTGAAAGGCTTGTAGTAAATACAGAAGGGAAAACACAGAAGTAAAAGTTAGAAGAGTAAGGGGGAAAAAGACGAAAAGGGCGCCTACTGAGGCTTCTTTCATGATCAAAGCCCACCACTGCCATTAGGCAATCAATCTGCAGTTGCGTACATAAAACTTTGGCAGTGTATAGTCTCCACTGCTTTCAACAGAGGCTTTAGACATCTGAAACTGGGCACTCTCCCAAAATTTAGACCCAGTTGCACTCTACATTCCAGAAAAGACAGCACCAAATCGGAGGCCCTCTTTTACCCATGTTATTTTCAAGCTGTGGTGTATGAAAAGTTATGTTCCAACCCCAGCCCCCCTCCATTTAACCTCTTGGGTTGGCTATGATTGTGTCCTCCAGCTTTGTCAAATGGTACACGCTGCTAGTAGGCAACTACTGCTGAATTGCATTGTTGGTTTAGAAGAGGTTACTAAAAATTTGTGTCTGTCTTTCCTGACTAATTCCTTCCAGGATCATTCAGTCACCTACAGACTTTGTTATTCTGTAAATAGAAATCTACATTGGCATAACATTTTGTAAATGGAATGCAACTTGTTTCATAAGAAGAGTGACCCTGCATCTCCTGATTTGTCTTGCTTTTCAGCTTTTAAACCTCTGTGTCTTTTGTGCTGGGACATTCTCCTGCTCCTGATTCAAAACCGGTCCTAGCAGCCAGCCAAAGTTTTAGCAGCTTCCTATCCTCTCTCACTCCACAGTCAGAGGTTTTTCAAGCAGCTGCACTGGATTTCCTTGCAGGGAGATGAATTCAAAGGAATTCTGCACTCACAATCGAAGCACAGAGGGCAGCCTCAATTACTTAATCCTAATCTATTTACCTCTATCTCTAGATGCTTCTGCCTTCCTCTGATTAAACACCTCTTTAGAGACAGATAACCTAATCTTAGTGTATCTAAAGAATACAGAGGCTGCCCTACATTTACTAGATTTTACAATTCCAGAATACTCCATTTCTTACTGCTCTGTCTTTCATACCATTATCAGAAAAAAAAGGCAGTAGCTATAGATATATGGGATGTTTGCTGAACTATTCCACATCCACATAAATGCCCTGTGGAATGTGCAGCCTCCAGTGAAGTTCTGCAGGAGAGATCCTTCTACAAGAAAAAGTCAGAGACCAAACACCACTTAATAGGATACGCATAGAAGTGTGGTGAGATCCAGAGCATGCCCATGAAATCATCTGTGTATTTATGATAAGAAGCTCACTCCCTCTTGGATAACCTCATGATTGCTTTTGTTAAACCCCTGGCAGTTTAAAAGGCATCTTGCTTTCCAGCGTCTGGGCCTTCTTCCTTTCTCTTTTCTTCTCTCTTCCCCATACAAGGGCCCCCTCTCTTCACTCAGCTCCCACTCTCCCTCTCAAATGACATTCTTTCTGTACTTGTCTGCGCAACAGCACAAGGCCCAGGCTGTGCTTCTAAAAGCCAGGAATAATGCCCTAGTCTCTCTGAGTGATTGATGCACTATCCATGGAGAATACCATGATTTGGTCAGAGGGGTTCGCAAAGCCATGCATGTTAAGATACCTGCTGATCTGCTTTTAGCTTTCACTGTGATTTAAACAGAAGAATTTGGTGAATATTCCTTGACTATATGGTCTTCCTTGTTGTTGTTGAGAAGATGAAGCCCAAGATTTCAAGGCAGATTCAGTCAAGGAATCTCACACACACACACACACACACACACACACACACAGAGATGTATGTTGCAAGAAGTTCTATATGTAATATTTAAAAGAATTAAAACTTGAAGAAAGTATTTTGCTTGAACAGACCTACGAGGCAAGTCTTTAGTTCAGGCAGAGTTGCCTATTTTAATTACGCACCCACATAACCTCACTTTGACTAGTATATCTAGAGAGGACCAAGCAGCTAGCATTTTGCTTCCTAAACTCTTCGCCTCCTCTGCCAAGGTCAGACCTTACACAAGTACCTTCAGTGTGTAACCAAAGACTAGATACAGCCCAGGATGTGGATGCTTGTCGATCTTGGGTGAGTGGAGACATACTGCTTCACCTTATGCCTGAGCCTGTACCTGAGGCATGCAGTCATCTGTTACAGGACAAGCTCTGAAGTGTTAAGAGATTCAGTTTTACTGTGATCTTAATAACTGAAAGCAGTTCTATTATTTAATGTTACATGGGATGTTCCTGTTTCCAGAAGTCAACAGTATAATTCTCATTAACTTCAGCATTAAATGGAAGTATTCACTGAGCACCTAGCAGGGGAAACAGGTACGGTAAAAGTCAGAGAACTGTAAATGCCTGCACGGAAAAGCTTGTTCCAAATGTCCCGGGATGCTGCCAGCGCAGATCTGAATCCAAGCTGTGCAGTTCAGGAAAAGCTTTACTGACAATCTTTTAAGAAATTAACCTGCTGCTTTTCTCCAGTTATGATTTTGTATAAGGAAAGCTTAACCCTTAGGACATTGACATTTTTCCAAATCACCAGATAAACTGTCAGAGCACAGCAGTCTTTCAGTCAAAAGCTATCCTGGGCAAACTGGAATTTGGAAGAAAATAAGGTAATTGCTGTATTAATTTATATAGATAATTAAACAATTTAGTTAATTTACTGTTTCTAATTATATGCTGCTATATGTTATTTTTCTGTATCTCTAAGTCTCATGAGTAAAATCAGAACGGAAATGACTCACAAAGGTTTGCCAAGTTTCAACTATATGTTGCCATCTACTGTTAGAATAATAACAGAAAAAAAACACAAATGGGTGAAACTAGCACTGTAATTGTGGAAGAACTCAGTCGATATTTGTGTCCTATTGTGCTGCTGCACAAGGGATTTTTCTTTGAATGCACAGGCAATAATATGTCCGTAAATCCTTCTGTATGTCAGAAGGAGAATAGAGTTCATTGTTTGCAAGATCTCATTATGATTACTTTTCAGCTTCTAAAAATGTTGTAATAGTTTCCAGATCCAGCATTTATGGTATTCAGTATGTCGAGAGAAAATAGACTTCATGGAAAAGCTTGTTCTAAATGTTCCTCATCTATGCTTTTTTTGACTGAGCACATAGGAAAGTGATAGTAACATGCATAGCAGATTTCAAAACGTTTTACTTCTCCAGCATTAAAAGTTAAAAACACCCCCTCCCCTACACTGACAAATGCATAAGGGGTAGCTTTGCATCAAGAGTAGGCACGAACATCTGGGTAAGGACATAAAGTCATATTGGTTACAGATCGCTTTGGTTCTCAGCTGACAATAGAAAAACTACTGTCAACCTTTTACTTTATATATAGCAGAAACAGAATATAAAAGGGGTTAAAAATCTCAAAGAGGACACTATCCCTGAAGCTCCAAAAATGAAGGCAATGTGCACGTTTCTGTGTTTGACACTGGAGCAGGAGATGGATTTCAAGCAGTTATGGGACTTGTGAATTCCTGCTGTGTGTTCGTATTTCTCCATGACCCATATTTGCTTGTTGAAAGGGACCCATTGAATTTCCTATGCCAGATTTGATGGAAAAATATAGTAAAATATACTCATCTAACAAGGCCTACTATGTTTCAGTGAGAACTTCCCATAACTTTGAAAAATCCTCTGCTCATGTGTTGTTTCATTACATGCTCAGACAACATCCTCAGCTGCCTGTCGTGAGTTGTGAAAAGGTTAGAGGCTATCCATACACTCTAGAAAAGAAGAAACCTGAGCACAGAACAAGCAAAAAAACATGCATCGTATCATGCAGCGCCACCTACAGCTGGAACCGTGAATTATAAATTATTTTTCAGTACTGCTGTAGGGACTTGGTGCTGCTGCTGCTGAAACAGCATTGTAGAATGGCTCTTGCACAGCCACTTAACACAGAAGATAAAATTGAGGGAATACCAGTCATGTTTGTTGTTTCATAATTTCTTTGAATTCTGTCAAATTATGTATTCTTTGAGGTACAGGAATCTGAATTTTTATTATGTAAGTTCTGATTCAGCAGCCAAACGCATTTAATGTGAGATGCAATGTAGGATGGACTGAGAGACATGGAGCAGTAGCCCTGGACCCTGGAACTGTGTACTGAATAGTTTGTTTCACCTTTGCGTGTTACCAGCGTGAAAGTAAGAATGGGTCAGCCAAAAGCAGTATCAGAAATAGCGTACAAGTCTCTTTGTTAGGAGTTATGCAATACAGGCCAAAGCTCTAAGAACTTTATGAGATACAAAAAAGGACAGAGTTAGGAAAGCCCAAACTTAGAAGGAGTTGAAATTATCAAGGGACATGATGAGCAACAATAAGATCTTCTATGGAAAAGGCTAAGACACTCAGTGACTTCTTTGACTTGATTTTTACTGTTTGTGTTTGTCTTCAGGTCTCCTAGGTCCCTAAGCCTACTGTCAAGGCCTTGGGGAATGAAGCATTACCCAGGGTAGAGCAGGATTGAGTTAAGGAGTACTTAAGCAGGTTGGACACACTCAAGTCCATGGGACCAGAGAGCATGAATCTCAGGATGTTGTGGGAGCTGGTTGGTGTCCCTGTTAGGCACTCTCTGGCATTTTCGAAGTGTCATAGTGTTTCGGAGAGGTTCCTGATGGCTTGGAAAAGGAAAATTATGCACAGCCTTGTTCTAAAAGGACAAGAAGGTGGATCTTAGGAATATCAGGTTGGTGAGCCTCACCTCAGTCCATGGTACGATCACGAAGCAAATCCTCCTGGAAGTCATGTCCAGGTGACTGAAGGAGAATAAAGTGACTGGGAGCATGGATTTAGAAAAGACAAACCACAACTGACCAGCAGGATTGCCTTCCATAACATCCTACATAGACAGGAGGAGAGCAGTGGATACTGTTTACCTCAGTGTAGCAACACCTTCAGAGCAATCTCTTGTAGTATACTTATAGCCAGATTGCTGAGATGTAAACAGTATAAATGAACCATATAGTAGGTGGAAAACTTTCTGGGCTGCCAGGCTCATAAGGTGGTGGTCAGCAGTATGAAATCTGTTATTGGATACTTGTGACATTGTGCAGGAATAAGTCTGGTGATAGAGGTGTTTAAAGCAATCTTGTACTTGCATATTTTTGATTATTAATCTTTTGATTATAAATAAAAAGCAAACTTTTCTAGCTTCCAGACTCTTAAGGAACCGAATCCAAACATATGCTGAAATTCGTTACTTTCTTTGCTTCCCTAAAGTGTTCCTTTGTTTGAGTCTGCTTTTTGTGTTAGAATTGTCAATCTGCTGAAAGAAAGGCTGGTCATAGCATGCTAATGCTAGATCTGATAATGGAAACATCTCACTACACATGAGAAGAAGTGTCTACTTCCAACAGATTATCACTTCACCATCCTTTACTGCAGCTGTGCTACCTGCAAGCTGTTCTGGGTGGTCTCCTGCATTAACTTTAGTGCCTCTTCAGTGGTGGCAGTAAGAATTGCTTTAGAGTTAAAAAAGCTGGCTCTGATTTACCTAATTCTGGTGATTTGCCTGGTGGACACCACAAAAAAAACTCCAATAGCAGACATGGCAATGTTTTTACTAGGACTTCCCCCATCTAATACTGTCAGTGAAAACATTTCCCAAAAAAACACAGTGGAAACAGCTGGTTTCAGCATGTCTGTAGTGTTGCTGCTCTGGCCCATTAAAAGGCATGTCCTGTTCATTGATGAGCTGTACTCCTTCTCAGCACATGTACATGTAGGTATAGTTTTCCCTTAAGCAGAGCAGAGATACAGAATGAATAAGGAAGCAGTGACCAGTCCAGTCTTGTCCATGCAGGAGAAGGCTCAATGGGGACCTTATCAATGTATGAAAAGAGAGTGTAAAGAAGGTGCAGCCACACTCTTTCCAGTAATGCCTGGTGACAGGACAAGAGACAATGAGAACAGACTGACACACAAGAGGTTCCTTCTCAACATCAGAAAGCACCTTTTCACTGTGCAGGTGACTGAGCACTGGCACAAGTTTGCCCAGGGGGGTTTTGGAGTCTCCACTCTTGGAGATATTCAAAGCCATCTGGACACAGTCCTGGGCAATCTGCTCTGGGTGGCCCTGCTTGAGAGGGGAATTGGACCAGATGACCTCCAGAGGTCTCATCCAACTTCAACTGTTCTGTGATTCTGTGATTCTGATCAGCTTTTTCCCATAGGAAATTGCAGGATCGGCTATTAATCCCATCCTGTTTAAGAACAACCCTTTTCTATGGTAGTTGGCAGTGTCCATTTAGATACAAAGCAGTGGAAGGTAACATGCAGATCTAAACATGTAGCTATGCTACAATCACCCAATCCTCCTATAACCATGTAACAAAGCAGAGTTCCCACAAATATGTGGAAAGGCAGTGTTGTTCCTTCTTCACTTTCAGTTTTGCTCCTTCTTCAGCATACTCATATTACAGGTCAAAATTTAAGTCACATGAATAAAGCCCCAAAAGGTCTAGGTATGTGACAATCAGGTATTAGACTGCTTCAAAAGGCAGGGAAAAGGAGTGAAATGCAGTGAGATTTACGAAAACCAGTTCCCAGAGGGTCTTAAATTAGAGGTGCAAAACAATACAGTTTAATAAGGAACATGCTTTCTGCCTGTTTTGGAGGCAAGCTGATCTGTCTAAGAGAGCTTTCTAGGCTTAATTGGTCACAGTTCCTGGTAAGGACAGAATGTTACAAACATCTGTGAAACTTTGCAACTTGGAGCAGAAACATGTCACGCATCTTAGAAGCTCCTTGGTTCATACACAGCAGTTAGCATACACTGAGTCCAAGGACAGCAATGATCAAAAGGCCAAACAGTATTTATGAAGGGCACATATTGTCATAGCTGATTTTTTTTTCGTATCAAACTTTGAAATATTATGAATTTGTTGCAGATTTTATGAGTTGTAGTGTTGTTGTATGTCATTAATTCTGATTAAAAACATCAACACATTTGGTGTTTTTCTTTAAGCAGTTGTTGGAGATGGAGGATTATATAATAATTATAATTATAGCCATATAATTATAATCAATAAATAATATACTAATAAAAATATGGTGATATAATATCAGTTTTCATTAAGAAAAGGACATCCCAAAAAGCAGTTATCTGTTGGTTCTCACCTTCTGCACAGCCCCTCTAAAAATGTGCTCTTTTGGTGTCTTAATGGTTTCACAGCAAATCTCATCATTTTTAAACTGGTCTTATGCTTATGAAAGAGCACTGAGCAATTTTTCTGCTGTGTGGGAAAGACAGGTGTGAGGTATAGCAGGCAATGAATTAAGCTCTTCAGGGTTGAAAAAGGCATAACATCGTTTCCTTTACTATTAAAAATCTTAGTTTCTTTTCACAGAAAGGGGTGGCTTTCTACTGACTAGTGAAAAACACTTGTCTCGGAAAATGCCTCTTTGTCCCTTTGGAGCCAGTAGTCTTCCTCAGTGGTTCAACAGTCCTTGTAGATAAAGCTTTGACTCCTTGTCCTTTACGTGGTGCTTCTAACAAGCAAGATCAATAAGAAAATCCACTTTCCTAAAACGAACGGCAAAACTCCAATCAACGCCCAGCCTTCATCCGCAGGACCTCTGCAGATTCATGCTCTTTTCTATAGATCCAGCAGAGGGAGCTTGTTTTACTCAGCGAAAACGCTCAGTTAAATGTTTTAAGATTTTGGGGGGAAAAGCATTGCCTGACAAAATGTAGTAAGTCAAAATTACATGAAACAAGTTATTAATTCTTAAGAGATAAATTATTTGGAATGGTTTTCATGCAGCATAACTAAGTGTAAGCACATATGTGTAATCTAGTAATGCAAAAAAACGCCCCATGCTCTGTGTTTGATGGTAATAAAGATGTCATTGTGCTACACTTCCAGTGAAAGTGAAGTCTAAAATCAGGATCAATTCTGTCATTTTAGTCATCATAAAAATTTAAGTCATGGCAGTTACCTCCTTCTGCTTCAACTTCTTTCTGCTTCAATTTGTATAGGGCAATAACGCCTCAGAAAAAGCTATGAAACTGTATTGGCTAATATTTATAAGGCCTTAAATACTTCCAGCCAACTATCATTGCTGAGACTGCTGTTAGGCATTTGAGTTGGAGCCACATTTAGGACATTGTTACACATACTGGTGTAAAAATTACCCACCTGTTGTGGGTGACATTCTTTCATGTGTTTCATCCATGATTGGAAAAGCATTTTTTCTATCAGCCATGACTATTTTATTTTGTTGCTTGGATTATACAGATATAAAAATAATTATAGTTAGATGTCTTGGTGAGGACTGGGAGAGAATAGAAGTCAGATTTCTGGGCTCTCAGAGCTTTGCTCTTCTCACAAAATACTGTAGCGATGAATGCAAGGTAGACTGAGGACACTGACAGTGAACTAAAAAATGAGGGAAGATAAGGTCATGTTTGATAAACATGTCATGGTACTGGTCATTGCAGAAGAAGAGATTAAGTGCTGCAGGGTTACTTTAACCTTCTCAGGTTATATTAATTTAAGACAGCTCATACAGTGATTTGTTTGTTAATTACTTGATTGCATAAATATCAGGATCCTATAGCTGTAATTGCTACTAATGCATCATAAAAGAGGTTTTTAAATTATGCTTAGGAATATATCTGATTTTGAAATTACACTGATGTATCATTTATATAATTTAATTAATATCTAGGTATCATAGACAATGTACTATCTCTTCTGAGAAACAGGAATTTGCCAACATTAACAAGTGAAATTCTCACAGTGCCTTTGAGAGACATGTTAGAGATGGAAAGCTTAGTTATACGAAGATTGAATGACATGACTACTGTGATCAGCTGATGCAAGCCTACTGGCAATTTTCCTAATCCCTTTCATATTACAGACTGGTAAATTATCAGCCATGATGTTCTAGCACAAATGAGCTAGGTTAATATTGTTGTTCCCCGTGACCATCCTCCAAAACCAGAAACTTTGATATCTCACTCATAATCAGTCTTTCCTACCATAAAAGATGTTTAGGGAACATGTATCATCCTGAGAGCCCCCTTAGAGGGTGAACATGTGGCTGGTTATGCTGGTAGATGTGAACTGGTTATAACCTCTGGTGAATGTAGCAGTGATTAACAGATGAGAGGCAGCAGCCATAAACCTCATTCAATTACAAACAGAACAGCACATGAAACTGCAATCATTTTACAGCCCCAAACCTTACAAAAGCTCTCCCCCATATGATTCTTATGTACATTAAAAAAGGAAAACAGGAACATGATGAGGAAAGTTTTGGTAAACAGCATTCCTGCTTACAGGGGAAACCTTGCCTATCTTCTTTTGGCCTCAGTATAAATACTTTTTGCCAAAAGAATACCTATTAAGTGCATATACTCAGTGAAACGAATCAGACCATATCAGTGAATAATCTGATCCTTCAACTATTCAAAATACAGACGTAACTGGTGAAATCACTATTAAAAAATAATTTGCTGTTTAAACAATCATTTAATAGCCACTGAATAGATTTTAATAGCCTGAGTCAATCTCTGGGATCAGGTGGTGTTAATCAATGTCCTTAACTCAGTGCTGAGGTTTAGATTATGATATTATCCAGCTCCTGGACTGATTTTTAACATGGTAATCACTAGACGTTTTATTATTTCATAAGTATCAACCAACTGATTGTTTGAGCTTTTCTAAAAGTAGGTATTCCCTAAAAATGTTTATTCAGCATAAGAAAACCTCTATCAGACCAGATGAACGCAAAGTGAAGGGTCACAGATTAGATTTCTTAAGGAAGCCAGAAGTTTGACATTATTGTGCCTGTTCCTTACTAATCCCTGCCAGGTAAATCTTAATTACCATGCAAATCTTAGCCAGATAGTTTTTATACTCTGCAATTTTGCGGTGTAACAAAACATTGTGGATATGGGTTTTTAACCACTTTCGGCTATATGTAGCATATTAAACAAAATAATGGTGGAATTTTTTAACAATATATGTGTGGGGTTTGGGTGGGTTTTTTTGTTTATTTATTTATTTTGCATTCAGTAGATCCAAAAAAAGACCTCACCAAGGAGTGTAATGTCTTTCTAACTTTAGGACTGAAAGCATTAGAAAGTTCTGCCACCTCCAGAGTTTAAAGGGACTCTATTAACAGTGGCCCTCATTTTGTCATCCCCTGAGCAGCACTTTCCTAACCCCAAATAGCATATTCAAGAGATAATCAGCACAACAAAATCAGACTTCAGTCATATGGACCCCCTTATTTTAACACTAATGAACGGACATTAGAATAATTTTTAAAATCTACTGTTTTGTTATCAAGAATAGAAAATGCATTTACATGGGGTTTTTAGTGTAGGTTGTTGAGCTGGTGCTTAGGGAGCTCTCAGTGCAGCCAATGTAAGGGTCACAACTGAACTGCCAAGAGTTGTCACCAGAGATACAAGATGGTACATAACAAAAATAAAACAAAATTTACAGTACTTTCTCACTGCAATCCAAAAAGCCTCGTGGAAGCAGGGCAAGTATTAGCATGTGTTTACTCAACATTTGCCATTGCCAATGGGGCAATATCAACAGGGAAATGTATCTGAGCCCTCACGAGCCCACTGGTACACTGCTGTTATGTCATTGACAGTAATAGCATTTTACTAGCATAATGCTTAAGTTTGTGTTGTTAGCATTATACAGAATGAACTTGTGACACATTTATAATATACCATCCACTATGCTTGTGAGGATGTTTTCAGCAACAAAACATTTTAAAATCTGAAAGGAAGTAGTCCTGTATAGAAGATGTATATGGACTTGAAAAAAGGTTGTCTGAGTAACAGCAGTTCTGGTGGTACCAACGTCTCCTTTCTCTGAAAAAAAAAAGACTGGTAACAGGAGTGGCAATATCCCTAAAAAGGCTCAGAGAAGAAACCTGAAAACACCTTTGCAGAAGGTGAATCAACATTTCAAATTTTAGCAGTATTGTACAAAGATTTTATCAATTTGCACAACAATCCACATAACCGGACTGTTTATGGACCATCTTATCTGTTATTAGTCTCTTGTTAATTGTGTTGTGACATGATTTCACACTGGAAATCAGGGCCTACAGGCAGCTAAAAGAAGAGGGATCTTTAAACAGACAAAAAGGAATCTCTGTGAGTTTCCTTACAAAAACATTTTTGTCCTCCTGTGTGTGGCATTGGTAACATTTTTCCTGCAACAGCAATGAGTACAGACTGAGAGCTGAAGATAAATGCTGAGCTGCAGCAGCAATATTTGTGAACAGTTACTCCAGCCATAGGTGCTATGAGCTGGAGATGGTAGGCAAACACTGGTATTGTGTGGCTTTATCATAAATACCTACCAAAGCAACAAAGGAGACTCCCCAGCAGAGAGAGCTAATCCGTCTGATCCACACACCTCTGGTGTTTGCTAGGCATGGGATAATAGCAATATATTGCTACACTGCTAATGACTATTAACGTATTAGAGGAAGTGGCACAACTAGTCATTACGATAAAGATTTCAGGTAACTAACATCTTTCGAACTGAAGAAGCACAGGAGTTTGGGATGTACACAGTAGGAGGGGGGGATTAATGGTTGCTGGTTGACGCTAAAGGGGACAATGCTACCTAGACCAAGGTGAAGATAACAAGCTGTTTGGCTGCAGAAGTGCAACTGAAAGGTCATTTCATTCCTTGTTATATAATTCTGTTGAGAGAAATCTTCCTATTGGAAGAACAAGTCAGAAAGATCTGTTTATTTCCAACAACACAACCTAAACCTCATTAAAAAATGTTCTCTGTGTCATGTGTACCTTGTTTTGTGAAAGCTGAGTTTCTAAGTCTAATGCGTTCTTAATTAATTTTTCTTCTTATCAAAAATCTGTTATATAAGAAATTGGTTTTGAAATCCTTTTCCTAATTTGAAAGACATTTAAATACCACCGATGATCAGATACAGTTTGGTTATGTGATTGGGATGACTTGATGAGTATTCTGTTATTACAGCTGTTCTGAATAGTTTTGTCCATCCTCCTCACACAACATTAAGCAGCCATTGCATAAGACAGGTATGTGAATATTTCCTTTGTGTTTTTGCCTCATGGCTATCTTTTCCATAGAACAAGCTGTAAATCAAGTTAAATGTGGCTCCCACAAAATTTTTCCACCATTGCTTTAGTAATTTGATGGAAGAATTTAATCTGAAGAGATGCAGTACAGTACCGTCTGGACACCCAAGCAATCTACATTTGCTTGGCTCCTCTGCACTATGACACCCAAAAGTCTAAGAATTTTTCAAGTGGGACTTTGCTGTTCTTTTAAACAGATAGTCTTGACTGTAGCTATCCATGCATCTGCATAAAATCTGAATATAAAAAGTAGGATTTCAAGCCAGGAGTCTCCAAACAATGGTCTGTTCTGGTCTAACAAGTTCATTATGGAGGGATATATCACCCCCAAACTGCTCTGGAGCTAGAACAACTTTCAAAAATAAAAAGTAAAACAAATACTGGTGATAAATGGAGACAAGTTTTGGCATATGTGTGCTAGGCACACTGAAATACAGCTGGATTGGTGTTAACTTTCAGTCACTGTCTCTGTTCCCCTCTGGTTTCTTCTCTGTATTATGTAAGGCAAGCTTCTGTACTAGAAGAATTCCAACTGAACAGGGTCATAGGATGCTTTATGGGTTTCCTCAGGCTCACATATGTTTTATTTGCCAACCAGATTTACTTAAAGGCAGGTTTATTATCCAGTGTATTGTTTAGATACCATGAAAATTCACATCTAAGTAAAAAGTATTCACTAGCTCTTACATTAAGCCAGTACTAACATAAGATGAGAAATGAATTTAAAAGGTGATTTTAAATAGTGAGATGTCCATTATCAACCTCAGGTTTTGATAAAGGATGTTATTTTTTTAAAACACTATTGAAAAAAACACTATACACTTCAAAACCAAATATTTTTGCTGTCTAATACTAGACTACATACATATCCTGAGCATTCCGCAGACTGCTTTGAAGTCTCATATAATCTGTCCACACACAATAGCTCTGACAACTAAAAAATAAGTAAAATAAGAAGCTTAATTTCTATGTTTTACCCAGTTGCAAAGATAATACTGTGTTACAAGTGTTTAATTCAACCACTAGGACTTTTCAGGCTCATTTAATGGTACCACATCATCAGGATGACTGCAATGGAACTTAGTTTATCAAAGAGTTTCCTTTGAACTACACACACCTTAGGGAGGTTCACTTTTTTTTTTTTCAGGAAAGTGCACAGCGCTAAGGACCAGAGTTAGCTCTTCTTCATCCTTAACACAGCCCAGGAAAAAGCCTTTTATTCTGAGGCTGTTTTGCTAGATGTTATGTCATCATTCAAAAGGGAAACAACCCATCACATATATCCATGGGTTCCTTTTTGTTGATATAATAACACAGGAACAGAAGTTCAATCCAGTGAAAATTTAAGTTATGATACTCAAGGAAAGAAAGGCATTAACAAAAAGGAAAGACAGATGAAAAGGTGACAGGATTTTACTAGATTCAATAGTATAGTCTGAACTGTAGCATCATCATCTCTTGCAATATCAAAAATTATATTACAAATGGCCTCTTCGATGCCTTGGGGCAGAGGTCTGCTCTACCACTGTGAGTTAGGGTGCTTATAAACCTGAAAGGTCTTGTGATCCCCAAATAGCCAACACCTTGAACACAAAAGAGATGACCTGTCTTTAGTTCACATCCACTTGCCTCTGGGTTTTGTCATATTCGGGAACCCTTTTTTCTTTGACATTGCCATTGCCTACTGTAATGTAAGGCAAGCTTACCATCTGTGTGGGTAGCTAATTTTCTTCTTCTGTTACCATGTTAGGCCCAGCTACTGCCTCTTGGGTCATTTTTAAATGGGGGACATATTGGAAACATAGTGTGCCAGGATTATTTCAAGGAGACCTACTATTTAGTACCACTAGGCCAAGATTCCCAATTTCCAAATTAATTAAGCTCTTAGCTAAATTTTAACAACCACAGTCAATTAAAGAAAAATAACTAACATGCTATCAAATCAAAGAATCTCCAGAGGCTCATGTTTTGTATTTAGACACGCTGACACAGTCTAATGCAACAAGTTTTCCCCTTGGTGTCAACACCAACTAGATAGGCTTAACAGTTACAAATGCACAAGCTGAATCAAAGACAGAGGCATACTTACTAATGTTGCTAACATGCTTTTTAGTTTAAAGGGTTTTAAAAATCACTCTTCTTCTTGAATGACATACAGTATCATGCAAGCAGTAGCTTTGCATTGGGTTCTCTGACAACAAGCTTCTTTGATTTCAACAAAAGAGAAGTACGGAGGATGGAAGCAACAGAGAAATAGATCACTGGGCTGCTAGTAGGCCTTAAATATGAAGCAGATAAGCATCTAAACAACATGAGACCCTGCATGAGTATTACAGAAGTAAAAGTCATTTAGCATATAGAATCTTACAAATTAATGCAAAAAAAAAAAAAAAAAGCTGCACATATGTGTTTAGGTCCAGAAATGTGGCCTTATGCACTATTAAAACAATTTAGACCTTTGGATCAAATCCAAGGCACTGCAAATACTGGGACAAGATAAACTCCTAGAAATGGAATTAATTTGCAGCACATTGTGGATAGTCCTATTATTATGCCAGCACATACTACTGACCACATTGGGGTGGAGTTATTAAAAAAGAAGGGGAAAAAAAGAGCATAGCCTGAATAGACTGGCAAACTGACATATTTTTATTTATTTGTGGTTAGTATCAAAAAAAATCAGCCAACTCCTTTTTTCACAATCACAGGGAGTTTGGATGAAACAATGTAATCTATATGCATTCACCTTGGCAAAAAGAGAAGCTAGAAACTTCCAGGCAATCTTGCTAATCTATACATTTAACTATTCATACCCTTGACTTGGCACCTCTAACTTCCAGAAAAAATATAACACATGCATGCACTGGGTGAGATCCATGTTACAAAGTCTTTGCCAGTTCTTAAAACATAGGAGAAGACACTTAATGTTGTCCTAAATGTTTTTGTAGCAGCTAAGGTGCTCATCCTCAGAAGTATTGCTTACTTCTCCAGCTCACACTGGCTTTGTGGATGTTGATAGGCAGGGTTGTCAAGCTTTCAGTATCCCATGTCTTGGCACTCAGGGACTCCCTCTGCTCAACTGCCAGTTCTGTTAAGCACAGCCATACATTATAGAAATGTCAAAAAAATAAACTTGCAAGAACTGACATTTTATTTTGGTTGACAGGTCTGGGTTGGTTGGTTCTGTTTTTTCTTTTTTTTTTTTTTTTTTTTTTTCTGTTAATCAGAATCACTGAGGCTGCCCAGCCCCTCTGGAAGTGTCTAGTCCCACCGTGACTTGAGCAGGGTCAGCCACAGCTGGTTACCCAGGACCATGTCCAGGACAGAGACTCCATGAGCTTTTCAGGCAACCTCATCCAGCATTTAACCACCCTCACGGTAAGTAAGTTTTTCTTAGATTTAAAAGGAATTTCTTTTATTTCAATTTGTGCCCATTGCCTTCTGTCCTGTTACTGCATACAACACAAAAGAGCTTGACTCCATCTTCTTTACCCTCCCATCGGGTGTTTATGCACATTGACGAGATCATCCCTAAGTCTGTTCTTCTTGCACGTAAAATGTCCCAGCTATCCCATTCTTTCCAAGCTCCAAGCCCTTCATCATCTTAGTAGCCATTCAGCAGACTCTCTCCAGTATGTCCATGCCTCTTATGTGCTGGGGAGCACAGCACTGGACACAGCGCCCAGGTGTGTCTCTCCAGGGCTGAGTACAGAGAACAGATCACCTCCCTTGACCTGCTGGCAATGCTCTGCCTGATGCAGCCAAGGAGGCCGTTGGCCTTCTTTGCCACAAGGGTACATTACTGGCTCATGGTCAACTTGATGTGCACCAGAACTCTTAGGGTCTTCTCTGACAAGCTGGCTTCCTGTTGGGCAGCCCTCAGCATGTGCTGGTGCATGGGGTTATTCCTCCCCAGGTGCAGGGTTTGGCACTTCCACTTATTGAGCTTCATGGAGTTCCTGTCAGCCCATTTCTCCAGCCTGACGAGGTCGTCTGAATGGCAGCATAACCATCTGGTGTACCCACCAATTCCTTCCACTTTTTAAAATAATTAACAAAATTGTGAAGATACTTGCTCTTATCAATCTTTTCTTGTTATCACCATCAGACACAGAATTAAAAAATGGCACTAAATGGTGGATATGAGATCTTTAATAAAGACAGTTATTAAAATAACTCTACTATGAACACTTGTGTTTTGAAACATTAACTCTCAAGCCTCAATAGAAATCCTTCTTTGATGACTCAGTGCTGTCAACATTTGATACTTTGCTAGAAAATTTATTTTTCTGCCATGTCTCTTCAAAATCTGTCACAATGTGCCAGCTTGCTGTGACGTTCCAGTAGCTGGTACTATGAGCTGTGGCTACAGCAACCTTGGTTCAAATCTGACTTACAGCAGGAGGGGAACATGTGTTTTTATGTTTCCTTTTCAACAGCTTTTAAAATAATTATGTAACTTTGAATGTCCTTTCACCAGATTTTCCTCCATCACTAGGCACAGCATTGAAAACAGAAGGAAGATTCACAGTCCAAAATTATTGTATGTTTGAAGATAGATGTTGGCCAAGCGGAAGTCAACAAAAGATTTCCACACCAGACTGCAATTGCCAAAAGGAGCAGGAATATTTTTCTGCCACCATAACATTTGCAATTGTCTTCTGCACACAATTCTCTGTCAGCAGCACTGTTTTCGGTTGGGGGATTCCTGGGTGTACCACAATAGCAGTTGGTCACCCTGGGGAGGAGGCCAGCACATGGAACATTATAGCCAGTCTGCGCTAGGTGGCAATGCTTGCACGGCTCTGCTAGAGGGGAGAGAAAACAGGAGGCACTGGAGACATCCTTTGTAGCTTGCCGTGATCGTATAGTGGTTAGTACTCTGCGTTGTGGCCGCAGCAACCTCGGTTCAAATCCGAGTCACGGCACAGGGAGGAGGGAACCGTTTTAGTCCTCACTTTTGGAGGTAGACCACTGGGGAGGTGACACCCACCTGAGCCCTCACTCTGCAGTAAATGCTGAACACGCCTCACTGTCTGAAGCACAGGAAAAACAGACGGGAGGAAGCAGTAGCTGCACAAAAAGGTTCATGTAGCTCACTGCGACATGATAAGGTGGTTGACACTCTTTCCACCATAGGTTTTTTGCCTTTGTATGATTTCAAGCAGTTCACACGGGTGTTGTACTAAGGTGGTCTGGGAAAACATTTTCACTGACTTCACTGTGTCAGTTTTTTAACATATCTCCTTTCTCTCTCCCAGAGAAGACTGATTTCTTTCTATGATCTGTCCCCAGGGATGACTCACCACAAAAGAAAATTCCAGGAGAATTTTTCAGGAAAGAGCAGCAAAGGAGACATGAAATTACATGCAATTAATTTATTTATTGTGAGGCTTTTTAGTATCATTTTTCCAAGAATGATGCACTTATGAGGCTGGTAATCAATAGCAGCAAATTAAAGACATCATGTCTAGATCTGAAATTTGATTAAAAGAAGCAAGACACTGCTGGAAATACAGTGCCTTCTTTGTGGGGAGAGGATGATGTGACTGGGAGGCTTCTGCCAAGAGGTACAAAAATGGGCTGACATGATTCTCTCTTTGTCTAAGCACCATTCCCTTGCCCTGCCTATGCTGCCTGGTGGGTTGTGTTGTTTACTGGGGCAGGGGTGTTGGGGACCAGTGATTTTCCAGTAGGGGGACGGTGAGGTAAAGAAGTTAGCTGAAAAGCACAAGGAAATGAAATTTTCAAGAAACACAAGTGCCTACAGATAGGCACTTTACATACAGATCGAACCATGCAGCAACAGAGTTCTTATTTGTTATGAATAGAAGATGCTCAAAAATGTATTAGTGAACTTCAGAACATATGACCAATTCTAATTTCATCATTAGATAGCTATACATCTTGCTGACTGAAGTAAAAACCAAACAATTTATCATACCTAAGCATGCAGCCTGACTACAAGTCAAAAGAAAAGGCACGGGATGAAAAAGAAGGCAACCAATATTCATTTATGGGAAATGGCTGTATGTTTCTAAGAGTTGACATCAGAATCTCAAATGTTTTCCTCACTGAAGACAGTGTTATGTCCTTTTGAGGTCAAACCCTATTCAGGCATCCAGACACAGGCTTCCCAGCTCTCGGCAAACTTCTCCAGGTGTCCGTCCAGGGCTCAGTAAGGAAGCAAGATTATCTTGAAACTATTAAGATGAAAAAGAATTGCTTTTAACGTGGGACTCACATTAACTATGAAGACCAGCGGGGAATATTTAATTCCATTAAACTCAAGTCTCAGCAAAAAAGAAATAGGAGGGACAATATGGTGAAACAAAGCAGCTTAATAGCTCGTAGATCAACCTTAAATCTCTTTTCAGAATTTACACTTTTGTCTCTCTGGAAGACTTAATGTTTCTTATATTAGGTCTTCTAGAGCTCTTTTGCAATTATTTTTCAGTCAAGTTCAGTTCTTACACACACAAAAAAATTTGTTTCTGAAGAGAACTTTTCATGATACTTGAGTTTTCTTGCTGTTGCTTTAGCTAAACGATTCAGAATTTTCCTTCTCAAGTGTAACTGTAAAACACTAATTTACCCCATGTGGTTTTAATACAAATGCCTTCACGGTTATATCATTAAAAAGTTTTCTTCTCTGTGCCAGTACAAAGGTCACTACACCCTCTTGCTTTCAGCTGCATGGTGAATAACAGTAACAGTGCAGGTCCCAGAATAAACACATCCTACTATGCCTGATTTTCCTAAAGAGTTTACATAGACCTGCCCACCCCCAAACAAATTTGTGATACAGTTCTGGAGAGTAAAATAAGAAGTTTGCAGCTCATATCAGAGAATGGTAAAAAAAAAATGGTAAAAAAAATATTTCCTGGAATCTGGAAGTACAAGATCTGAACTGGGAATGCAGGGATCCACAGAAAGAAATTACCAGAAATAGTGTGGTGGCTATGTTTTTGGCTCCATGTGTAACTCTCAGGTGCAAGAGGCACGTAGGTGCTGGTTTAGCAGCACAGAGACACTGATTACATTAACATTACAGACTGTATTATAACATAAAAGGTATAAGATAAAAGTTTTGCTATATCAGCATGGAATATCAAAACTATGCTCTCTTCTCAAAGATTCTTAAGACATTGTGTTTTGGGGTCCCTTTGGATGGAGGCTTCTTTGTGACAAAGAAGATATTCCTTTAAAAGGAATATCACAAAGTGTCATCTTCTGAGTTTTATTTGGTGCACAGAAAATATATACCACATTTCTTTATAAAAGAGTGCAGGGAAAAGTTGTAAAATATTGAGCACATGAATGACTTGCACAAAGCTTTGTGAAAGAGATATTTATCAGATGTGTTTGAATCTAACTCAAGAGATCTGATTTTGCTTCTGTGAAATTCCAAATTCCAAGAGGACATATCTATGAAGTTTTAATTAAAAAAAATCTGGCAGTTTAGAATTCAAGAGATATAAAAACAGAGAGAATTTTTTTTTTAAGCAACAGAAAACATTATTTAGATAGTTTGGGATGTTTGGTAGTTTGGGGATTTGTGCTGAACTCTTGTTAAAGAAGTGAAACCAGGCCTTATTCAGTAGTTTGAAATGTAGCGCAGAAAGTTGTAGGTTTCAAACCTGAGTTGAAGCTTACCCCAAAGCAGTACAAGTTGGGTACTTGTACTTCAAAAATTGACCACAGTCTTCACATGTGTTCCAGTGCAGCTCTCTCCAGTGCTGTAAGCTTTACAAGTAAGAAGCCACACAGTCTTATTTAACGAGCAGGACGTGGTTTGTTTTAAGAAACAGATTATGAGAAAAGCAACAGAACTGCAGCATCAGACATTGTTTATGCAATTATGTTTACATATCAGGCTCAGGAATCTCCCTGTCTGCCAAATTTTCCCCAATTACTACCCATCCTGCAAAAATACCCTGTAAACTCAGAGCTGAGTTTCCAGAGGTAAAATCATCCCACCTGTGAAATGAATTCCTGACATTCTTTGCTAAAGCACAACCAGCTATTTAAGCTTTCAGGAGTTCTCTTTACCACAGAAGATCTCCTTTCAAAGAGTCTTCTTGACCAGAGCCCTTTGAAAAGATTTCAGAGGGGACCTATAAAAGTTTTAATATGAGCTGCACTGCTGTAAAAAGAATGAAAAACAGAATTAATTTGATTTGATGACTGCAGATTCAAAACAGCCACTGCTTTCTATCCTGCTCAACACCTGAAATGAACATCAGACAGGATACAACCTACTCTGCTGCACTCCTGAAAAATGAAGGAAGTAGAACAGACATCTATGTCAGGTTCAATTAATATTTCAGAAGTTTTTCAAGTCTTTCTGTTCAGTGTTGCTTTCGTAACTACTAGGTGTCTTTCCCCATAGCTTAAAAACTCTAGAAGTTTTAACCCTCATTGAAAGCTAATGTTAAAATACAACAACAAGAAATAATTCTCTTCCCAAGCACTCTTGATGGGTACATCCTATTTCCTTCAGAGCCAAAATGTTAATTTATCATGTTGGGGATATAGAGATAGACACCTCTATGTCTTAAAGGTTTTATGTTTTACATGGAGTGGGCCATGCATGAGAACAGCGGTAGTCACAAAAGGACACAGAAGAGCTGCAGAGAAAGGCATGCACTTTCTTTTCCTGTCTCATTTTTTAAATGCTGTATTTGTTTCCCACCCCATCAGCTTGCTGTGTAAAGGCAGCTGAAATGGACTCTGGCCTTCAAAGCATTCTTAGACAAAAAATTCAGAGCATCAGAAAAATGGAAAACTGGATCTGTGTTAATATTTTGAACTTATTATTATTAGATCATGGTTTCCAATTGGAAATGTGTTACCTGGACATGTCTGCTAGAAAGGAAGACCCACATATTTCAGAAATGTACAGGCAATTTTTTCTACAATTCAAGCTTCAAAATGAGTTCCAAGATTTTGTCTCTGTGTTTCCTAGTCTGCAATCCTGTTATCTTTGGAAACTGTTTTGTACTAAAGTTTTTGTTTTCTTTTTCCCTAATAAGATGGGAAAATTGACAAATATTTTCTCAGGAAACAGAATGCGGGGAGCTACCTGCACTTGCATGTTTATATTAAAAATGCAGTTGGGTTTTAATTTTGAGTCTCTTTGAGAGAACAAATATGCAGGGAGAATTAGTAAGAAAAGTCTGATTATCTGCCTACACCATTCTTGCTCTCAGTTTACAGTGCTAGCATTGAGCTAGAAATACAAATATCAGTATCCTAAAAAAACCTAAAGAGAACAGAATGGCCACTGTTTCTGGCTAATTCATCATAAAAGTAAGAAAAAAAAAAAAAGGACATTTTGAATTTTACTAATGTCCTGTAAAAAATCTTCAAAATCATCAATATTACTATAACTAGCAATAAGGTAATACAGTGTTTCTCACTTTAGCTACAGATGAACACTGGATATAGAGAAGTCAGTTCCAGGGAGGTTGAGGTAAAGCAAGGGTGAGCCTTGACTGTTTCAGCAGCCTCAGGATGATGCATGAGAACAGAATTTCTGGCATTGCGATTTTTGGATTTCTGTTCTAGGACTTCACTCACTAGGATGCTTTAAAGCATATATACACCTATGATGAGTTAATTTTGTATTTCTGGAGTTTATAAAACCTAACACAACAGATGACATTTTTGAGAGACTACAGTAGGGACAGTTTGAAAGTTTGAAAGGTCATCCTGGTCCCCTTTTATGCTAGTACATGTTTCTAAATTGCTTTCTTTTGGGATATCTGTCACATCTGTCTCATCAATTAGACCAAGAAGTCAAAAGCTAATTGCTCTGATATGGTCTTAAAAGGCTGAGTGATATTTAGAAGAGAAGTCTGAGGCCAGCCAGGAGGAATACCCAAAGATATTTAAAAAAATACAACAGAAAAAGCCCTCATGAACCTGAGGGAGGTGATAAGATGCTAGTGGCCACTAGCCTACTACACCGAAACTGGGACACCTGAGCCTACAGCCTCCAGAGGTGAGGTGCCCTTCCAGGTTTGCAGGCATCAGGAGCTCTGATTTTTCCTGATAAAGGTATGAAGAAAGTTTTGTTTCACTTCCTTACTGGGTAGGAGGGCAAGGAATGTTCCTGTTTCTTTGCAGAGAGAAAGGCACCTGTCATTCACACTCTGCAAGAGCTGGGCCTGTTTTGTGAAATTTGAATCCATATGAGCCTGGTGGAGATGTAATCCATTATGCAGAGGACTGATGTCCAATCAGAGGCAACAGTGAGACAAAAACAGCACTTGCTCTTGAATTAACTCCTTATCAAAATAAAAAACCAACTACAAGACACTCTACTCAGTAGCATCCAAATAATCTGATAAACTCCATAACAATGATCTTTTATTAATATAGTCATTACCAGCTAGGTAATTTTGTTGTTAATTTGTCATTTATTACACAAACTGCCATTAGTTACCATAACCAATTTATAAAATCCACATGGTCATTTAGAAGTCTTCATTCTGAGAATCTGAACTCATATTACTCAGTGAGGCAGGACAGTGAAGTTACACACCATTCCTCCCACAGAAACAAAGGGAATCATTGACAAGTCATGGTTCCTCTTGCCTGTCACCAGCACACACCTTCTGCTAGCAGCAGTTCCTGCCTAGCTAAGCAGGTTTTTCACATCTACCACTGTCATATTTCCAAGCAATTCAGGCTGATTGCTCTTTTAGCATGAAAAACTAACAAAGATCAAAATGAAACAACCGTTATGGCTCACTCCAGATCTTAAGTAGCTGTACTGAGTTAAAATTACATGCTCGCTCTGCCATTATTTATCACAATATCCATAAATATTTAAATTAAAAAAAATCACCGTTGGCAGCAGGTTTACTGAACTATATAGTTGGGGCACACACTCTTTTAGCAAAGCATACTTGTAAAAGTTAAAGAGCTTCTAATTGCTTAGACATTCTTAGAGATCACTAATAGATTATTTTTGATATGTGATCTGTAGTTACACGTCTTAAAAAGATGCATCTTTCCCTGCCGTGACTCGGATTTGAACCGAGGTTGCTGCGGCCACAACGCAGAGTACTAACCACTATACGATCACGGCAAGCTATCAGAGAACTCTAAATTAAAGTGACAGCTTTTTTCTACAGTGCTCCAAAATATTATACAAATGGTGCCACCTGCAGTTTACATTGAGTTTTAGCAGCAGCTGGTTCTAAACATTCTTACAAGTAATTACATGTTATTGTCTTCTCAAAATCGCTTCCAACTTACTTTTCCTTTCTTTTAAGAATCCATGTTTATCAGGATTGCCCAAGAACAGCCTCAGGACAGCTATAACCCTTCTTCTGTCTCCCAAATCTTTTCAGAAAGAACTTTTTTTTTCCCAATTTTATAAGCGGTGGGGACGGGAAAGTCATGACAGCAGAAGAGTCCAGCAGCATGCTGTAAAAAGAGATTTAGGCAAAAGAACAAAATCTACTTAACTGAAAATGCATTCACTGAGTTGAACCAGGTATGATTCATTCTAATGTAAGTGCTTGTATTGATGGACGTCCTCTTCTTTACCTCTGCAATAAGCACAGAATATTAAAAAAAAAAATCTTTTCCAGAATTTGCATTATCTACTTGGGAAGGAGATGGTCAAGTGCTACAGATTAAGTCTGAAGGGAGTGAGCACTTACCTTCTATCAACTAAGACCATCAATTCGTGTTAAACTGGAGCAACTGCTGAAAAGCACCTGCCCTTTGTCAGGTGTTCAAACAGAAAAAGACTGTAAAAAACATTCAAATAGGCACAACAGCAAAAAAATGTTAGTTCTCTCAAATAAGAGCTCCAACAGAAATCAAATTGTCAATATAAAGAAAGATTATAATGGGGAAAGAGAATAATGAGGCGGGCTCTGAGACACTCAAGCCCTGCTCAGAAAATGGCAGCCTTTTTTCATCATGCTCACTCTCCCCACAGTTATATTAATTATTTAATTAAAAAATGTAACTGCTTTACAAACCCTTCCTAACTGATAGCCTTGGAGATCACTGCAACACCACCACTGCAGTGGTACAATGCCACAATGAGTCTCTGAAGGAGACTCTGAAGGAAAAAGAGACCTACTAGGCTGTCATACACAAGCCCATTAAAATGTGGATTCACTCTGGATGAAGGTCTGTACAGTGGCAACTAATCCATAAGCAGACCGTGCAAAAGAAACATTAGGCTGGGACTTTCAAAGGCAAATTTACTAAACAGACTCTGGTCTGCTTCAGCGCTCAATCCCATTGCCTCTGCCTTAGGGAAACGCACGGGTACTTCCTGCAAGCGCAAGCAGAGGCCCTCCCGGCCGCTGGAGCTGCAGGAGGGAAGGAGAAGGTATCTCTCTCTCTCTCTCTGATGGTTGTTGGGGCCACATCGAGCAAAAGGGTGCTCTAATGGTGGTTCAGGCTGCTGTAACTCACCCTGCAGCCTTGCTCAATGGCTTGGTGTGACCAGAATACTATTTTGCTCAAGGGTCAGTGTACCCTTCCAGAGGGCATGAAGGCTGCTGCTTCCCTGATCTCCAATCCTGCCAGACACAGCCTAGCCCTGTGTTAAGCGACTGCATTGCTGTCACAAGCTTGAAAGAAAGAAAATCAGGAGCGGTACACATCTGATGCAAAACTAATCCCTCAATTTATGTTTGCTACTGCCTCATAAAGCCATTACACTTAGCAGAAATTAAGCAGGACTCTCCCTATCTTCCTCCTCCATCCTGTCTTTCAGTTCTCATGTTACAGCTGTCTGGAAACTGGGTGACAGCAGAATAAGCTGCTGAATTTTTCTGGAAAAAAGCAATCCCCTTCTAGCACAGCTTGTACATTACAGTGTGAATGTTACCTGTCATATATGTCACATATATGTTGTCAGGTGTAAGAAGGCACAATATGGGAAGGCCTTTTTCCCTTTCCCTCATGAGCCTTTAGGCCCTTTGAACTCTAAAGAAATCTCTGAAGAGTTGGACAATGATTGCCACTTCTGGGTGAACGCTTTGATGTGATAAGTCCTATGATACTTCCCAATACTCCAAAGACCTTGGTGAAACAGGACAAAGAAACTGGGCACCAATATTTAACAACCACTATCAGGACAGTGTATCAGGTGTTCTTCATCACTGCAAATTCCCTTTTTAAAATTTTTTTAATATATTGATTGAAAAACATGGAAAACTGTAGTCCAGAAAGAGGGGTGGTAGATAAGGGCTGAAGTCAGCTCAGAAGGTCTTAACAATGAACAGGACAGTACCATCACCTAGTCACCTGCATGTGAGCATGACTGCATCTAGAAGATGGCATTGCTTAGCATCATGCACAGGTGGGCAGGTGGAACAGACCTGGAACAAAAATGATTCAGTATTAACTTCTCTGAAGTTTCTTGTTATTGTAAACCTGTGAAAGGGTGCCTTAATTTCTGCAGCAGAGAAATAGGTTTGCTAGATTCCCATCAAAAATTTTAATGTGATTGTTTTAAATCTAGGTCTCAGAGAAACATAAAAGCATTTCTAGTTCCATCTTGTACAGAGCTTAGAATGTCATCTAATGCATTTTCTGCAAAGCTGCAGTCACTTGATATACTGTTTTTGTTTCAGACCTATGTACACATGAGAATAAAATAAAAGTTATAGTAAATAAACGTCAACAATCACATCCATAAACATTTGGAGCTTAAGATCAGTCCACAGATCTTTGAGATAATATAACAAGAACTAACCACTGGGTAACAAATCATTATTTCATTAATTGTACTACACTGGTATTACCTTCTGTCCCTTCTCTATCTTGCCATTGTTTGCATTTACTTATTTTTTCTATCATTTCTATTAGCAAAATGTTATTACTCTTTCTTTTTTTTCCCCAGGAGAAGGTCACTGCACGTGAGCATGCCTTGTGCAGTACCTGTACAGTGATTCTCTGCCCCTGAGACCAGCCTTGCTACTTTTACTTGAGCTCAGAAAACAGCTGTGAAATTTTCACCCATATAACCGAGGACATTGTAAATATTTGTAGTTTCTATCTTTTTCTGTTAAGATGTCATTTTTGGACAGAACATTTCTCTTGCTCAGGACTGGATCTCTGGGCAAAAGAAAAAAGTAATCAGAAGACACTCCCCCCACCCCCAAATAGCCAAAAAGTTCATGGACAGGTCTGGAAGAAGGATAACTTGAAACTCATACAAATAGCATCTCTCTCTCCTCCCTTCTCCTTCTCCCTCTCTCCTCCACCCTCCCCCTTCCCTCTCCCCCTACCTTTCTTCCCCCTTCACCATTCTTCTATTACGTACGTGGGTTTCTCAGTCTGTTTCTCACCCGCCTCTACCAGAAAGGATGTGTTTCTTCTAATCTTAAAGATCAGAGACACAATACCTCTATTTAATTTTGAGTGACAAGCTTAATCTTTATAACTGTCAGAATAACTTCATGTAGGCCAAATGTCTGTTCTGACAACGTGATAGAGAAGACCTGGGTGCTAGGTCAAAGCCCGAAATTGGCTTAATACTCACTTTAAACTACTTAGTTTAAGTTGTCATCAATTCACAGCACAATCTTGAAAAAGCATTTTTAAATGGTTATTGCCATTTGTACAGTAGGCAGTTGTCACAGAAAAATGTCTTGGGATGTGCAAGTGAAAAAGTCTTTTAGTACTGTTTTTTTTTTTATTTAGAAACAGAATTCTACTGTCATTTTCTGTTTGTTGTTTTGCTCATGGATGCCTTCAGGCAAGAAAGCTCATCCCTGCACACATACACATTGGTGATTTGTCTCAGTAAAAATAAAACAGAATTTATTAGAAGATGACAAAATTTGGCTTCAGGGTCTTTGCTATTAAAAATATAAGGGATTAAAGAGTTTTTGATGCAGCAATAAAAGAAATTCAATGAAAGTTAGCATTCATAGGAGGCAAAATCATCACCTAGATCAGAGAAGCTTCTCTGAAGAAATAATACACAACTGGAGTTCTGACATTGTCTAGACAGCAACACCCAACACCCTTGTAGGGGAAGGTGAATGCCATAGTATATCCACTTGTTAGTTTTCATTGCAGAGTTAACTTACCCGATATTTACAGTTCCCATCACCTCTGACTGTATTTTTAATGAACAGGAAAGAAAGCGAGAGATGAAATTACATTTAAGTATTGCAAACCATACAGGCCAGCATCTGGAAGCCTTCTCTTCTCCTTTGGGCTGGTGCCATCATTTGCACAGTCTAAAGTCCTGATGTGATGTATATAGACAATTATGATTAGGCAGTATTTTACAATTGCAAGGCATAGGGTTTTTTATCACTACACACATGCAGAGCATTCAAGCAGTCTCTCCTGAAATGGCTGCCGACTGCCTTTGTTGCACCGTCCATTCCATGTGTGAATATCAGCTGTATGGACTGAGAGCCACCTGACTTCCCAAAGGCACAGTGTGCTTCCGTTCTTTGACCTGGAAGGAACACTCCCCTCCTGCTCATCTGCATGTGTCTTACAGAGCCCTTTGCATTGCATGATTGAGTCACTCCGCAAACCTCACACCTCTTGCCTTGCAAGGGCAGCTTTTGCCAGAGTCCAGCTTTCACCTCCCAATAAAGAATGAACATCAAAGCCATCAAAGGGTGTACAGGGAGGGTGAAGGAATGTCATGCATAGCTCCTCTTTCTGCTTAAAGGGCTGTCATTTTACCGAGCCTTTGGCACAGAGACAGAGTACACTGAGGCAGCTTAGACTTTCACTATAACAGGATTATAGAGAAATCAGGGTTTTCTCTGTTGGGTGTGTGTTTGCCATTTGGCTACAGTACCTTTCTCAGGCAGATTGTGTGCTGAACTTCAGTTTAATCTGTGTATAGATGGAAAATACAATTAACACCCGTTAGAAGTAAAGCCTGGGCTGGAGAGCAATTCATTATACAGCTCTGCCAGCAGCAAGTAATTTTTTCTGTTCTTCTGTTAATGCTATTTATATTAGTATTGCAACCACTTTTATTTTCTGTGTGATTTCCTACACAAAGATTCCTAGTCCAGAAAAGTCACTTTGGAATTCCTATTTTTCTTTGAATTCAAATGCAAGCGTGCTACGATGTTTTTCTTTTGCTCTGTGCACCCCCATATTCAGTCATGAATTACTATACAAATGTCTAGTATTTTCCCTTAGTCAAGATCATGTAACTTTTCTTCATGAACAAATTGCTCCCTGCCATAAGGATTTTGTTCCTCTTTCTGTTGTTCTTTTCCCTTTGTTTCAAGTTTCTTTCTGGTAGCCAGAGGCCTACAGTGAATTAAACGCACCAGGTGTTCTTCTGCCAGAACTCGCTATCTGCTTACAGGAACAGCAAAATCTCAAAGCTAGCATGGCCACATCTGCAACCATGTATATTTAAATATAGACATTTATAGCACAAAGGGAGCAAATACACAGCTAAAATCTTCAAAGTAACAAAATCCCATGCCATCAGCATTACTTACATCCAATCACAGTTGTGTTGTAGGTCTTACAGCCACAACTCCTGTGTCAATTAAGAGAAAATTGTAGTCGGCTGGCATTCTCCGCGCTTTGCACAAGTTTCAGCTGGCAGAGCACTCAGGTCAGCATTCAAAGTAGATGTATCTCTACTCTCAAAAAGCGAGCTTTCAACATCTATAAGGTAAATATAATTTCCTACCCTGTTATCCAATGCTACTGGTGTGCAGCCCAAACCTACACTGGCATTTCATTCTGCCAGTCTGTGGTACAAGTGAATCTGTTGTTCCTTTATTTTGTAATGTGTATCCTCTTGCAAAATTCTCCATCTCACTGAGCATTCTTGAAGATTATATTCCTACAGCTGAAGATGCTTATGGGTGGTATTTTTTCCTGAAATGAGTCTTGGCCTTTAAAATTTTTGCATACTATTCAGGTAAAACATGGAAGTCAAATTAGACAATCAAAATAAGCATTGTAGCTTACCTGAAGTAGAGCATGAACTAGTATTGATCTCCCCCTAATTTAGTTCCTGAATCTGTAAGCTCTCCGCAAGGGTGAAGAGCTAACATCCTGGGAGGAGAAGAAAATTTCCCTATGCCTCCAAAAATAGACGGAGCATAGGAAAGGTCTCAGAATGTTCTGTTACTGTCAAACACATGTTCTTCTTAACCATAAACAGTATATAACTTCCAAATTAACATTCTGCTGTTAGTGAATTAGTTGAGGTGTATCCAAGGGAAGGATTTTGAACGCATAATGTCCAACGTAATTTTTTTTTTTTTGCTGTGACACAACAATACGCTTTCATCTAAAGCCAGGAGACTACCATGTGTGTCCAAACAGTTGCAAACCACATGACTGGGAAGATGGCAGTTAGGCAATTTGGGAGTTTATTCAGCACTATGCTTTCTCTTCTGATGAGGAAAAAGAGGAAATACCCTTTTAAAAGCCAAGATTTGCTAGTCTTTGCCACTATGCTGCATTTTAACTTGTTCATGCTGCTCATTTCAGCTTTCTATATGGCAACATTTTCTGTGCACTTACTGTTGCATGGTAGGCAAGTCTGCAGAAAATACCCTATTGCAAAAAGATAAACCGCCTCTCACATTCTGCTCAGTGACTTGTAAACATCAAAGGATAACTGAGACTCATTACAAGGACATAATAAGCAAGGCAGTCAAACTATGAAAACTAAGCTAGAGTCTGATCACTTTTTAAGGCTAACTGTTGTTAGATCAAACATGTCTTGATAGCAGTTTTCAGCTATGCATTCATTAACAAAGCAGGTATTTGATCAGTCTATGTTTATTGTGAGTACTTTCTAGAAGCACTGAAAAAAGCATTAAGGAGATAAAACATTAGCCTTGATGTACTCCTCTGAGAGCTGAACTGACACAGTTCGTACCCTCCTGTCAGTCTGGGAGGTCATGCCTTTGGCTTTTAAATCCCAGGAGCTATTCCAGGGACAAGCTTCACAAGCTTTGAGATGTTCTGATGATTACAGCTCTTATCTCCACCTTCCCATCAAAGAAGAGTAAGAATTATCCGCCATATACCTTTCTGGTGGAGCAATTTGCCCTATATTTCCACAAGTGGAAGGGATGGAGCCACAGGGTTAGACAGCTTCATCTATAAGCAAATCTTTATGAATCTTTGCTTGTCAGACTTTCCAGGCATCATCAGTGCTCAGGATCAGCACATGGCACCCCCATGACTTGAGGGTATATCCATCTCACAAATCTTTTCACTATTATAAGCAGAACTGCTTTATATTTCTTTCACTGTGAGCCATGAGGAAATCTGTGCCTTTTGTGAAGGGGGTAGGGTACAGTGGTCCACAGGATAGCATTCAAGTAATTTATCTGTACGGAGGGATTTCCAGCCTAAATTTACAGGCTTAGTTGGATTTTAGCTAGTAGTGCCACACAATCCAGCTACCCTGGACTGAAAGTAGCACTGACTGTGTGTGAGTGGGTGCTGCCTGCAAGGTGAGGCAGAGCTGGGAGCAGCAGCAAGGCAGCTTGCAGCTCCAGTCATACCCTCAGAAAATAGTAGCTGCTGGTTCTGCTACGAGCCACTGTGAGAATGAAAATGATAATGTTACAGCAAAAGAGAGGAAGCACCAAAACTGAAGTCTGGCTAAGGAGGGAATACCAAAGAGTCATCAAGGACAAATTCATATAAGTAAGTAAGTTGTTAGAAATGCAAGCCTAAGACAAGCAGAATTCCCACTCAAGAAACTGGAATGTAATGGGATGCATTTTTCAGTGAGAACAGGGAGAGGATGTCCACACTTTTCAGATCTTCCCCCTTGGTTAGATAGTATCTATACTTTAGCTTGCAAATTCTTTATCATTCCTGCACATTGCCATAGAGGCATTCATCTTCAACCTACAGAAAATACACATTTTCAGAAGTTATGAAACAAGCTAATTCCTAAGAGTCAATTTTATTGATGAAAATCAGCTTCTGTTGCTGTCAAGGAGTACGGAATAGTTGCCCTTATACCTCTGCCTTTTCCCGGTCTCAGAGAATGTGAATTCATGCATTACCACTCATTCTCTAGTATTCCCTCTCCCCATTAGCCTAATTATTTCATGTACTTATTTCACCCTGTAAACCAGTACATACTCAGAGGATTATTCAAAACAAGGCATTCTGTAAGGAAGCTTGTACACATTATTGTATCAATTTACCTCACTTCATCATTGCAGCAGATTTTGATGGAGTTCATGTACTCTTGCATACATATCCAGATGGGACAGATGGATGTAGGATGTATGCAGAGGTTTGTTGTGACACAGCTGAGGAGCATGGTGTTAGGTCCTGTACCAGACCCTAGCAAATACATGAACAAAAGGATGCTGAAAACAGGATAAAAAGAGCAGTTTCTTTTCTTGAAACCCTGATCAATAATGACATGACTTGGTAGGGCAGAGGGTGAAATCTTTCTTGGTCTGACTGTGATCAACTTGTCTCAATCTCAGGTCATGTGTCCATGATATGCAGCTGCATAATCCTTATGGCTGGATGAACACCATGGGCATAGGCTGCAAAGCATCTGTGTACTGTTCAAATTAGCCCTAAAATATAGATGCCTGACTTTGATATGGTGAATCGGGTATTTGTTTCTTCCTACAGGCAACACAAAGAAGGTGAGGCCTCAAGTCTGCATTGCCTGCTGTGGCTAACTTGAGAAAACTGTGTTTGTCTTCCAGGCTGGATCCTAAGCAGGATTCCATTGCTGGGTGATCCAGCAGCACACAGGTCCAGGACTGTATATCCAGAACCACAAGTCAACAGTGGTGCCTGTGGTCTGTACCATGGCATTGCCAAGGACAGGGACAGAGACAGCTGTTTCTAGTTACCCTCACCTGCAGCAACTCAGCATCCTAACAGAAACAGGGTTAAAATACTGGAGAACAGGTTCTCAAGCCCTGTAGCAGTACAGACCTCTTTGGCTTTTTGCCTTACTTAAATATGAAGGTTGTGTTATTCTCAACTAGCACAGAGGTCCCTTACTGACTTTTGCATAATAAATGAGAATTTCAGAGAAGGAAAGAAGAAAGCACGCTGTTCATTCACCAGGAAGACTATGCCTCTCCAACAAGAGTTGATTTCTAAAAGTGTTTTTTAAGTTGATGCCTTTTTCACACGTAGGCATGTCCTAAGTTCCTTTCTTTTTACTATAGTCTGCAAAGATATCTCATATTTTCCCTTCTCCTCCACAGCAATATGGATAAGAGCAGTGAGTTAATCATCTTCTCCAGGGTTCTGGATACCATTTTTGTAGCAAGGAATGAGGACAAGTCAGCATCATGTAAACTGCTAAAGAACTATCAGCAAGTGAGCACCATCAAGACAAACCCAAAGGAAGTCATTGCACTTTTAATCATATTTTTCATGCTTTTTTAAAATATTCACTCTAAGTTATACTCCCTAAAAGATTGCTATATATATGCAAAGGTAATCCATCATGAAGGACTTTAATTTCATTTTAGATGGCAATAACAAACATTCATCAGTTTTTTAAACACATACTGCATTACTGCAGGTAATGTGACCACTAGCAGATTGTGAGCACTAACATAGTTATTCAGACCATTATGGAGTAGTTGCTTCTTGAAAATCTTATCATGTAACCTTTTTTGGAAACACGGTCAAAGCCAGGCATTCAAAAAAGCCACCAAATCATATCCCACAGATCACATGACTGGTTCTGGAAAAAAAAGTTATTATTTTTGTTATTTGTATTAAACATTTTATAAAACAGTATTAAAGTAAGATTTCAGGGTCACATATATTCATTCTCTTCTCCTATTTTTGTTCTAGGGCTGCAGGTAAAAGACATGATTTGGAAAATAAATTCACAGTGGCCTGGGTCACATACAGAATTAAATTGTTCCATAAATCTGTCCCCCAAAATAGCAATTTTTACTTTCAGTATTTGAATTTTATTCAGAAAGGAATAAGCAAGAATTCTTTTCACTTAACGCAAGGATTAGGGTTTTTTTGCTCACCACATAATTTGCACTGTGCTGCACATGAAAAAGAAAATAAAATACACAGTTTGCAGCATTATTAAAGATGTTAGTTGCCATGCCAAAGAATGACTGAGTAAAGTTCTTTGCAGTTGCTTATTATTCTTGCCATACTTAACTGACTTAAGCAAAAAAAAAGAGAAACTTTTCCATTCTAACAGATAAAGTGTCTATGCACTCTTTAAAGCATCTTATGTTATTTCTGTTCACAGAGTGTCAGGTTCTCATATCTGACCTTGCACCTCTCAAAAGCCATCAAAATTTATTTTCACGTAATGTATCCTGGAGGTTTACTTGTGTGATGTTCAACTTTGAACATTTAAACTAGTTTTTAATGTTGTTCGAAGATCAAACAAGGTTTAACCAATCAGTACTAGATATAGAGGATTTATCTGCAACCACACTATGCTGTTCCTTTAATACCTTTCAGCAACATAAGCGCTTAGATCCTAATAGGTTTTTAGCTTAAGATCTAATCATCCACTCTTGAATTAAGATGCTTGAATGAAGCCAACTCATTTGGAACTAAGCACTTTAATGTCAACAGAGACATATGGTACTGAGACTGAATTACAAAGGATCTCTTCTGAGCCATCTATTACGGAAGCAAGACTAAGACCCTAGCATTATTATTAGTTTACTCATTTATTTGCTAGCAAATAATTGAGAGTAAGATCTTCTTAAGAAAGTGGAAATGGTCTAATAATTGCAATCTGGTGGTATAGTACATTCCCGTGTGCACTGATTAAATCTCCCCATCCATACTTTATGGCTCTGCGCTCATCTATAAAATCCCCATCTGAAACTGAAAGAAACAAACAAAATATGCAGTGCAACAACTCGAATCCAGTGATTAAAATTCTAAATTATTAACCCTAATGTCAAGTTCTCTAATATTTATTAAGAACTGTAGGCATTTCCTTGCCTGGAATTATTCAGGTCTTATTCCCTGACAAAATATTTCTTTAAAGAATGTGTTTAACTGTTTATCAAATACAAATTTAAAAGCAGAGGCTTCCTATTGTTCTGAAGCTGTTCCACTCTCCTTAGTCTCAACATGCTGCTGAGAAAAATATGCCAGAATCCTATCCTGCAATATCAGTAGGAAAAATTGAAGTGGACTTTCTTCCACATTTCTTGTTTCTGGAACTAAAAGAGCACAACCAAAAAAAAAAGGGATGCAAAGTGAACCTGAAAGTTATTTTCTGAGACCGTCATTTTACGTAGATAGTTGTGAAGACAATAAATACAACCCATCAGTTTTTAAATCTTAATGACCACATAAGGTTGTTGCTGCAAAGAAGTTGTGTTGGAATTTCATTATGAGATAAAACACAAGGTTTTATTACAATACTATCAACTGCTTCTGCTTACAGTTGTGAAGAAGGTATTGTTAGACAATAAGGTTACATTATCTTTTTAAGCCATGCATTACTACAGGCTTCAGCAGACAGTGATTGTCTCTTTCATGTAATTCCTCTCTATTGCATAAATGCATTCCTACTCATGGCTCAGTAAAACTGTAATATGGGCTGTCATTACAGCCCAAATGCTCTCCCATTTCAAAGGCACACATGGTCCAAAAGGCAGGACTGCCTCCTCAATACCACCAAAATAAACACCTGGCAAATATGATTATAGAGGTAAAAAGATGCAGTGCAATTCCAGCAGGAATGTCAGCCACTACAATCCTGTGAAGAACCAGACATGATTTTCCTTCCTCCCAGAAGACTGTACAGAAGAACCATGTGAACTGAAACCCCTGATCATACATAAGATTTTTTTTTAGAAGACTTTTCAACTTTTCAAGTATAAGAGACCTCCTGCCTTTCTGATTATAGAGGACTTCCTGTGAAAGCTTGTTGACATGGACAGAATTGATTAAAATCCACTTCATTTTTGCTGAATTTTACATAAAAGTATACTGTTTTGCTAATAGCTATAGACCTCCATTTGTGATGTTGGAATCCTTGTTACTAACTACCAGGAAGCCAAAGAAAACCGGTTTAAAATCACATTAACTCCCAAAAGCTCTGCAAAGGAGAACTTTCCTATTAAAAAGTGTTGCAAAGCAGAAAGGTTCATGTCACTGTGTAAATGCAGCCATTACGAAAGTGACGTTAAGAATGCATTGTAGTACAGCACAGATTAGTAAAGCCCACCTGAAAAACTCCCTTTGCATTTCTCCCCATGCACACACAGTTCTGGGTTTTTTTGGCTTAATTGTTTTGTTTTGTTTTGGCTTACTTTTTATAATTTCCAAAGTATGTATTTAAGGTAGATCATGAGCTGCTAGCTAAGTCTCACTGAGGACGCAGCGGGGGCCTGGCTGCAATTAGATGCTATACGAGCCAGACCACAAAGCCGGGTCCTGTTCTCAGTTTGTATTCAGTGTAAGTAGCACACAGACACACATCCCAGAGAGAAGTGTGGCCTTTGGCATTTGTGCAAGGAAGAGAGGAATCTTTAGCCAGGGGAGGGGCAAGAGATGCAGCATGCAGTGAGAGAAGGGGTAGCTTGTTTTCCTGAATCCCTCCTCTACAAAGAACTTGAGGAATTTTGAGCAGCTTCAGCCAGAAGAGCTCATTTTCTGTTGTGATCTGTTTTGTGTAGGCAGATTACAACACTGAATTGTACTGTGCCTAGCATGTCTAAAATTTTAAAATGAACCATGGAGATAGATTACATTGCAAGGGATTTCTTCCCAGGTGACAAATTATATTAATCACTTTTGGAAGTTTTTCTTCCATGGATGAGAAACAAAATTTTTAGTGAATGAAAGCAATATGAACAACATGGTTGTATCAGTTCTGAATCCAACTGTATCCTGTTACTGAATTCATGCATGGAGGCTTCATAACATGTGATAAACAAATGAAGGAAAAGCATTTGTAAGGATACAGGAGAAATCTGTGTTTCTAATTCTCTCTTTGAAGAGCTACTGGGATTTCTTCACAGTCTGATATTTGTGTACTAATTATTTGAGGGGTTATGGGACAAATTAATACTCAAATAAGGAGGAGGGAAAGAACAGACTTGAGGGGATGAATAGCAGCTGTGGTGAAGAAATTTACCAGACGGTAATTGCACAAGTCCTTAAATATCCAGAACTTCATCTGAAACCCTCTCTGGTGTAGAAAGGAATGTGACAGAAAGGCATGGTTTCAGCATCATCAGGCAGTCTTTTGTTCACTTGCGCATAGCTGCAGTTGCTCAGAACCACACATGCAGGGCATCAGCTTTCAGCTATAAAGAAGGTAACGGTGAATGGTGGTACTAAGCCAACACCATCAAACTGAAAGCTCAGCAAAACAAAAATGCACCACCCCTTGGACCAGTTTCCCACCAAGACCCACCTGCTAGCTTTTGCGTAGGGAAGTAATATAGTGTGCTATCCTTAAGAGATATTAGGCAACAGTAAAAATACACATTTACAACTTTTGAGCACAGTTATTTTTTTTAAAATGCCATTATTAGTAGATATTCGCTGAGAGAAACACAACAAAGTCATATAAAATTAACTTGTCATAAGTGTGAACCTTATGTGAAACTGCACGCAAGTTAGTTGTTATTTTTAAAGGAAGAGGAGGATGCACACCCCTTTTCAATTTATTCTGAAACACAACTTAATTTTAAAGATAAGCTTAAGTACTTCTATTTAAAATTGGAGCATAATATGCTACCACTAAAAAATAAAAACAGAACCTTAATTCTGAGATCAGAATACAGCCTCCGAAGGAGGTACAAATAACTTTACACAGTAAAAGTCTAACTATGACACTATTTAAAAGAAATAGAAGATGCCTTCCATAGCCAACAGCCATGATTTTAAACCATCTGTTTTTCTGGTCAGTCCTTACATTCAAAATACTTTGTTCCTTGCAAAATCTTGTAGGTCTTTCTGAATTGCAAGCCACGTTTCATATTTTGTTGCAATTCTCATGAATCACCACTTGAGGGACCCTAAGACTCTTTTGTCTTATAATTGAAAATCAGATTTATACCCACATCAGACCTATTATATATGCAAAAAAGAAAACTTTCAGGAACATATCCGATCACTTGTTATCAGTAAGAAATTATAATAAGATCTATGGAAGTTCTTACTGCAGCAAATCAAACCCATCCCTTTATGTTGTGAGAAGGTATAACTAGAAAACTGTAACTTACAGAGCAAAAAATTCACAAAATTGAAATTAATTTAAAAAAAATATTCACAGTGATAAAAATCACCATTTCTCTGCCATGTTTAGGCAGAGAAATCTTTCATTCTGCCGATTTATTATGTGCACGATATGCCTCTAAAGCACAGATTTCATTTGTTCTGAGCAAATATCGGTATCACCAATCAGAGGGAAAATTTTTATCCAGAGTTTTTGCCGATTTAGGATCCAACATGATTATTCTTAGAGGTGCTTGAACCCTACTTCCAGCTGTAGCTTCAGACAGAGTTTTTGAATAGTTAAGACTCTCCTACTTGGTATCCCTGCAAATCAGACTGAGGAATTTTGACACAGGCAAGCTGTAAGCAGATGAACCATTTTTTTCAGAGTACAATTATAGACAATAGATGTGTAGTAACAACTCCAAGGTCATGTGGAAATATTATGTTTGGTTTCAGAAGCAGAATAGCCATGTTAGCCACATACAATGCCATACTGATGAAGTCACTCTGTTTCCCAGTTCAGTGAAAACTGCTGAATTACTGCAGTACATTGCACTATATGGCAAGGAAATGCTCTTTGCTTCCAAGCCTGTATTCAGACAACTGATTTTGTATTCAAAAAGGTATGTTTTTAATTTAAGCCTTCTAACTAGAGGTCAGATACTAGCAAGAAAAGGCAATATATAGTGTTCACCCTTAATCAGCTGGCTGACAGATCTCCACGGCTTTTAATCTGAGCTGTTAGTTTGGACTGAAAACAAAAAAGAAGTGTCTTATTTTTTTCTAGGATTTAAAGTAGATTAGTTGACTTCAGGAGAAGAACATACTGTTTTTCCTGTGAAGACAGATGCAAAATTTTTCTTCCAAATATTGACGGAAGTACAAAGTGGTTTAAGTTGAAATTGTTTATTTGAAGTGTGAGATATAGCCAAAGGACTTGAAAGTGGACTCAGACTGAATGATAAGCCAAACCAACAGGAAAAGTGAAAAGAATAAGCATTAGCACAAACCTGCATTGTTGCCATGCTGAAATATGCTTATACATAAATATGCACACCAGTTATCTCATAAACAAACAGAAAGGCTTGTAAGTCTTGCAGTCCTTTTGCACAATCATGAGCACTCCAGAGGAAAGGCCCTCCTGACATTTCATAAAAACTGAATTTTTAAAATTATTTCTACTATTAAGCTGTTCCCTCATTGCATAGGCATGGCAGCAGAAAGTTAATGCAGGCATCAAGAGCTGAACCTTTTGCTATCTCATAGATAAACGAGAAAAAAAAATAGATAAGCATACTGCATACTGTTTCTGTAGAGCTTCCATAGTCCACAGGTCTCTGCTTACACTGTCTTCTTACAGTCTTTGCAGTGCAGAACCTGTTACTCAATTACAGTGCCATGCACCAGGAGACTACACTCTGCTGGCATGTGTATGCTATGTAATATTAACAATTCCGTATTTGTAACGCTTGAGATTGTAGAAAATAAGTACCAAAAAGTCAGAAGGGTTGCCCTATTTCCTAATCCCAAGAAATATAAACTTCCTAGTCATAAGGAAAAAAACATTTTTAAAAAAGATGTGTCATCTATTGTCTGTAACCCCAACCACAGGGTGGTGTCTGGAAATCCATTGAAGCGTAGATAGTACTTGCCAACAGGTTAGCTTATTTTCCTGTGGTCAGTGTTTTTTTAATATTTTCAGGTACTAAAGTGGAGTTTATTGTGCCATTAAGACCAGAAAATAATATTAGAAGGATTTTGAAATTGCTGAAAATGATCTGTCAGCCCAGATTTGTTTAAACAAGGCTGGTATTCATCCACTGGGAAAGGGAAGTGCCACCTTGCACTCGCATGCATGCATGTTTGTATGTGCATGTATGCGTGTGTAGTTTAATGAGGAGAGGCCATGAAAAACTGCTAAAATTTAACACAAACAGAAATATTTTTAGTACATTCTCTTGGGGTATCTACCTGAGGTAAATATCTACTGAACACTATAAACAAAGCATTGCAGATGCTGTATGACACACACCTCTTCAAGACCCAGCAGACCTGTAGTTGCAACAGAATGCTAAAGATAGGAGAAGCAAAATCAGATATCATTGTGACATTAGTTTTTAATTATTTACTTGTTTGTTTTGTTCCATCTGCCTTTTCTTCTTCAGGAATTAAAGATTTGGCAACAAGACTGCACCATCCATGTGATCTGCTCAGCCCGCAGTTCTCATGAGCACCATTTTAACCTTGTCATTTGACTATTTAGCCATTCAACCTCACTACTGTTATTTTTTTGGTGATTATTTTGTGGCTTGATAAGGAATGCTGAATGCCTCACAGTCAATCTTTCACAGGATTAGGTAATTCCTTTGTTCTGTGGTAAGAAAAAAATTTCAGTCCCACATTCACTCTTTGAGGAATCTCATTTCACTTCACCATCTCTTCTGCTGGACAGGAAACATCACATTTTCCGTTTTTATATTCTTTCCAGGGTAGAAAACTCCCTTTGTGTTAGGTCAAGTGTTTCTCTGAGAAGTCTATGGGCTGTACCCACAGAGTAATATTGTGCTCTCAGATAAATGAAAGCAATTTGATTTATGTTGACATTTTGCTGGAGAAGTTGAAAGTCCTTCTAGTGCTTTCACATTTTATAGAAAACAGAAGAATCCTTCTGTTCTCAATGTTTTCTCACAAAGTCTTCCAATTTATGAAAAGCTCTTCATAGCCTGTTCCATGAATAGGCATTATCTTTATAGCCTCTCCAGCAATGACCAGAATTTAGGAAGACAACTTTAACATCCACAGGACCAAATATTATCTTCTACTTGCTTGAAAATGATCTGATCCAAATAATTCTATTAATGTTCACATACAGCTTAGTTTAAAATCTCACTTTCTTCTGCCACACTTTGTGCTGAGCAACTGCAAAATGCTAGCTTTGTTTGTCCTTGCATATCTTTACTTTGAGGTTTACCAAATCTTGGCAATGCCTCTTTTAAATATTCCAGTTTACCTATCAGAAAGTTCTGAAGAACATTACTGCTAGATGACACCTCCTTACCTTTCTTCCAGTTTACCTGTCACTGAAGCGCCCACAGTTCCCATTAATTGTCACAAATGCTACAGTTGCATAGCGCTTTAAGTGAAGACCATGAAAACACAAGGCTTTAAGGCCCCTTCACAGCGAGGGTGTTGGTTTGTTTTCCCTCTACCCATCTCAGCTCCCACACAGATGACTAGAGAAGCATTCTGACAGTTCCCATTTACTGAACTGCTAGACATGGGAAGTATAACACGGGGGGGCCCTGTCAACAAGATGACTTTTTTCCAGGGTAGGAAAGGCTCTTTCTATTGAAAGATCAGTGTAAAGCCTGTTTTCTCTTCTTACCACAGTTAACATCCTTCCTAAAACACAATCTGTCGTGTCACTTTTACTTGCAGAATGCTACTACATTACTTCATGTTTCCCATGCCTCTGGTGGAAAACATCACTCAGCTGAACTATAATTGTATGATCAAATGGTTCTTGGTTACACCAGAATCTAAACTGACTGTCATTTCATTGATGTTTTGGCTTCTCCTTCCTCACTCCCCACCCCCCACTCAAAAATAAACCTGTGAAATTTGTGCATACGTATATACAGACATTATGAAAAAACCCTCTGTTTGTTTTCAGTCCCTGGCTCATTCATGATCTTCCTTTCTTTTTTGAATTCATCCATTGCCTCAAGATCACACTTGATCCCTCTCAAGACCCTGCTTGGAGCATGAGGCTTACAGTACAGGTAAATTGCTCCCAGGGCAAACCCAGAAAGACACATGTGCTTGGAAGGAAATGTTCAAAGGAACAATCTCCAGATGAATTAAACAAAAAGATGAAGGAGGGAAATATCTAGGAAATGGCAGACAGAATCAAAAGAGAAAAAATGCATATCTGTCTTCAGAGACCTCTGAATCTGCTTAAAGTTTCCAGATTTATGAAACTACAGAACAGAATTTGGTGAAATACCCATTAAGTCCTGCAAGAATTCTGCCTAACTGAGTGCTCCATGTGAATTCTTTGGTGCTTCTAGGTGGATAAGATCTGAGGAAACAGTAACAAACATCCCTTGAGGTATTTAAAAAATTTGTAGATGTGGTGCTTAGGGACATGGTTTAGTGGTGGACTTGTTAGTACTAGGTTAACTGTTGGACTTGTTGATCTTAAAGGTCTTTTCCAACCTAAATGATTCTATGATTGTATGATTCTATATACACATGAAAAAAAGATAACAAAGACAAAGAAACAACATAACATTCTTTTGCATGTTAAACATTTTTTTTAAAGTGTTTAGGAGGAGTTGAGCAAAATTAACACAAGGGCATGGTTTCAATAGCTGGTCTGTGTCTGGTTTTGGCTGCACAATACAGGAAAGACACCCACTAACTGGCTGGAAGTGTGGGGAGGCCATGGAGACAGTGGGGCTGGAGCCTTTGTCCTGCAAGAAGAGACTGGGGAACCAGGGCTGGTTCAGCCAAGGGACAGGACAGCTTTGGGGGCACGCAACAGCATCCCCAGCACCAACAGGAGGAGGAGGGAGAAGACACAGCCAGGCTCTTCAGAGCAGTGGTCTGAAGACAGGAGGGTGAGAGGCAACAGCACAAGCTGAAACCTGGGAAGATCAGGCTGGAGATAAGAGGACACCTTTTCCCCATGAGGACAGCCCAACAATGGAGTTGGGGCCCAGGTAGGTTGGGCTGTCTCTGACCTTGGGGGCTTTCGCACCCTGACTGGGTGAACCATGAACAACTCAGTCTGAGCCCATGGCTGCCTTGAGGGACCCACAGCCCCTTTCAGCCTCCCTAAGTCTTCCATTTTGTGATTTATTACAGGTGGCATCCCTGGATCTCTCCCAGCTCTAGGTTCATTCCTTTCCCCTCCTCCCTTTACACGAGTTCTGAGAACAAAACCTGAATCAAAAAACAGGAGGTTCCAATTAGTTATTCTTTTCTTAATGAGGCTTAATGGCAAGAAACAAATCACCTGGACTCATTTAAGCAAATGCACAGTAATTAAACCAGGCAGAAAACATATCTATCATCCTCCCAAATATATCTCTTAGTAAACAAATTTTTCACAAGTTGTGTGGCAAGGACCAGAAGTCTCCATTTTATAGCATGTAAAAAACTCTGAGCAGCTGACTATAACAAACAATAGACACAGGAGTGTTTTTCCAAACAGAGCATAACCCACAAAGGCAAGCTCTGTTTCTTCATTCATGCTGGGTTGTATGTCTTTATGAAAAGAACTTCAGGGATCAGCATGGGCACTGTACATTCAGTCACAAATATGATTTTAGAAACACAAGCTCTTCCTTTTTTTCATGCGTAGACACACACATATACACAAAGATGTGTGTATACATCCATGTATACACATATACAAATATGTATCCATACGTGTGTGTACATATACATATATGTATATAGGTATTTGTATATATACATATGCCTATATAAATATACATACACACACACACATATATGTATTTGTGTTTACAAAGAGAGATATACAATATCTTTCTAAAGACAGCTCTTGGGTGATCCAGATGTTCAAATGCTCAGTCTGGACCTCAGCTCAGATCCACACAGAGTAGCTGCTGAGCCTCAGGAAGGTGAAAATTAGTTTTTACTGATTTGAGTTATTCCTGAATACTCAGGTGCCTATGCTTTCACAGGACAGATTGGCTGCCCAGAGTTGCAGGGCAGAGAAATACTGATCTGCCACAAGTGGCTTCAGAAAAACCCTCATTGCTGGGGACTGGGAAAGAATTGTAGTATAGGTATTGGCACACCTTTCCTGAATCACAGGGGATTTTGCTGAATCCTCCAGTAAAGAGCTAGGTCAGTAATACAATTACTGTGCACTTTCTAATTGAGTGTGGTCACAAGGCATGTATATAGGTAACTAATAATGTAACTGTTTCAGAGATGGATTAACTGAAAATAAAAAATGTGAAGAAGCTTGCCTTGCAGATGTAACTTAATTACTTAAAGAACACTGATATTCTGCATTCAGATTTTTTCATCCTAGAGGTATCATCATGCTATGCACATGAGACATTAACTGCTAATACCTTTTTGTCCCCCTCATTTCACTGTATGTGGTACTACATGTGCAAAGAGGATATGGCTGGGGCTAGCTTATGCCACTACCCTGTCAGGCAGGAGAAGGGGTACTAAGAATAACTGATATAAAGTAAAGCAGCCTTAAGCCTGCCATATATGAAATTAGAGACATAACCACCAGCTAGCTGGATTACCCTTTGGCTGAAGTGTCTTAAATCTATTCTGGCATCTTTCCATTCTGAGCTGACTGAAGCATATTTTCTTCAGTTTAAGATCTTAAGGTGCTATAGAGCCTCACAAGAGAAGCAACTGTTCCCTTTGAACTTACTTAACATTTCATATAATACAAATAAAACAGGCAGACTGAAACCTGTACTAGGTCTCAAAATGTATTAAGTGGATGTCTTGCTGTACAGAGGTGTACCTGGTGTTCAGCAGTCCTACCCCAAAGGATGGAGAAAGACCTCTAGTCCCCTTGCTTTTTCATATTATTTTACATACAGTTACAGATAGACATCTTTTTTATCATTCTCTTTGTTAATTTGTTTCCAGAATCATGGTTTTTAGCCAGTTCATATGGTTATTAGACCATTCATATGCTCATATGTGTTTGTGCTCACTTCTGCATGTACACACACATACATGTATAAGTTCAGCCAGCCTAGAACAGTTTTAGCTGCACTTAGAAGGATGTTTCTGCAGGGATACAAGCTGTGGTGAGCATCGCATTGTGAAATGAAGAAGGGCCTGTTGCATCCACAGGCATGTGTGCCTCTCCTCCTCCTGACAGCCTGCCCACCCCCTGCAGAGGCCTCGTCTGTGCACCAGCTCAGGGAACAACAATCTGTCACAACCAAAAACGCAGAAATGCCTGAGCCTTAGCAGTATTTTCATCCAGCAGTTTGCTGCATAGGTTGTAAGAAAGATGGGGATTGTTAGTTTGATCTACTGATATACCAAGATTATACCAATGAGCCGGTTCAACAGAACTACCTGCAGAGTGATTTCAGAAAGGTCCAAAACAATTGCTAGGAGCCTGAAATAGCAAAGTGAATTCTAGGCAAAGATGAGTGTCCACTGGGTGGAGGGAAAAAAATAAAAAGCAGATTACATCCAAAGCTTTACTTGTTTCCAGCTTAATACACAGTCGTGTTCAGATGCCTGCAGCTTCAGATTTGCAGGTAACAACTGACTTCTGTGAAAGAGGGTACTGCAGAAAAATGGTCTGATACATGAGTCTGATCTGATCTGATACTGCAGTATAAAAAAAATTAAAATCATTGTATTTTCCAGAGATGCCACCATCTCGTGTCAAGATTATGTAATTTCCTTCAAAAAACGTTATCAAGATGTCTCAGTGACTCATTCACCTAGTGTTCACAAGCATCCTTTTTATTGACTGGTGTTTACTATATTACTTAATAGTTGGGGGGTTGGGGTTTTTTTGGTGTGAAACACAGAGTTTTTGAATAACAGTATTTGTTTGCACTCCTAAATTAAGATCAGTTTCTAGGAGTAAATTTTTGAAAAGCAGACAACTAAGATAACCATGACAACACTAAAACAATATTTCTAGTTTACTACTCATAAAAACCTGCTTGTCTGGATTTTTCAAGGGTAAATTTGTTTAAATGTGCTATGAAAGATGTAGCCTAATAATAAGAAAGTCATGTTGAGTCTTTTACTCTGACAAATCCCGTAACATTCTACTACTGATAATGCTCTGGCCTTTCAGGTGAGACACAGAAGCCGGACTATTCACACAAACACAGGTTATTCACAAATGAGGACTGAAATGCAATTTCCAGAAGCAACCCAGATTTTGCAGCCAGCTTGGCATTTTACAGATGATTTTATATACATAGGGCCACTAAAACACACTAAGCTCGTGACTTGAGGTGAAGTTGTGTGAGACATTAAAAAAAATCCTTTCACTTTTGGGTAATAGAATGAAATTTTTGACATCTAGGCAGAACTAACTAAACCACAATAGAAGGCTTTTGTATTTAAAATGGAAACATTTTTGCTTTCCTCAGATATCTTCTTTCCTACAGTTCAACCACAAGAGAGTTTTTGTAGCTGTATTATAAATGCCCGACAATTGTCATTGGAAATAGGGACCATTCTGTAACTAGCATAGGAAAGCTGGATATATCCATTGCTGCAAAACATTCCTCTGAGAAACAGGATAATAAGAAAACAAAGCAAATAGCAGAGTGGTACAGTGAGAGTACATCACCAGAGAGAATCTGTGGTGTTATTCACTTTCTTTTGCTTTACAGCAGGCAAATTATGTTCTTTCCAATTTTGATTAAGTTGGCAGAGCTTAGTTTAGTATCTTGATCTCTGTGTCAGCCAAGAAACAGGTATTTGTTCTTACAGAGGGAAAGATGAAACTTTTACATCTGATTCCCTCAGCAGAAAAATAATTTAGCAATTCAGCTACCACATTTGGGATGCAAAGGCTATAAGCAAAAAACCAAAAGTATGCTTGTAACCTTAACTTATGGCCTTTCACAGCAAAATAGCCAGGAGACCTGTTTGTCTCATTCTCCTTCCCTGTCAAGCTTATTTCTTTTACCCTACACAAATGTTTCCTCTAACTTCCTGGACAAACATGTTTTTCTAGCTTTTCTAAATGCTTTTGGACCCTGAGCATCCCTTAATATCTTGATCCTGTCTTGAATCAGTCTGAAGCAGCCCACCAAGAAAACTTCACTGATTCCTCACTTTTCAGCAGAGACAACGTACCTGCCAGATTGCACTTTCATTGTTATTGCAAAAAGGTGCTAAATGTTTCTGATGAATTTCAGCTTTATACCCTCAAACATGATGTTTTTGCTTGTTATGTATGGCCTCAGCTTCATATTACCAGCTCTACATCTAAGCAGCTACCCAGCTGTATAGAGGAATAGTTTCCATTTTCTGTTGATTTTGATATGGCTGAAGCAAAGCTGCACTGAGAAAAGAGTGCAGCGTTTGGTGTACATCTTTCTCGAGGGGAACACAGGTGCATTATGATGACTTACCTGGATGAGAGCGCATGAGGAGATCAGTGTGGGAGATGGACATGAAAGATGGAGACAAGAAATGGGAGAAATCTTGGCTGCAGGAGACAGACTAAGAAGTTGCAGGGGAAAAACCCCAGCATCCCTGAAATTATATGAATGGGAGATGGAAAGAAACAACCAGGCATAAATTCACACGGGACAGATGGAGGGTGATGTCAAGATCTGCTTCATGACATGGAAGAAGGCATTAAGTGGGAAGCATGATACAGAATACGGTCCAAACATATTGGACCATATGCAGTTTTGTAGGTGCATTAAACACAGCTGAACAAGCACACTTTAACAAAACCTCTCATATTGTGGGTTTTTTTGGAGTCTTTCTCATAATCTTTCAAGTCAGTACTGAAAGTTTATCATGGGCTCTGAGGCTAAGGAGTCTCTCAGGCAATGACCTAACTCAGCTGTACTGAGGGAAGATGCTCTCTGTGTACATTGTCATGACTGACTCTAACTCCTGATTACAATACACAGTTCCTGGCTTGTCTTTCACAGAAATTAATTAGGAACAAAGTCATGAAGGACAGTATGGCAACCAGTCAGCAGCCTGTAATTTTAGATGACATTTCTATACTTTTGAGGCAACTGTGGAAAGCTGCTACCTTAGTTAATACCTTTTTCAACCAGTGGCACATTTTGGTGTGTTAGGGCAACAGCTGAGGACTGCACTTCCTAGCTCTGCCAGATGCAAGTGTTGTCAGCTTTGCCAATACTAACTGCAAATCTTGAAATCTGCAATGTTTTTTGAAGTTGCTACTGCCTTAAACTTGAAAGAATTTCTATTTAAAGTTCATAGGATTAGCAATTCTGTAACCACTTGAATTAACTTTGGTCAACAGTTTTATGTCAGTCACATCCAGTGAGGTTTGGTGGTGAAAACATTTAGAAGACTCAGAATAATTCCTCCCTCCCTTGCCCCTTTGGGGCAGAAAATAATGAATAAAAGCTTAGTGTTATTTTACCAGCTCTAAGTTTAAGTCATCCCACCAAAGATTATCAATGCTAAAATGGGGTTGTTTCAACACAAATAAATTTTTCTAACTTGATATCCATTCTGAAGGCAGAGTGTTTGGAAACCCCCAGTTCTTTATTCCTCTGCCTAGAAACACAAGGGCAATGGTTTGTATTTCACAGACGTTAACAAAGAATGGCATTCATTTTATGTTTGCCAGCTAGAACTAGTAGCTATACAGTATCACTTAGTTCTTAGTACTAGTTGAGGACTTAACTATATTTCACCTACAGCGACCAAACGAGCTTACTGTTAAGCCCAGTATTCTGATCCCCTCCTTGGACCAAGGTAAATTACTGAATATAATCTCATCAGCAGAGAAACAAAGAAGAGCATGAGTGATGAACAAATGGTTGTTTCCCTGAAACTCTGGGCAATACTGTTTAAACATCTATTCATTTGGGTTAAAAAAGGGGGGTATTTTCCTAGATTACTAGGAAAACAGGACTGAAACTTCCTGGGTCATAGAACTCAGCCTTCCCCTGTTGAAGGTCTTCTTTCATTCTCAAGCCATACTTGTTCCTCTTATATCATCATAGGCATTGCAGAAGGACTTGGAGGAATTACTTCCTCTGCCCTTAGGAGTTCTGACAGTTTTCTAGATGTGCAGCAAAGACAAATGGCTATTACGTATCTTTTCTGACTGTTGATGCTCTAGGTCATGATGGCTTCAAAGGCATGGTGAAGTTGAGACCAGCCACCTTGGTGCCCACATGCACAAAGATGTTCAAATGGAGTGAATAGGAAGCAAATGCAAGCTGCCATCACTGATGGCTCTTGCTTTTTTAGAGTAGACTTTGCAGGCTCACTACAAGTTTTAGCATAATGGTGCTACATCAGAAACTGGTTGGCAGCTCTGCTGTAAAGGAAGGAACTGTGAGAATATGCTTTTTGAATCAGTAGAAGCTCTGGGAAATCACAGACAATTTTGACAAAATGCCATGTTCAAGCTACTGTTACTGTTACCTAACCTGTATATATTCTACAGATAAAAAAGCTACACATGATGTCAGCCGTGCAAACATGTATTTTTCCTTATTCAAAGAGGTTGCTGCTAATAGCCTATAAAAACCTTTTTTCCTTCACAGACAGTTGTGTTCCAAAAACTCTGCTATGACCTCTACATTATTTAATAAAATGAACATCTGAAACAAGGCATGGGTTTTGTTTATCTGTGAATGCTTTAGGTTGTCCCTTTGCTATGACATGTGGGGTCATTCGTAGTATTTAAGAAAACAATGTGCAGTTCATTCACATGTATATGTACAGTAACAATATGCTTGTGCTGTTGTGCAGAGAAAAAGGACAATTACATCCTGTCTAGCATGCTGATAAAAAGCATTAGTCCAAAAAGTAAGATAGCATCTGTGATAAAATTTGAAGGGCCTTAGAATAAGCTAAGGACACTTGATACAACCGAGTCAATACCGTCTTTGTAGCTTTCAGCTTTCTTTTTGCTACCTATATGAATAGAAGCCTTTTCTCTAGAAGGGAAGTGATGGCTATAGTAGTTGAATTCTCTGAAATTCCTTTGTTTGTATTTAGTAAAGGAATTCCTTTATAATTTTCACTCTTGAGGAAAGGGCAGAAGCTATAAAACTGGAATTTCTCTGTGATTACCAAGCCTCTCCTTTAAGAGAGGAAGCATAATACTTCCCTTTTTCAGAGACAATTATATATTAGAATAATAGGGCCCTTATCAATTATCTGGATTAGACAAGAAGTTGCAGAGGGCACATATAAAACAGAAGAAGAAAGAAACATGATTTAAGGCAAAATGCCCTTCTCTCCCATGCATGAGGGGCTGGGACTGTGGAATTTCACAGTGTAACCCAAAACTCAATTTTATTACATATTTCCATGAGCAATTGTCGAAGAGGGGCCAATTGCTCAGACAGGAGAACTTTGCACAAATAAGGATAATACAAACGAAATACAGAAGCATTCTGACAGCAAGTATGACCAGTCCTGTTGCTGACCTGCCAGAGTACATCACTGCTGGTGCTGCACACACTGAGCAGCCAATGGGGTACCACACCCCAGCCTAATTCTGGTACCAGCTGCAGGACAGTGTTTCAAAATAGTGCCTCACATATATTTCTTGTGGGACTGAAACTGAAACATACTGCCTGCATCAAACTTTGATGGGAGAAAATATCTGCCATTCCTTCTGAAGTTCCACAGGCCATATGCACAGCAAAGAAATGGAGTCCAAGCCTCTGCTCTTCACAAAATGGTAAGAAACTGTACAGTGCCCCTGAAAATGTGCCTGGCCTGCTCTTCTCTCCTTGCTGAGGGGATGGTCTTATCAGCATGTTTTAGAATGGCAGCAAGGACCAAAAGTAACTTCATATATATACATAGTACTACGTTTACAGATAAAAGCATAAATTAGAAGAAACTTGGGGTTTGTTTACATCAGGTGAACACAGCATAGTCAGCACCCTGTTTTTCATAGTTTCAGTGTTTTACTTCTTCAGCTCTTTCCAGTCTCTGCTGTATCCAGCCACACTGTCCACCTGTCCCCCCATGAAAACAGTAAATCCAAATTTCATACTGGAAGAAAACAAGGCTCAGACATGCTAAAACATTTTTTTTGTAGCAGAGGAGGTTTGCAGCAAAACAGAACATGGCACTTTGGGCTTCTGGGTCCCATTCTGCTTTCCCAGAGCGACAAGACCATTTTTCCTCAGGGCACAACATCTTGAAACTCTGCATCTCTGATGTATACATTGGTGCAGTATATTTCATATACTAGTAGGAGCTGGGTTTAGTTCTCTTTAAGACATTGGCACCGACTTAACTATACTGGTTTAATCAGATTTACTTCTGAATTATGTCACTAAAAGATCAGCATTTTGCCAGCTTTGACTTAGGATGTAGTTTGTGTTTGATTGGCTGCAATATAAAATCCTCAGGTTTTTCCAGCCTTTAACGTACGATCTTCAAGAACACCTTACTTGTCAAATTTTTCATTACTTTTGCATGTTTTGCTAAGTTAGATGCTTTTTTCCATATGTATTTAGGCTTCAGAGAAAGGCCCCTCTCTCTCTTTCATGAATTGCTTGAAAGATGAAAGAATTGTTAGTGTAAATCTAGCTAGCAAAAAAGTTAGCACAGACAGTGGTACATAGGCCACCTGTTAACAAACTTGTTAACAAAGCAAAATTTAAAAAATACGATTTTTAAGAGCAGATCAGACAAATAAAGGGATGAACATAATATCTATTTGCAAGATGAACCTCTCTCTGCCTATAAACATAGTTTCACAGAATTATAGTGTACCTAAAATGTGTGATAATAACTTAAGGAAACTTTTCTGAACTGAAGGCTGGCTGCTCATTCTTAATCCCGCTGCTCATTTCACTATTAAACCCAGCAAGCTCAGTAAGCTGTGAATATTTGGCAAATAATATCCTTTAGCAATTAGTTCCATCAGTTAATTGCATAGCATGTTAAACACTATTTCTGTGTATCTCTCATAAACATATCCCATCTCACTGAGTGCCACTTTAGTTCTGTATAATGGAACAGAGTAGAATGGTTCAGCAGGAAGGGACCTACAAGAAGTCACCTAGTCCAGCTGCAAGTGAGTGTAAGTCAATTGCCTTCTTTACAACTTGTAACACACATATTTCTGCAGCAGCCAGTGCTTCTCTGACCAGAGCAGCACTTCCTTTCCTCCCTGCAGACTTACAGACTTAGAGGTTTGGGGGGTGGAGGTGGGGGTGGAAAGGGGAAATCCTCCTTAGCGCCAGTCACGAGATGATTATGAACAGCTCCGGCTGTGAGCAAGTGCTAAGAATAACCAGAGGGAATGCCAACAGGACTGACAGGGTCTTTTGGTGCACAGAACACCAGTGCACCAGTTTTCACTCAAAAATAGTTTAAAAAGAGACATGAAAAGTTGTCAACTTGAAAGTATTTTTCAGAAAACTACCACCTATCTGGAATAGCATGTGTGATTGTGTGTGTTCTACTGCCCATCCTCACGAGGATACTTTACACGTAGTCGAAAGAAGACCTGCTAATCTTATTCTAAGACCAAATAAGTAAATAGGCTTCATTACCAAGATTTTAGAGCACGGATAAACCTGGTTATTATGATTAGTAACTTGGTGGACTAGGAATTTTATTTTTGCTGGACCCGGTTCCAATAAATGCTAATGAAGATCAGCCAAATATTTCCATTCTGTTTTCAAAAAACAGTTGTATAACCAACACATCTCCTAGCATGTCTTATGCTAGCTTTGGTCTCTGCAGAACTAGAAGGTAATCTCAAGCAATAACAGAACACATTGGTCACACTTTCATGTCTTTTTCTTTCAAATAAATACTTCAAGACGGTTTCTGCTTTTAACAGAAACTGTTAGGCACAAATAACTGCTCGTAAAGGTGAGGGGATGTCATATGACTATGCCAAAAGGGAGAATAGTTCAGGCCAATAATGCCAGAAGACAGAGCAAATCAAATTAATATAACATTTTAATTAGTTTTTCAGCAAGCAGGCAATCCTTATTATTATACCATTTATTATTTACACAGATAATAGCACGTTTAAATTTCAGCAGAGACTGTACAGCATGATAAGGTGGATTCTGAGTTTTCCCTACTAGGTAGCATAGATTGCTGTTGGAATGCCTTTGAAAAACATACAATTGTGTCTGTTTCCAGGAAGCACCTGAAAGGATTTGTCTTAAAGCCACTGTACTACTATACAGTAGGAAGCCAGCTCTTCTCAAAATTTTATGGTTATAGTCTTGCATAAGCAGGCAACATCACCAGCAAATCTGGTTATTGAATCTAGGTATCTAGTAACCACCATATGGTACAGAGCTTTGTCAGTCTCTTATTTTCAGTTCACATTTGTTTGTCACTTATTCAACATCTTCTGTATTGAAAAGCCACAAGTTTGGATTGGAAATTGTTTATCATCACTTGCTGAAGGAAGTCAAAGCTCAAAAGACTCATGCTGGGCTGGTCAGTATCTCTAACATTACAGAAATAATTTCTTACATGCTCTTCTCTTGTTGTCCAGAGAGATTGCTTACTTGAACATTTAACAGTTGCTTTCAGAACTTTTCCAACTAAGATGCTCACAGGATTTTGTGTTTAATGTGAGCTTAATTATTCTTTTGTTTAAGACATTTCAAAGAAGCTGAGACATGCAGCCTATGTCTTAGCACTTTCCTCCAGCCTGGGTCAGCCGTAATAAAATGGAAAAAACCTGCAAAAGTGTTCAGTATTTCCTCTTGACTAAGCCTCCTGCTTGTTAGGTCTTGATCTGCTTTATTTGGGGCTCTGTGTGAATATTATCCACCTGTTCTTCATCATTTAGCTACCTGTAAAAAACCTTTAGCATATTTGTTTTCTTATCTGTTAATCTTTATTCCCTAAAGTTCTGATCTGAATTGGTCTTGTATGCTTTTCCCTAACCTCTGAGTACTGTAGAATCTTTTGAGAGGACATTAAATGCTAATTTTCTCTCACTGTGTCTTGGCCAGTGAAGCTCTGCTCCTAGAATTTCACTTAATATAAACCTTTTTTTGTTTCAATGCACCTTAAGCTCCAGGGGACCAGTTGTGTCAGATGAGATACACAGGCAAAAGAATAAGAAACACTGTAAAATTAATTACCATTAAAAAACCAAGGTCTGCAAAATAATATCTTTTTATTTATATTCTAAACACTTCATGGTATTTTCACAGTATTAAGGAAAACCTCTTATTTTTCATTACTTCTGATAATCTGTGCATGAGTTGAAAACACAGAGCAAACTGCCTTGCCTTTGAAACACACTGCTACTCACCTGATTGTTAGTTCAAGTTACAGATTAATTAGAGAAGTATGTTCCTGAAGTACTCCTGAAGAATAGTCTTCCCTAAAGGAAGGCTTTCATTCGCTGTTTGGTGAGGGCAAACTGGCTTGTAGGCAGTTCAAAGTGTTGTATTGTATTAAGTTCTCAAGTTTCTTGCAAAACTGATTTTCTGAAGTCTGTTGTGTAATGCACTAAGACAATTTAAAAATACTCTTTCTCACATATACCTCAGCCCTGTACAACATGGGACATTGTAAGAATGTACAACACAATTAGGCAGTGAAACAACAGCAGCCAGACACAGGACGTGAGTAAAAAGCATCATTCATATTTATAGATATGTAGAAATATGGCTATTCATGAATCTTTAATAAAACTAATGCAGACAAAGGCTACCTTGTTCCCTTACACAAACATTCCTAAAGACAAAATTATTTACTTTCTGTAAAATGTTCCTCAGTGCAGTGCCCATATAAATTACTCAGCAGACGGCTCAGTAAGTGAATTTCTTAAGCATATATTAATAGCCACAAGAAAAGCAGCATTAATCTAAAGAGGCTCAGGGATTTGTGAGGAAATTTTACTGAGGTTACCATGCAACCAGATAGCCAACAAAAATGATACGAAATGACACTTAAAATGATGGTAGCTCAACAGAGCAAAAGGACAGCTCCTTCAGGAGTTAAACTCCAGGCGAGACAACGCCTGTTCAGCTAGACATCAGCTTCAGATGTCTGCTGATGAGAGAAATCCCTCCTTAAACTCCACTGATCAGGTAGCTATTAACTATACAGGGAGTCTATGGCCACTCGCTTGGATGTGGACATCTACACCATAGGAAGCTCTTTCCACCAGATAAATCCCTCCCTGTGTGTTGCTGCGAATGAGTCAAAGCGATGTCTTGGCGTAGCTTTGTGTCTGGCTTGACTCCAAGAAAAATCATCAGGTGAAGTTGTAGGAGCTGAGGTGATAGCCATTATCAGTTTATCACTGTGGGATTCACCTGGCACATTGATTTATAGGCATGGATGATTCTCCACTACATCTTGAGAATAAAATAAGCAAACCTAAGAGCTCCTGGAAAGTAAAGTCATAAAAACTATCCCTTTCTCAAAATGTTCCTTCACCTCAATTGTTCCAAACAAGATTTATTATTTGTTTCAAGGAGTTTTTATATTAAACTTAGATTTGGAGAGAGCCAAGCTCATTAGCATTCAAAAGAGGACCGAATATACCAGTGTGTTAAGAGCAGTGAATTAAGTCCTAGTTCAAAACACTGTGTATTAGGATACATTAACTTCAGTTTCATTCCAACAGTGGATTGGAGTAAAGCAACAAAATGTACTGCATTGCCAGAAAGGGCACACACATCAAAATCATTACTGTATCAAAACTGAGCTTCCAGGTAAGGAGCTCTAACTTCCTAAAATGTTTTTTAAAAGTTGCTTGCGGTTGTCTGACCACATTTCTTAGGGCTTTGTATCCACTATTCTTAGTCACTGGGATAGGAAGAATTCAACTTCTTAAAAAATGTGTTACTCATTCACAAATGTTTTCAGATCTGACTGTGACTAGCTGAGACTTTTTTAAAGGTGAGGACCCTGTTCAACTTAATACTGTAAATACTTTTAATCTAAACATTAACTTAATGATGAAAGATTTCAAACATTACTCATCCAAGCATAGACTTGAGCTGGCTGGGAATTCTTGCTGAATCAGTATATTTTTCAAAAAGGCCGATTAATCAAAATCAAAACTTTCAGTAGAATATTAACAGTTTAAACAAAACTTTAACCAGAAACAGAGACAGAATGTAATTTTTCACAAAATGAGAAAAGGGGGGAAGGGAGTGGGGAAGAAAAGCAGCAGCACTAGCATCTTGATGGCTACAGTATGTCTTCAGTGTGGGAAACCCAATTTCCAGACTTTGGTCTCCTTCACTTAGATGAGAGGTGTGTCTCCTGCATTTCTTTTTTTGCTCCAGTTGGTAAACAACTTGGAGTGAGTCTCTTATCACACTTAAAACTCTTCCACATGTGCAGAAAAAAAATAACACAGAATTCACTGACTTAATCTATTTCAGGTATGGGAAATGGCAGAGCAAGGAATTTAATCTTTGTCGTGTGTTTTCCTGGCTATGATCCTAACAAGTTATTGTCCATCCATCTGTGAGCTACCTTCTCTCTGCCCCTCTGGTCTTTCTCCTTCCCACTTTCCAGTCCCAAGGAGTAAATATACAAAAATGGAAATGCGTTGATTTTTCACAGATGTGAAGTAGTGAAAATATCTGATTTGGGGGAGATTTAGATACAAAAACCCATTTAAAATCCGCAACCTGTGTAAAAATACTTGCAAAATCTATATACTAATACTTACTGTAAAGTAAGCATTTTGCAATTGATAACCACTATATTTTCCAGTGTTGGCCTGCTGTCTACTCAGCACAGCCGAAACTGAACATAGGGATACAGGTCTGATAATATCACAATTTCAGAGTGCTTTTACAGCTTTCCTTTCTTGAAAAAATGACCTTTCTATTCATTGTAAGGGTTGGTGTAAGGGGTCCAGCACTTCTTACTGTGCAGTTTCATCCACAGAACACCAGCATTAAAGTCTGTTTAAATCAAAAGTCCTATCTTGTTCTTTTGGGGGTTCTTGAGGAACTCAGAGCTCCTGTGCCTCTCCCCCAGCTGATTTTTTTGTCTTTGATTAGGTGGGGAAGCTTTCATAATTGCTGTTCTGCATGTATTTATTAGCAGTTAAGGAAAGATGTTTTATGAATTTTTTCCTGCCTAGCAGGAGGATTCAGCAAAAAGTAGGGCTGCTAATGAATTTAGATTCAGCAATAGTGCCCAGATTTCTTGACTGGAGGGCATGTTCTTGTGCTTTAGCCATGGACCACATCTGCAATATTGGGCAGAAGGATACACTCTGTATCAGTTGGTCTAAGACACATTAGTATGAGAAAGAGAACTCATCACATGATAAATTAACCTGCTTCTTATTCAGAGACAGCTTGATTGTGTTTAATGCCTTTTGCATTACATTGCCACACATATTGTGGATATTCCTGTAATGACTACTCAAGGCAATATTTTATAGGTATACTTAAAACTGTGGATCCCTGTCCTGTTTTCTCTGATGACAGAATTATATTTTCTCTTTTCAGTCAAAGAGCTTAGGAGGTGCACTCAAGCATTGCGTCCCTTAAACGACATGTCCTACTGTTCTTCCTGTTGAAAAGGATATTTCCTTGAATATTTGCCTTCATCACTAAAGTACTTCGAAAATCAGTGTATTTGGGCTGTCTGCAGGAACAGGGAGATTGTCAAATACAAGCCCTGTTGTTGCTATATGACATTATGAAACATACCTATCCTTTCTTTATTCAGTTATGGTTTGGGGAAATATTTAAGCATTGAATTTCAGCAGACATCATCTAATTTCTCTGATATGGTAAATCATCATGCAAAGGAAAATTCATTTAAAGTTAAATGCCAGCAATTTCAAGATAGGCTTAATGTGAAAAGGAAGAAAAGTGGTCGCCAGCCACGAAATGTTTGAGCACCCTGCAGTACTCACAAACACATCCACAACTGAATGGGTAAACTAATGTGTTGGATTTGTCATGAGGCATTGTTTGGAAGGCAAAATTAACCTACAGCAGTGCGTGTTATTTAAACTTGAGAAGCAGCAGCCTTGAGAAAATGAAAATGTTTTCGGAATGTAGCCTGAACACTTTCTCAGCAACATGAGACCTTACTAAACTCATTTCACTGCTTTTCATAAAGTAGTCACATCACACTGAAGGTTGTTCTGCTTTGATGCTGTCTCATGGCCTGACACCTGAGAAGGCTACAAGATCTCTCAAACTGTCAGGCTCCTCTTGTGGACCTCGCGTTTTTATCTCGCAGAACACATCTATGCAGAAGTTCAAATCACTTGCAGAAACACAAAGTCTTTTCAGCCCCTACTATACAAACACTGAAAAGCCTCACAGGCTGCTTTGAGAAAGACCAGAATGATTTCCATCCTACCTTCACAACACAATGTCTTTTGCCTGTTCTTCATTCTTCCCTCTTCACACACAGAGTATGTATGTAAACACAAATGCAAATTTTCCCCTAGGAGAGAGAAGTGTGGTAGTGTTTTGATAAAAATCTTTCAATGACATAAAAGGACGCAATTGAAACAGAAGTTCAAGACTCTAGCCAGAGACAAGAATGATTTACATTTTGTATTGTGTCTCCAAGTGAATAGATATAATAATTATCAGTCCTAGAAGAACAGGAAATGTATGTGAGGGATACACAAAACACTGCCCCACTATATAATATTCCTACAGTCTTCCAATTTAGAGCTGTTACTACACACAGTAAAATCAGTTTTACTTTAATTTCCATGTCTAACAAAGCATTATTTTGGAATTGCACTGTCTAACCACGTCTTTGGCGCTACTGATGAAATTGTATACCATAGTAATACTTACTACAGTATTGTATTGCAGTAATAAATATTAATAACTAGCATACAGGGAAGACTTGAAAACATTTGTAGGCTAAGGCGTACCTGGTAAATGTTTACCTAATCTGATACCTAAAATAGCTGTAAAATCTGCTCCCGAAGCATTGAGTGTCCAGAGTAATTTAGGGAATAGAGGTGTTGCATATCTGGATCATAGTTTTAAAACAGAGAGTACCTTAGACTCTGTATTTGTTACATAGTCTAAAGCATAGATATTTAACCTTCCTTTATTTTTTTTTTTTACAGAAAGCACTCAGATAACCTAGAAATACTGTAATTTTTAAGAAATCAGCTATAGCAAAAGCTAAAATACGGAGGGTCAGTCACATATTAGACCATAGCATGTGTCCTCAAAGGTATTTTTTTTCTACCTAACTAGTTTAATTTTTTTAGCAATATAATGGACATATTCATACAACATCCAGTCTTCTTTTAGCATGAAATAAACCTAATTTGGAAAAAAATCCTTGTAGTGTCTATACTGTGTAGTGTATTAGTCACCCTATCCTTTACAGATTAAACTCTTCGGCATTATAGGAGAAATCATCTGCTACATACTGGCATCAAGCAAAAGCAGATTCATAAACTCTGCCCTTAATCTCTCTTTCAGTTTTCTTCCAATTAGAAACAATGTTTTGCTGATACTCTAATTAATACTTACACATTAAAATATTAGGCATTATAGCAGAAATCATCTGTTATATTCTTGCATAAAGCAATACTAGGTTTGTAAGCCTTTGCCCTTAATCTTTGTCTCAATTTTCTTCCATTCAAAAACAATCTTTCCCCAATACTCTAATTAATGCAAATGATATTCATGATTAGTTAGTATTATGCTAATCTGAGCTCCAAATTTACCTAAATCTACATGGTGTTGTCTGAGTACCAGATTGCTTTGGGTTTCTAAGTAAAATTACATTAGCCTACCAGCTGTACAAAACGCCATGATAGAGTAGAAATCCAAGCAAATCATCAAGATTACATTAGTTTTGTTTCTTAATGAACAACTGTTTGCATTAGGGATTACAGACAAATTATGGTTTTCCTCTCTGTACCCAGGCAGCCAGGCATCTGTTGAGAAGTTTCTTTTTTTTCCCTGACTATCCCTAAATAGATTGATGAGAGCTAAGGCAGAGAGACGGATCTAATATTTCATGTAATTGAATTTTTTCTGTTACAGAGCAATCACCTCTCTGGGGCACACTGCTAACCTCAAATTTCTCTCTTCCACTGTTGTCTGGATTGTGGGAGAAACCTGGGTGGTTTTTTAGAAAGGTATCAGTCACCCAGCTTCTCCTCTCCTGCTAGAGAAGCAGATTACATACCTTAGGCCATACCTGCTTGTTGTTACACTTCAAGCCATTTTCCAAAACCGTGCTGTTGCAAATCCCACTGCTCTGATAGAAACACTGTGCTGCCAAAAAGCATTGTGTGTGGAAAACAGAGCACCAGGCTTACACTTCACAGTCTGTGTTAACAGCTCACGCATGGAAACAGAGCTATGCAAAGTTGGGTGATAATGAACATGGTACCATCAAGACCGCTAATCTTTATGGCGTAACAATGAAGCACAGTTTTGTGTATGTATGTAATTTAGCAGCCCATTCAAGTTTGTTCCTGTTTTGTGTCTAACTGCTGCAACGTGCTTGTTATTATGTTCTGCTTGATTTAATTATGCTCCTAGTGTACAGGTTTACTCATTCTTCCGTGCACTAATCTCGTCTCCAGAACTCACACTGTGACAGCTCATTATTGTTGGCAAAAATGTAGGGCGCTGATAGGAAAAGAAAGGCTCCAATGCATTCATCATTGTGTATCAAGACCTCCTGATTACAAGATACAAGTAACGAGTTAATTGTGGATCAATCTGTGCAGGACAGTAAAGGTTGGGTAAATCACCATCCGTGTCTTGAACGACAACACCAAGGAGCAGCACAATAATTCTGGACAATTTATTTCTTTGTGTCGAACCCTGTGCTAATATTACAACTCCCTCTTGCCCTATACAGAGCATCAGGTGTACACAAATGTGCATTGAAGGGCACTGCCACTGTTGTGGAATTCATTAAGAAACCCTACCTGAATATCCTCCAGAACACATCCTCCCTTTTACTTCCTTCATATGGTCAGCTTAAGTAGTTTTAATTAATTTTAGTAACAACATATGAAGTAGAAAAAAAATATTAAACTCACAGATATATTTTCTATTTATAGTCAATAATGCATATTTCAGATTTTCTTCTGTACTCTTTCAAGCTCCTTATTGCAAACTACTGCAGAAAAAGACCACTCTAAATCTGATTTTATATGCTGACAAAAATGAAACAAATCTAAAAATATCTACATATGAAGTCTACAACAAATGTTCCCAAGGTTATTGCATTATAAAACTCATTTGAGAGTTTAACGAAAAGTCTGCGTGACTTCCAAAACGCTTTAGAAATATTATTTATTGGGATACCCTTGTCTGAAACAAGTGAGTTGCAGTTCTGTCTTCACTGGGTCTTATTAAATGCAGCAGTTTAAACTGGAGCAATATGAAACCAGGTCTTCTACTTGGAAAGGTGCCTAAGAGCTAATACAAATGAGTGTTTTCCCCTCCATGCTTGTCATATTTGGTACTTTGTATGGACATTTTTTTGCTGTTGACAATATATACAGAAAATAACAACAGTCATTAAAATTAGTCATGGAGGAGACAGTCTTCACATTAGATGCCAGGAAACTCTTAATTACACGTCAGTATCATTTGAGATATATAGATTTACAAATACCATGTCACAAATTCCAGGCATTACACTATGTAAATGAAATTATTCACTCCAAGAATAAATAAGACGTTTCAGAGTTTTAAAACCCTTACAATTTCTGCTGTGGTAAGAAACATTGATAAGGCAATTAGATAGACCGAAAATCTGAATGGTTATATGCTGCTCAGTTTACTTATTGATGTATGAAAGAACACTAACAAATAATTATATGCTTCTCCAGCACTTGTCAGTGAGATAGCTTAAGATAATTCTAGTAGCACAATGGAAAAACACATCTGGATGAAGTGGTCTGAATATCACTGTACTACGTTAACTTTGGGTAAGAGTTTTTAGTAATTCACAACTGCCGTGTCATTGCTATTGACATATTCACTTTGTTCCAACGTAAGTTTTTGCACCAATCATTTGGGCAGCAGTATTAACCATAATGTAATTTACCTGAGCAAGAATAAAAGGACTTCTCTCTTCTCTCTCTAACAAATACTCCTTGTCTAACGTGGTCTCAGCCTGAGATGAAACTTATAATGTTTTCCCTTCTGGAATAATTTCCAGGTTCATAACTAGTTTCACTGAAAAGAACAGATTTTTTGGCAAGTCACAACATGAAACTGGAGTCAGCCACATTACTGATAGGGTTAAAGTGAGCACATTGGTGCCGTGGTGCTGCTGGTGGGAATCAACTGAAATAGCTACTGTAGACTTGAATAATAATTCAAATGAAGCAAATGGCTGAGTTCAGTTTTTGCCTCGTGAGTCCTCACCTGCCGCTTGAACTTGCTAATTATCAGTACCAAGGACATAAAATCCAAGAGCTTTAGGACTCTGCTATACCCCTGTAGAGCTGGAGTTCAAGCCCAGGTGTAAAGTAAAAGTCAGTGCTGATGCTGCTGCATCTGCCATGTGTGCTGGGTGGATAAATGTCAGCCTTTAGGTGAGATCCATTTAATACCTTCTTCTAATGTTGGGCCCATGAAAATGCACTGAGAAATAAATTTGACTGGTGGGCCAAAAAACCTCATGATACATTTACGCAGACTTATGTAGACTGTATTCTCCTTTCTTAGTGTGAAAGGGCCCTAGGCTGATGTTAAAGGCAGGAAGAAGACTTTTGTGAAAGCAATGGCTGATGAAATAAGAAACTGTAGTGGTATTATAGGCAGCAGACAAACACACAAAATAACAATCACCACCACCATCCCCCCACTATCCTCAAAGATGCAACTGAGAAATACTTGATATGCAAACACATGTGAAAGAACAACATTGTGGCTGGGAAGCTGAGGCAGTAAGCTCTGCTTAAGAAACATAAGCACGTCTGCAGAGATCTTCCAATAGATAAGAACCTCATCAGCCTTCTAGGGTGGTGCAATAAATATCAGTGGTTTCTGTTAACTTTTACTTTGAGGTAGCACAGTGATGTCTTTGTATATGGAATCAGTGTAGTTAGTTATTTCCAGTGAAAGACTCTTGTAGAATATCTTTTTGTGGTAGCAGATAATCTTACAGGTGTTACGAAAGCAGAGCTCCTCAAAACCTGAAAAATAAGTTATAACAAACAAGCACTAGTCTACCAGAGCAAATAGAACGACTGGTTAAATAGGACAACTTGGCAGTGCCCCAGTATCAAGATGAAGCATTTCAGATGCTAAACTGGTTTAGTGTAAAAGTCCAGTATTAAAGGATTCAGTGTGATCCTCTATTCATTTTTAAGGGGAATATATCTGCTGTATTGTACCCACAATTCTCAAGACCAATAGGTTTTGGTGACAGCATTCTTTTACAGATTGCTTGCCCTAAATGGAAGACCACATGACTTTATTGGATCAAATTTATAGCATAGAAGAAAGCAAAAGTCTTTATTATATGGAAGAAATCAAAACCCTTATGCCACATTTTCTTGGGCACTGGGAAAATTTATAGCTAGTCTAACCTCTCTGTACACAGTCTTTCCTTGACTTACTTAGAATGCATTTCAATTCCATTGGAAGGTAATATTCTTTGAGATTCCCTGAGAGACGAGTCATCATCTAAAATGATGCTACATAGAAAATCTCCCCATCAGTAATTAGTATCGTTGAGAAACAGACATTTGACAGTCACAATCTGAGATCTGAGATTCAACATTGAACCTCTGGTTTACAAAACAGATCTGCCATTGCACATGCATGCTAGTGCAAAGACTGAAGAACTTAAGCGTTTACATGACATTGCAAGGTACAAGGTCTCTTAAAATATTTGATTACGTGGTTTTGTTTAGAATTCTGAATAGGTCTAGTAAACTTTTTAAGACAGTTAATGTTTATCACTATATAGCTGCATAGACTGGTAAAGTTGTTAGTAGCAGTTGAAAAAGAGGACAGAAGTTACTTCCTACTCATATTGGGTTTACAGGTTTGAAAGAGCTGATTATATTTGTTCCTAATGCAGTTTTTACTTCTTTAATCTGTCTTTGTCATGATGCTATAATTTGAGACACACCATGTCAGCTGTAGCTAATACCTCTTTTTTCTTTCACCAGTAACTCCTATTTCTAATTTAAATTGCAAAAATAAATTGCAGAAATCTTCCCCTATCTGCCTTTATTTTAGGTCTTCCATTTCATTACTGAAGTTGCATTATTCGAGATTGTAAATCTAATGTCTTACACTAGGAGCCTGAATATGTATCTTAATGAGTAAATATGTTTCCAGTTTTGATAGAATTTTCAATCTATCAGTATCAGAGTATAGAAAACTCGGCTTTATTTCTTCAGAATTTTGACTCAACAATCATCAAATAATGTCAGAGACCAATTATCATAAATGCCATCTAAAAAACTACCTTTTTGGCATAGCAAAAAAATATTTTGCAGCAAAGAAAACAGGTATCTGGGAAAAGTGAAAGAACAGACTGACAACTTCAGAACAGAAAAAGCAACTTTATTATGAGTTGCATAAGATTTCTGTAGGTCCTAATGAATATTCAGCTACACCAAGGTGCCACAGCTTACTTGGTACATGCATTCACTCAGTCATAACACATGTTCAGATAAGTTACAAAGGAAAACTGTTTTTGAACAGGTACCTGAAACTCCAATGTTAATTACATCTTGAATACTACAGTTGTATAAATTACAGACATGTTATCTAAAGTACAACTGCATTTTCCATGCTGTAGAAGCATGCTTTAGAATTAAATAGTCGATTTCTCCTGATTTCAGTGAACTGTGGATCACACCTTAAGCCAACACCGTGCACGCATATTTAGACATGCAGTCACATGCACACATGCGCACAAACATATGTTTATTATATTGTTGATGTAGGTCTTCTTTTGTAAGAAAACTGTTAACATTCCCAGAATGAGAAGGTGGAAGGAGGCACTGTCAGACTGCCTGCTTGGAGGTCTTGCTAGATACAAGTATGAAGCATGAGTAGAAAAAGTTGTTTCACTCAGAAGGTGCTGCAACTCCTAAACACCTCACAGTAGCAAATCTAACTGGAAGTATATAGCTAACGTGCAAGGGACTGAAAAGGAAAAGACACAGAGGAATTTGAAAAATATGTGCTTGTGAATAAGCACAAATATCTTTTTTTTGTGGTTGAAAGGACATATTTTCTAAAAATCAGCAATGAAGATGTATTAAACGTGAACAACAGCACCTTCATCCTACACTAGTGTATACTGTTAGCATTTAAATTCCCTGCAACTTCTAGGATTTGTCTCGATGAAGGAAGATTATTCTCCTCTTCCATAATAAAATACATTAAGCATTAGAAATGAATGTGCATTCATGTTTTACAGTTCTCCAGACAGATCTTTCCAATTTTAAAAAATATAGTTCGGAGACATACAGATATTTACTATAGACTGAAATGTAACTGTTCTGAACAAAACCTGAAACTGAAATACTTATAGTGTCTCAAAAACATATATAGCATGTCTTAAAAAATGACATCTTTTAGCTCATCATTCCAAATAACCATTACACGGTTAATAAAGGATCTTTTAGTTAATTATGTATACTGCTAAAATTTTTGTGTAAGGAAATCTGAACAACAGCTTACAAATATAACCTTGAGCTAACTCTTTCTCTTACCCACTCCTCCCCCTGAAATTTATAGAATTAAGATATTGTGTTCTAGGTTCATGAATAAGCACAGCATGTTCGATATGTCCAAAGTTAAACTGACATTTGTTTCTAAACCATTTAATTAAAAGTCATTATTGAGAGCAAAGGATTCATTAACAAGCTGTACATCTGAACAACTGATGGAGTTGTGTTATGAATATCATTCTAATCCAAATTAGAAAACTGCACAGATGTGCTGCTGCAAAATATTGACATACTGCAACTCCCTTGGAATGTGATTAACATTTGCGTTAAACCAAAAAGTACATTAAAACCTGGTTCTACTAATAAATTTAGGATTGGGATAATTATTTTAATGCTGAAATACAGGACCTAAATTGTTATTATTTTTACCTCCATTTGGATTATGTGCCCTATTAATACAGCCTTAACACTACATGAAATCTCTCTTTAAAAAAATATTGCCCTCTGAAAGTGAAAATAAAAAGTAGAATAGAAAAGTGATAAACTGTCTAATGACAAATCTTTTGTTCTGAGATTTTGTTATGGTGCATTTGATCGTAAGATCAATCCATTAAGCAAAAGGAAATGTGCAGTATTTGCAACAAAACAGAACTTCCTAATTGTCTCTGGATTGTTCTTAACACAAACTTGTGATTTCAATACTTCTTTCCACTGTTCTGAATACACAGACTATTTTTCATTCTCTATCTCTACTGCACATGCATGTATCTACGCACACAAAAATAGGATTTTGAGATTAGGAAGAAGATTTTTTTTAATATATATGAACACTCTATTGATTTGCATGCAAATGATCTGACAACCAGAAACATACATTCATATTTTTGCACAGATTTAACAAAATAGCTTTGCATAGGCATCTGAGATGTAAATATTTTGAAACATTTCCTACAAGAAAAACCCAGCAGCCTAATAACAATGCCACAAAGTTGTGTAGTTACTTAGATTTTAATTTTTAAATTTGTAAAGTGATGACTTTTTAAATCTGTAAAGTCAGTCACAAAACTCCATATGACTGTAATCCCAAATTAGCCATTAATGAAGAAACAGTAAAAAATATCTAGTGTTTCTATGGGTATCATCCTCTTAGTCACCCTCGTCATCATTCCTCCTCACTTTAAAAATGGAGATTTTTCAATGAAAAAATTCTACAGTATTTTCCAGCTCTACTGAACTGTACTCAATATACAGGTTCTTTCTCTTCACTGAATGTGTTCTTTCCCTCACCACAAAGTAAAAATAAGATAATACACAACTAAAATGGTCCCATTACAACTATCTAAAAGACTGAGATAATCAGTTTTGATTCTCCATATATTTCCTGTTATTTAATATATTAAAATTTTACTTTTGTTTTCAGTTGGTTAATTACTGCATTCTCAGTAAAACTTTCACCCTCTTGTGTTTTAGTAAATACATCTGTATTCAAGAAAACACAGATGGAAAGAATGTAATGTAATTTCTGTTTGTTTGGTTTTTCCCTATCAAATGAATTTGTCAATATTGTAGCTAAACAAAAGAATCTGAATTAAACAGTAAGATAGGAAACAATACAGTAGTACTACAATACCCTAGGTAGATAACACAGATGTTACTTACTAAACACTCATTCCACTTAATTTAAACAGAAAAATAGAATTACTTAAAAAAAAAAAAAGCCATTATTTTAGGAATATTCAAACTAAACTTTATGTTGAGCATCCATGCTGCAAAATAATTATAAAGTAGATCACTTATCTGTAATGAAAAAAACATCAAGTTTTGTAATGATGCCTGTCATGATAGCAGCTGTTAACGAACATTTTTATAACTATGAGTAACCATCTTAATATGCCTTTTTCTGTTCCCCACAAGGCATTTGCAATTCAACGTTTACAATCATTCAGGAAAAGCAGAAGCAGAAAAGTAAAGAAGTCTGCCTTTCTTTTTTTTTTTTTTTTTTTTCTCAGAAGTCTTAACGTTTTACTTATACTGCATATTCCTGATAGGAATTTACTATAAATAATAATACAGTAAACCCTGTGGTAATATATTGTACACTTTGGCATTGAAGTATAAGGTACTTCTCCTTCTTTGAGAGAAAACAATTCACACTGTACATGGGTTTACCCTAGATTCTACACAACTGCAACTTTATAAATTAGAAATATGACGCAAAATAGAATGCACAGCTAAAATATAATTTGATTTTCACCCATACTTAACAGTCAAACATTTTCAAACTCCCTTTCTAAAGTGTGCATGAAATACACACTCGTGACAGTGAACATTTACATTACCTGTATTTTACAGATTACTGTTCAGGATAAAATACTGCATGCAGTGAAAGTATTGATTTTCTTCTCCCTTTGGAAGCAATGCCAACTTACTGAAAGCTATCCTTAGAGAAACTTTTATTAAACTTGTGACATGCCTCTTAAAAAAACCCAAGCCTTTGTACATGTAATACCAAGCAAATCTGCTCTACAAATATTTCATAGTGTCTATGTCTAAACATCTGTGAGCCATTTTAACAGCTCTTTTCAATAATTTACACGTTTACAATAAAAAAGTCTGATTAAAGATCTAAACATGAATCTAAACAAAATACTATATATTATAACTCCCAGTGAAAAAGTAGGTTCACAAAACAGCTTTTTATCATCTGCTTTCCTCCTCCGTTCTTTTTAAAGTAACATGAATGTTTGTATTGCAGTAGATCATCAAGTAGCAAAGACAGAAAAAGCCTCCTTCCCTGTATTCAAAAAGTACAGAAACAATCACAAGTAGCAAACAAAATTTAAATTAAATACTCCCTTCAGGTATGATACCCTCACTGAAGGCACATATCAACATCCATCTTTGGGAAGATAATGAAGTCCTTGCAAAGCAGTGTAGGAAGGCAGTTATAATCAGAAAGCTGCCTTCTGTCCAGGCACTGGGACGTGCTATCCACTGGAGCTCCCCAGACCCACCGCCCAAGAATAAAGTGCCTATTGTCTCAGCACTGTACTAATCGTGAAAAAGCAGCCCATGCACTAAGCATAATAATTATCCAGACAAACAAGCAAAGGCAATCAATGAAGGAATGAAAAGGGTAAAAATACATGACCAGACAAAGCAACCCAGGAATGAAATTAATATTCATAATGGAATGCTAGCCAGCAGAAGGTCCCTTTCATGGCATGGCTATTGCATACAAGAGACCATTGTCCACACACAACAAAATCAGTATATGGAGAAAACTTCATGTAGCTCTGCTGAGGTGAAAAGCTTTTCGCTCCCAAAACACTTGCTGCTGGCCCCACTGTTTTGGTTAAATACAGTTTTGGGCTCCTTTGCCCGGTAGCGTTAAAAAAGTTGTCTCTCAGGGTCCACCCTTCCCTGAGCTCTGTAAAGTTTTTTTTCCACCTCCCCGCTTTCATTTGCAGCAGTATAAATATGAACAAAAAAGCCATGCTCGTCCAAACAAAGAAAAAATGGACTGAATATGCATATCCTCATTAACTAAATTTAATTATGACAAGCGGCATATTAATCAGTAGTTGCTCCAGTTACTGCATTCATTGGAAGGGAGGACTCCAAATTAAGGGGAAGCGAGGGGGAAGATCGCATACTGATTAGGAGGCTGCTCACAACATGATACAATACACTTTCTAAATAATTATTCAGAGGAAACAGAATAAAGAGGCAGATTGCTCTATTTTTAAGACCAACTCAAGAACAATTAGCCAAGAGCATGATGACAAGGCTGCTTTCTTTTTTCCCGTGAGTGCTTCCACCTCCACATTCTCACACCAACTATCTTGGCAAGCACTGCAAAATTTGCATTTCACAGGGAAAGAAAAAAAAAAAAAAAAGAAGAGAGAGAGGGAGAAGAAAAAAGAAAAAGGAGAAAGAAAATACCCATGCTGTCCTTGCTGCTGTTTTAAAAAGAAGGCCCATGTCACTACAACACCAGAGAAACCCTATCTAGCTGACTGTGATGTTTAGGAGCTCTGCGGAGTCACTGAGCTGGAGCTGGAAACTTTGCACAATCTGAACTTTGCAGCACGTGCATTGCAACAGTGAAGGAGGAGTTCAGAAAGGGAAAAAAAATCTTCCAGGGAGATGAAAAAAAAAGTTATCACACCAACTTACCATCCACCAGGTTCTGGCTGACATGTCATAGCATAGCTGCCATTTTATGGAGCTGTCCGATGCTTTCCCTGCCATTACGCTGTCAGCAACCTTCATCAGATGCAGCTCAATGGAAGATAAGACACCTAATCAAGAAAACATCAGCAGTGGCTTGCTGGGCTACATGTAGGCCAATCCTTATCACACTGCATCATGGGAAAAGCTCCTTTATTAGCAAGAACTCCAACCTCACTGATATAAAGGCAAGGATCAGGTTTTTTTCCCTTTTTTTTTTTTTCCTTTTTGTCTGAAGGGATTGGTGAAACTAGCCAGCGTTCTTTGTGCATCGTGTGTACACCAGTTTAGTATCTCACAAGTGGGTGGCTAGCTGTATTGCTGGGCTACGCAGACAAGTTTATTTGCATTCTTCTTGGTTGTATATTGTTTGACATGGTTCGCGGTCAGCTCCGAGCATAAAAAAGGAGGGGAAAGAAAGTGCTTTGACTTAGTATCTCCCCCAATAAGGACAGACTGGTTTCACAGGCACGGTGGGGCCATGGTTCAGATGTCACGAGCGCACATGCATGTGCATGCGCACCTACACACTCACACACGCACACACAGACACTCACACGCGCAGTCGGGCGCCTCGGGGAACACACAGGTAGCCACTGCAGCTGCATGCAGCAGGGGTTGCCAAAGGCTATAAACGCTGTTCTCACACTGGACATATGGAAACAGTTTAACTCTTTGCAATCAGCCTTTAACAAGGAAGCCTGGTAAGTCTGCATGAGGAACAGGGAGGGGGTGGGTGCAGTTAGAATTTAAATGCCACAGACTTTTCCTCCCTCCCTTCTCATGGATGCTCATGATCTCCTCTGCTCTGGATGATCTAGCTGGGAAGGGCGAGGTGGGGGAGCGGGGAACTGTCTCAGCCACTGCTCCCTCCTGCTCCACAGCTTCGGGTCATCTGCCTGTTGTACCTACCACCAGCAGGGAGAGAAGGCATTCCTCCTGCAAGGTTTTCCATGCAAGGTTTTTTTCCTAATGGAAAATTCACAATTCCCTTAAGTTAGGGCTGGCTTAGAAGAGCAAATAATTCTGACTTTATTTTAAGCTGTGGAAAAGTATGTATATAAGCACATAGAGGAAATCAATAAAGCCTGGCTCACATTAAAGGGGTATACAGAAAGAACAGGATTTTCTAGTCCTGGCTGAAGTGACCAACATCAGTTTTAGCACCACATTGCAGATCCTATATATGCTTCAGGTACAGGTCCCTCTTTAGCAACTCCTCCCCTCCCCTCCCCATTTCAGAAACTGTATTTTTAAAATTGTCACATTAAAATAATAACTATAAAGAAGTAAGTATTTCACATGCTTAGAGTCTCTCTACTGATTGTGTTTTTAGCTTACGATGTTCCACATTTTGCTCTGTATTTGATACTTGAAAACTCTTTGCAGCTGACAGGCTCCTTACACCATTTGCCATGCACTGTAAGTAAGAATCCAGGATTACTGGCATACGGAGGTACCACACTATGGCACACACAGTCCCCACCAGGACTCCTCATTGCTGCATGTCTTCTTGCCCATGCTTTCATTTGCCTCTTTTTCCTCTCTCTCCTATCTGGTTCCATTCCAGGAAGATCACCTCCAGATTTCATCACTTGCACAGCTGAGAGCCCACCATAGATACTGCCACAGTGGTGCAATGCTCCCACTGATGAATGGGGGTACCCATGCGTGCACCCCATTGCTGTGCAATGGGCAGTAGGTTTGCCTGGCATGGACCCACTGCCTTCAGCTAACTGTCAGAGCTGGCATCCATGTCCCATTTTACTAGGTCCTGAAACAGAGACTCTCTGAGCAAGTCCAGAGCTCTGGCAACAGAACCAGGTGCATCAGAAGATTAAAATTGTTTTCCCTTCTCCCTGTGTGCTGCTAAAATCAGCTTGCTGCCTCAGTTTCTTGTTTTAAATACACTGGTGAGGCCAGCATCAAAACCGCCAGACACAGAATTAATGGAGACTCTGTACATCCCAGTCCCTAAATTTATATAACTTATCTAGAAGGGCTCTGTACAACAGATGTTTCCTTCTTTTTCATTTCAGCTAGGTCACAATGAGAAACAGAAACCTGAGAAAATTTTGGATTATTGGAAGATCTGCCCATAGTCAGGTGCTGTGGGATGGCTCAACACACAGTGCACAGGAGGTGTTAACTCACTCTGGATCAGCCCCGACATCCTGGTCAAACAGCCTGACTTTGTGATAAACATTATAGGTATGGAGAGCACCAGCAGCAGAATTTTACCCAGTTGTTGGTAGGCAGTGTGCAGTCAGATGTCCTAAACGGTCCCAGCCTGAATCCCTTCCATGGCCTTCACTAATAGGCTCACCATCATGGTGGGACTGCACGCAGCAGTCAACAGTGGGTGCGAGATAAACCTTGGACAAGAAGGATGTAACACTTGCTTTTGCACATAACCCCTAACCCCAGCTACCAAACATAATTCCCAGTGCAAGGAAGCCTGGGACTAATGTGAAGAGGTGGATTTTTCTGCAGTTTCTCACTGGCTGAAGTCCGATCACAGGTGAAGAGACCAATTGCTTCTGCCACTAATCTGCCTTATTAGGGCAAATCACAAATCCCCAGCAGCACTGTGATGGCTGGGAGTGGGAGCCCATGCTTTAGGTAATCATAAGCCAGTTCTCTGTGCTTAAAAGAGGATAAAAGTTTTATTGCACAATAGCTAGCTGAGAGATTCCAGGCTGCTCTTAGATGCCCACAGCAGATCCAGTCTTGTAGCATCCTCTTCTACCAGGCGCCCTGCAACTAGTGGAGCTGCTCCATCCCAGAGCAACACGACTCCTGAAGCTTCAGGAAAACTACACATCTTCTGTAGGAAAAAACACCATGTGGATATTTGCTTTTTATGCAGCCAGGAAAGACGGAGTTAATGACAGGCCTCCCTCCTATTGCTGCCTGTTGCCTTCTTGCATTAGCTGAGGGCAGAATGGGGATTCCTGGCAGTGCTGGTCAGCGTATGCCTCATAAGCACGTGCTGCTCCCATGCCTTCTCCTGCCTGCTGGGAGGTCTGCCTTTCTCCCAGCCAGGCCTGTTTTGCAGATGGGATTTTTAAAGTACTGTAATATGTAGGAAAAGATCTAATTTCCTATGCTGCTTGTTGTCATAGACAACACAGGGACAAATATGTAATTGGACAAAAATTTTCAGATTATCTTTTTTTCCTTTCCGGAAAAGACAGATTTATGAGGAAAGTATATCGTATTGCTTGTTATGTAATAGCAATGCATTTAAAGGTTATTCAAACCTCCATTTTGGTAGAAGGGTGGAGGGTTTTTAATGGGAATAACTTAAATTTTTCAGGGGATTTGGATGTTTCAAGTGAAGTTAAATGAAACATTTGCTCTGACTTACCCCATTTTTTTTCTGAGCTTCCTTTTCTACGTTTGCAAAGGAACAAGATAAGGTATCAAAACGTAAAATTTGGTGGAACAAAAATCTGGTTCTTATTTAAGTGAAATAAGATGCTTGGGACATTCCCATTTCGTATCCAGGAGGGAGTTAATGAAGACCATCACTCATAATGAGCCCTCAGGAATCAATTAGTTTCTCTCCATAAGGTCCCAACACCTACGAACACAGAGGCTCAAATAAAGAACTTACTTACAGTATGCTGCTCTGGAGGATGGGCACTGCTGGCACAGAGAGGCCCAAACTAGTAATGTAGTTTAAGCAATTACAGAGTACAAGATCAACATTCAGATTTTGGGATGATCTTGAATTTATTTTTTTTAATCTGCTTCTAGAGAAGTCCTTGATTTCCTTTGGTGAGAAAAAAATATCCCAGTGATTCTGAAAAACTCCTATAATTTTAAGTCTAGAGCAGCATTTTTTTTCACTAGTGGATAGAAACAGCCTAGCATCCTGAGGCTATTCACGGTATGTAGAGACCCTTCCAGTGTTGGCAATTCCTTTTCCATGATAGTCGATAGGCCTGTGGGCAGACACAGAACACAGCTTATACTTCCTAGGAAACTTTTTATTAAGCCAGCCATTAGTGAAGCCAAACCATTGATATTAAGAGCAGACAGCTGACCACCACTCATGTTCACGTACTGCCTCCCACAGGTCTCACACACGCCTGTGCACACTTGCACACACTCATCGCTGCTGGGCTGAAGTTGGGAGACCAGCCCCAGCTCTTCACTCGGACGTGGGATGTTGCACGGATGCACCAGAGGCTTTTAGGTAGGTTTGGAAATCCCCTCCAGCGCTCCCTCTTCTTTCACCAGGAGCACATACAGCCTTGCCTCAGCCCTTCAGGGTAACCCAAAAGGACTGCTGGCTTCCAGAGTCTAACAGCTTTTTGGAGACTTTCACATGCTGTCCCTCAGCATGTACTTTTCCTCTTTCTCCTGCTGTCTTCTGGTAAATATTTTCCACCCTAGTCACTGGCACCTACAGAACCCATTCACGTAAACTTACACAGAGAGGTCATTTATGGCACCAGGATTTTTCACTTCTTTTAAGGAGCCAGTATGTGGCTACAGAGGCCTGACAGTCCACTGCTTTCAACTAAGTTATATCCCCGGAAAAATAGAAATTTGATGATTCCTTCATAATGTGGCAGTGGTGGTGGCAGGGAATAATTGCTATTAACTTTGCTTAGCCTTTCTACTTTTCCCATTTGACATTAGTCATGACATAAATAAGACTTTTTAAAAAAATTTTTAAATAATCAAACCATGGCAGCAATTGTCCAAGAAACATCTTTGCTGACTGCCTGAGTGGTGAAAGCCATCATTCTTACAAAGTCTTTTACCAGGCTTTTTATAACCAGACACTTCCACCTTACCGGTTTCTTTCTGGTGGCTAAGCATACTTCCTCTCTTCTGGAGCGCTAGAGTGCCCAAGAAGTGGCAGGCCACCTTCAGGAATGTGGACAGCTCCATAGTTAAGTCACAAACAGCCCTGGCTAAGAGGAGCCGCCGGCAGCAGCTGGAAGTTTTAAAGAAGGCTGACGAGGAGGCTGACTGGTAGCGTCTTTCCAATATCCCTCCTTTTGCTCCCATCATGAGCACCTGGTGGTCTTCCAGGCCAAGCACAGCACTTTTTGGGACTGGCAGAAAAGGGAGGGTGGCAGGTGCCACCTGGGGGCAAACAAGCTGGCTTCCAAAAGGCTGCAGACCCAGTTCCCAGGCTGATGACATTCAGGAAAGAAAGTAATCCTGAGCTATTGCTTGCAAGTAACTTGTTGAGTCATAAATGCTGAGTGCAAACTAGCAAAGAAGGTATGCAAAACAGTTAAGTAAAAACTGTTTTTGAAAGTACACACCAGCCAAACTCAGAGGCAAATACAATGGTTTAACTTGAAAAACTAACAATGATATAATTTCAATATGTCTGCAGAACTGTTGCTGCTTGTGTATACACTTGTGTGCTATTGTAACTTGCAACCTGGGCGGGAGACGCCAGTGGTGGAGGCATGTCCTAAACTGGAGGGTTCAACTGAACATTCTAAACCAGCCCCAGAAGATGCTTCATTTGCATTATTTCAATTGAAGTAATTTATGCACAATAATGGAGCCAATGCACAACAAACTGAAATGCTAAAATTCTAGCATTCTGTTTAAATTTATTAAAAAAATAAGTTTATGAAATACAGTATGTGACTTTTTTTAATGTCTAAAAAATTTCCCCAAAGTAAAACCATTATTCAAAGATGGAGGTGGAGTTACACTTGCCATTTGCAAGAAAAAACTTGTTTGATATTTAAGAATTGTGAATCTCACACAAGTGTTCTTTACTCACTAAGTGCCCTGTTTCATTACGTGGGTGGCCATTAGTGTTCAGTACAGGATAATACTCCATCCACCTCATTTGTGGATTGGATTTCATCCCCATGAGCCATGCAAGAATCACAGAAATCTGATTTGTATCCCCTGAGATTCAGTGCTAAGAAGTCCAGTAATAAATGGAAGTCATTATGCTGCTTGTTCACAATCTCCTTAGAAGAAGGGATGGATTCTTTTCACCTTCCCTTTGAAGAAAGGGGCATACTGATAGGCTTCATCAAATACAGTGCACTTTTGTAACTAAATGTGGAGCAAGCACCTTGCTTACAGCACATCTCCAGTTCAGGGCCTGCTGAAACAACCTTATCCACCAGGATCAAAACCACTGCTTGGTGCTCACTGTGTGCTGGCACAAACAGCACAATGCAGAGAGCTTTAGGGAAATCAGTGCCCTTCCCCCAGCCTTCACTGAAAATTTGGCAAAAAAAAAAAAAAAGAAAGAGCAAAGCTCCCGTCTCCTAGGGCACCATAAGCAGTAAAAGTTTGGCAGCCAAATGCAGCCCTTGGCAGCAACTCCTTGCCATTTCACTGCATAGCTGTCCCTTTTGCACAGGTATCCCCAAAGACAGCGGTGTCATGCTGTGCCCTCACAGCCACGCCAAGTGCACCCGAGGTGGGCAGGGGTGATGGGGATGCTGTTGCCCCTCAAAGCCAGTCAGCAGCTGCCCCTGGGGCAAGCACACCACTTGTCCTATTTAGAAACCCTATATGCCACACATATACCAGTTCCCAGTTGGCACAACTGCCTGTTCTCTTAACTAGCTCTATTCAGTTTATTGCACATCTCACAATTTTTATTTAGTTCTGGACTTCTCCAGCATAACACAGTTTATTACTGGACATATTAAATGCTATAGCAAAGTCTAGATGGTTTTCCTTTATCCCATATCCCTTGGAAATCAATTATCTTAGAAAAAACCTAGGTTGAGAGATTTTCTTCTTGCTTTGGCACAAACCTATCACATTTTAGTTCCATTTTGCATTCACTTTCACAACTTTAATTCTTCCCAATATATCTTTTTACTTTCAGCATAAGTGGTAGTTTGACACAAGACAGGGCTAGCTCCAAGACCTTTGCTACCTTTTCTTCTCTTTTAACTCAGGTGTTCCCTTCTGTTGTAAACAGTCAGAGGTGGCGACCTTTTGCTCCCAGTTTGATAGACTCAAGATCTTTGCTACTGATTTTGTAATTCTGTGTGTGGGCTTCAGGGGCCACTCTCCCTAAAACAAGCAGGTTTGACCCTGAATCCATAGTCACCACATAGGCTGAGTAGGCTGCTTTTCTTCTATCACCTGGTTAGCTGTGAGGAGTACTTATTCTTGTGTAAGGAGATGTGGGGGTTGATACAAAACTAGCAATCATTGCTCCTTAGATAGGGATTACCCAGGTAACCTCTTGGTACGGCAGATCATAAATGTGATGGGCAACTGGCTGAAGCACAGGGATATTCCCATGTGGCTGAGCACCAGCTCCAGGCCCTGGCAGCATCAATGCTCGATGCTCCCAGGGCAGAAGGACTGGTCATGGTGGGTGCCTTGGTTTGAGTCCTGGGCAGGGACTAGAGAGGGCACAGCTGGAGCAGAGAATATGGTCTCCACTGGTTTTACTTGATGAAACAAACTCCCCAGGAAACAAAAGACAGAGAAAGGGGAAGACACTGCTCCACATGGTTTCTTCCAAGAATATTTTTAGCTAGTTTCTGTATTACATTCCAATGTTTTTGCTGAAATAACATGTTATTAGTTAGACATGAGGCACAGATAATAGAGTCTCCTTCATTCTGTGGCCACCATACAACTGTGTGACTAAGAATAACCTGGGGATATTAGTGTAGCTACTGTCTTATCTCTGAGTAAGAATTATGATTATCTTCACTGCACCTGGCTGCTTGGGTAGTAATGGTTAATGACTTCCCCATGATGAGCATTTTCATGCTCTTGCACATCCTCCTGCAGTTCACAGTCCGAAAGCCTGTTTTGCTTGTAAAGAGAAAACTACAGAGGCGGGGATTAAGCTGTATGTAGTGTACGGCATTGTTGCATGGCTGCAACTGATCTCACCCCTTTACATTACCTAAGAGAGGTGAGAAAAGGGAAGAAGAGGCCACAGCTAGAAGAAACTCTCATATGTGAAAGATCTATGAGCTCCATTTCTTGTTAACTCTCCTGGATGCTGTTCTTGACAGCATCTTCCAGCAAAAGGGATCTTACCTTGTATTGATAGTAATCATAACCCCCTCCAGACACTAGGCAAGACTTCTGACTTCACTCAGTACCATGCTGAGCCAGGCCCAGCACCACCTTGTGATGGATGCTAACGCACTACCTGGATGACTTCCTAGCTGCAGAAAGGCAGGAAGCACAGGAGGCTTTTAAAAAGTGCTCAGCATTATTCTCAGCACTGTGAGTCTGTGCTGCTGCAGAGGGTCACAGAGGTTGTCCCATTCAGGCACTGAGCATACGCCTTCCTCAGCATAAGGACGATTCCTCTTTGGTCCTCCAGTAGATCACCACTATAGTCCCATGCAGGAGGTACAGGAGCAATCTCTGTATATGAATTTTGCTCACCATGTCTTATCAGGTCTTTTCATGCCAGAGTGTCTGTCCAGTTGTTAGAAGGTTTGCACCTGCCATGATACTCTTTTCAATGGGGTGGGTGCCAAGACATTCCCTCCTCCTCAGTTCTGGTCAGCAGCTGGTAGGTTGGTACTGTCAGGTGTGTTGATTTTAGACAGTTATTCCTCAGATTGGAGGCTGTGGTAGGTAAGATATGTGGGCAAGGGAGAATGTATTTTGCCTGGAGTTTTGGTGCAAGACTAATTGCAGGATAACTGGACCTCAAACAGTTACCTGTCTCATACCAGAGGGGAGGTTGAGCTTTCCCAACACAAGCACTACCCTGGGCTGAGAAGTTTTCAGGATCCCCATGACTATATGTCATGGTTTTAGCTGGGATAGAGTTAATTTTCTTCACTCTAGCTGGTATAGTACTGTGCTTTGAAATTAGCATGGAAAAAAAAAAAACCTGTGGAGATAACACACAGATGTTTAGGCTGTTGCTGGGTAGCGCTTATACTAGTCAAGGACATGTCTAGCCTCCCATGCTCTGCTGGGTGCACAAGAAGCTGGGAGGGGAGGGGGCACAGCTAAGAGAGCGGATTCAAACTGACCAAAGGGATATTCCATATCATGTAACGTCATGCCCAGTATGCTACCTGGGAGGGGCTGGCCGGGGGAGGGGGCAGCAATTGCGGCTCGGGGACAGGCAGCGTCGGTCGGCGCGTGGTGAGCGGTTGTATCATTTGTGTTTCCGTGGTTTTTTTTTTCCCTGTTTTCCCTTTCCCTTCCTTTTCCCTTTTATTATATCAACATTATTGTTATTATTATCATAATCATTTATCATTATCATTTTATTGTAATCATTAAACTGTGCTTATCTCAACCCACAAGTTGTTTTGCTTGTCCGATTCTCTTCCCCATCCCACAGGGGTGGGGGGGTGAGCGAGCGGCTGCGTGGTGTTCAGTTGCCAGCTGAGGCTGAACCACGACAGTCTATTTTTTGGCGCCCAACGTGGGGCCCGAAGGGTTTGAGATAATAACAGTTGCTGGTCACAGCATTGATTCATCTGCTCTCAGTATTAGTTTGTCCAGTCTTTACCATGCTGATTGTAAAGTACATGTTAAAACTTGCTGTTGGTTTTGTCAGTTTGCTGTGCTCTGCAGTGATTAGAGATGTTTTGCCTAGGAGACTTGTTATTAAAACACTGGCCTTGACTGTTATCGGTTATTTAGGTCTTGCATGGAAGCTGTTACTGTACTACAGCTACCACCTCATGGAGGCAATTAGCAATTATACCTCCTCTTCTGAGAAGTTTTTTATGGAGGAAATACAGAATGGCACCATAGCTACCATCTTATGTAATGTCTCCCCCTTCATTACAACAACTTTTCAGTATCTTGAACATCCTTGTGTAGTTAAGATACATCTGTTGATATTGCTTTGGCAGGTGGTATCAGATCTGTCTAAGGTTAGTAAGCAAGTTAAGAATATAATCCAGAGATCTGTCCCAAGGCTCGATAGCTATGCATGGCAGGGTATGTGGGAAAGTATGGGCAAATGCCTAAGACGGTGGGCACCCCCCGTGGTGTGGGACTTCACCCCTGAACAACTGCAGAATCCTGAAAAATTAGTAGAACATTTGGAGGAAGTATGTTGTCACCCAGGCAATTCCAGAGAGATACAAATCACTGCAATGTGCTGGGGTCTGGCTTATGCCTATTGAGCCCTATTTAACACTATTCAGTACCCCCAAGGGAAAGAGAAGGGAGCTACTCCAACCCCCATGACAAGCACTGCGGCCACTCAAACCCCCACGACAGACACTGCAGCTACTCCAACCCCAGCAACAAGCACTGCGGCCACCCAACCCCCTACGACAGATACTGCAGCTACTCCAACCCCAGTGACAAGCACTGCGGCCACTCAAACCCCCACGACAGATACTGCAGCTACTCCAACCCCAGCGACAAGCACTGCGGCCACCCAACCCGCCACGACAGATGCTGCAGCTACTCCAACCCCGGTGACGAGCACGGCGGCCACTCAAACCCCCATGACAGGCACTGCAGCTACTCAAACCCCAGTGCCAAGCATTGCAGCTAAACCAGAGGACCAACCTGTGCCACTATCTGTTGCCCCTATACGCAAGAAGAAATCATGGAAGAGAAGGTCAACTCATTTAGAAAGAGATTACGAGGAACCAGGGCCATCACGAGAAGAGGAGGAGGAAGAGGAAGAATATGTACAAGAAACGGAAACTACCCGATCTCTATCCTTGAGTGAGTTGTGGGATATACGGAAAGATTTTGGGCGTCATTCAGGTGAGCACGTTATCACCTGGCTGCTCCAATGCTGGGATAATGGGGCGAGTAGTTTGGAATTAGAGGGGAAGGAAGCCAAACAACTGGGATCCCTCTCTAGGGAAGGGGGCATTGATAAAGCAATTGGAAAAGGAACACAAGCCCTCAGCCTCTGGAGGCGGCTCCTGTCCACGGTGAGAGAGAGGTATCCCTTCAAAGAAGATATTGTATTTCGCCTAGGAAAATGGATGACCATGGAGAAAGGCATTCAGCATCTAAGGGAATTAGCTGTGCTTGAGGTGGTTTATGGTGACCTGGACGATCAACGGTCCTCCAAAGATCCAGATGAAGCTGAGTGCACACGACCCATGTGGCGGAAGTTTGTACGGAGCGCACCATCCTCGTATGCAAACTCATTGGCAGTGATGTTCTGGAAAGATGACGAGACACCAACGGTGGCTGAGTTGATTGATAAACTCCGAGAATATGAAGCGAATCTCTCTTCCTCGCTCGTCTCTGCTGTTGAGAAACTGTCCCGAGAGGTCCAGCAACTCAAAGAGGATAGGTCCTACTCCCCACCAGTACGGACCAGTATCTCAGCCATTAGGAGTAATCGTCCCTTGGCGCAAGAGAATGGATACACACGACGGGGCACCCTATGGTTTTACCTGCGTGATCACAGAGAGGACATGAAGAAGTGGGATGGAAAACCTACCTCAGCCTTAGAGACACGGGTATGTGAGCTGCAAGGGAGAGCAATTACTCAGGGGAGTTTCTCCAGGAGAGCTGCTGCTCCAGTTTCCCGTAAGCAATTCTCCAGACAGAGGAGCAGAAGTGCTGATGTCCTGACTGATCTTAACAGAGACGCCCGTGATTCATATTTACCGGAAGTGAGTGATGAATACTATGATCAGGACTAGGGGGGCCCTGCCTCCAGCCAGGTGAAGGAAAGGGATAACTGGGTTTACTGGACTGTGTGGATCCAATGGCCTGCCACATCTGACCCACAGGAATATAGAGCTTTAGTGGACACCGGCGCACAGTGTACCTTAATGCCATCAAACTATATAGGGGCAGAACCCATCAGCATTGCTGGAGTGACAAGGGGATCCCAAGAACTAACTGTATTGGAGGCCGAAGTGAGCCTCACTGGGAATGAGTGGCAAAAGCACCCCATTGTGACTGGCCCAGAGGCTCCGTCCATCCTTGGCATAGACTATCTCAGGAGAGGGTATTTCAAGGACCCAAAAGGTTACAAGTGGGCTTTTGGTGTAGCTGCCTTGGAGACGGAGGAAATTAAACAGCTGTCTACCTTGCCCGGTCTCTTGAAGGACCCTTCTGTTGTGGGGTTGCTGAAGGTCAAAGAACAACAGGTGCCGATCGCCACCACAACAGTGCACCGGCGGCAATATCGCACCAACAGAGACTCTCTGATCCCCATCCATGGGCTCATTCGTCGACTGGAGAGTCAAGGAGTCATCAGTAAGACCCACTCACCCTTTAACAGTCCCATATGGCCAGTGCGGAAGTCTAATGGAGAGTGGAGACTAACAGTAGACTATCGTGGCCTGAATGAAGTCACTCCACCATTGAGTGCTGCTGTGCCAGACATGCTAGAACTTCAGTACGAACTGGAGTCCAAGGCAGCCAAGTGGTATGCCACAATTGATATTGCTAATGCATTCTTCTCAATCCCTCTGGCAGCAGAGTGCAGGCCACAGTTTGCTTTTACTTGGAGGGGGGTCCAGTACACCTGGAATCGACTGCCCCAGGGGTGGAAACACAGTCCTACCATTTGCCATGGACTGATCCATAATGCTTTGGAACAAGGTGGAGCTCCCGAACACCTACAATACATGGATGACATCATTGCGTGGGGCAATACAGCAGAAGAAGTTTTTGAGAAAGGAAATAGTTCAAATCCTTCTGAAAGCTGGTTTCGCCATAAAACAAAGTAAAGTTAAGGGACCTGCAAGAGAAATCCAGTTCTTGGGAATAAAATGCCAAGATGGTCGTCGTCAGATTCCAATGGATGTGATCAACAAAATAGCAGCCATGTCTCCACCAACTAGCAAAAAGGAAACACAAGCTTTCTTGGGTGTTGTGGGTTTTTGGAGAATGCATATTCCAAATCACAGTCTGATCGTAAGCCCTCTCTATCAAGTGACCCGGAAAAAGAATGATTTCAAATGGGGCCCTGAGCAACAACAAGCCTTTGAACAGATTAAATGAGAAATAGTTCATGCAGTAGCTCTTGGGCCAGTCCGGGCAGGACAAGATATAAAAAATGTGCTCTACACTGCAGCCGGGGAGAACGGCCCTACCTGGAGCCTCTGGCAGAAAGCACCAGGGGAGACCCAAGGTCGACCCCTAGGGTTTTGGAGTCAGGGATACAGAGGGTCCGAAGCCCGCTATACTCCAACTGAAAAAGAGGTATTGGCAGCATATGAAGGGGTCCGAGCTGCTTCAGAAGTGCTTGGTACTGAGGCACAGCTCCCCCTGGCACCCCGACTGCTGGTGCTGGGCTGGATGTTCAGAGGTAACGTTCCCTCTACACACCATGCAGCTGATGCTACGTGGAGTAAATGGGTTGCACTGATCACCCAGTGGCCTCGAGTAGGAAACCCCAGTCGCCCAGGAATCTTGGAAGTGATTATGGACTGGCCAGAAGGCAAAGACTTTGGAATATCACCAGAGGAGGAGGTGACACGTGCTGAAGAAGCCCCACTGAATAACACATTGCCAGAAAATGAGAAGCAGTATGCCCTGTTCACTGATGGGTCCTGTCGCCTTGTGGGAAAGCACTGGAGATGGAAGGCTGCTGTATGGAGTCCTACACAACAAGTCGCAGAAACTGCTGAAGGAGAAGGAGAATCGAGCCAGTTTGCAGAGGTAAAGGCCATCCAGCTGGCCTTAGACATTGCTGAACGGGAAAAGTGGCCAGTGTTCTATCTCTATACTGACTCCTGGATGGTGGCAAATGCCTTGTGGGGCTGGCTGCAGCAGTGGAAGCAAAGCAACTGGCAGCGCAGAGGCAAACCCATCTGGGCTGCCACATTGTGGCAAGATATTGCTGCCTGGGTAGAGAACCTGGTTGTAAAGGTACGTCATGTGGATGCTCACGTTCCCAAGAGTCGGGCCACTGATGAACATCGGAACAACTAGCAGGTAGATCAGGCTGCCAAGATTGAAGTGGCTGAGGTGGATCTGGACTGGCAACATAAGGTTGAACTATTTCTAGCTCAATGGGCCCATGACACCTCAGGCCATCAAGGGAGAGATGCAACATACAGGTGGGCTCGTGATCAAGGGATGGACTTGACCATGGACGTTATTGCGCAGGTTTTCCGTGAATGTGACACATGCGCTGCAATCAAGCAAGCGAAGCGGGTAAAGCCTCTGTGGTATGGGGGACGATGGCTGAAATATAAATATGGGGAGGCCTGGCAAATTGACTATATCACACTCCCACAGACCCGCCAAGGCAAGCGCCATGTTCTCACCATGGTAGAAGCAACCACCGGCTGGCTGGAAACATATCCTGTCCCCCACGCCACTGCCCGGAACACTATCCTGGGTCTCGAAAAACAAGTCCTGTGGCGACATGGCACCCCAGAGAGAATTGAGTCAGACAACGGGACTCATTTCCGAAATAGCCTCATAGACAGCTGGGCCAAAGAGCACGGCATTGAGTGGGTGTATCACATCCCCTATCACGCACCAGCCTCTGGGAAAATCGAAAGATACAATGGACTATTAAAGATGACACTGAGAGCAATGGGGGGTGGAACATGTAAACACTGGGATACACATTTAGCAAAAGCCACCTGGCTAGTCAACACGAGGGGATCTGCCAATCGAGCTGGCCCTGCCCAGTCAGAATCCTTACGTACTGTGGAAGGGGATAGAGTCCCTGTAGTGCACATAAAAAATATGTTGGGCAAGACAGTCTGGGTTATTCCTGCTTCAGGCAGAGGCAAACCTACTCGTGGGATTGCGTTTGCTCGAGGACCTGGGTGCACTTGGTGGGTGATGCGGGAGGATGAAGGAGTCCGGTGTGTTCCTCAGGGGGACTTAATTTTGGGTGAAAACAGCCAATGAACTGAATAATATGCTGTTAATTGCTATATGATGTTGTATGTCATCACTACTATGGTTGCTATATGCCATATCAATGGAATGTTATCATGGTGGGAATCTCCCAATTAACAATAATAGCAAATGAACTTTCAATGGAACCCAGCAAATTGCAGCAGTGAGAGAACAAGGACTACCAGTGCAGCAGTGATGGAACAAGGACTGACATGCAACAATCTGACCCCACACACACCCCCTCTCTGAAGGACCCTTACAAGAGATGAAATCCAAAGTCATGGACGAAATGAACTCAATGGACATTTCACAGGCATTTTACAGGGGTGTTCCATAGACTAGGGGAATGATAAATAAAAAATCTGTATATATATATATATATTGTTAAAGGATGAGAAGATGGATAGGGATTATTGAATTTGTACTGAATAGTATGGGACCTGAGCATGATGTCAATGATATGGAATAAGGGGTGGATACTGTCATGGTTTTAGCTGGGATAGACTTAATTTTCTTCACTCTAGCTGGTATAGTACTGTGCTTTGAAATTAGCATGGAAAAAAAAAACCTGTGGAGATAACACACAGATGTTTAGGCTGTTGCTGGGTAGCGCTTATACTAGTCAAGGACATGTCTAGCCTCCCATGCTCTGCTGGGTGCACAAGAAGCTGGGAGGGGAGGGGGCACAGCTAAGAGAGCGGATTCAAACTGACCAAAGGGATATTCCATATCATGTAACGTCATGCCCAGTATGCTACCTGGGAGGGGCTGGCCGGGGGAGGGGGCAGCAATTGCGGCTCGGGGACAGGCAGCGTCGGTCGGCGCGTGGTGAGCGGTTGTATCGTTTGTGTTTCCGTGGTTTTTTTTCCCTGTTTTCCCTTTCCCTTCCTTTTCCCTTTTATTATATTAACATTATTGTTATTATTATCATAATCATTTATCATTATCATTTTATTGTAATCATTAAACTGTGCTTACCTCAACCCACAAGTTGTTTTGCTTGTCCGATTCTCTTCCCCATCCCACAGGGGTGGGGGGGTGAGTGAGCGGCTGCGTGGTGTTCAGTTGCCAGCTGAGGCTGAACCACGACACTATACACACGTGATTTAGGCACCCATCCATATGTGTTGAATGTTAGCAATGCCTATTACTATATTACTGTGATTTGATACAATTTTTGCCTGCTTGGGTTTTTTCCTATTCGTGTGTTTCTGTGTCTTCTTTTTGTCCAGTTTTACCAGATAAAGGTTAGCACACTGTGGGTAGAGCATGGAGTAATCCAACAAACTAACAAATTCTCTGCCATCATATTAGGTAACCTGAACCTGCAGGAAACAGCAAACACGATGAATTAGAAATTCACAGGGACCTCAGGAACCCAGCATTAGGAGAAGCTAGCCTCATTTCTTTCAGTTCATCATCTTTCGGTGCCCCAGTGGAGCACAGAACAGCATGCTATGTCAGAGAACAGCAAGCTATGTGTAAATGGAAAGAAGTGTAAAATTTAACTCATTTCCCACCTGGGAAAATTATTATGTGTCTGAAAATGGCTCTGGGGTCTCAGCAGAGACTATTTTTTAAAGCTCTTTTCTGAAAGGCCTTCATATAATAATGTAGCTCAATTAATCTACACAATTTATAATTCTAAGGACGTATTAGGCAAATTGGATTAATAATTTCAACCATCTAGCCAGCCACTCTGTGTGACAGTAATCAAAACAAGCTATTTAGTTAATGATGCAGATTCTTACCTTCAAATTTCGATGGGCCTTTGTGAAATAACTACACAAAATGTATGGACAGAGATAGCATATCCTGCAAAGAGCTCACTAAACAAGTAGACCTGCAGTTGCTGTCCTCCTCACAAACTAATTTTCCAGTGCTTTTTTGCCATCTATTTTATATGGCAAAAGCTCAGATTACATAGCACTGGTTTTCAACTGAACCACCACTGTAATACAATATAGACCTTCACATTCAAAAACTTCTAGAATTATAACTGAAATTCCATTTAAGATGCGTTTGCCAAAACTTTTACTAGACCTAACAATGACAAGCAGATGTGTGGGGTAACAGAACAGCCTTATCAGTATTCTCCTAGGTGCAGTCATACTACTTTCTCCTCCACCCCCTTTTAAGCCACATATTAACATCATTTACCACATAACTTTTATGAGAAAGTAAACTTCTCTTCCACCCACACCCATAATTTTTCTCCTAAAATTTGATGAAACAATACGCTAAAAGCCAGCTGTTTCTTCCTTTACTCAGAGTCAGCCACAATAAGAAAATTTGCCATTGTTGACTTTCTCAAACAAATGAGATGCAATTAATGAGATAAGTGTTTTGAACAAATACTACTCTGTATCATCTGCCTTTCAGCCTAAGTCAAGATCTACTTGGAAGAGTAGTGGTTTTGTTCAGACTTCTGCAAAACTGTGAAAGTGTTCATATGCATCTGTACATGTACACTAATTTCAACTGCAACAGACAGTTTTTTCTAATTCTTTTTCTAAGCATTTAAAATAGGATATATAGAAAGTTACACACCTTATATGTGACATTAAACACTAGCTTTGCAATTGTCTTGGAGTCCATTTTTTCATAAATCAGCAGCTACAGTTTAATGGGAAGACTCTCTGAAGTCTACAGGTATCAATTTGGCTTGCTAGTACATTCAGACAAAGAATAATCTTGCTGTATTGAAAAAGGCACACGTGGGAAATCTGATCAATCAGACATGACCATGGCTGAGGTTTAACAATTCAATCAATGCTACGTCTTGTTAAGTATCCATAGTTTTGTCAGACTTGAAATGTCTAATTTTTGAAGATAATTCAGGTCTCTAGGGAATTTGCAGGAAGGCATGGGAAGTGTGGACTGTGTGTTACCAGCATGATGCACGCATTCATAGCTCAGCAATTCCATAGGGAAGCTCCAAGGAGTTGTCCTTAACAGAACAAAAGCATCTGAAATGATCGTAGCAAAAAGGATAAAGACACTGATCTTTGCATGCAGGTTTTCTAACAATAGCAGTGCTTCTTGCATCTCTCATTACCAGTCCAGACCAGGAGCTTTTTGACATTGGAAAGAATGCAGAGTCACACCTTGGAGGAACAGCTCTTCACATCTCATTCAGGAAAATTAAATCAAATCAGATGTGCAACTTCAGCCTCTCATGTTTCTAAATGCCTGTCCATATTACTTTTACTTTTTTACTGCTATGAGTATGCTAGCCGGCACACCTTCCTACCATTCTTTACGAAGGGTTTATCAAAACCTTTTCTGTAATGATGCACTTCCCATCTTTCTTATATCCTGCAGGAAACAGTACAAGAGCCAACATTACTGATAGAAAGTTTTTGGTAATACATTTGCCTCCAGCTGATATGTATAATCAGAATTCTTGTTTCAAGCAACAAAATGAGACACTTCACATTTTAAAATCTCTCTTTGCCAATTCTTAGGGTTTCGGCAGGTAATTTCAAGCAATCCTGTTACAATGGAGTAAACATTTGCCACTTTTTTCCTGACCTGCAGTAGTGGACTGTGAGCCTAATCTAGCCCTTGTGTGACATAATGACATTCCTGCCAGTTTTGGACATCTCACCACCTTTATGGTTATGCTTAATTTTAAATATAATCTAATTTCCTCATACAAATAAATTTCTTACTTGAATACTTGAATAGTATAATATTATCTCCCTTTACATTGACTGATTAGAGATAAAATGTTACTCCTTTCATAACGAGTATTTCGCTTGTACCAGGAACAGTGTGGCCAGCAGGAGCAGGGAAGCGATTGTGCCCCTGTGCTTGGCACTGGTGAGGCCGCACCTTGAATACCGTGTTCAGTTTTGGGATCCTCAGTACAAGACAGACATTGAGTTGCTGGAGCGTGTCCAGAGAAGGGAAACGAAGCTGGTGAAGGGTCTGGAGAACAAGTCTTGTAAGGACCGGCTGAGGGAACTGGGGTTGTTTAGCCTGGAGGAAGCTGAGGGGAGACCTTATTGCTCTCTACAACTACCTAAAAAGGGGCTGTAGAGAGGTGGGTGTTGGTCTCTTCTCCCAAGTTACTAGTGATAGGGCAAGAGAAAATGGCTTCAAGCTGTGTCAGGGTAGGTTTAAATTGGATATTAGGAAAAATTTCCTTACTGAAAGAGGTGTCAGGCATTGGCACAGACTTACCTGAGAGGTGGTGGAGTCACCATCCCTGGAGGTGTTCAAAAAAACACATTAGCTTAGCACTTGAGGGCAAGGTTTAGGAGATATGGTAGTGTTGATGGTTGTACTTGATGATCCTAGAGGTCTTTTCCAACCTTAATGGTTCTATGATTCTATGGTAAATTAATGGATCATTCCAAAGGTTAGTAGATACTGATGCATTCTTTTAAATGGTTTTCTTCCTTACAAACAACTGAGTGAATATGAATTTTTTTCACCAAAAATGCTAGTGCTTGAAAATGAAGATTAATTTAGTGACAAAAAGATCACTGTTTTACCTATAAATAATTTTTACATATTAATAGTTCTAATATATTTCATTATGGCCTGCTATTAACATGACAAACTCATCCCAGGGCACTAAGTATTGATTTTCATGCCCTGTGCAATTCCACCAGAGACAAACTAACAGACAGACAGGGAGCATTAGTGATAGTGAAGACAAAGGCTTACTGAAATAGCACAAGCATGGTTGCAGTGCTGTTGAAAATAATTGATTTTGACAACTGGAAGTCTGTGGGCTGCAAAAATATAATTTCAGAACTGCTTTGCCAACAGCAGAGCTGTGTGCCTGACCTGAGATTTCAAGAAATACTGAGCAGAAAGTCACTTCGGGTGAGAAAAAGAAGTGAAATGGCATTGATCCAAAAATGTGAAAAACGTGTCAAAAGATTCTTCAAAAGCAAATATTTTCTTGTAAAAAGAGTTTGATTTAAGCTGTCATTCTGTAATGAAAAAGCCTGTTGTTTATACTTTCCATCTAGAGCTAATCAGCACAAAATTAGATGTTCAACAGCATTCTGATTTCATTGAACAATCATAAATCAGGTCCTGAAAAATTATTTAATTCAGTCTCTGCATCTTCTCATATTCACTTACTGAGGTTCAGACATATCTTTACCTTGGAGAGCTGCAAGTAAATCTGTGTTTATGCAGAAGATAGTCAGAGAGACCCTATGCTGCTGAGATGCCAAATTACTTCTAAATTCTCATTAAAAAGGTGTATGATGCTCACATGGTCACATTCCTTCTCCTTTATCTTTTTCTGAAAAGCTATAGAGGTTGTTGAATTGATCCTGGAGGAATTCTCTATCTAGGTGCTCAGTAGAACATCAGCAAAAAAAAGTGTTAGGATTTCATAGCTCAGATTTTATGCAACTGTCAGAAAAACAGCTCTTTTAGAAGAGATTTTACAATCCTTCAGTTATCAGTTCTTGCTTGTCTATTGATATCTGCCAAGGCAATCCTCCACTGCTGAATTGGAAGATGACAAAAATGTGGAGTGCTTGAGTTTCACCTGACATAAACTATTTGTTTCAAGTGACAAAGCTTAAGAGTCCTTTGGCCTGAGAACAGTTTACAGAGTCTGCCAGAGAAAAGAGAAACTCGTATTCAGTTATCTCATCTGGGGAAGCAGACCAGTGCCCACGCTTCCTACAGAGAAAACAATTCCCACCTATGCTACTTCCACTGCATACAGAGCCACTTTCTCCCTTCCCCTTATTAGCATGGGAGCCAGCCCCACATTTCACAGCTCAGCTGCCTCCTCTGCCATTACTGTGGCAGTGATAAATTTTATCTCCCTCTTTAATTTACGCAGCCATCTCCCAGCTACAAGGAGATGCTACTCTGAAGTATGGAGGATGGTGCTACATCTCTCTGCTCGTATGAAGGAGTGAGCAAGAAGGAAGAAGGGTTGCAGAGCCACACTGCCACTCATAGACACAGCCCTGTCCCTGCCTGGTGTTCTGTGGCTGACAGTGTGGTAACTCCCTTAACCTGAAAACAACACTAGGTTAAAAAAACATGTTTTATCCCGCAAAAGAGGTTCATGACTCTTCAAGATGCAAAACAAAGAACACTTGGACTGGTGGAAAATACATTGTGTCTCCTTTCCCTGGGGGGACTGCAGCCAGGGGTAAGGCTATGTTGGAACAGATTTACTTCTGAAGGGACTGTGGCTGTGGGTAAGGCTGTGCTGAAGCTAGTATATCTCTGAAGGCATCGTGGCCCATGGAGAAGGCCACACTGGAGCAGGTGCACCTCAAAGTGACTGTGGCTGTGGATAAGTCTAACCCACAGCAGATATAGCTCTGGAGAGCCTGTGAACATAGATGAGGCTCCACTTGGAGCAGGTACAACCCTAAGGGACTGCAGTCTGTGGGTAAGTCCAAGCCAGAGCAGAGGAAAGGGAAGGAGTTCATTGCAGTGTTAAACCCTATGGTCTGGTCCAAATGGACTGGGGTGGAGATCGTAATGGAAATACCTTTAAATTGCTGTAACCCATTATTTGAGTTGCATGTTACAGGAGTTACTACAGCAGGAACTACCTGAACCAATGGAGGAGAAGCCTTATAAGAAGCAGTGCAAGTGCAGCAGTGACCTGCCCTGAGCTGGCTTTGGTGCCCCATAACTCCATGCAACACACCACCTCTCCTGCCTCATCAAATATAAACATAGGAGACAATAAATCTCTTGCTCTTTTTTCATCATGTTGTTTCATTTGCTCTAAAGCTGGAAGGTATTTATTACACAGCTACATATTTCTCCTCCAACTGTAATGATACCACTGCAGACCTTAAAATTCTTCATATTTATCACAATATTGCAAATGATAGCAAGTATCAAGTTTGCAACATTACACAACAGACAAAGTTACGTTCAACACTTGTGATTTTCAGCATCATTCAAAAAACTTCACATCTCATTTGTCATATTTCTGGAAATAAAAAAGTTACAGCACAAATCCTTTTAAAACCTTTTTTTTTTTTTGTTTGCCTTAGCGTAACTCTGAAGCAGAAAGCACTTGTAGTCCTTCTCTGCATCAGCCATAGAGGCAAAAAGAAACGGAGACTGGATGCAATAAAAACCTGTTACCTGGACCCTAGAAAACGATGTTACAGCAGTGAATACTGGAGTTTCGACCTCCAGTGAAGACATTGTGGGAACTGGGACTTTGAGAACGGCAATAATGAACACCTAAGATGTGCTGGAGTAATCAGAGCTAGCAGGAGCATCGAATACCCCAGGGAACTGCTCTAACTGCAACTCTCTGCCCAAAGATAGGCACAATCACTTCCTATAGCCATAACGTAGTGATGGCTGCTGCTGTAGACGGCAAATCCTGCCCATTTGCTTGGGCTGCATCATTTGAAGGCTTCAGGCAAGGATCCCTGGTGTCCTGCACGAGGGAAGCAAGCGTGCAGCAACTCAGGCAGAGGCATCCTGGGGCAGTGGGGGTGCATTGCTCTGGTCAGCCTGGGAGTTCTGGAAATCCAGTAGGGGATTATGGCCTTGGCTTCTGTGTCACAGGATGCAGCAGCATGCACAGCAGCGCCAGAGCAGGGGATCACAGTTTTCACCTTCGGCACTGCAGCTCCAGCCAAGAAAACCAGAGGTCACACAGAGAACTGAAGGCAGATCTGAGTCCCAGACTATGGGCTAGCATCCATTAGCTATCAAAACAAATTATTAAATTTCACCCTTGTAGGGCTCAAATTATTGCATTATCTGCACTTACACTACCTGGAAAAAAAGAGGAGCCTATTACCCAAATGGCAGCCAACAGACTGCGGAAACAGAGATTTTGGCCACAGCTACAGGAAAGTCCTAGCTTCATGGAATAAAAAAGTGAGGTTGTGAAGCATATCCTAAACATCAAGATCATGTTATGCTTGAGGATAAATTATAACGTAGGCTTGAAAGAGTCATTATTCCTCAGCAGCACCTGTCCAGTTCATTTTATGTTCAGTTCTGTGTGACTGAAATACAGCTTTTTGGCTTACTGCATGCAAAGACTACTGCTGCATGTGTCTGATCTAAAACTAATCCTTCAGCAAAGGGAATGGTTTTGAGAGGGGAAGTCTAATGAGAAAAATATTGTGAAACTAGAGGACATACAAAGAATGTGCTATGACTGATACAAATTCTGGCCTGTTTTGTTTTGTGTTTTGTTTTTTTTTTTGTTATAAGTTATCTTAGCTGTATTTTATTCAGACTAACACATCCTCCATCCTTCCTCAGCCTGTTTACTCAGCTGGATGTCCACAGGGTCCAATATTCCCTCCAATTGCCCTTGCACGCTAATATAATTGCAGCTTAAATGGGTAATTGGTCAGCCTACAGCAGTGTTTGCATGCATTTGTTCATCTGCACTACCTAGCAGCCTCTTAAAATAAATTTATAGACTCAAAGCACTGTTGAATACTTTGTTCCATTCAGTTTATAAAAGGACAAAACACATCAAGAAATGCTTCCAGGAGCTTTAGCCATTAAAAATACTATACTTCACACATTAAAATTATTTTTATGGACAAATTGGAACAGATCTCTGTTTCCACACATCAGAAAGGCACACACTCACACAAGTCAGTTGTATTTAATTTGTAAATACTAAACTAAATAAATTTCATAGCAGAGGTCAACCAAATTTGAAATTATTATGTGGGAAAAGAGGCCCATTGAAATTTCAGACAAGAGAAACTGAAATCACTGGCAGCAGGCAAGAACAGCTTTTTCTGGAATACATGCGGAACACAGAATTTTACAGGTCGGTTTTACACTGTTGTGGAAGGATCAGTATGGAAGTGATTTTTATGACTGTTATTACCAGAATCTGGTTCTTGGGTTGAAATAAAAGACTCAAGTCCTGTACCACAAACCATCATCATGTAGCTTGGGCTCCCTTATTCATGAAGTGCCACAATTCAGCTATTTTAATCATTTCCTTGCAAGCGTAACAATTGGCTTTTTTCTTTCGCTCACTACTTTTGCAGTGGAACTTCCCAGGTGTCTAGAATCTTCCCTTCGCTTCTCCTAGAGCTGAGACTCCTGCTCACACCAAACCCAGTGGCTTCTATTTTATTCCTCTCTGCTACATTTTTCTGTGGCCATTTCTGCACTTCTTTTTACCATGTCTAAATCCAGTATCCCATCTGAAAGAGACCAAAATGTGTGAAACCTCTCTGTGCTGAAATCTGACACAAATTTACATGTACACAAAGCAGAGAAGTGGCTGATTCAGATCTATTTAACTCTCAATAAGTGTTCAAAATTATTTTGAATCATCTAATATGTTGTATAGAAACATACAAGCCAAAGATTAAAAAAAAACCCACACCCAAACAACTTTTGCAATTTGAAAAATGGCAATTTATATAACTTTAAGTTTATACCTGCATCAGAGGCTCCTTCTCTGGTAGGGGTTACAGAGAAATGTGAACTTTGCCTTGGCATAAATATGCCAGAAGATGCCTGGTCTTCTGTGCTTGTACCCCCTCATCAGCGTGGTGTAGAGAATTGATTGGTTTTACCTTACATAACGAGATCAGAAAGAAAAAAAAAAGGTGGGGGTTGGGGGGGGGGGGCAGGGCTAATGCATCAGTATAGCTGCATACACATAATTTCATTATTTAGGCAAGAAATTTAACCATCACTGTAACTACTGTTGTTACACCAATAGATACTCCTAACAAAGGAAGTTTTCAATGGTTCCACCAACACTCAGTTGTTCTCTTACAAACAAACTACAAAGCTCAGATAACAAGTACCTCACTAAATATTCAGTGATTTTTCACACTTCAGTTTCCCACAACTATCATTTGGGATTGTAGCAATAAAATAAAATAAAAATTGTCACAATAAAAAATATTGAGTAATGACAGTAATTTATGAAAGAATTAGGAAAATCTAAAAACAGATTTGGAAAATATTAACAATGTATTTACACAACTTAAAACCTATGTAAATTAAATACAGAGGAGAAAAAGAAACTTTGAATTTTTTATTTAAAAATAAAGCTTCTTAAAAATACAGTACATAAGGAATCTCAATATGAATGAAAAAATAATCTATAACTTCAATCAATCAAAAAAGAAAACCCAGAAATATTACATGAATAAAATAAAGAGAGAGAAATAAAAGACAATACACTGTTTTCCAGCTGGATGTACCCTTGCACTTATAGATTTGGTTAATTTAATACCAGATTAAGTTTTCTTGTTTTGATATTAATCAGCCATTCACCTCATACATTACCCATTTAGGCATAACCAGTGTTAGACCACATAATTTTCAACAAGTCCAATATAAACATTATTCAGCATTGTTTGGAAACAGTCAAGATCAAATAAAGAACAAATTAGTAAAACTCAATCATATGCCCATGTGTGAACTACAAAATTCAGAGTGCTAGTTTACAAAAATCAGTATTATTTTGCTACCTGTCACTTAGACTGAAGCTTTTAAGGAGACAGAGTGATGATTTTCTATCTATAAACTACACTGTGCTCTACAGTACATCTGTCTTGGGAATGTGCATAGAAATACTTATTCACCCAGAAATGCACATAAATTAAAATTTCTGCTTCGAAATTTTCGAAGAATTAGAAAATTAAAATTTTCTGCTTCGAAAAGCACATGTTCTACTGTAAATCTGAATTATTCTTACAGTTATACAGGCGATACTTAGATGGCCCTGGTTGCAAAAACTGACTTTAATCACTCCACTGTAATCTGGCAAGACACAAGACAGCAGAACTGAAGTCCCAGGTCTAATGCAGCCCACAGATACAAGTACTTCAATGAATCTTGAAGTTCAAATGCTCAGCCACTGAAAAAGCAGTCTAAAAATCTTTTGAAGAACAATGCCTTCTGAAGTATTCAGTCATGCAGTATGTCATGTAAATACAGACACTGTACTTAGCAATACTGATTCTTCCCAAAAGCAATCCCTATCATCACTCACCATCACTCCTGTCCTGATATTTTGACTACTGTAGAATTAGATTCAACTTATTAGAGTAAGAGAAATAATTAAATTTATCTTTGCTAATGCAGGAGATAAGTACTAGCATATTTTCTGCACTCAACTATTAAAACTGTTAACCTTAAAAACCACATATATAAAACACTCAACATGAAAATGAGGTTCCTGACATACTGTGTAGTAGTAACAATGGTAATTATATTTTGATATAAACAGCATACCAAGTAGGAATTTGTCACATTTCATCTGTGTTAAATAGCTTTAAACAACACTGAAACCATCCTTTGTAATGCCATGTATTTTCAGAGAAGTATTCACTTAAAGATTTTTAATAATCTGTATACACATATATTTCTAGCATAGTATTTTACATATATAATTTCCTAATGACTGTACAGCAAAAGGCTGCATCTATATCTCAATTGCTATATCAATATCATTAGTTGTTTTATCCTGAACATGATAATGTGAATGTGAATCCTGAATTATCCTGAATGTGAATGACAATGTGATTTGTCATGACATCCCACTTGGTGTCTAATTAACTATGTGTGTTTATAAAGTAAAGAGTAAAAAGTAAAGCGTAAAAATACATTACCAGGAATAGCTGAAGAACAGCCAAGAACATACATTTTAAAACAGTAATGTCTGTTAATAAAGACTGACCCATAGGAGATTAGATTTAGTCTTAAAATTTCAGGTATGTGAGAATTCAAGTCTCACAAGTGGACCAATTTAAAAAAGTTATTTTTTGACACAAGAACCATGGATCTCCAGCTGCTAAATGTACCTGTGTTAGAACACTGCATATACTGGCTTAGGTAAGGAGATACTGACTTGGGGAACAACAAGGTAAAAAAACCTTGAATTATATGCAAAATAATTCTTAAGGTTACAAAAAGCTCCAGTTGTAAAGCAAAAAGAGGCAGTACTTGTTCAAAGCCCATAAAGAGGTGACAACTTCTTTCTGTGTACTTCACTGTACATAATCCATAACAGATTTCAACTCTGTTAAGCAATTGGCTGCTTTTTCTCAACCCAAACCCAAATGGAATCACAGAATTTGCAGATCTTCTTTTCTGAACAAACCAATACTCCATATCTCCATACCTTCCCAGGCTACTCTACCACAGTGTCTATTCTGGACAGGGTGATATAGACATGACTGCAGACAGGACTACTCTGTGCTGCTGTGTGCTTAGTGAAAAGACAGGAAAAGAGCCATCAAAGTTGAAAGTAAGCAGAGGAATGAACAGAACTCATTCAAGGCAGTAACTTTGCTATGGCAGAGAATTCATGAAAACAGAATAGATTTTGTCTGGGTAAATGAGACTCAGGTACAGACAAGTCTATCTCTTACATAAATCACAAGGCCAAAGAAATGCTGCTTGAAAATGTTCTCATTTACATTTTGTATTGACCCTTCCTACTGTAGACATATTGCTGAAATACTGAGTGTCAGACAGCAAATACTTTAGACAAATGATTCAGAGCTGAATGAGAAGTCTTTATCATCCTTATTTTTTGGGAGATGCTACCTGCATCTTCAACCTCTGAGTCACTGACTGAGGTTATTTTAAAATCAACTCCCTCTTTTTCAAACACAAAAAATTCATCATGTTATTAATGCCAAGAATCAACTACTCAACAGAGAAACTAAGCCAGCCAAACTTAAGCAAGTCATCTCCTTAAAACAAAGTGCAAAGTAAGCTTCTGGAGATCTGGGACCTCTTGTTTCAAAGGTCCTTCAAGTATTTGCGCTAGTTAGCACACCGCAAAATCTAAGGGCCATCTCAAAGGGTGACAAAATGAGGCTCTGCCTCTTACCTGACCACTAGCCCAATGCAGCTGGAAGATAATAAGCTGAAGCCTACCAGGACCTGAAAAAGAACACCATGTGCCCACTACTCATTCAGCCTAGATAAGAACTATCAAGAGCTACAAAGTGGCTCCCAGGTATGACTAACAGCAGTTTATACCGAGGGTAGAGAAGAAAAATCCTTTTGGAGGGAAATGGTCTGACTGAGAAGGGAGTGGCTCTGAGAAGTGTATACCTTGGGCTTGTGCTATGTATATAAAAAACTGTCTAACATTATTTTTATTGGTGCTGCTAGACAGCTACAATGCTCAGTCAGATCACTTAAATTCAAACCTTTGTTCACAGAGGTTTAGACTGGATAATAGGAAAAATTTCTTCACTGAAAGAGTGGTCAGGCATTGCAACAGGCTGTCCAGAGAGATGGTAGAGTTGCCATCCCTGGAGGTATTTAAAAGACGCGTAGATGTGGCACCTCAGGGCATGGTTTAGGAGACATGGTAGTGTTGGGTTCATGGTTGGACTTGATGATCCTAGAGGTCTTTTCCAACCTTAATAATTGCATGATTCTATGATTTTGCAGCTAAACAAAATCTGGTTATTCTTGAAGTGAAAAAGCCAGAACAGTACCTTTGTCTTCTGACAGTTAACTTTCAATCGGTGACAAGACTATGAATAAAAGTGTATTTCTTATATACAATGCTAAAAAAAATCTATTTATTATGCTTGCACTCATAGCACAATGGTAAAAGTACAGAACTGAATGAGAAGTACTAGGTGGTACTAACTAAGATCCACATTGTTTTATGCAACTCTTACTCTTCAGAAAGTACACTTAGCCTTTATTTCAGAAATAGTTTAGAGGTGCTAATACAGTATTATTGACAGGAATATATATAGAATAAGCAACAATTTTTGTCCAGAAAGATTAACACTTCACCATACAAAGAAAACGCTTTTAAGGAATGCAATGATATTCCCAGTTGGGATATTGAGAAGACCCAGCCAGTAGTATTTGTCTTTGTGATGTGGTTGTTCCAACAAAGCTATGTTGGCTTCTTATTTGTGAGCTGCAGCAAAATTAAGTGCATGGTGAAGACAAAAGGTGGAGACAGCCAAGTTAAATAATACATCTAAGCGACAGCATCCTCAAATATGCTACAGAAACACTCTGCTCTAAGTGATGTACTGCTGGCAGGAAGGCTGGCCAAATACAGTAAATAATGCATTACAAAAAAAGTGACTCACAGAATCACAGAATCACAGGTTGGAAGGGACCTCACAGATCATCTAGTCCAACCTTTCTAGGAAGAACACAGTCTAGACAAGATGGCCCAGCACCCTGTCCAGACGACTCTTGAAGGTGTCCAACGTGGCCGAGGCAACCACTTCCCTGGGGAGATTATTCCAATGGTTGACCGTTCTGTGAAAAATTTCCTTCTCACATCCAATCGGAATCTCCCCAAAAGCAATTTGTGTCCATTCCCCCTTGTCCTCTCCATGTGACTCCTTGTAAAAAGGGAGTCTCCATCTTCTTTGTAGCTACCCCTTAAGTACTGGTACATGGTAATCAGAACCCCTCTAAGCCTCTTTTTCTCAAGGCTGAACAAACCTAGTTCTCTCAGCCTATCCTCATATGGCAGCTTCCCAGTCCTTTGATCATGTTGATAGCCCTTCTCTGGACCCCTTCCAGCCTGTCCACATCCTTTTTGTATAGCGGGGACCAGAACTGTACACAGTACGGCAGGTGTGGCTTGACAAGTGCTGAGTAGAGTGGGATAATGGCTTCTTTCTCTCTGCTGGCGATGCCCTTTTTGATGCAACCCAGCGTCCTGTTGGCCTTCTTGGCTGCAGCAGCACACTCTTTGCTCATGTTGAGCTTCCTGTCCACCAGGACCCCCAGGTCCCTTTCCACAGAGCTGCTCTCCAGCCAGGTGGATCCCAGTCTGTGCTGCACTCCCGGATTATGTTTTCCCAGGTGGAAGACATTACACTTGTCCTTGTTGAACTTCATAAGGTTCTTCTTGGCCCACTCTTCCAGCCTATCCAGATCTTCCTGCAGAGCAGCTCTCTCTTCTGGAGTGTCTACTTATGGTTTATGTTAACTTACATTTTCAGGTTACCAGAAAACTCATCTTATTATCATGTTTCATTTGAATGCAAACTTGACTGGAAAAAGATTCTCTTCCACAGTACTGCAGAAATCCTGTCCTTGCCACCTACCTTACTTACATTGGCACACAATGGTCTGCCATAGCACAAAACAAAGCATGAATTCATAATTTCTGAAAAGCATCATTTACTGAATAAAACTGGAGAACTGTAAGATGAACACTGAAAGACATCATGCAATGATGGCATGTGTACTCAACTGTGTAACTCCCGCTCTTTGCAATCTCACTTCATTTGGTAAACTTTGGTAATGAATCAAAACAATTCTTCTGGCCCCACATCCATTTACTCTGCGCTTTTATGAATCTTCCCTTCACATTAGCCCACTTCAGAATCAAAACAAGGAGGAAGCTGCCTAGTTCAAAATCTATCCCACCACTTGGTTCTTGGACAGTTTCTTACTTGTGAATCCTCCTCAGGACTGAAAATGATTGCGTATCTCAACTACTCTACCAGCTGTTTGTTGGAACCTGTCCTTCAAACCAACAGATCAGAGGATAGGTTGGTAAACATTATTTAGTGCAGAATCTTTTATTTTAGACATCAAGATTTTTCAAATGGAATCTCAAATCTCTGATATTATGAGAAGATAGCAAGGTAGCATCAGTCCTACCACGAGGTACCCCATACTGCAAATAAACCAGTTATTTTCCAATTTTTTTGAGGTTGCTTTTCATTAGTGCTTTGACTTCTCTTTGTACCCCTCAGGAAATCAAATATTGTTAAGTTCATAGTAATAGCCACTGTGCTCAATAAAGTATGTGTAGTTCTGACGTTATATTACGATGAAATTCATTAATACTGTCTGTAAGGTTTTTTAAATTAATAACAATGACAAGCACTACTTAGTCTTAAGAATACAGTTTCTACTAAAATAAAAAATCATGAAGGAGAGCTGGAGGGAAAGAAGTGGGATTTCAAAGCAAAGGTTCAAAGGATTTCAAGGATTTCAAGATTTAAAGGATTTCAGATTAAATCTTAAAATTGTCCCTGATCTTTTCCTTCTGGAACAAAATCTTCCTGAGAATCCATTTCAGAAACATTAATAAATTAGTAACCTGACAGGGTCATTGGCTAAAATAAATTTTAAAAAAATTATTATTTTCACCCTTTTAGAGGCTTGCCATTCAAAGTATAAAGCTCAGTACCTCCTAAAAATGATGCCTCTCCCTTCTCTGCTCCACGTACACAGAAATGGGATAAAAAATAAAGTAGCTGCCTTAATCATATTACATAGTGATTCCTAATGTTAAGGATGAATGGGAGACTGAGGAACAATAGTTTTACCAAAAGAATCCAACAATATGTAAACATTTGAGAAATCGTGAATATTTGAAATTACCGTTTTCATTTGAGAATAAGGCAAAATGTTCATGTCCATAATTTACTTAAATGTATAGCTGATACTTCAGCCTCACGGTTCTTCTTTTGTCATTTAAGTAGGCACTTCAGGATTTACAGATTTTTAAATAACTGATCGTGTGAAAGGGAAGTGCAATGGTTCTGAAGAGTCCCTAGCCGCACCTGCCATGCTGCACCTTCACCCGCGGCAGACCCGAACCAGGGTCCACTCCCGAGATGTACTCCAGCCCGAAGGCAAGCCCCACCCCTCGCACGCACGCCCAGCCACGCAGCTCCCGCTCCCAACACCGGCGGCGCCTTAACGAGGCGTGCAGCCCTGCGCCGCCCCGCCGGGGCGCAGCGCCCCCTGCCGTGGCGACAGGGGGCCGACAGAGGGCGCGAGGGGAGCTGCGCCCCGCGGGGCGCGCGGCCGCGTTACGTGCCAGTCTGCGCCACCTCGGCGCTGGCGTCGGGCCCTGGGCGCCGTCCTTTGTTTGAAAACAGGGGAATGTACCTCCCAACGCGGCATGCGGGCTGCTGCGGGTTTTCATCCCCACAAAGCGGGCAAAACTTAATGGTCCCATTACCCCACTGCGTATCACGTACAACAATTACATACTCTGCTTGTAACTAAGGCTCCTACCGTTGAGCAGAATCCGTATTACAGACTTGGTTCTCCATGCTTGGTTAAATTAACTGAACCAATTATATCAGAAGACATATCAAGAATAGTTAAGTTCTTGATCCTCTTTCTTATAAGCTGCAGAACAGTATGATCTCCTAACTACAATAATTGATTAGCATGAAAAACTTAAAAAAAACCCTGCTGTTTTGCTCACTAAGCTGATTTACATATTGGCACATAAAACAAAACTGCTATTAATCCCCTGTGTGTTTCATGGAGACTATAATAGAGGAATTCCTTAAAAAAAAAATAAAAATATAGCCATTGCTTCATAACGTATATATGCACATTCTTTTTAATTTCAGGCGCTGCTCCAGATGGAGGAAGATGGATCCTTTCCATCCACTTTCCTCAAGCCTTCTTTTCTTTAAATATTGCTGCCAATACCATCTTAAAGGAAGTCTAAACTCACATCTAAAAATGCTGTGAAAAAAATGGTGGAACATTAGGCTTGAAATTTAAATGAAGAAAATAATGTATCTCTTTTTAAAAGGAGAAGTAAAGTTCGTTCAAATCTTAGAAATTCACAGAACTGTAAAATTCAAGTGATTTTTAAGATGCGCCTTTTGGAACTTTCAGTGGATCATCAAAATCTGTTAAATCAATAAAGGGACACCCAACATTGGCAGAGACTGTGTTAAGATTTTAAAAGAGCTGATCTAAAAGTTCATTATGAATGCCACTTGCCACAAATCTAGACCTTCTTTTTGAATCAACTGTTCACAAACAATCTCTCTCCAAACACAACCTATGTATAGTAGTACATCCTGATTTTCTGCCTTTTACTATCTTGTTGCATGGCTGCTATTTAAGGTGGATCCTAGTCCTTCCTGTCAGACTAGACAACAGAATAAGAAGCATAACTGAAAACACTGAAGCTGTGAATGTCTCATAAAAATTCACAGAACTGTCAAAAATAACAAACATCTTATGCCAATAGTTGTATAGATACAGAAGGCTATAATACATTATATAATTTTTCCGGATACTGCAAAGCTGAGCCAGTACTTTGGGAATCGTTGCCATTTTACCAGAAGTAATCTTAAGGATGCTTTCTTTGAGTATTTCCACACTGAAAGGGGCCACAACAAGCTATCGTACATCCACAGAGTATCCTATTAGATCAGTTAATATATTTTACTACATGTTAGTAGCAAATATCTATATTTATGTATAAATATTTTAAAATATTTTCACATATACTTCCCATATACAGACACTTGGACCAATTCCAGCTAACCATTAATGAACAAAAGTATATATAAAATTTATAACTTTATTGACAATAAACTCTTTTTTAAGGTACGTTATGCTAACTAATTAAATCTGTATTTTTAAAAAGTAATTATTCCAATATTTGCATGATACAGCTTCTTTGTTGAATGATTGCAAGGAAATCCTTGTGATATAGGGAAAACATGCTTTCTATCTACATTTTATGACTTTTGTTGATATAAAGACATGAATATTTTTCACTAAGATCATATCTATGGAGAAAGATAACTGTAAGACTTAAGATCTCTCTATATTAAACACACACACCAACGTGTATTTATAAAAACCTCTCTGAGAAAGGTTTAGAAAGAAGTCTGCCTCAGTTTTAAATGCTACCTTTTATAGTGTGGTGCTGCAGAAGTACTTTTGTATATCATAAATAAATGGCAGTGTCAGGTAATTTTAAACACGTGTAGCAGAAACAAAGACATGAATATTATCTAGACAGACCTACTGATAAAAACACTAAAAAAAATCAAGGCAGAGTAAGACACTTAGTTGGAAGGTTAACAATCAATGTAAACTTCAGTGTTTCCTACCAAGAAAAAAAAAAAGAGCCAGTATCAAACAAATAGAGTAAGACTGCATTCCAGTAATTTGTGTTTGGTAATAACCTCAACGATGAAACAAATCCTTCTGGAAAGCTGATTTCAAAGTAAATATGCCTAAAGTTAAACATACAACTTGTATCGACCTCAGAACAGAATCAAGACCACTATTAAAATAAAGCCTAGGGCACGTTGTGATGCCTGCGATTGGTGGGTGGATTTTAATTGACTTGAAGACTGTCATAGTCCTATAATCATAAAACCTGTAACGCACTTCCAGCATGGAGGACCCATCTGTGCCCACCATCCATCTGTTCAGACGTGATTGGCAATGTGGCAGGGAAGTCGCAGTGGTTGCCTCTGCCTGAAAGGAATAAACCACAGGATCTTCCAGTGAGTGCCAAAAACTTCTGAGAAGGTCTGCTGCCACGGCTTTCGGGGCCTCGATCTACAGAAGACAGCATTATTAGTGAAAGACAGCACGCCCACGGTGCACTTCAGTCAGCTAGAACAATGCAGGTTGGCTGGGGATCCATTACTGGACTCTGATGAATTGTGTCCCAGCATCACAAATATGGCTTTTCTTTCATTATGGCACGCAGCTGAGACTTAACTTTTGAGAACAGAAACTATCTGTGTCGTCAATGAACCAAAGGCAACTTTTGAAGCAGAGGAGAACCTCAGAATCAATGAAATGTATGTCAAGACACAGCAGAAGGTGTCTTTTGATCTGTACTTTTGAAAGAAAATATAGTTACACTAGCTTTGGAAGGTACGGGAATAATGTGAGGCTACTTTGTGTACAACCAATATTAAAAGATTAGTGAGCTGCTGCGGGAGATAGGAAGTACAAGGCACAGTACCATGCAAAATAATCCTAACAGTGCTGTCGGTTCCTTTTCTCTCACAGAGAGTTAAAAAAAGCAGCTACTCCTTTAGCTTTTCAGCAAATAAATGTAGAAGTTTTACAGCACTTACATGTCTTCACAACAGTTCGACATTTTTTCTATACTTGTAGTATCCTGTTGAAGAAAACACAGTGAAAAAGTATTTATTTACATTCCTAACCATTAAAATGTCATTACGAAAGCACCTAAATAAAGCAGGGAATCAATTCTTAGTATACACTGCTTTGGCATTGGTCCAGTAGGTTACATATTACTCATTCGCCACATGAGTGAGATGATATGTGCAAATTTACTCAGTCTGTTCAATGATTTTTACAAACATGATGTGAAACTATACTGAGTAGTTTTACTGTGATAGCACACACCACAGAATGCCAACAAAAACTTACAGCATTATTACAGCTAAAATGAATTCTGATGTTACAATTAATTCATGGGACATTTAGAAGTAACATCTGTAAGGTACACTCTTGCTGTGTTTTTCACAAGCACTCATTCCAGACTTGGAGTAGTTCACTGAGATATCAACAGGAAAATTTAGTAAAATGCAACCATTAACAGATACAATCTTTTGAAAAGCAGAAGCTATTAAAAAGTTTTAAAATAGTTATCTTCATGAGTGTTAAAATGCAAAGAGCACCACTAGCAATATGCCATCAGTTTCCATAGTCTCTAAAGGTAAATCCCAAATATAAAGATTGTTCTCTTAAAATGTAAAAAAAACCTAAATAATGTGCAGAGTGAAGGCATACCTGCAGCTAACAGTAAATTAAATTCATACTTTACTTTTCTGAACATGATTAATTTCATAAGTTTCATAATTAACATATCAATGTAAGCTTAGATCATCCCCAAATAAAACTTTTAAAACTACCAACAATAGTATTTTTTTCTCACTTTTGCACTACATATTTTAAAAAAAGCTTGCTTTGTAAGAATCACTTCAATTTTAACTCCAGTAGTTTTAGTGTTTTCAATGAACATTCATAGTTCATTATGTCCCAAAATCACTCACGAGGTCCAAAATACAATAATTGAAATATTTCTCATTGTTCCATCTCCTTTTCACGGCAGCTTGCTATTTCCCTTTACTGTTCATTGATTTAGGCATGCATATAATGCACCTGTCAGATTACCCTAGCATTTGAATGAAACCGAGAGCTAGTCTCTATTGTCCCAGCCATACGGAGACGCAAGGGCTGTGGTTTAATTAGGCTGCGACTTCATTGTCATCTGGAAACACTACCTAGCAATAAAACCATACTGTGTTCTTTGTTCCTGCCATCCGTGCATTCAATTCAGTGCAGACGCTGCTGGGATTCTGCCACCATCTTTCATAATGCTTTGAGGGGAAGGGTGAAATATGAGTGGGGAATAATGCACAGGAAGCTGCTTCCCTGCTTCACCAGACATGGGTGGCCTCAACTCCCCTTGCCAAATTTTCTCCTCCTAAATCCACTTCTCAGCTCTGATGAGTTTTGGAAAAGGATCCCTTACCACATGCTAAATGGCAAAAATCTTAATTCTGCCCATGACCTACCCAGCTGAATTCCAGATGCCCTATAGCAAAGCAAAGAAGGCCCCTCTTTGCACGTCAGCCCACCATGATGCACAAGTTCTTCCCTGTTGGTGCATAGAAGGCACGCCTGCAGAAGACTACATAAACCATTCTGGCCCCATCACTAGGTGGATCTGAAGAACCACTCAATAGTGAGAGAGGACAGGACTGGAGGCAGCAGACTGTAAGTACTGTTGTTTCAATTCCCATAGATAAACCTCTTCTCCTCTCCACCTTAGGGGCCTGCCTAGCGGTGTTCCCCCTCACCTGCCACAGGTGACAGGAAAGCATTACAAGACACAAGCCATTCTCCTTGTGAGGGTGGGACCTGACTGCACAGCCAAGGGACATTCTGCTTCCTTGGGCTGGCTTTTTAGCCAGCTCTTGTCAGAACACCACCTTTTCTGACCACAGAAGATCACACACAGCTTTCTGAATAAAAGGGACTCGATAAACACAGATATTACTTCCGTGACACTTCAGTGAGGTTGTACCAGCATTTTCATGAGACTCTGTAGCTCCTTTCATAACTGCAAAAATATCTCAGCTCTAGGAATTAACCTCTGGTCACATCAAAGCTGCCTACCTGATAGTACAATGTAATATTGGCATGTTTGAAAGCAGTGATTGCTGATGATTTTTTCTATAACAGTAGCATACTAGTCCAGACTATAATTGACTTCTAGCTATCAAAGAGCTATGCTATCATTCAAAAAAGAAGCCTTAAAAAAGCTCTGGGTGCAGAAGAAACATAACAAAATAATACATTAAAAATGGTTTTTTGCTATGTCTCTCCACACTGCTTATTCATTAATACATTTATACTGCTCCCTAAAATACTGTATTTGAGAATTGGTGGTTGCATTTCTTTTTAATTGTTATCATGGCACGTTACCAAGTCCTGAAAGATGCTCATCAGGGTCGGCTTCTCTCATAAATGTAACCCATTAGATTAATAAACTAATTGAAAGCACCAAAACAGGAACTGCAGAAAATTACTGTGAAAAAGACTGTCAAGCTTTCACACCTTTAAAATGTACTAAGGATTTTAGTTGGATAAGAGTCAAAGGAAATCTTCCCTTCCTTTCTTCCTTCCTTCCTTCTTCTTCCATTTAAATGCCAACATCTATTTTAGAATACTTTTGCTTTACAGTAAAGGAATTGGGACTGAGCAGTGAATCCTTTGCTTCTGGGATATTTTTTCAGAATTAGAAAAACTTTATAGCCACGTTTTAAAAGCTGTGAACTAGGGCTGGAGGGAATGGGAGGAAACACCTCCCTCTGAAGTTTAGCTCCCTTAACAAGTGCTGGTGACTGAACTTAAGAAACCAAATACCCCTCACAGCTTCCCCCCACCCCCACAACACTGCTTCCAAACAGCTGGGTTCATTTGAAATGTGCTTTCATTTGAGAGTGAACCAATTTACCTTTTCACATGAAAGCAAAACTTCACAGCACCCCAGGAAACTCAGTAGCCCCTCTGGAGACAGGAGAGGAAGGAAAGGGAGAGAGCCATAGCTGAGTTTTGGCCTATAATGTAAGGCTTTCTTCTCAGACAGATGAATTTTTCTTTTGGAGACTGGAGGACCAGAATAACCACTGTTCTTCTGAATGACAAGGTGTTCTGTTTGTTAACACATCCCACAAATGGCTTTCAAACAGAATATCATCTGTCTTAATTACGCATTTGATGTATACCAAGGTTTTGCTACAACATCAGTATTACTGTGTTCAGCCTAAGAGGCTTTGGCTGTCTGCATCTACTATCAGCTTGGATTACGATTAATACAAACAGAACTCTGCTAAGATTTTTTTTCCCCCCAGACTCCCAGCTAATGCTGATGTTAAAATCTTTTGGAGAATTGGCACTCACCCAACAACTGAAAATAACCTGATATAAGCAAAACATGCCATATCTATTGAGTCCTAGTCATCTCTATCTCCAAAAATCCCATAAATTTCACAACTGCATAGAAGAGGAAATTGACGAACCCTCAACTGATAATTTTCACATGATGGGTCATCTGGACCCCCAAAGTCATCATCCAGATTGGAAACAACTATTGTTCCTGCACCTGGTTATTCAGAGATAAATACCCACTGAGAAGCATCTTCAAGCAACTAGGAAAAAAAATCATACCTCAGTGAGAAAGGCAAAAGTAATCAGACACAATAAACACAGCGATCCATAACAACATATCACTTTAAACAAGAGGAAAATGGCAAAGGGTTCAGATTCTGCTGAGGGGATGAGGAATGTGGTTTTTTGCTTTGAGGGCTTACTACAAGTCTGCAAGAGCAGCTTGTAAGTGTAGTAAGCTACTGCCACAGCTAAGACTGTTACAAGAGGAATGGAGAGACACATGTAAGAGCACCCACCAAATTCTGCAGGCCAGCTTAAGATTAGTTTTCAAATGAATGCACCTATGTTCGTTACTAAGAGGAATACCTTTCACATCTTTATTTTTTATTAGCATAGCCAACTGCCTGAAAAAACAGGTTTTTTTAAAAAGGTCACATGCACTGTTTAACAAACTGCTACAGGATAGGATTCATCATGAACTAATTTATCATACAAGAAGCACGTGGAAAGCCTATTTTCCTCTTACTGATTCACGTTTTCCGAAGCAGAAGCTGTAATTTGTAACTCGCCGGACTAACTCCAAAGCACGCAGCCACAATCTCTGGTTCATTTTTCCTTCTGTGTTTGCTTAAAGTGACATGTAATCAATACAGCTCTAATACTTGCAATAGAAGAATGTAAGCATTATGCCACGCTGTCTTAATATAGTATTTTCAAATGCTCAGTACAGAAGAATCATGAGGAAAGTATGATAAACCAGAAAGAGAAAAAGCAAACAAAACCTGCAAACCTTCCTGGATTTGCAGCCACTGCTGTTATCCAAAAGTGCACAACAACTTCTTCTCTATCTGAACAATACATTTTTTTATTCCTTCTACCTAACATCATTTCATTGTGTGTATGTAAGCAACAGGTAAGCAATTGAAGAATTTATAAAATACTGAACATTTCATAGAAAGAATACTTCATCTTTCAGAAATTTAGCTTTTTGCATTAATTACATTTTGGGTTTACACTTGGTCACTTTTTAGCATAGTTTTCTTAATCTAGACTTTTCACATAAGATAACGTGATTAATTTTGTCAATTAGTTAGGTTCAGCCTGAAAATTACAATCAGAAAACTGTGTGCAAAATGGAAGATGAAGCTACACTCTATTATACCTAGGGAATCCGCCTACATTCTTATTATGGTCTGATGAATTTAGTTAGATAGATTTCCAATATATTTGTCAGGTATTAGAAAACGATTCAATGAAAACATCTGATAACAAATTAGGAACACATCTACAAAGATGATGATACAAATAAGATCTCTTCAGTCAAAATCCACAGTGTGTTAGGTGCAGAGCTGCATGACAGCAAGGCACATGACAAAATGTATTATTTTCTTGATACTTACCAATACCTTATTAATACAAAAATATTAATTAAAAAATGCTCAGGAAGGCTAGTTGTTCACCTTCCTTTCACAGAAGCCATCTTAATGGTCTTATGTCTAAATTTGACAAGCAACATCTAAACAAAATGTACTCAGCCCCCAGAACAATCAAACATCATTATTATAGTTACCTATTTTCAATTGCTTAAAGGTACTTCCTCTACTATTTAGAAAAATAACTGAGTTGTAAAAGGACTTCTTCCTTGAGTCATGAACAGGGGATATTTTTGGTATATTTTTGACTCTCTGCATAGTATAAAATCTCTTTGACTAAATTTTCTAACTTACCCTTTTCCTTAATAATATTGTAAATAATTAATTTCAATAAAAGTATTCCCACTTTACTAAAACTATCTAGTGATATAAATAAAACAGATGAGATCATTTCCTACTTAGTGTGTCTTACACTTGCATTTATGCTTATATTTTAAATAGCTCGTGAAAGAGATTTTTTTAAATAAACAAAAATTTTATTTTGGTGGTAAATAGGTGTTTAAAACTGTCAGGATACATTCATCAAAAATGTTAAACCAGTTGCTAGTCTGTTTGAGAATAATACGGTAAAGATACAAAAGACTTTACACAGTTAACAAAATCCCATTCAAAGACCAGGACATCACTAATTCCTGACAATTTAATTTATAGGACTTTATGAAGTCTTCTAATAGGAGATTTACATATAGGTGGATTAAAGGTAGAGAGAGGAAAAGAGGAAGGGATAAGAATAATGGTAAAGATACAGACAGACAATGTTAAAATTAACTTTTTTACCCGTTACATCTCTAATTTCAAATTACTGTTTGGGTTTATGCTTTATAGACCTTTTGCTCTCTGTCTACTTTATATCTTCCACCTTCTTATAGCCAGGTAAAGAATACATTTGCCTGGGAATCCCAATTTCCCCTTCCAATCCTAATTTCTTCTGTGCTAAACTTAATTATGAGGATTAATAGTTCCTTGATTACATTTCTGCCATGTTTGAAAAAACAGGAAAAGCCCTTAGTATTTCTCTAATCAAAACAGTATTTAATAGATTATGTGATTAAAGATATGATTACAAATATTTTTAATTATAAGATGCTTATTTTTAAAGACAAAAAGCATTGTAGCACAACAAGATGACTTGTGCACTCTGTATATTAAAAAAAACAATGGATCAACACTACAAAGTATACAAAGAATTAAAAAGCCTTTGGTTTTAGTAACAGAATAACTGCGGTTACATTTTCAGTATTTTGTGTTTCGACCTTTGTGAATTTTTTCTGACTTGCTGGTTACACAAAGAACTTTACATTTTTCCCTGGCATTTTTATTGTTTGCATTTCATTTTTGCATTATACTCTTAGTGACCTAAAGAAAGAAGATATGCCTCAAGAAAATTAACTGCTTAAAAATATTCCCTTCATATATCAGAAAATTAATTTGTACAACTTCCATCTTTCTGATTTCCTTAAAGGGAAGGTTTTGTCCTTTTGAGAAGCCCTGAGCAAAATGAGTAACTTTCCTGCTCACTGTAAATATCAGTCACGCTAAGCAAAATAGTTAAAATATAATAATAAATTCTAGATATTCATGTGGATCTGTTTATAAGAAAAACAAAAAACAGCTAGTGAAAAACATCTGCTACTTGAAGATGAAAAGGAGAAACATTGCAACAATAATAAAACATAGCACTTAAAAAATACGAACATGCTTCTAAGGGGAAAAATTTATGTGGTAGGCATCATATTGTGCACCGGACTGACTGCTGAACTGTTAAACTATTTTCCCTTCCATCCTTTCCAAAGCAAATAAAGGGAAATTTCTTTCCACCACATCCACACAGTACTGATGCACCAGGATATTGGCATATCACCATACACCGTTCAAACAGTTAATTAACAGGGAACCCTGGTAGCATTAATTAAATTAATAAAGTCACTGTCCACTTAGTTTATGATAATACATCCACTACCTTGCACAGAGACCACATGGCACCTATTAAATTTATAGAAGCCCATCCATTACATAGTTCTGCCCCAGAGAAACAAGTTAATTACTAAATAATTTTAATGAAAAGCTTTTCTCTGCAATACTAACGCACAAGAATCACATAAAATCATATTTGATAGCCTATAGTGCAAAAATGAAGAAAATTTCTTTAATTCTACATAAATACTTTGAACATATGGAAAAATGAAAACACAAACTGTTTAGTGTTTGAAATAAAAAACAATCAAAGGTAATCCTTTAAAATTAGGGTTCAGATTAGTCTCTGCAAAGGATGCTGTTTAACTGAAACATCTGGTAGTGTTACGTTGAGAGACAGGCCTTTTTCAACTTTGGAAATGAGATTAGTAGATCAGTTATTTGTAAGTGTCCAAGTAATTTCTAATTATTTTATCCGAGTCACAGATAATCCGCTTTTACAGGGCTCCCACAATGACATCAGAGAATCACTGCTGAACTGATTATCCTGTTACCTTCCACCATCCATGGGAAGACAGGATTTTCCTTTTGTACAGAGGAAGAGAAAGAAGCTGTTGATTGCTTCAGACAGGTGGCAGCCAACAAAAAAAAAGAACATACATCTTCAGAGGAAGAAAACCTCACATATGCAAAAGGTACCAGCCTTAAAAAAGGTCAGCAAATTGAATATTTCTTAGTAGTGTCTCATGCAATTTGAAACCTCACTAGATATGAACAAATATCAAAATAATCAGACAAGCCATTGTTTGAAAAAGCATGCCATATTATTTATTACTTGTTTGACAGTAATGCCTTGTAGATCAAACATAACCAATGTCAGAATCTTACTGTATAAATAGAAAAAGTGTTTTTAAACATCATTTAACAATTGGAAATTACATGAAAGACATACAGAAGTACTTTCTTAAAGCAAAAATGGAACATGAGTGAGAGAAAGGTTAATGCCAGGGCTAGTCTTGTACTAAGATACACATGAGCATCCTGACAATTCCACCTTTTTAAAACAGCCTGAACTGCAGCTCTCTACCTCCCGCAGTCATAGATCAGAAGCAATCTGTAGTTGATGAAAGATACTTTTTTTTCCCTAGGTGAAGTAATGCCTTTTCCTAGGAATAAATGAATAAATAGGCTATTTATGTCTTTTTTAGGAAAACAAGTGTCTGTTACAATTAAAAATATCAAATGAGAGAGGACTTCTTAGAAAGTACATGTCATGAAAATATGTCTTGAGAAAGCAAACAAGTTTCTGGATACCATTTGATTTAGTTTCCAATTAAATTTTGTTATTCCCTATGAGGATAACTACAGAAAAAATGTAATTGAGTGACACAGATATGTGCTTCTCAAGATTTTCATCTAGGTTAAGGGCAAAATATTCTTTTCTAGATAAACTTTACATTTGCCATTGCAATACAATGTCATTAATAGGTATAGGCAATAGTTGCACAAGACAATGTATGTTTTGGTTGTTTTGTATGGGAAATTTAAAAACCTTCTGAAATGGAACTATCTATCTCAAGCAAAATGATAATTTACCTATAAATAGTATCTTTACTATTTATGCAAACCACCAAATAAAAAACCACCTCTCTACCTTCATGGAGTTTGAAAGTGTTTATAATATTAGACCTATCTTCTAATCCAGTAGTGGTTGAGGCAAAAAAGACATAATTGCTTGTGGAAGAAGAAGGAGCTAAAAGTAGTCTGAAGTAAGGAGTACCAATGATTTTTTTAAAAAAAAAAGTTAGTAGGAGAACATTTAGTTTTTCTAGGGTGCAACTGCAACATTTTCTTTTTTTTAAACTTACTGTTTTATGCTAAGCTTGCTTTTACTTCTCAAGCAAAGTCATTACAAGACATCATGCTGCCTGTGAATATAAGTACATAGGCTCATTTCCAGTTAAGGAATATAAAATTCAAACTTGCAGTACAGGTAATGTACAGGCAATAGAGGACTGGAAAAGCAAGCACCAAGAATGGAAGATAAGCAAGCCTTCAATATAAATGCATGTTAATTTTGGAAATTACATCAGATAGTGCTTTCTTCATGTGTGAAACAGATTTCTTCCACCCAGTTCTCTAGAAACATGAAAATTTTAAGAAGACTAATTGTTATGCGGAGATTTTAAGAAAAGTATCTGCTTAGGATCCCAGAGTTCCTACATTAGGACCTTAAATTTCTCCCTATTTCAGAGACTTCTGAATTAGAGAAACGTTATTAGAGATAGCTGAGATACCTCTATTGCCAAAGTATCCAAATAAAAGTTCCCCAAGAGCGATCCCAAGTACATGCTGGAAGAAGTGTTAAAATTCAGGGTGATGACGACAGTAAACGCAAACAGAGCTTGGGGAAACCCATTGGAGGAGGGTGAAAAGACCCATGTGCCCTTTCAGCTAGAAGCGTGTTTCACATCTGCTAGTTTCTAGGGAGAAAGCACTAATCCCATATATAGAGGCCACCTCAGCTGTTCCCCTCTTCCTCAGAACAATTCATGTCAAAAGTTCCTCTAAGGACAGTTTTTGCCAACCAGCTGTTCTCCTCTCATTATAGGAAGCACCTCCCTTGCTCTTTAGCTTCCTGGACCTCCAGATGAGACATGAATACCCTTGTGCTAATGATACCCTAACAGTGATACCACAATAAGAGAGGTGGTAAACCTACCCAGAGAAATTACTGCATGTTAGGTAACTTGGTCTAGTAATTACCTTGTCAAGCAGTACAGCCGTAAGAACATTCTCTGTGTAAGAGCCAAATTTGAGTACGGAAGTTACAAAGTTTTCATTTTTACCAGAGAGCACATTTTTTCCAAGCATCTTAGTATCTGTTGAACACACGTGAAACAGGGTAACAGCATTTTTTTTCTTAAAGAACTTTTATATAATGGATCTACTGTTATAGCCAGTGAGAGTTATGCATTGATTGGCACAGATCAGTCAACTGTACAACACCACTGAATTTTGGGAAGTGCCAGCACACAGAGCAGAATATTTCACCTGCACTTCATAATGTGCTTCTTTGCTTTCCTGTTTTAGCTACTGCCCTGTTCCAGAAAAACATGCTGGAGTATATTCACCTCCATTACCTGTTCAGTTAAGACAACATTTTTTGACTTTTGAAAAAAATTTATCAGAGGAGAACATGCCAGTATTTCCCCTTAAAACCCTATGAAAAACCTTTGCTAGTTCTTATGGCTTGTCAAGCTATCACTTTGCTCAATTCTAGTAAAGCAACTCTGCTTATAAAAATGCTGTATACAAATGTCACTTAATGCAAATTAATTCCATACATTCAACTTTATTTATCTTGCTGCAGTGGCAAAAGGATACGCTCTGTAAATATGAAGAATCGGCACGAGTGCTCTGACCTAGGGTACTTATCACGCTTCATAATGCATGCTACATTCCAATCATTTACATTTGAGCAAAGCCATCAGACTCTGGAAATCAGCCATAAACAATGAAGCACAAAGTTGCCATTTCAGGTCCTAGTTCCTTACTACTGATGATGCTAATGAAGGACAAACAATTCTGGCTTCATTATCCCAAGTCGCTTCTGTGAGAGTCACAGCAAGCACAGCATATTCTGTGTTGAAGATACTGACAGACTGAGAACTGGGGACTTTTTTAATATGCTCATCCAATATTCCTGGAAAAAGTTAGCCTTAGCTTTATGTTACTTAGACAAAACTATTAGCTTGGTTTCTGAAAAACTATATGACGGTCACACACGTTTATCTTATGGAGAATCAGGTTTTGCTACAAAAGGGTCAAAGTTTGATAAATTTTGAGTTTATTTTTCTTTCCAAAAATACAATTTTGGCAGCATTTGAAATATAGGTAAGTAATGTTAAACCCCAACAAACCTGAACTTGCTGGATATATTTAGCAACAGTATGTATCAGTCAAAGTTTAGATCACAGAGCTGCAATGCCAATTGTCTCTAGAAGTCAAAAATAGCTTTTACCCAGGCACTGTGGAACTTGGCTTGATGTTAAACTGCAAACACAGGCATGGAGCATGAACTAGGAAAATGTTTATTATCTGTTTTCCTGTACAAGCACAATTAAAAGCTACTCTGCTTCACCTTTTTCAAAAGACTCATGCTCTTGTCCACCTCTCTTGCACACATCTCTACGCAGCTTCAGCAATCACTGAAATTAATGCTCTCAAGAAAAGCTATGGAGCTATTAATATAACATGAATTAACTGTGCATATATATGCCTTCAGGTGTTTGAGTTTCTTTTAAATTCACCTCAACTCTGCATTAGTACACTTCAACAATTATGTTCTGCTATAAATTTTTGATCCGACCTTATACTAAGTTAAGGTTAATTTCATCATTAATCCATTATTTTCAATAGAGCTCATTTCAGATAGAATTTGCTTAGTTTATACAGGAAGGTTAGATGCTGAACAGTAACTCCTTAACAGTAGGAACATCGCTGTCTCTTAGTGATCACAGTTCATTGCTTCTACAGGACTTGAACGTCTTCCATGCTGTGCGCTCAGCACTGTGAGTGGGTATACCCAGTTTCTTTGTCTCACTATTCTATGCCTCATAGGTGTGTCTTTGGGGACCCTGCTGAGAAACTACTCACTCACCTGGTGCCCTCTCCTCTACCTTTTCCATTGGCTAGCCAAAGCTATTAGTAAGCACTCATGGAGGAAACAAATCCCCACACTACAATGCTGACAGTCAAAAACCATTTGTACAGAAAGATTTTCTGACACAACTTGCAGACTAAGCACAACCCCACCAAACAGATTTGGCTTTGTTAGTTTGAAGTTGCCAAGTAGATTTCCTCAAAATGACTGTATTCTTTATTCTTGCCAATTCTATATTCATGAAGGAATGAAATGGAAGACAGCAATTGTGCTGCTGGTATGGAAATGCTTTGAGCAGGAGATGGACTAGATGACCTGTGTTCTTCAATGACTCAATGCAACAGCATCCACATGGTGAGAATGAATTAGGGTCTGGAGTTCCCAGTAATGGATTTCTACTTCCCCAGCAATCCCAAACCTAAAAATCGTCAATATGAGGCAAGCACAACAGCCCCCCTGCTACAGATAGGATGCAAAGAGAGGCCCTAATGCAGAAGATCTGTACTTCCAGCATCTGCCTCTCAGAGACCCTCCATATCCACTATTACTGTGGTGTGTTTGTTTCACAAAGTTTGGCCAAGATGACGAGAATATCCAGACATACTGCAGCTCAGCAATCCAAAGAATTATGATCTGAGCACATAAAAGGAGGCTGGACTTGAATATGCTATTAGCCCACATCTGTTGCAGGGTAGTGGCCAGCTCAGTCAGTGCAATGGGACGTACTTCACAGTGTATTATACAACTGACATAGAATAAGGGGCTTTACAGCACTTTTTAAGAGTTTGCAGTGGTGGTAGCAGCCTGACAGTGCTAAGGCTCAGAATGGTGAAAGAACACACTGGGAATTCATGCACATTGAAGAGGCGGCACGGTTGGTATCTTGTGTCAAACAGGAATGTACAAAGTTTTGGGTGTATCTGACAAAATCAGGTTTAGTCTGGGTGTTTTTATTTCATGCATACTAATAGTATCTGAATAGATGCTGATGGCCACTACCAAAATTTAGTCCAGCTTCTAGCAGCACACAAAACAGAATGGTAGACTTCGGGTTTGTTCCTTGTCTTCTTCTGTCTCATTTCTGTGTTTTAGTGTAGTGCCAATCACATGACTTTTTGTTCCTTCTCATGTATCCATTTAACAGAGACTAAAAAGACCTCCATATTTCAGCACCTGAACTCTAAGGCTCCCTGACCTTCTGTCTGCTTACCCTCACACCCACTAGTGGGAGAGAATACAGATGTCTGCAGCACTTCAGCTGGATTCCCAGCAAGGCACAGTATCAGATTAGAAAAAAATCCCAACTCCAGAGGATGCAGACACCAAGGCTGTGTGCCAGCATTTAAACAGGGAAGTGAGAACCTGTCAGCAAGACCCTGGAACAGAAATCAGGCACACAAAGGGACACAAAGGTAAAGCTGTAGACCTGGGGGTTGACAGAAAGTGCAGAAAACATCTGGTAGAACAGCTGGAGGATGGCAAAAATAATACGCAGTCACACAAAGAGCAGAAAGCAGTAAACTTATGTAAAGGTAATAAAATAAAAACAATAAGCAATACGCAATATTATTGTTTTATCTAACAGAAGGAAAAAATATACAGTATACTTTGTCCTTTATTCCATACAAAGGAATTACATAATACAGTGAGGAGGTTTTTCATTACGCACCTACAAAGGTTTTAATACTGTGTAAACCCTCAAAACGCCAAAATGAAATCTCAGGCAGATCTCAATCAGTTGTAGTCACAAAATGCTGTCGTCTTCTATGTTACTGCCTTCAATCAGAAGTTTTGCAGGCCAGATCATACACACTTTCACACATGCACAAATAAAATTAATGTACTCTCTATGTTCAACATGGCGGTACTTCACACACTTCCATGGATTCTCAAGGTAACTTTAAAGAATTCACTGGCAGTGATTAAATTCTAATGTACAGAACAGAACAGCATGCTACAGCACCAAAAGCTTGTTTCTTGTAGCTATTTATTACATTACCAAATTCATTTAACTGGAAAATTTTTTCATGCAGATGATTTTTTTCTGTGCCTTTAAATACAGAATATGCATTTGGAGTGTAAATTCTACATGATCCCATTCCATAGTTTAGTAAGTGAAGAGATATGAAAGTAAGCATATTTATTAAAATACTTCACAAAAAGTCTCTGTTCTCAGAACGTATATTTTATCAGTGGGCCTCACCATCACAAAGTATAATGAGACCAGGGCACACAAATTTGTACCTTGTACACTGCACAATTCCAGGACAATGTATGGTTATATTTTCCTAATACACATCAGGAAATTGCCTAAATAGGCAAATGATTACACACTTGTTTGTCTGAAGACTTCTTAAGACTTCCTTGAAGCCGAAGTCTTGACAGAGCATATACCAAATAGGTGCCTCTTAATGGAAGTGTTTCTCTATTCTTCCCTCAAATGCAATCTGCTTTTCTGCTTTTATTAATTTTATTGAAAATAAAACTAATATATACTTCTAAAATTAGATACTTACAGTGAAAATACCCATTAGCTGAGTGTAAAAGAGTCCACTTATTCCACCTAATATTATTAGACCCATGAAGGCAGATATTCTTAGGAGAGCAAGTTCATGTCTAAATACAAAAGCATCCTAGAACAAGACAGAAAGAAGAGAGAGGCTTTAGCACTTATAAATTAATTTAAGTCTTTGAACTGAGTGGAAACACTATAAAAGAGCTGTTCCCAAAGACTTACAGCTAAACACAAATACTGGATTTTTGAGCTACATTGCAAATCATTGATACATTTATGTGCTAAAATTATAAACCAATAAGCTTTTATTTTTACATGTAAACAGTTGGGTGGTTTTTTGCCAGACTCTTAAAAAACCTCATTAGGGCATCTAAGGCGTGGGAATAGATCGAGATCAAATGGGTCATTCCTGAATCGTCCATCTCAAACTGTGGCAGAATGCTACACACAAGCACCAAAACATAAGAAAACCATTCTGTTAAACAGTCTGATTTATGACTCCTGTATCTTGGCTCCCAGCCACAGCAAATTTCATTTTAACATCACTTCTTCTGTAATAAAAATAGCAACATTCCTAGCTTGACTCTTGAAGATGGTAGCTACAAAATCCAAGTATCTGTATTGGATTGGTCTCACTGTAATGCTGTCAATTATCCAATCTAAACTTATTTTCATGTTTTAAATTTTGGCCTTAAGTAGATTGTTATAACTTTGGATATCAGTGCACAACCAAGTTGCCTCAGGGTACAAGAGAATATTAATTTACTGTATCAGCTACTCTGGAAAGCTGCCTGTCACCCAGGAGAAAATATGAAAAGTGTAAGAGAGTTTTATAGATTTTTTTCAAAGGATAAACCACCTTATTTTTAGCACAGGAAAACACTTGTACATGGCAGTTACTGTAGATGTACTGCAAGTTCACACCCCATCCTACCCTTTGATAATGAGTTAACACACCCATTCTCTTATTTGTAAGTTACGATTATTTTCTCAAGGATTTCTTTTGAATGTACACACCTGTTTTTCCACTTAGAAAAGCTAGATCACAGCAGGAAACTATTAAAACCTTTCAAGTAAACTTTAAATTACAACCAGAACATAAAAGTGAACTGCATGAGAAAAACCAAAACAAAACAAAACCCGCTGCTTTTGAACTTCCCTTCTTTACATTCAACCAGTAGGACTTAAGGAAGAGGAATCCTTAGATGCAGCAATGCTGGGTTTTAATTCAACAGAGAATAGTTACAGCAAATTATATTTAGTAAAAAAGTCTGATTTTAGATTTAAATTATTTCCACAAAGATTCAAAATATAAACCCAAGAAAAAGGTTTACACTGGCTAAAGCTGTGAAGAAAGTCAATATTTAATGAATAAGTAGAAATCACTAGTTAACCAGCTAAAATTAAAAGCAAACCCCACCAGTCTCTTCTGAACTGGTAAGCCAGCTCTTGTTAGTATTGGCCTTTCTTGCTGCTGTAGAAAATATATGCTTCATTTCCTTTTTTTTTTTTTTAACTCTTACTCAATTGAGTTTGTTCAAAGTTAAATCAACTCAAAATAAATTCATACTAATCTTCATTCTCCTTTCCAGCAGCCCATCAAAGCTTTAAAGAAAAGCACAGTAAGACACAAGTTCTACTAGCTGTAAAATACTTTCTCTTCATATCTTCACAGGTATGTTGTTTTATTATACCAGAAGTGTATTAACGTATTCAGACTCGACAGAAAACAGTGAAATGTAAGGGTGCCAACAATGAAGTCATATTCTGGATCTAGCATCACACTCCCCCACTAGACAAAAGTTTACAACACAGCTGTTAGCATCCCCCCAACACTGTACTTAAAGAGTTCCTTCTCTTGTGCATCATCTTCAGCAAGCAAAAAGAGACATCACTCAGCACATGATAACAGAAAATCCTAGCATAAAGAAGGCACGTTGCATTTTGCATTTGGCCCTTCTAACCCATGTTAAAACTCTAAGTACAGAAAAAGAAAGACCTTTCATACTAAAGTGAAGGCCAAGCTATACTACTCTGTCTTTCCTTCCTTCCTTCCTAAAAGATGAAAGCATCTACTGCAAAAAATGAGGGATTGCTGAATTAATAGTGAGAAGAGGTGACATCACCAATGTTTTTTCCATCCATTACACAACCCTGGGAGAACCAAAGTCTCTGAGGCATGAGTGACTGGGAGATCAATACCTGGCAACCTGTACAAACAGGTTTTTCTATTTTCTGTAGAAAAGCAAAGCATGTGCATGAATACAGTCTTTTGGTAATCAGACCTTAATAACAGAGCTATTTTCACAATTCTACATTGAAATAGAAACATGTGACTCCATGAAAATAGAAAAAAAGAGCATTTAAAAAATCCATTTAAATCACAGTAGTAACAATAGTAACAATAACAACAACAGCAATAATAATAATATATTTAGGATGTTGCTGCTTTACATAAAAGCTCAACCCAATTTGCTTTTGTTATCTCTTCTCAGAACTGACAAAAATTTTTTCCAGCTAAGAAAACAAATAAAAACTATGATAAATCAAACCCCCAAGACTAGTCAATAATTAATCAATCCCTCTTTCAATGTACTTCAACTGATCCTCTTGTTCAAACAGCATTTAGGACTCACTGATCTCAATACAGTGCGAGTACTGAGACAGCCTGTCTCCCCACCCCCCCACCCCCAAAATCACACTGTCTGTGCTAAAAGAAAGAACTACACACACTGATCCACAAAGCATAAGCACACATAAGCTAACATCTCCAATGCATGACTCTCTCATGGCACAATAAGGTTTTGTCCCATAGCAGCCTTTTTTCACATTGGGCCAGGCTGACATAATGTGGCCTTGGCAGAGATATTAAATGCACAGTTTTGACAGTGTGAGGGCTGCTCTGTCAAAACCTTAGTTCACATGGGTTGCTGCCCTTGTCTTTCTACTTAGCGTTTCCTACACTGCTCAGATGTTCCCTCCCCCCAGGCTGTTGGCTGTTCTAAAGGTTTTTAGGTTCCCTTTAGCCACTACTTCTATCCATCCACTCAAATGGCAAGGATTCTTGGCTACTTATAAGAATGAACAGAAATGTGTACAATAGAAACTTGTCACAAAATAAGAAACAAAGTGTAGGTCTGTAGGATTATGCTGAGGAATGGATTACAAATCATGAGATCTGGCATCTTTATCTTAACAGGCAGTACCAAAACACTCCACAGAAATCCAGTCTCCGTAACAGATTCACATGAGATTTTCTCAACTCCATGGCAGAACACATGCCATGCCTTCATTTGTGACCATCAACTGTTACAGATGAATGCTACCATTGACTAGGAAAACAGCTAGTATAGCTTTATGCTATCATACAGGAGAGAGGTCACGAACAATGTTTTGGGCCCCGCAGTTTAAGAAGGGCAGGGAACTGCTTGAGCAAGTCCAGCTGAGAACTACCAAGATGATTAGGGGGCCAGACCATCTCCCTTATGAGGAAAGGCTGACAGACCTGGGTTTGTTGAGCCTGGAGAAGAGAAGACTGAGGGTGGATCTTACCAACACTTACAAATATCTGAAGGGCAAGTATCAGGACAATGGGACCAGACTCTTTTCAATAGTGCCCAATGACATGACAAGGGGCAATGGGCACAAGTTGGAACACAGGAAGTTTCACCTAAACATTAAAAAAAACTTCCTTACTGTGAGGGTGACAGAGCAGTGGAACAGGCTGCCCAGGGAGGTTGTAGAGTCTCCTTCCCTGGAGACATTCAAAACCCGCCTGGACACGTTCCTGTGCCCCCTGCTCTAGGTGTGCCTGCTCAAGTAGGGGGTTTGGACAAGATGATCTTCAGAGGTCCCTTCCAACCCCTACCGTTCTGTGATTCTCTAATGATGGGTCCAGCTCAAGATCATAATCAATGATATGACCACTGTTTCCAGATTCAACCTTCTTTTTACCCTAACAACAACAAAAAAACAATGAAAATGAAAGCATTTAACAGGTCCCTGCTATTTGCAGTTTTGGGTTATTATTTTCAAGGGTTTACAGTATTCCTTTAAAATCAGCATATACTGTGCAGAGGACAAAGCTTTCAGCAGGACCAGCCCAGGACTATTTTATCTGTTCCAGAAGATATAAAGAACAATCTTCATACAGATTCATTAATCTTGATTCTTTACTGAAATATGATATACACAGAAATTAATATACTAACAAAATATTTTAAGATACTTCATCTTTCTCTTGGGAAAGGGATACCCCATGTAACACATGCTAACCTGCTTGTCTATTCTCAGTTGCAAGTGCCTGGGATATCTGTCCCAGTCTGGTGATGAAGTCAGTCTATCAACTTGGCTATGATAAAAACAGTGTAGAATACAGAACAAAGCCAGGCTGTCAGATTGAAAAAGGCAAAACAAAAAAAAACAGACTGCAGGTTTTGCAGGAAAAAAAGAGGAGGGAGAGACACAAGGGAGAATATTCACTTATGTTAAGGAAAAAAAAAAAAAGAAGAAAAATAATTAAATAATTCACAGAACACTAGCTGCATTCTAATAAGCCCTTTTGTAGAGCTATTTATTATTAATAATAACTGATGTTTATGTAAAGCTGTTTTTGATTCAGGACTATTTCTGGTGTACTAAATGAGTAATTTTCTGATTCACAACTGATTTGGTTTAAAATGAAAATGGGAATAGCATTCTGATTCCCAAAACGATTGTCTGCGCAGAGTTCAATCCAAAGTAATAATACTGAAATAATTTTAGACTAGAACAGATTTTAAGAAAAGGCTAAACAATCTTCGCATAAAAATGACACTTTGAAAATATTTAGTTTTAACAAAATGCTATCCTCTCAGTCATTCCAACCTTTTCTCTGCAGACTATGTATTTACTTTCTAAGCTTAATTCAATATTCATATACTGTCCTTATATTTACACAGGAGGACAGCAGGATTAGGTTGGTTTTGTAGAACACTGAGAAAGAAAATTTTGATGTATTTTCAGTTTTTTAAAAACTGTCACATCCTGTAGCTCATTTCATGACTGTAAGGGAAAAGGTTTCCCTTAGAGTGTCTTTACAATATAAATGGACTTTGGAATATATAAATTTCCAGTTTTTAATAAATATTAGTTAATACATAATATTGAAATAAATATTGCTGTAAATCTTCTCACAAAGTCTAATCAATATTTCCCAACACTTTTTATTTGAAACTGGGAAAGCTTAGTCACAGACAGAGCAGGCTGATACTGCCATAATGCTTCCTCCCCACTCTACCAATAGAGCTCAAAACAGTTTAAAAATTAGTTAAGTAACAATATTTTCATAATATACAATGGATAGCTGCAGAATTGGGAACAAAATAAAACTAAATGAGAGCAAAGGAGTTTAGGTTTTTATATGTCAGTGTTTTTGCTATGACAGTAATTCTAACAAAATTTCTAGCAAACAGAATATATCAGCAAAACGTCTTTTGCTGAAGAGATTAAAACCCTTCTATGAATCAGGTAAAATATGCTGCCAAAGCATTTATTTTTGCTTCTACTTCACCAGCTGTGTCTAGAAGCTGTGCCAGCACAGCCATGTAGACAACAACTACGTAGTCATGAGAATAGCAGTATTTACTCTTATCTCACTATCCACAAGACTGAATACTTCCAAAAAGATACAGACGTCCTGACCTAGATGTTTTTTAATGAAGATGCAAACTTAAAGACGTTCCAGTCTTAGCCTCTAAAAATCACCAAAGCTAGCATAGGAACTCATGTGCTGGTCTATTCAAATTACATATTTTTGTTCTGCTAGGATCGCATATAGACAATTTGATTACCATTTCCTTCATTTCTAGCAGTAATTGTACTCCTCCTGCTGGACAAACAGAAGCAATGACCACAACCCATTTTTCTGACAGTGTATCAATTACAAGAGCCAAGAACACCAGAAAGCAATTCTCTGCTATAAGACCTGAAGCTGGAAGATTGTATCTCTATTGAAATGGCTTCCTCCATTAGCTTTAAAGTTATCACCCTTACCTTAGTACACTTAATCAAAAATGTTTGGGTTTTTCTTACTTAACCCTTTAAAAATAAAACCACAAGTTTTCATTCAGAAGGAAGTACTAACATGCATACAGTGATCATATTTTCATAATGCATTAATCAGTACTGTGATAAAACAATTATTTCACAACAGCATTAAAAGCAATTTTAATTCTACAGCTTCTGTGTTATATACTATTTTATATCCAAAGAATAAAAATTAAGGTGAAGGGCACACCGCCCAAAAATTCACACATATTTTTAATGAGCAGGAAGTAAGCTAATTCCAGATGGCTGTTTAAAAAAAATTACCCAGTTTTTTGAATCTATGCTAAACACTAGCCCCTGTCAATTCAGGAAATGTAAGCTTTTGGTTACAGCCAAACTTTTGACACAGAATAGAGCTTCCATGAAGGTACTATGGTCTCTGGAATGCTGCAGAACTTCACCTTTAATTGATACAAAATGACTAGAAGAATCTTGCTGGATGTTTGCCAAAAAAACTAACTAGTAGTAAGCAAACCTTTTCACTGGTCCTGTTCATTTGATGTTAAAATTACATAATTCTTACAAAGTATTCTGTGGCACGAAGTTATATGCCATCATACCCCTAGCAACACTTTAAAAAAAATCAGCTTAATGGGGTTCTGATGGCATCTTCCAGGCAGATATACTGACTAGACACCCACACAAATTATTCTGAGTTTTCTGCACTTCAGTGTGTGCCCCCCAATCCTGCAGCTGAATAATTGAGACAGCTAAATACTATTCAGTGTAATACTAGACTTAAAGGTCTGAACAGACCAGACCTGCTGTGTCTACTAAGTTTTTCTATATGGTGTAAACTAATCTCTCTGGTGCACAGAATGTTATATAATATAACACAGATCCAATTTTTCAAAAGGAAGAGTGTGAACTGAAGTGCCCATGTACGCAAACTGATAAAACCAAAAAAACCCACTGCTAAAACAAAAAAAAAACTAAACAGAACAAAGTACTCTGTTTTTTCCATGAATCTGTGTAAATTTAGGTAGGCAAACATGGAAACCTGATCCACTTTTTGAGCAACTACATTGAACTGGGTTAAAATAATTATTGCATATGTATTCTGCGTCCTAACCTGTCATATCTTCTAAAGGGTGGATATTGAAAGTAGGCCTTGCTCCAAAAAGTCTTGAAATTAACCCAGGTAAACCATCAAGAACAAAGTTTTATACATATTCATTTTTTGAAGTGTTACTATTAATAGCTATTACTACAACCTCTTTAGAGGTTGTAAACTGTCTGAATTAAACATGATTTCCCTTTTCCTCTCTTGCACAGACCATCTCCAAGCAAGTAATTTGTTCCCCTTTCATTCTGCTTTTAAAAAGCAAGGCTAACAAACAGAACATGGGTTTGTTATCTGAACACAGTGTAATTTCTTAAAGTAAGTTCCAGGGACTCTCACAATAAAAAGGAAAATTTCTACCATGAAATTACACTATTACAGATGCACTGCCAATTTCATACAGAGATTTTGTCTTTGGAAAATAACACTCCTCCTGGAAGCACTGCAATACCCAATCCAGTATCCAGATCAGTAAAATTGAGAAGCCTTTGTGCTTGAAATCTGCAAACCCTTCAGAATACAGAAAGTATAAGATTACTCTGTCCAGAAATATACTTGGTTAACTTAGTTTATAAATTAAAAAGAAGTTTACAAAGCTACTGGAACTAGAAGCAAAGTCTACATTTAGTTACCTTTCAAAAACATTAACTTTCCAAAACCTAAAATGTAACATATCCATAAGAAATTTTACTTGGATGACAGATTTCTTCACTAATACAGAAAGACTGCAATTTCCCAGCACTTTTAACTTGAATACAGGTACAACAAATCAAAATAGCTCCCTCAATTCTCACAATGCCTGTAAAACAAGGTGAATACAAAGAGCTCATATGCAACTGGAAACACAGTAAAAAATATGAGTACTCCATTTTAAAAGACACATTTTACAGGGCTGTCTCAGTTTACAGGGCAGTGTCTATAGAAAGATGCTCCAAGCAGACAGCAAATTCTTCTCTTTTCCATATTTTCTAGAGTCCCTTAAACCACTTAAATGGAAATATTCATATAGATGAAAAATAATTGAAAAACAAAATTCCTTTAGAAAAGTTATTTTAAGAGAGATTTGTAAAACTCCTCAAATTTGGTACATTCAATATAATAACAAGTTGTTATCTCTCAACTTGAACATAACACTCTTATCAGCTCTGGATGGTGCAGAGAGTACAGTCCTCCTATACTTTCAGCTCTCCTTTGACACATCATCTCCACATACACTTTCCTAGGAACATCACTAGAAATGGGCAAATTATGTTGACGTGAGGGTTTTGGCTTTTATGGCAATGGGACATTCCTCAGCAACCATAGCCTGTTAGGAAGGGATGGAATCCACCTGTATGGAAGGGGCAAGGGAGTCTTTGGCAGCGGGCTAGCCAGCTTGGTGAGGAGGGCTCTAAACTGAGGGACTCAGGGGTGGGGTCCAAAGTGGCAATACTAATGCCATTGTGATGGGGAAATAAGCCAGGCCAACTAGAGCAATGACAACGGTGTATTAGCTGCCTCACAAGATGACAATCAGGTAACCACCCACCTCAAGGGTGTGCATGGCTACGGTGAATGCTTGTGCACTCCTCCAGGGTTACCTGCATGCTGAAGCACCTTTCTGAAATGCCTGTATACCAATGCACACAGCATGGGGAATAAATAGGAGGAACTAGAGGTCTGTGTGTGGTCACAGGGCCATGATCTGACTGCAGTCACAGAGACATGGTGGGATAGCTCGCATGACTAGAATGCTGTCATGGATGGCCACAGGCTTTTCAGGAAAGACAGACCAGCAAGGCAACATGGGGGAGCTGCTTTTTATGTGAGGGAGCAACTGGAATGCATCGAGTTCTGCCTAGGGGTGGAGGAAGAACAAGTCAAGAGCTTATGGGTAAAAATTAAGGGGCACGCAAATACGGGCAACACTGTTGTGGGTGTTTGCTACAGGCCACCTGATCAAGAAGAGGAAGTCGATGAAGCTTTCTACAGACAGCTGGAAGTAGCCTCTCAATCACAGGCCCTGGTTCTCATGGGGGACTTCAACCACCCTGATACTTGCTGGAAAAGCAACACGGTGAGGCACACATAATCCAGGTGGTTCCTACAGAGCTCGAGGACAACTTTTTGATGCAGGTGGTGGAGGAGCCAACAAGGCAAGATGTGCTGCTTGACCTTATCCTAACGAACAAGGAAGGAGTGGTTGAGGATGTGAGAGCTGGGGGTAGCCTTGGCTGCAATGACCATGAGATGGTAGGAGTTCAGGACACTGCGTGGTGGAAGCCGGGCGACAAGTAGAATTACAGCCTTGGACTTCAAGAGGGCTGACTTTAGCCTCTTCAGAGACCTGCTTGGAGGAATCCCATGGGCTAGGGCTCTAGAAGGCAGGGGGGTCCAAGAGAGCTGGTCAGTATTCAAGTACCACTTCCTCCAAGCTCAAGATCAGTGCATCCCTAGGAGGGAGAAGTCAAACGGAGCCAGGAGACCCACAGGGATGAGCAAAGAGCTTCTAGAGAAACTGAAATGGAAGAGGGAGGTTCACAGCATGTGGAAAAAGGGACTGGCCACTAGGGAGGAATATGGGAATGCTGTCAGGGTTTGCAGAGGTGCAATGAGGAAGGCCAGGCCCACTTGGAACTATACCTGCCAAGATATGTCAAGGATAACATGAAGGGCTTCTTCAAATACATCAGCAGTAAAAGGAAGACAGGGGAAACTGTGGGCCCGCTGATGAATGAGGTGGGTGCCCTGGTGACAGGATGCAGAGAAGGCAGAGTTATTGAATGCCTTCTTTGCTTCAGTCTTTACTGCTAAGACTGACCCTCAGGCATCTCATCCCCCAGAGGTGAGAGAGAAAATCTGGAGAAAGGAAGACTTCCCCTTGGTTGAGGAGGAGTGGGTCAGAGATCACCTATGCAAACTGGATCCTCACAAATCCATGGGTCCTGATGGGATGCACCCAAAAGTTCTGAGGGAGCTGGCAGATGTTCTTGCCAAGCCACTCTCCATCACCTTTGGACAGGAGAGGTGCCCAAGGACTGGAGGAAAGGAAATGTCACTCCAATCTTCAAAAATGGCAAGGAGGACCTGGGAAACTATAGGCCAGTCAGCCTCACCTCCATCCCCCGAAAGGTGATGGAGCAGCTCGTCCTGGAGATTACCTCCAGGAATGTAGAGGAAAAGAAGGTTATCAGAAATAGTCAACATGAATTCACCAAGGGAAGATTATGCTTGAACAACCTGATAGCCTTCTATGATGGTGTGACTGGCTGGATAGATGAAAGGAAAGCAGTGGAAGTTGTCTATCCTGACTTCAGTAAGGCGTCCAACACTGTCTCCCATACTTCCTCACAGACAAGCTAAGGAAGCGTAGGTTGGATGAGTGGACAGTGAGGTGGATTGAAAACTGGCTCAGCAACAGAGCTCAGAGGGTTGTGATCAACGGGGCAGAGTCTGGTTGGAAGCCTGTAACTAGAGGTGTTCCCCAGGGGTCTATGCTGGGTCCAGTCCTCTTCAGTATATTCATCAATGACCTGGACAAAGGGACAGAGCGTACCCTCAGCAAGTTTGCTGATGATACCAAGCTGGGAGGAGTGGCAGATATACCAGAAGGCTGTGCTGCCATCCAACAAGACCTGGACAGGCTGGAGAGCTGAGCCAAGGGGAACCTGATGAAATCCAACAAGAGCAAGAGTAGGGTTCTGCACCTGGGGAGGAACAGCCCCATGCACCAGTATAGGCTGGGGGCTGAACTACTGGAAAGTGGTTCTGTTGAGAAGGACTTGGAAGTGCAGGTGTACAGCAAGTTGACTGTGAGCCAGCACTCTGCCCTTGTGGCCAAGAAGGCCAACAGTATTCTGGGGTGCATTAAAAGAAGTGTGGCCAGCAGGTCAAGAGAGGTTATCTTCCCCCTCTCTTCCACCCTAGTGAGACCACATTTGGGAGTACTGTGTCCAGTTTTAGACCCCGCAGTTTAAGAAGGGCAGGGAACTGCTTGAGCAAGTCCAGCTGAGAACTACCAAGATGATTAGGGGGCCAGACCATCTCCCTTATGAGGAAAGGCTGACAGACCTGGGTTTGTTGAGCCTGGAGAAGAGAAGACTGAGGGTGGATCTTACCAACACTTACAAATATCTGAAGGGCAAGTATCAGGACAATGGGACCAGACTCTTTTCAATAGTGCCCAATGACATGACAATGGGCAATGGGCACAAGTTGGAACACAGGAAGTTCCACCTAAACATTAAAAAAAACTTCCTTACTGTGAGGGTGACAGAGCAGTGGAACAGGCTGCCCAGGGAGGTTGTAGAGTCTCCTTCCCTGGAGACATTCAAAACCCGCCTGGACGCGTTCCTGTGCCCCCTTGCTCTAGGTGTGCCTGCTCAAGTAGGGGGGTTGGACAAGATGATCTCCAGAGGTCCCTTCCAACACCTACCATTCTGTGATTCTGTGATCACATCCACTGCAGACTGATATGGGTCCAAATTAGAAGCTTGGAAGGCTATGCCCCATTCTTTCCAGAAGTAGAATTGTTCAGGAAGTTTAATATTCTTATTTTATACCATTTAGGATACAAAATAATATAACAAAATCAAGTTGTTCAACAAAATGTAGAATGGGACTTGCCTTACTCATAACCAAAGGCCAGCCTCCAGCAGCCTTGAAAGATGGGTGCCACATCACCAGCAGAGAGTAGAATAAAAAGAATAAAAATAAAATAAAAAGAATAAAAAGAAGTCTGCAGCATTTCAGTACTTGGAAAAAATCTCAACAAAATTTAAAGTATACTACCAATTTCTGGGATGGTCTTAAGTGTCTTCACTGGAATGTTATCTAATTTTGAATATGTTTCAAACTTGTTTAGGTTTTTCTCTTTAGTGCACATCTATTTGTTACAGTGCAGTATCAATACAAGTCCATTTCAGACTTTGGGTAGAAGTTTTTATGTTTCTTTATATGCAAGATCTCATATTCTTCAAAAGAAAGAGTATCAGCTTTGATGTTCTAGCTCTTTCAAGCATTCAGCAACTTTTAAGCAAACCTCTTGAATATTCTGAACATTACAGATAAGAGACATAAATGAGCACCAGACACAGAGACTTTACAACTTCAATTCCATAATGGAAGAAATTCCATGATTTTTTACTCTACTCCAATCCATAAGTCCATTCTCTCTGTGTGTTAACTGCATTTTGCTGATGACAAGATGCTGAAATATGATAATGGCATAGAATTGAAGTAAAACAAACTGAACTTAATCCTCCCTTAATGCTCATGACCTTTTCAAAGCAACGCAAAATATGGCTTCAAAACCAATGTACATTTTTCTCCTTTCAAAACTATCGTATGTGTGGGGTTTTTTTTCTCATTTTTTTGCAATATCAGCATTTTTAGTAGGGACTTAGGGTAGATATATACTCTGCATAAATTTACTTTGGAGAAAGTAAAAAGAAATTTGAATACACCTAAAGCATTTATCTTGCTTCTTCCCAGTATTCACTAATCACTTCCAAAGGAACCTAACTGGTTCTGTCCTCCAGTCCCAGATTTCTAAGAAAACTAACATTGTGTTTTTAACACACAGAAATCATATACCCTTTCAGAATATTTTGTTACTGACCACAAATCAGTTTGCCCACTTGACAACATACATCTAGATGAACTCTCTTCACTAGCAACAATTGAACCAGCAGAAATGTGCAGTAACTAGATACCAAAATAAATTACGTTGCAGTACTAGCTATTTATTTACTTCATAGAGAAAACAGATTCTTACCCAGTTTTCTTTTTTCAGAGGCAAAAAGTAGTAGTAATGGCAAAAATCAAGTATCAGCGTATAGGAACTAAGGATCTGAGTGTAGAAACACAGCTGTAAAAACAGCCAATGATTGTCTTCACCAACACAATTATTAATCCTGCAGAGAAACAAAGTGTATATATAAAGACAGAGATATGAAGAATGTAACACTGCAGTTATGACATTGTGAATAAGAGAAGTTACGATTATTTGTGGAGCAAACATAAGCACTACTAACTAATTCTTAATCAAAGTGGGGGTTTGTATGTTAGCAATGGCAGTTACTGTAAAGAGTGGTTTCTTTACACTGTCAAAGTGTAGGTTGCATTAATGAGATCACTGCTTAGAACAGGAGACATTTCTCTGTTCCTCCATATATAGCAAAGATACTCCTACAATTTTAAGTAATAGTCAAGTAACAAAATTATTTTTTAGAAGTCTGCAAAATTTCACAGCAGTAAGTATTATCTTCTGCTACTTAACACATTTCACTGGTTGAAAACCATATAGACTCTAAACTCTGGAAATGCAGATGAATGGTTTGAAATATATGTGATCACAGGGTACCCCAATGACAGATAAGAATGACTTAGGAAGGTGCCTAAGACACAGAAGACAGAACAGCCATCTCTACCGAGAAACTCCTTCTGCATATTCCAGCATAAACGAATAAAGGCATCACAAGGATTCTAGAAATCGTAAGTACAAGATTCAAAACCTTTGAAATCTACATCTAGTCTGCTTCACAGAAGTTACACTGATGCAAAAAATGTGGTCAGGATGCAATTTCATACAAGCATTGGCACAGACATCAGTACCAAGCTATGCCATAATGACAAAAGCATTATACTGGCACTATTTGCTGAAGTAGCGATTGACAAAAAGGATAGTTTGAAAAACGGCTAAATCAATGTCGGAGGATCGTAATGTCAGCTCTGTCCTCTGCAGTCCATGGTTGCTGTCTTGCTGGAAATGGTATCTCAGAACTACTGACAGAAATGTTTATTTTCATTTTAAGATACAATCTGTTTAAATAGAGAATTTTAGCCATTTAGTTCATTTTGACTGAAATTAGTTAGAGAACGCTAAAATAAGTAATTTCACACAAAATCAGAGAGAATATGACAAGTGGGGCATGGTATGAGTCAATAACATTTTCTATTCAGCACAGCCATTCAGTAAACTGAAAATTAAAACCTGTCTGAAACCATGATCTATTTATTATAAAGAGCATTCCCTCTTACACTGAAATTGTAATTTTATTTCAATCCAAGAATCATAAATATTGTTTAATTTCCTTCAAAAAAAAAATATTGTTTCCAGCACCAGAAACTATATTGCAACAAATGAAATAAATCTGCAATGTACAAATTAATTATATTGAGATCAGTTTCAGGAGCAAAAATTCTAATTCTTTACACAAAACATGAATTTTCTGAAATTATGTGGCATTTTACAATGATAAAACATTACATTGCAACAATTCTTACTGTCAGTTTTACTTGCAGATGTAAGAAAGTCTCAAAGCTGTTCTTTCCCTGCTCTAAATGCCTAAATGATTAAGCACTACTGGGAAACAAATATGACAAATGAGCAATAGTCAAGACCATGAACTTTGAATGACTGACTAAAACAACAATAGATTGTTAGAACAAATGTCCTGGTCTTACCATGGACAATGGTGATCCATCCTCCTCACGCAGTGTCCACAACGACTGCAATGGTGTGAACGCTTTGGTCTCATCATATTGCATTTGTTACATAATTCCCAATATTCTCGTTCTAGGTGAGAATGTAAATACATATTAGAGAGATTTAAACTCAGTACAGCACGCTCATGGTAAATCGATATGCTAGTGATTCAAAGAGAAAAAAACTCTCACTATGATCTGAGAAGGGTAAGCAGCATATACAAAACTTTTTTCCACTGTCACCTTAATTAAACTGGAAGAGATTGGAAGATATTACTGCCGCTCAGTGCCAGTTTTCTTCTCCAAAATCCTCTCTCCTGCTATATATTTCTAAGGACTAATTACTAGAGCACAAAAGCTGTCACTCGAACAAGGAAGACCATAATTCAATTATTTTCTTACACATCCACTGTGAAAAAACCTATCTGCTAGACAGAACCATTGTACAATCTCCCTGTCATTCCAAAACCTCCTGAGGAAATACTGCTACTCTATATTTGTCAAAGCTAGTTAGCTAAAAATATACAATGAAGACTTCAGGAGCATCTTCCGTCTCAAAGCATTTTAAGATATGCATCTCACAATATGCAATTTTACACATAAGGCAACCTAAGAACAGACAGGCTTGTATTTAAAAATACACACTATTTTTGGATGCCCAATGACAGACTCTTTAAGCTGATCTCCAGGGATACTGAGTAGCTGAAACTATCAGGAGCTACTATTGCTCAGCTTAGCTATTATTTATCTCAAATTGCACTACCCAAATCAGAGGAAGCCTCTGAAAATGAGAATTCAAATGATATATTCAGAAAGTTCATCTTCACATGGGAAACAAGTCACACCGACACTGTAATACTTCCATTTACAAAAGCAAATATTTTCTGTCTTTAAGGAAAATAGGTGCGTGACCGGGAATTGTAAATACTTTGACTGGTTGTTTCTACCTAAATAGAACTTTTTTGATGCAGAGAAATTTCTTAAATCCCAGCTTAGTTTTTACAGTAGGGCATTCTGAAATTTTATACAGTAAAGTATTGCCCCTATGTAAACAAAATAAAGTTAAATTTAGCTCTTCTGAGCCATGTGAAGGCAGCTCTAATCTTGTCTTTCTTGCTGCAAAATAACATTTGGACACTGGAAATAAAGAAGCCCAATATCTGAGATCATTAAACTAGTAATAATGCCAGATGGATACTGATTTACAGTCTGTTCCCATAAATCGAGTGTCACAACGGTGTCACTCCCTAATAGGGTAGCTACCAGCAGAGTTAAGAAACACCCCAATCTCATTTTTTAATACAATTTATACCACACAAAAACGTATCTTCCTGTCAACCTAAAGAATACCAGAGAAATGAAGTGCTATTTTAGAAAGTGCAAAACCCAATAGAGCACACACCAAATCATAATATCAATGTCACAGTCAAGCCTAAGTGTTTCATCTTCAGAAGCATCTGTGAAGTATCACTGCCATGTGAAATGAATGGAGCACGAAGAAGCTGGAGAGCTATTCAAAGGGGTTCCTTAAAAGAGAAAGAAACATTTGTGCACAAAAGGAACTTGTACTGGTCCTGGTGTTTTGCAGGTAAATGAACATTCAGTCTTTAATGAGCGTCTCCATTCTCCAGCTCAGGTTGCAGAATCCATGTTGTTCTTCCTGCAGCAAAAACTGTGACTGCAGAACCCAAGTCTGAGCCACCTTTGGTTTTACTGAGTCATAAGGCTCAGTTACCAGGAGCAGAAACAACACTGACATGAGACTGTCTACAATCATTGTTTCATATCTGCATGCCAGGGTGATTCATCCCTTCCTACTATCTGCTGCCCAGTTTGTGCACAGCATAACTTCAGTGCTGAGGCTAAACAGATCTTGTTTCCAAACACACCACCCTAGACTCTCACTAACATCAGAAAGAGAGAACAACATGTTACTCCTGGCATCCACCAGGTTGCAAGACAAGACTGAAATATTCACCCCTCACCACATTTGATATATTTTCTACATTCAAAAGGTATTTTCTGTTAACGTGACAGATCTCATGCTATTTAGTAGCCCTACTCCATTCCAAACTGCTATGTAAAAGCTCTATGCATTAGACAAGCACCTAAATAGCATCAAACAGTTCATAAAAATATTGGCTTTCTCTGTGGAGGATTATTAAGGTTTCAAATTTCCTCCAATTTCTGGAGCATCAGATACCATACAGGAATTGTGGGATAAATTCACAAGCACGGAAGGTAATTCTCATATGTGAAGTTGCTACTCTATAGCAATGCAACGTAATTAGCATCACATTTGTTTGGTTAACAGCCCAACAAATGTAAGCCACTTTAAAAAGTGTAGAAAATACACAGGTAAAATCCAACATAAAGAGTACCTTCTACCACCACTTTCAACATATAATAAATTTACATAGAAAAAAGCTGTAGAATTATAATGACTAACCACCTCTAAATATTTTTGTTAAATATTATCATGTTGGAAGTCCATGTAGTATGTTTGAAAGCCTAGAATGTAAAAAAATTCCTCCCATGGAAAAATTTTGTATCAGAAATGTCTACATAACTTCTACTAAACTTCTTATGGTATACAAGTTTTGAAAGAGAAATTTTGAGTCTACACAAGGGAAAGTGCTAGAAATTTACAAGTTAAAAACAGTGACACACTGGTTTTAATTTCATTAACAATATAGGCTTCAGCAGAGACAGCTTATGGTTTCCATCAGATCTCTCAAAATCAAATTGATTCATAATTATTTTGAGGACATGAAAATAACTTTTATTCAACTATACAGAAACAACTTAATGTACCTGTGATTGGTATCTTTGGGTTTTCAGGTAGCTTTCCTGGATCAGCTACTGAGGCTCTTAGTAATGAAACTATACAAAACAACGAGCAGAAGTAATAACCTGAAAAAATAAATAAGCATTTGTTAGTCTTTTTCAGGTGTACAAAACATACACTGCATCAAAAATACAGATGCTCCAGCACCGAGCTGGAAATTACTCAGCCTTCTATTCAATTCCAGATATATTTTTGGTCCTACACAGTCTACAATATTTAGTAATCCCCAGTCTTAAAAAAGGAAAGGAGAAGGTAGCAGTGAACACCGTTTGGATAGCACCAGCGGGATGCCACTATGACCTTACTACTGTATTGAAGAAGTTCCTCCACTGTCTTATGAAATAAGCACCAATCATTCTACAACTCAAAGCCTCTCTGGGTAAGGACATTCCCAATGGTCCATCTTCACTGTGAAGTTGGTTCCAGTTACAATTCAACACTTTTTCCCAGCAAAACCTATTAGGATAGCTCATATTAGCTGACCCATCCAGGGACATACGACAAAACTAACAAAACTCAGTTTGTCAACCATCAGTACTACCACCCCAAATTCTGACAAGCACTAGGAGTTGTGGGCCAGAAATTCTGTCAACAAGTTCTAGCTACAGGATCTGAAAGCCATATTAATGCTTTTCCCCAGCCCCCACACAAACAAGTTTTACCATAATACCTTTGAAATGAAGTGCCTCGACTTCTCAGAACACAAAAATGTAGGACGCATCCCAGTACTCTTATCCTCTATCTTTATCCTTCAACTTATTCTTTATTTTCTGACCTTTCTCATATATGTTAGCTACTGTCCAAAGATACTATTTGTACTAGTAGAAAAAAGGGCTAAGTTAAATTGACTTACACAAAATTGCTACAAGTGAAATATGTCCCTCTTCATAATGAGGAAAAAGGATGACTTTTGGAATGCAGATTGTATTGTATAGCCAGACAAAGATAATCAAGCCCATGCAGCACCAACCCTGAGGGTCAACCACAAAGTGAATTCGTCGTCCCATTGAACACAAACAGGTGATAATCTGTCACAACCCAGGGGAAAAAAAATTATCCTAGACAGATAAATAAAAAAAAAAAGAGTAAGTTAACTAGTGTCATGCAACCTACATGGTTCCACATACATTCAAATAGGAATACCCCCCATCCTGTTAGCTGTTGATCTAAGGAACTAATGAAAACTTATGGACATTTCACACACATAGTTCAAGTACCAGGAAGAGAAATATTTTATGACTCCATTTACTAGTTATATCTCGCTAAAAAGTAACATTTATCATCAGGATGCAAGTAAAACAAGTAGCTGGGAAAACTATTAAGTAACAGGTAAAGCAAGCAATTGTCAGCAAGCAAAGGACATAAACATTAAAAAAAAAGAATTTTCCCATCAAAATAAAAAGGTTGCAAAGCAAGTAAGAAATACAATGATTTGTACAATGATTTATGTTATACAAGGATTCATCCCACCTACCTATCAGTGTCTCCCAACTATATTTCAAGACTATTTTTTAAAAGCTTGTATGATAAAATAGTCACAAGCTTCCCTAGGAATTTGTCATTTTTTCCCTGCTTAAAAAGCCTTCTTCATGGCATTTATAGCAAACCAACAGAAAAAGGAACCACACTACCCTAACATCTTTCATGTGGATCATTAAGAGTTACCATACAACAGTAAGTTTTCTCACTATTAATCACACTTAAAACATCAAGGTTTCCACTCTGATAATTTAATGTGCTGGTTCTTTTTGTTTTACACTGAAGAAACCCCACCAAGTCCTACAGTATGAACTTCAGTCCTTGAGAAACTGATCTTCATGAAAACATAGCACTAAGTTGTAAGCACTATTCAGCAGAATCTTCAAGGGAAGGATTACTACTGTTACTTTTTTGTCAGGCTGCCTTCATATACATATCTGAATATTTAAACACACACATAAAGCCCAAACTACTCTTCTACCCATTAGCTTCCCTGATTTCTGGGCTTCAGGGAGCTACTGTGCCCTTAAAACTTTTTACAATCATGTTAATCATAAAAACTACTTAGGCCTATATTTACTATACTTTTTAAATTTTACTATATGTAGTATGCATGCAACATAGTCTGCTGCATACACAGTATTAATATACTACACACATATGTACAGCCACTAGACATATAAATCCAGTATTATACTCCTGAATTTGCCAGTTATTAACAGGCCTCTGTTGTAAGTTAGCTTTGGCAACCAGCAGGTTTGGAACTAAAAAACATTTTATATCCTTTTAAAGCAGAGAAGCCGTGGGAGGAGGTGAGCAAACAGCACACCAGGGATGCTCAAAAGGTGATGGACCAGACCCCGTCCAAGACCCTAGAGCTACAGGAACTCCCACTGCACAGAGGAGAAGCAGGCAAAGCCTTAACTTGTTAGGCTGGGCATGGAGATGGCAAGTCTGGCAAAGCCTGGAAGCTTGCAAGCTCCAGCACCAGGAGGATGGTTCTGCTCCGCTTACAGCTCTGATCTACAGAGCAAGTTTTGAGCCCTGGCAGCAAAGACAGGGAGCTCTGTCCAGCGAAGCTTCCAAACTGGCTGTGCCCAAGTCCTGTGGCAGTACAGGCAGGACGGGGCAAGAACAGTGGTGGGCAACTCCCTGCTGCAGGGACAGAGGCGCCTCTGCCAGCCCAACCTGTCACCTGGCAAGGTTTGCTGCCTGACAGGGGCTTGGGTCCTGGATACCATGGATAGGCTATTACTGAGGCAGGTAGTAGTCTCACCCTTAGGCTATTACCTGCAACTGCTCTTCCACATGGACACCACAGATATGGCATGGGGAGACTGGGAGCATTATCAAGCATAACTACATGATTTGGAGTATGAGGGCCAGGATCTGGGGATCAGGTGGTGTCTCCTTCATCCTGCTGGTAAAGGGGAAGGATTTGAAGAGGAGTAGGCAAATCCTACGGACCAACAAGTAGTCATGCAGCTTGTGTCAGAAGCTGTCACTCATCTTTTACATCCATAGGACCTCCTAGGAGGTTCAAGAAGTATGCGGAACAGGGGCAGCATCCACCTGACACTATGTGGGGTAAAAGCATCTTTGCCAACAGGCTAGTCAAGCTGCTAAGGGAAGGCTTAGACTAGGAACGATGAGAGACGAAGGTGGTGACCTACAATTGAGTGAGGAAACGGTGGCCAGGGTTTGCAAGCAAAGGATGCAGGGTGATGTGGACAACAGAGATCTTATAATCAACAAAACAGAGGTGAAGTGGGACCACATCAAGTGTGTGCACACACTTGACAAAGAAACACCTCTTGAGTGTACTGGGATGGGGTTAGGAAAGCCAAAGTCCACCTGGAGTAGAGTCTGGTGAGATATATGAAGGTGAAAAGGAACCCTTGTACAGGTACACAAGCAGTGTAAAGGAGGCTAAGGGAAGTGTGGGCCTGCTGCTGAACGGGGCAGGGTACCTGGTGAAAGTATACAAAAGGGTCAAAGTACCTTCTTTACCTTGCTCTTTAAAGGTAAGACCTGCTTTCTGGAATCCCAGGCCCCTGAGACAAGTGGGAAAGTCTGGAGGAAGAAAGACTTACTCTGACTGAGGGAGGATTAGATTAAGAAACCTTCAAACAAACTGTACATAACATTTCCATGGGACCTGACAAGATGCTACCATGAGTGCTGAGAGAACTGGCCCTGTCATTGAGAGACCACTCTCTATGTTTGAAAGTTTTAAGCTGATGGGTGAGGTTCCAGAGGACTCAAGAAAGCAAGTGTCAACCCTGTTTTCAAGGGCAAGAAGGAGGATCCAGGCCTGTTAGCCCCACCCTGATCCCTGGGAAGGTGGAGCAAATAATCCTGGAAATCATTTCCAAACACAGGAAGAACAAGAAGGGGACTGGATGGGGTCGGCACAGATTTACAAAGGGGAGGTCATGCAGACTGATAGAAACACAGAGGCCAAAAAAACTAGAGGCAGCTAGAAACACTGCTGACCGCTGAGTAATCCATCTGTTTTCCATCTTACCAGAACAGCAGATTCCATGACTTCACAGCGCTTCCTTCAGAAGGGGAAATAACAGCTCAACAAACAAAACAGAGATGTAAGTACTGAAACACTTGACCTACTAGGTAGAATATATGAGCAATAAGCAATGAGAGAAATCCTGAAGAAAACAGTAAGAATGCCTATAATGGAAATATATCCCAAGTTTTTATAACTCAATGTCTAACTTCTGCCTGCATGATATTATTCACTTCTATAATCAAAAAAAACAAAACAAAACCTACCAAAACAAAACACAACAGCCCCACCGTCTTCCCCCCACAACAACATACCTTTGATAGCAAGTTCCACAGTTAAGTTGGAACTATGCAAAAAAAGACCCCATTCTCAAGAAAGGGAGATTTCTCATCATCACCTTCTGTACCTTTTCTGAAAGAGACAGAAGAGAGTATGGTACTCAAACAATCGGCATCACTGGTTTGAAAGGCAGCATATAATAGGTTACCTTCCATTCTTCACACCTCACCTCATTGAGCAGAGCTTCCTCTCATCCTGCTCAGAGATATCCAGATCCTTTGTCTCTCATGTCTGAACTGACATGCTGATTCTAACTAGCGTTCCTTTAGTTTCAGTTTTAGGCCGTTTCACAATTTTAATATGGATTTTAAAAGACAGGAGCATTCAGTCTATATAAAAATGCACTACTGCCAGTGTATTTCAGTTACTTTAAATTATGACACACTTACTTCCAGCATCTCTATTACAATGATAAACTAAGTTCTATATTTTTCATTATACTTTTGTCAGTAATACTGCATAAGCAATGTTAATATATTGACTTCCTCCAGCCAAGTGAGCTTTTGCCCCTCTCCCTCTTGGTTTATGTACCATATATAAATAGGTAAGGGTAGGAAGAGGGAATAAAGAAAGCCTAACACATGCATATTCTGATGATTAGGCAGAAAGTAAGAGGTTCCAATTAAACTCACAGACAGGTGAATTTACAGTCTTCTTTTCTTAAACGTACTTTTTTAAAAAATCCTGTATTTACTCTTTCAAATACAATGTCAAAGTAAAGAAAGACAGATCTCAAATGACTATTCTTTAGGATGCATCATTTCTGACAAGAACTACAATACATAGGGGGAAAATGTCTATGAGCAGGTTTACAACAAATAAGTTTAAAACAAACAATTAAGTGATTTATATCCATATACACTCAGTATTCATACATGCAATGCCTAAAAATTTTCCAACTAAATAATTTTGGATAAATGCATAACACTAATATTGGAGGTTTTATGGTTTTCTTCCCTCTTACCCTAATTTATAGCCATTTTTTCTAAATAAACATCTCAAACACAAAGCATTTGAAAGTAAAGAGTACCTGTGGCTGTGAAAAGCTTCAGACTTACCAAAACATGACTGAGTCTTTCCTACATGATCAAGAATTGTTCTTGCCTTTCCAAAAAGTACTTTTACTGTGGGATGCCTGGACAGCGTTTTTCCCTAACCCTTTTCTTTCTGCCCAGTTCAGTATAACTTCTCCTCCAATATAACTTCTGATGTGATGTCCTCTGAATAATGAGACCACAGAATGGGTCAGGCAGGCAGAAAGTGACTTCCAAGAAACAAGAAAGCTTTTCATTAACCAGAAATGTTAACATGAAATAAAGATTGCTTTAATAGGTAAACTTCAAAAAAAAGTATGTAATTTTACATCACGACTGTCCCAAAACATACTTTAAAAACTGTTTTATAAATAAACCCAATATGACCACTACTCAATTTCTCATCCTAAGAAGTACGACAAGTAGCTCTGGTGACATCCTACTCCTTCCATGTTTATGGCTGTTGCATCAATACATAACTAGAAACCAAGATCCTATACATTCTGCCTCACTTTAGCCCTGGACTTCTACTTAGGTAAGAAAAGTAAAATTTGTGAAATCTGACTTCTAGAACTTTTTTCACAACTGCTTAAACAAGTCCAGAATGACACCGATCAATAATTCGCAGTATTGTTCACTGTGAAAGATAATTTTAAGACCCCATGCAAACTGAACACTACAATGCTTTATAAAACATAATTCTAGAGTAAGAAAAACACCACTTTCTAAAAAGGCTGTATTCTAAACAATTCAGACAGAAAAAGGAACAGAGAGTAGAAACATGGGAGATACATCTGCTACAGTATTTGTGATAGCCAAGCCAAGGCCATAACAATCAACAGCTGCTGTCAATTTGTGGATCCAGCTGTGGTTTCAGATCTGTGACTTTCGTGAAATCTCAATAATTACTGCCAAAAATTACTGAAATAAAGCTAAAAATACACTTCACTGGGAAAAAAAAATAAGTGGACTTGAACCAAACAACTAGACTATTTCCAACTACATTTGAAAGAAGTGACTTATGTGATATTAATGTCAGATCAGAATTACCACTCTGCCTTCTGCAGCTCTTCTGTTTAACAAAACTAGTATGTGAATAACCAGTTAATACAAGCAGCAGCATATTTGTGCTGTGACAAAACCCCACGTACATTGCATCATTGCACATGTTTATACAATGGATGGTTGTCAGTAGAGATCTTGTCCCTCCACCGTTGCTAGGTGGCTGCTAACAGGCTGGTTAAGGCATGCAAGACGTTCCCACCCAATTCTTTCTTACAGATGGGATCTTGCAAGCATACCTGTAAACATCTACTGCATTTATGAAAGATGCCACACGCGCTTGGCCTTGGATGTGGCTTGATATTAATGTGTATACACTATATCCTCACTGATCATATGTCTCTTGAAAACTATCTTCACCCGCTGCTGACCAAACTTCCACTTCTGAACAGATAATGTACATTAATAGAAGCAGGTTTGGATCCTCAGCACGAAGGCAATGAAGATCTACAATTTCATTTTACTACGTACTGGAGCTGGAAAATGAAAGTGTGAAACTGAGAAAGGTCAGAGGGCATTCTGTTTCCTTGTGGTGTGCTGCCAGAGCACACAGCCACCAAAAGCCACGCTCCTCATCCATTGCCACCTCAAAAGCAGCAAATGCCCTCCTCATCGTTTAGCAAAAAAAGCAGCACTGTGGAGCATCATGAAAATGACAACAGTATTTATTTCGTAGATAAGGAGATACACCTAAAGGCTGAGTTTCTCTCAAGGATATCCCTCCCCCAGCTCTCTATACAGAAAAGAGCATTCCTGAAGCTGGAGTTACACAGGTGAAGCAGAAACCCAAGCCTCGTAACGCAGATCTCACCCAGGCGAAGCTGCCGCCCGAGCCTGGTGATATGGAGCCCCCCAAGTCACCCCGGGGAAAGCCGCTACCCGCCAGCCACCCGGCCACACACGCGCCGATGGGCGGCCGCCTCCGTCCCTCCGATCCGCCGGGACGCCCCTCATGGCTTCCGCTCCCCCCTTCCCCCCCCGCGGCACGAGGCGGAACCAACCGTTGGGCGAGGCCCGGAGGAGAAGGGAGGGGCGGCGGTCACACGCGCCCCCTTCTTCCCCGCTCTCCATAGCAACCTCGGGGGCCTCCTCGGCCGCGCGTAGCAGGCCCCCTCCCTCCCGCACGCGCCCCAGCCCCCTCACCTTCCGCTTTCGCCGATGGAGCCGCGCATGCGCGCGGAGAGCACGCCGGCGGCGGGGCGGGGCCGGAGACTAGGGCCATTTTTCCCTTCCCCTTCCCTTCTTCCCTTGACCCTTCCCCGTTCTTCCCCGTTTCCCTTTCTTCCCCCTTCCCTTTTCCCTTTCTTTTTCCCTGTCCCCTTCCCCTTTCTTTCCCCTTCCCCCCTTCTTTCCCTTCCCCTTCCCTTTTCTTTTCCCTTTCTCCTTTCCCTTTTCCGCTTTCATCTTTCCCCTTTCTCCATTCCCCCTCCCCTTCCCTTCATCATGCCTCATAGCATTAGAGCTACCTGCACCATGGGGCTGTGCAGTTTTCACACTATGCCTTCCCCACGCAGGTGGGAGGAGGCATCTTGGAGGGAGGGTCTTCCCTGCCCAGCGGGAGTCTGTCAGAAACCTCTGTGCCCAATCTGCCTTTGGGCATGCGGCCGTTTGTCTCCGGTGCTGGAGCTTGCTGGCGCAGGCCTGCTACCAAACTCAGAGAGTAGTCAGGATGAACTCCTGTCTGTCCTTCATACCTGTAGCATCCCTTCACAGTTTCTGATGGAATGTTTGTGCTGCAGACACAGCCTCTGCCTTGGTTTCCAGGCTCCTGTTAGGATAACCTCATTCCCTAACTATTGTACCAGTCAGTCTTTATGGTATGAAATTGTATGGACTTTCTTGATAGAATGAAATCGTATTAGCTTTCTTGACAGATGCATATTTTACCTTGTATACTGCATAATCATGGTTAAGTCAGTGTAACAGAAGGTCCCCAGCTCACTGCAAAGAGGAGGACAGTCCCTTGAAGAAAAGGACCTGTTATTTCTTGGAATCTGATAACCATCCACGAAGAAGTGATACCCCTGGACTATCAAGATGATGCCAGCATCCCATGCCCTCCAACACCTGTGAAACCCTCTCATTATCTGGCATCATAGGTAAGTAATTGTAGCAAGACCAACTACAGGGGCTCCTAGGTCAAGAAAGAAGCAGGTGAATGACGGCAAAATAGAATTACATTTGGTTTTCAAAAGAGTACTCTGCATGTGTTAAGCAGTGAGTGGCCAAATGTTCTGTCTGAACACTTGAAAGGTGTAAGAACCATTTGTAAAACCATATTCCATGTGCCCTGATTTGAACAGGAGACCTTATGCACCTGAATAAAAAATTCCTCTTGTAGTTCTATACTTCGCGTCCTAGTCTCTCTCCTCTGGCAGCACAGGCTGGTTGCGTTATTTCTGTGGCACTTGTGTCCCCTGCTGTGCTGCGCCCCTTGTTCACAGAGGGCCCATGCATGGCCATGGAAGCCAATCTGTTTTTAACAGATAATTCTGCCCCGCGGGGGATTAGCAGTGGCTAAAAGCTACAGGCAGCTTGTAACGGACAGCATTTTCAGAGTTCCCAGATGGGAATCATGCCTTGAGCACCCATTGCTGATGCACATACGTGATCTTTTGGCTACCTAAAGCTATCCCCATCTGTCTGAGTGGCATGGTTCCCACTGTAAATTGATGGGCTCTTGCCCTGGAGCATTTTTCTTACACCATGATGGATGAAATGGGTGAAGAGTAGTACTGTGATCATCACCGATACAGAAAACTCTTCTTTATTATTGATGACATTCTTCTTAAAACTCAATCATAATAAGATTATTCTGAAAAGAGAGTACCCAAAAAGTCAGTTTAGTGTTTCAGTGAATTTCAAGCTTTTGTCGAGAATTTTGGACCTTGTCCTGATTTATTTTTCGGTGTCCGCAGCCTTCTGTTGTACAGGGCAACTGTTAACATTTCAAGCTAAAGTTGCTCTGACCTGAAACTAACTTAGCAGGAACCGGAGGTTGTCTGGAAAGAGAATGAAGTATGTTCCAGGTAAACCAGAAGGTAGCACTTCTTCAGGAAAAGCATACATATGTCCCTAGGAACAGGTGACGCTGAAAATAACATACATATTAATCAGGCTATTAAAAAAGGGTGGGAAAAGAATCACTGGAAAGGTTGTCATAATAAAAAAACAGCCCTACCTCTATTCTGTGACAAATCTCACACATGAATTTATGCATATATGTAAAAGACATAATAAGCTGGGCAAACTTGTCACTGATTCGAAGAATAAATGTAGATGTATTCGAAGAATTAATGTAAACATAGATAAATCCCCAACAACCAGGGAGTGGAAAAGAAACCAAGGGCTTGGGAAATAAAATGGAAAGATAAACAAAGAGTGATAGTGTGATCAATGGATGTTTCTTGTAGTATAAAAAAGAATAAGTCAATAAGTCATCTTCTAGTCAAATACCAGGTACTTGCATTTCTGTAGTGGCACACTGGTAATGGCCTGTCATTAGGTCTGCAATCTTGTCAGACAGATTGTATTTTACTCTTTGCTACTCGTGAACGTGCGGAGTAAACACAGGTTGTGGAACAAGGGCAAAAGTCTGTTCTGGCTCAGTCAGCAGTACAGCAGTTCCCATTTGTTAATATTTCTTTTGGCGAAGCACAGTGCAGGAAGAAAAGCAAGCAATCATGTGCTGGACTTCCCAGAAGAACTTGCAAAGGCCCAGACTATAGCAATTACCTCACACTTTTGCTAGAGTATCAAATCCAGATAGACAGATAATGAGTCTTTGTGGTGAACTCCATTCTGAAGGGAAAAGCATACCTGGGGGAAGTACTAACTTTGTATACATAAAGTCCAATATGGAGGTATTATACAAAGATTATTAAAAGTCTGCAAAATCAGAAAAATAGCCATGTTCTTCAGTGCTGAATATTGCACAATAGCATAGAATTCCTCTTGGAATTTCTGATGTCTGTGTTGTGTTGCTGTTGCTGTTTATAAATTACCACAGGAGCCACCAGCTGTCATCATATAAATTTTATTGGCACTCTGTAAATATTAAATCAGCATGCTAAAATCAAGCCATGTGCAGTAACAGCTGATGCTCTGTTATGGAGAGAACATGCAAGAGAGAGGTATGCACTGTGGCTCCCGTGATTCTTGGTGCTTAGAAGCTTCTTGCTTCATGAGGCTTGTTTTCCAGGGTTCTGTTTGAGCCCAGTTATGCCCCTTGATCAATGTGCAGAAGGGGCACTGCCTGTGCACAGATGTCTCCTGGGCTGGGAAATCAGCCTTCTCAACAGTACTCACCTTCCAGGGTCCTTCTAAATAATGCAATTTGCTACTACCACTTTTCGGCAGCACTGTTACACTGCTCACTTCCTAATAAACCTTGCTGATGTACACAGGAGACACTTGTTAATTCTAAAATATGAGCAAAATCCTTCATGTCATGAAGATCCATGTCATGAAGATGGAGATCTGTGTTAATGACATGCTGTGCTGAAACAAAAACTGGCTTTGCCCAGAAGTTTTGTCAGTCACAAAGACCTATACTGAGGATGAGATGTTAAAGTAAAGGAAAATATCTTTCAGGCTCCATTTTCTCTCTGACTTAATCATCAGAAAAATAAAAGGCAAGATATGTTTTCCAATCTGTCTGCCTCAGTAGTAGTCATGATGCAATCTACTGATTGTCCAGCCCAGCTGGGTTACATGGGGGCTAAGCTAGACCAGGCAGGAGTCTATTTAGGGAGTTAATTTTCATCCAAGACATTTCAGTGGTGTGTGGAGCATTGCCTGGTTAACATCCAGCTGCAGATGTTCTAGCATTAGGCTTTCTAATGCCCCTCTCCCTCCAGGAGTTGCTGTCTGAAGTCCAGGCAGGGCCGCAGACTGCTTGAGTGCTTCCATGTCCATTGCAGTGTGAGGTGAGTTGGAACCAGCTTCAGCTTGGTGTTAAGCTGAGGTACTGCCTTGTTTAGAAAGGCAGCTTAGGCACACGCCTGCTCTGTTTGAACACCCCGACTGCAGGCTGCAGCCATCAGCAGAATGTCAAATTAAATGGCTGGTAATAGAAATATCCTAAACCAGCAAAACAAAAAAGCCTCAGAAAAGGCCTTAGAGAAATGTAGGCTGACTTTTCTTACCATTATTATTCCTTTTAGCTTTTGGTCCATTTTTAATTTGTCTTGTTGAACTGCATTTTGCTGGTGCCATGGAGCATGAGGCACTGTAAACAGGATGATTTTGTTCTCAGTGTGGACAATTAACATTTTTATCAATATTTCAGTGGGCCATCTGCAGAGTCTTCTCATCCCTGTTCTTTCTCATCTGAGCAGAGAGAGGGTGCGCAGCTGTCAGGGAGAGATTTCAGGGGAGCTGAAGTTGGTGGCTGCATACCAGATATTTAAAGAGTTAGGTTTAGCAAAATAGAAAATGCAGAATATTTACACTTCACTATCAGTGTTTCCTGTTTCCACTGGCAAGCTGCCTCATCAAGGACCTGAGGTAGCCTCAACCACGCACCTCTTCACATGCACCATGCTGCACAGTACACACTCCTAGATGCATCCCAGACATGATGTGATTATGCAGCGGTACAGACTGGCAGGGAGCTTCTCTCTGAGTAGGGAATCTCACCACCTTGCTGCTGCACGAAGGAGCTGGTACATTTAGGAGAAAGTACCACAAGAGATTTCACCACCTGTCAGTAAAACCTGCTAAAGCTGGTTAGCTGACAGCCATGAGGTTTGCTATGAATATTTTATAAATGGTGAACAAAGTACCAAGCACAGCATGAAGTACTGAGTGCAACTTCAGAGACTTTTCCCTGGAATATATGGTTGTGCAGAATTCCATAAGAGTTTGATGTAACTCTAGCATATGATGTAGAGGCATTAAAGCTTGTTGCATAAAATCCTTATTTAAGAGAACAGCCTGTACAGAAGATTTATTTTGCTTAAGCAACTAGAATAAACAGCACTTCTCTTCGATCATTTTCAAGGTAAAGCACACCCATTTGGAAGAGAGGCAGTAAGTCAGTATCAGGTCAAATAAAATGACAGAAGTGTACGAACTCCGCTTGGGACTGAGCTGAATTTTTAGAGAGCTCTGCAACTATGGCTTAGTCTTGCTCTGAAATGGAAGAGGTCACGTGAACAGCACTTCCACTGTAAACATAGTTACACTGGAAAAGCTTTCATTATTGAAGGCATACAACCTCTGAATGGACACAACTGAATTAAAGTCATGCAGGTTTGCTGCTATAATGGCATTACTACTAGAAGCATCCATACAGTGATATGGATCACACCCCTCACCTTTCTGACCTACATCATTATACTAGTAGAGGCCATCATAGTTGTGTTGAGAGAGCAAAATCCTGTTAGCCCCTGTGCACAACTTATCCCTAATACAGAATTTTTAAAGGCTGAGAAATCTGATCCAATTAACACATTCTTGATTTTTGCAGAATACTGTGCTAATTACATGCAACCAGTCATTGCTGGGTTAATTAAACATTCATCCAAAACAACCTACAGCACTAATCTAATTAGCGATTACTACAGCTGTCATTACCTCTTTTCACCTACTTTTAAGCTGTGCAAATTCACACTAAGAGTCTGGTCCTGCAAACTCTTTAATAGCTTGCTTTGACTGCAATAATCTTCAGCGCACAGAAGCTTTAAAAATTAGGCTGAATACTTTACAGTCCACAATATAGCTTCAGTTCTGCCATCCTTATGTGCAAAAGTCTGAGTTCAGCAGTCAGTCATATCATAATTACAAAACTGGAAGATTTTTCTTTTTAATTGACATGCGATCTTACTAGGAGTATCTGTAGGTCCTACCTTCAAGGGGTCCTCTGCAACTGTCAGGCCTAAAAGATACTTGCATTTCAGGAAAAAAGAAAATGCAGACAGTCTTATAAATTCACAGGGCTTGAAAATATCAGTGGTTAGAAGCTTCAAAAGATTTATCTTGTTCAGATTAAAAAATGAAGTTGGGAATAAAAAGAAAAAAGTTGGGAACTTGGATGCTTTGAGTGCGTTTCTTCCTTAGGCTTGATTAAAAATGAACACTAATAATCCCACAGAATAAGTCACAAAGGTTTGATAAGGTGCTGAGGTTTTAACCCAAGCAGGGAGTTCCTTCTTGGCTTTTCTCTTGCATACAGCATGCTTTAACCAAGCACCATTTGTTAGGGCTGACTGTGCAATTGGACATGTCCAGTGAGGAGGAATCCTTACTGAAAAAAGCATGAGCCATAAAAAATTACCTTGTTCTCTGAAACTATACAGTTGTTAGCTGGTGCTACTTTGCCTGTAAGAAAAGCTGTCTTTCTTTGGTCATAACCTGAGCCCATTCATGCACAATTTGGCCTAACATGTGAAGGTAAATTTCTGAATCTGTGTGCTAGTTCATTGCCCTAGCATCCTGTGGATATCAATCAGCATTATAAATAAATAGTAAATAAATAAATAGTAAATAAATAGTAAGTTAGTAAATAAATAAATAGTAAGTTAAAATAGGTAATTCATTTATTGCATTCAATACAGGGATGGTAAGACCTTGAAAACTTCTTATTTGACATCATATATCATAATATAATATGCAGACAGCCAGACACAGTTTGTACATCAGTCCTTAGTGTAAAAGGATAGAGAAAAGGCCTTGTTCACTTTTGGTATTCAATTTTTGTTATGTACAAACACGTTTATGTATAATGAAAGATAACTACATACTAATCTTCAGTTCCCTCACTGCAAGTGATCTGCAGAAGTGAACAGCTAATGCAGCAGTTCAGATCCAGTAACAGAGTATCATTCAGATGCAATTTTCAGTAAATATTAAACGTGGGCCTTGCACTCGAAAGCCATGCTGAACATATATTCTTGACAGGATATTAAGACACTTCAGACCACAGTGCAGTTCAAATATAAGGAATCATTTACCCAACCCTTGAATTGACCAGTAAGTATATCAACACTGATTTCCAATACCCCAAGAAGGAGCTGTGGATATTTTAACAACGGGGGCCCCGGTCTGAGAGTTTGGCAATAGCAGTGGAACAGATTCCCAGAGGACTGAAAGGAGCTGCGTTAGAAATAGGCTGAAGTCTAGTTGCTGGAAGCTGTTCACTGTCTGGTGTGCCAGGTCTGCAAGACAAATCCAGGGAGAAGCAGCTGGAGACAGCAGAGAAGCCAGCAGTTCGGCTAACAGCCAGTGGTACTGTGCTGGCTAGCACTAGACCCAGCGAGTTTTCTTGGCTGTTCCTATAAAGCTATACAGGTATTACCATGCTGATAAAATACTTCTGCAGATTTTCTATCACACAAACCCCTTTTCTGCTTTAGTTTAGGTGTTGAGAACATTACTTAAACTGGGTGTCACTGACATGTTAAAATTCATCAGACTAGAAAACATGCATTGTCTTTCCACAGCGCATTTAAATAATAATAATTACAATCCATTAATTTATGATGTTTTCTGTAGGAGTATAGAATTTAAAAAAAATTTTTTCCTCCTTCTACTATGTAACACTTTCAATAAAAAAACACGCAGACACAATGCAGGCATGTAGAAGGAGAATAAGTGGTTTCTATGGCAAAATACACTTAGATAGTGGTTGCAAAGGATATTAGTTGTGAGGTATATTAGTTTTCATGGGGAACTGAACTCCAGCTGGGAGCAATCAGAATGACCTTAACTAGTTACAGCCCTCTATCTGCCTTATGTCCATTTGTATTTTACACTCTCCAGCCACTATCTTGATGTAAAAGTAGACCTGTTTGCAAGGAAGAGGCTAAAGCCTCACCTGTGTTGTCAATACAGCTGTATTGTCAGTCCCTGCAAGCAAAGGCAATGTAAACCAGCCAAGACATTAGGGTTTTGCACAGATAAATCATGCTAGATCTTCAGCTGTTGTTTACTAGCATCCTATAAACAGTGATAGGAAGGGTGGAAAAAATTTTAAAAGTTTTCCTTGTTAAAGTAAGGACTCTACACATAAAGAAATGGAGATGAGATTACTGGGCTTAACAGCTGCAAGGAAACATCTGTTACATTTTAGGTCATTATGGTTGAAGCAGAGGAGCAGTTCAAGTAGAAAGTTCACATCTTCAATATTTTTGTGTACCAGTGTGATGAAAGCTTTAGTTCTGTGGGTTTTTTTCACTGGCAAATTCATACGGTCAAGGAGATAAGAAGTATTTTACACAGGTTAATTGTGCCTATGTACATTTGCATGCAAGTCTGACTGTAGAGACCCAATAACAGGGTCTTTAATCTTCTGAGTCTCACATTTACACTCTTCTACAATCATGACTTCTTTGACCACTGGGACAGAACCGGTGCAGTTGAGGTCCAGGCGCTTCATGGAGAACTTGCTGGGCAAGCAATGAGAACAAAAAGTATAAAGACGATCTTCTGGACCAGGAACATGAAAGGAACTACATTTTCCAAAGCACAGATTATTCTGTACCATCACCTTCTCACAGCTCTCATGAGTAACACCCTGAAACAGAAAGCAGTTTGAAGTTCCTGGTGTGTGAATGGCCCACGGACTTTGCTAGAAGCCATGAAGGCAAACCCCCCCACCCCACAAAATACTGTATTTTTTTTTTTCTCAGAACTTTTACTATAAACATGTTTATTTTTTGTCAAGCAAGCAGTAAAACATAAGAGCTTTTAAAAGCAAACTTTAGCACTCCTGTTGTAAATTCTTAGACTGAATAACAAAGGCAAAATCTGCTTCAGTAACAGCCTTTGTGAGCTGATAGGGGAAAATCCAGTAAGTGAGCTTGTCATATTTACCTTTTAATTGCTCTTTGAGTTCTACACTTCTGACATGGTTAAGCAGTCTTACCCACTTCGCAGGACTTAAAACATTATTTTGGCCCAACATTCTTATATACAAACCACAAGCTAGACTCAACTGTAATCTTGAAGATTTGTCTCCGTGTGGAAGAAGCATAATGTTCTTTAGCTTTTTTTTTTAAATCAAAACCTTGAAAGTTCAGTGGAAGTTCTGTAATCTCTCAGTTTGCAAGAATTACAATTCCTTGCATCAGGAGAGCCTACGTCAACTCCCAAGCCATAAAAAGCTAGGCTGAAGTTAGCAATTTTATATTGGCATAACTTCAGCCAACCTGGAGAAAGCTTGCCATATTAGATGGCACAAAAAGTAAAATGGTACAAGTTTCTAGGCCACATCTATACTTACATGTGTCTGCCAGTGAAATAAATTTACTGAGGGATGTGAAAAAAAATAGTCCTTGACAGACTCTGATTATAGAAACACTGAGAATAGATGTTGCCTTATGAGGAATAAAGCACTATTTCCTATACTATTTCCTTGTCTTGAAGCCACAGAATGGCTTTGTCTGTGTATGAGACAATTTACCAGTTCTCAGCATTCTTAGCACAGAAGTAGATGTATGCGTCAGTCTTCCAATTAATACAGCAGAAAAGAATCCTTGGTTAGCTGTAAGAAAACAATCAGCTTCTCCTGTAAATACTTGCATTAGGACTCTTTTTGTATACATGCGTATGTGTATATGTACATACATATGTAGTTAATTCATGTACACAAACTGTTTAGATATATATTCATTGAATAGATAATTACTCACCACTGCCCTGTTTGCTCAGGCTAGGTCAGAACATCTTTGCATAAAAAGGATAAATAACTCTCTGCAAATTGAAAGTGTGGCTTCCAGTGCTGCAGTTTAGCAGTTTGCCTCATCAGGCTAAAGCTTTTTCAGGCTTTTTCAGCAGTGTTTTTCTGCTGCTTATCATGTGTGAGCATTCTGAAGTGGCCCTGTGGCTTGGCAAATGAACTAACCCATGTGTCTTTAAGTGCGATTACAAGAGGCGCAGGGAAAGGACATGTTTATTAATCTTGGACACCTTTTTCTTACCTGGGAAAAAGGCAGGGTTCTGCAGTTTTCTTGGTGCATTTCATTGGTCTTAATTGGCAGGACAACCTCTTCAGATGCTGAATTTTTTTTTAACATGAAGTGGTCCCAAAATTTCTTGGCATCTTTCCTATAGGGAGGTTCAGCCTCCCTTTTGCTGGAATAGTGGGACGGAGAGAAGTTTTCCAGAAGAGGGATCTCTTTAGGTGCTGCCCAGGTTCTCAGGTCTTGGTCTGCATGGAGTTCTGCATTAGGAAGGATGAATCTGGACATTTTTTTCTCCTCTTGCTTCTCACTTTCAAATGCCGTCTGTGGAATTGCTACAAAAAAGCTTGGTCCTCCCAGGGTTTCCTCAACACCTTCTGGGTTTTCCCCAACCAGCTCACGAAAACTCTGACTTTCAAGCAGATTTTTGTCCAGATAGAAAAGGTGCTGAAATGGCCTCCTGCTTTTCCTTTGTGGAGAATCTCCCTCTGGCTCTGTGGCTCCAAGACATGAGAGCACTAAGATCTGAAGGAGAAGCAGTGACATGATCCTGTAAAGGGCAACCCTGTAGACCTGCTGCTATTGCAGTGAATGCAGTGTGCTAGCTTTATACAAGACCCTGGTGTCAGCTTATGGGTACTGTCTGTATGCAGAGGAGGGGAAGGCTCAGGGGAGACCCTGGTGTGGCTAATTACATTCATTTACTGTAGATTACAATTATGATAGGGGAGTTTGTGCTAATGAAACTCTGCTTTCAATCTAGATTATGTGTATTAGAAGTTCCTATCTAAAATCTAGTAACCCAGGATGGCGTGGGGGACAGAAGGAGTCAACAGGAGGAGAAGTTTGGATAAGCTGTCTAGCTTAGGCCTAGGCATTAAAGAAATGTTTGAGGTTGTGTATTAGCATGTTCAATGTGGTCTTCATTGTTTATTTTGACTTTCCATTCCACAAAGCCAGAGACTGTGAAAACAGGGAGTGTTATTTCATCACAACAGGAAAAGGCAAGCTGATTAAAGTTTGCTAAAACATGAAGCTGGATCTGGAGACAACAAATCAGCCCATGTTTTCAAGAGTTAGGTCTAATTTTGGTGTTTCAGATTTGGGATATGACACAAGGACAGCAGCAGCACCACTGCAAACTGGCAGACTGGGGCTCACACACCCAGAAGAATCTGGCAGAGAGCACTAGCCCTTGCTTCACCTCCTTCACAGCAGGTTTGCAGCTGCCTGAGTGCAGACATATCGCTAGCCCAGAATATAAGGTCCCAGGGTGAAGAAACTCTGCGCCCCAGATTCTCAAACCTTAACTAACACTGCTACGCCCTGTTCAGGCACCAAAGCTACTATGGCATCATATAAAGTTGGTAAACAAAAGGATTAAAGCAAAACATGTTAGAACTAACATATTTTGTGATTCCAGACATCAACATCTCAACAGAAATATCTAAAGACTACTAGACCCTAAACTGGAGGCGTCTTTTTTATAATTATCATGCTATGCAACATGTAAGAAAAAAAGAAATCTGATGAACATCATACAGAGGAAAGTTTTGAGAGAAGGAAAAGATACTTCCAATAAACACCACAAATGTTGATCCTAATCTGAAAACTCTAAAAGGAAATTCTGCTTCAGATAATTTGCCATTTAGGTACTCTAATCTCTACACACTCATGTTTTTACCAGAAACATTCTCTCAGTAGACTCTTAATTTTGTAGCTAATTTGTGAGTCTTTAAAACTTAGGTGGTTTGTACTAGATGTATGGAGTTATCTGACTTTCATTTCTGGGGAATTAGTTTATTGCCTGAAAATTGAAGTAAACTAGATGCTTAGCAACATCCTTGTGAGGCACTGACTTATAAATTTAACATGTTAGTGGAGATCTAAGGCTTTTCCTTTCTGCATAATTTACTTGAATTAAAATTTGTTCTGCTCTTGAAATCTACCCTGAGACAGAAGTGCACATCCTGAGACAGAAGTGCACGGAGCTCCAGCAAGAATGGGGTTCACACACCAATATTAGAGTGTATATGTGATTTGACCTTACTGGAATGATGTTGGTAAGGGAAGCACAGCTCTCAAGCACAGGCTTTATTGCTTGTAATTTCAGACAAGAACAATTTAATTCCACCACTGGTTTTGTGCCTTCCTGAAGTGTCAGGTGTGTCCTGGGAGAGAAGATTCTCTCTCAATTATCAGGAGTAAAATCAGATAAAATACTGGCACCTGCAGCAAGATCAACTCTGAGGTATGCCTGCAAAAAGTCCTTGCATCGTATTTACACAAGCATGTGTAGCATTAGGATGGAGAATAATGAGTCAAGAGGATTAATCTGATGGTAAATAGTTAATTTACTAGCCTAGAAATGCAGTTTGAATCTTCACATCCTATCTTTATTGGCCAACATGTTGAACTGAAACAGTTGACTTTTGGAAGTAAAATTCCTTGTATCAGGTGCATGTTGGTTTTAGTAATTCAAAATTATTCAGCAAAAATAAGGACATTACATTTTAAGCTTTGCTGCTTTTTTCCTCTTTATTTCAATTCTTAGAGATTTAAAAAACTGAGCTGATAATCAGACCTATGTATTATAGTGTATTATATTGACACACAAGGGCCTGATGCATTTGGCAATGTCTTTCAAACATGAGATTTGACTGAATCAACGTAAATTTTTGCAGCTCTTTGCTTCAGAATTTAAAAATATAACATTAACTTAAACAATTTAAAGATTATTCCTTCAGATTATAGCAACGCAAGGTGTTCTTTCTGTTTACTTTTATCTGTTTCAGCTATTTTTCACTTCCTTTGCCAGGAAGTACCTTTTCTCTAAGTCTAGACCAGTGACATACCAGCTCTTTTTGTTTAAAACTTCCAGCTGTGGTCTTGCTTCTGTAATGTCTGTATTTAGCTTTATGTATGTTTACAAAATTGAAAACTGAGTACCTGAAATGCCCAATTTACCTCTCTTCAAAGCTTGCTTTAAAAATGCCACCACTTTCAAGGTAAAAGAAAAAAGACTTTTAAGTCTCAGTTAAATTTTACTCTGATCTGTCCTGAAAGAAACATATGTCTATGTGTGAAGGTGTGTTCTGCCCTTCTTATCTGATGTGGCTGAAGCATGGTTTGGTGCCCAGATAGCATCTTAATTTCTGCCAGAGGGTTTTTTTCTTTGTAGCAAGAATATGAGCAAAATAATGTTATTACTGCTGTTTACAGAGGGTTCTTTCTGCAGCTCTTCACAAAGAATAAATCATATTGAAAGCAGCAAATATGGTGCAAGTGATTTAAGGATGCCTCTGTCAATGCAGAAATAAAAATTAAGTAAATGATAGTACTGGAATGATTGGGCTGCACAGACACTTCTATATCAACTGAACTGGTCTGGGTTACTGGTGCAGTGCAAATATTAACAAGAAATGTATAAAAACCTTAGTATTGGCATGTATATAGAGAAGTTCAGCTGCTAGTGTTATATTTGCAGTGCAACGGCACTGAAAAAAAAATGTGTTGAACATCAGGATCCATTCTGTCCTGTAACATACAGCAAGAAAAAAGGCCTGTCTCAGAGGACTTTGGATGTAAAAGCACAAAATACTATTTACAGAAGGGTGGGAAAGAAGGCAAAGCAGTGTCAGCAAGTCACTCCACAACCTAAAGGCAGAAAACAGAGCTCTCTTCTCCTCTAGGTCAAGCCAGTTCTAGTTCCTGGGTTTTCTTGGGTGGTTTTAGCTAAGATCTTCTGAGAGCCAAGCGCAGCATGCCCGATCTGGTTCATCATGCCTATGATCGTAAGATGTGTCTGCTTTCCAAGAGACAAAGCTGGTAAGAAGTGGGACCTGGTACATCTGGGCACAGTTTATTCTATATTTACACATAGTCTAAATGTGTGTTGGAGTCAGCTGCCTGTATAACCGTGCACAGGTAGCAGATCTATCCTCAGCCGCTCAGCTCAGCCAGGAGCCTGCCTGCATTGCGGGAAGGCATCCCAGCTCAGACAGCGAGTTTGGAGAATCATTCTGAAGTTAAAAATAGTAAGTACTTGTAAGTCTTTTTGTGGTGACATCAACTGCATAGGCTAATAATTGAAAACAGAGATTGGACCAGGCACATTATTATTATGTGCCAAATACAGCTAATCTCAGATTTCTACAATAAGCAATGCTGTATCTTTTATAAAAACTTGTTTTCCTGCCTGATTACCCTTTCATAGAAGCATAGCACATGTTTTCACTGTATTTTGGTTGTTAAATCTTGTGGCTAAATGCAGTGGTGTCTTTCAAGCAGGATTTGATTTGCCTTCATAGTAGCAATTTATTCGGGTCATTCTGTTTTGAACCAGAAATAGTCACCATGAATTTTTGCCCATCCTTTTAAAACTGTCGGGTCTATAGATGACAAGCGCTATGCAAATGCAAAGTAGTATTATTCATTTGTTTCAGAGCCATAGTTTATTCAGTCATTATGGACATAAACTGAGTAATTAGTTACACTGCCAGTTGATGCCTAAAAATAATTCTTAGGCAGTGCTTGAATTACTTGCCTTCTGTTGAGATAAATAGTTTCATCATAGCACGATTGGTGATTAAATCATTAAAGTGGATTTTATATATTATAGCCTGATTCAATATCCTACCATTTGCAAAACACATCCTATGTAGACAAACTTGTATCCAGATATATCTTTTACAGACCCCATCTGAAGACCTCAGAACTAATGAATTAGCACTATGTGGTTTGTTCTCCAATTATTGTACTTATCAAAGAAAGCCATCTGTGGTCTTTGTTTTACTGAGTTTCAGGGAATCAGATCACTCACATGCCTCATGGGAAAGTTCTAGTTATGAAACCAAAAGGCATCATGCAAGGTATGATATGAAAGAAGAAGCAATAAATCTGTTTCGTTTTGTACCTTCTATCTTTGATACTGTACCTCATTAATTCCCCCTTTTGCTATTCAGTTTCAAGTCCTTTATTGCATTGTTTCTTTCTTGTCTCATTTATACTGTCCTGTTCACATTTCTCTGTTTCTTTCCTCTGTGCTGTAGCAACAGAACTGGAGTCTTAAGTTTCAAACTACTGCCAAAATCTAGATGCTCACACTTGAAAATGTTCACGTGTGTGTCCAGCCAGGCGAAGTGTCTTTTCATGCGTACTGGCCAATGTTCTCATGGCTGGAGGTATGTACACATGATGCAGTGGATGGCTTTCTCTCTGTTATGATGCTCAGGCTGTTAGATTTGGGACAGCTGTCCACCCTCTGAAGCATCTCCAGAATGGTACTGGCACATATGTAGTGCCTAACTGAGAGTGTACTCAATTCCAAACCCAGCCTGAGGAGCTATGTTGGTTACGTGGTTGATTGCTTCAGCTTGTTAAGCTGTGGGGCAGTGAGCTGGGGGAGAGAGTCTGGGCAAAGAGGCATTTCAGTCTTTGGGAAGACACATCTTTCTCAGATTGCCATGAATTATTTGGGAGAAGAGTTTGACAATGCCAAGAAAATGTTTGTAGCATAATCTTAGGAAGAAAATAAGGTTTCTTTTATTAAAGTAAAGTATATTTAGACTTATTTGAAATTTTCATCTGTATGTGTAAAATCATATTCTTTTGCTTACTGCACTTATATCCAGTACTTCGGATACAGGTTCCTATTCATTAGGACTACTGACTGAAAAAATACATTACCTCAACACTATGAAATTAAACAAACAAACCCTATTGTGTTCTTGTCTTCTAACCTTATACTGCTTGTGTAGCGATGTAGAGGATAGTAATTAAGCAATGGAATTAGAGTAGCAGAGTTCTCCATATTACAAGCAGCATAGCTTCTTAAAGGGTAATAAGTGAGGACAACTGACATCCGCATCTGTTCCATGAAGATGACTGAGGTTACTGACAGAATATGACCTTTTATTTCTCATTCTCCTTTAAATTAATAACCATATTAAAACTCAATTTGATGGACTGACAGTCTTTCTTTAATTCATTCTTCCTCTTGTATATCTGTTTGCCAACCTGAAACTTTTCTTAAATTTACTTCTCAAAATAAACAGCATGTTCTCTTTTAAAAATGACTTGCTGACGATCCAAATGTGCTTAATTAATTCAGGAACAGGCGCATGCATAAGAATAAACAGAATTCAGAGACTGTGTAGTGTAAACAGTAGGTATATTATGCTTAACTATAAGTACATTTCTACTATGCCTGACACTATGGTTTTTATCACTAGAAAAAAAGCTTTTGAAAGATTATGAAACTGAAGAATTATGTAATCACCAAAATGTTTCAGTTTTGTATTAACACACATTACAAAGTTAAACATAATAATATGTATAGTGTTCTCAATACAAGAATTACAATAGCACCAGTCTTGTGATGTAAATAATATAGAATCACTGAATTATATATATAAGTCTCTCAAAGCTGTTGTTATCATTTTAGAATGAGTGAATAAAGACTTGAAGGCATTCAGTAGGTTTCACTGTATACAAAAGAGATCTGGAAAACTTTTCTGATTTTTTTTTTCCCCAGATTAAAAACTTGACCTCTGTGAAATTAATAATAACACAAATATTTGTTTCAGAATATTTTGGTTTGGAAGGAGTGCTCCCGTGGCCAGTCACCTATCAATTTCTTTCATAATTATTATCTTTGAGTAAACTACTTCTCTGTCAAATTTGTTTGAAATTGATCAACAGATTTAAAAGATACTTTACAGGTAGAGAAGGTAGTTAAAAGAAACAGGCACACAAAGAGCTCATGTTGCCCATCCCTTTATAGAAATCTAGGCTAACAACTGGGTTCTTTTCACTGAGCTGCTGCATCTTGGTTCTGTTGCTCTTAAAAGGCATATGGATACTTCTGGTGAAATAAATCCTCTGTTCATTCAGAAAGTCTGGCATTCACAGGTGGACACCAGAATTTATATGCTCCTTGTTCTTAGTTTCAGCCTTTTGAAATTCCCCTGCTGATGCTGCTCCTCTGAAAACTGATTTTTCTCTCAGTTTACTCAGAGTATAATTCAAAAATATTGAAGAATGGAAAAATTCCCAATGACTTCTCAGGATTTTAGGCCCTTTCTTTACTAAGCCTCTTAGAGAAAACAACTGCCTATGGCAATAGAGAAAACGATTTATTTGTGCTTTCCCTGATTTGAGTATGTCGTATTCTTTGGACTCCAGTGTTCTAATAAAAGCAGTAAATATCTGTGAAAACATACTTAGGTTTTAAGGACAGCCAAATTAAAATTTATGAATAAATGTTTGGAACAGTTCATTGTGTTGAATAACAATTCAGCAGCCTTTCAGGGCAGAAATATCCTTGCACTGCAATGTCAGAATTTCAGCTTCACTACTGTATTGTATTAGAGCTAGTGAAACCAGTAAACACATGCAGTTTGCACAACCAGCAATCTGTTGTGTATTGAAATCTTCATACTCTTCAGTCACTTTAAAGTAATTAATATGAAATACAGAAAAGGGAAATTCTCCTCTCTTCTCACAAAAGCAAGCCTCTCAGATCACTGTTGTCTCCAACTAGGCATGAGTCATTTATTAGTTACTGATCAAGTAACAAGCACCTTGGTCAAAATTTCCTCCCTGTTAATGTCATTAATTTATTGAATAATTAGGAGAGGTATTGAAATAATCTCAAGAGGTTCTGTCAAGATAGCACCATTAAACTCAGCAGTTTTTATAAAAAGAAGGCCCTAAAGAAATAAAAGTTTATGTCTAACCAAACTCTTAGTCAATTTCCCTGGAATTCCAGAACAAAACAGCAGGGGATCCCAAGAGTGCTTTTTTAGATCCTAACTTTTTTTTCAGTGAAAACTCTCAGAAATAAAAACAGGGCTAGGTTGGTACTCAGAGGTACTTGGCTTGGGGAATTCTTGAAACAGTAAGCCTAGCTATGTTGATCTAGAAAGCATCTTAAGCAAAAGTGTTAGTGTCTAGCAAAAGTGTCTAGAAGCTTGGCATAAAGATTACCAAACAAAAATACAAATCATGGAGATATTTTTGTCTGTATCTGTTGATACCAACCATAAGGGTGATGAGGTTCTGTCCTCATGAGTATTGTTCTCCAATTTTGCAATGTACTTGTGCTTATCTGCATCGATCTTTTCAGAAAGATTCTGTCCTATATATAAAGACTGTCCAGTTACTCACATGGATATTCCTTTAACATGCCACAGGCAAGGAGGAAAGATGAATAACCCATGCATGCCAAAAATAAGGAGGAGGAATAAATAGCCCATGGAAGAGCATTCCTCAGTCGAGAGGAAAGGTGATTCTGATGCATCTGTTCCTCACAGGGCTGAGAAACTGCTGTGAGGAACTCCAGAAGGAGGTTTTGCACCTCTGGTGCAAATAGTGTACAGATGCAATTGATCCAGAAGCTGACTGAATAGACAAGCTGATAGGGGACAAGGGAAGAATGACCTGCTGCAGCAGGCAGGTAAATGGGAGGGATGACAGTTTGTAAAGTACAGGGCAAACTCACCCGGCTCGCTGCCACACCAACTGTCACACACTCATCATGGTCAGAGGAAGGGTTTGAGAGAAGCTTTAATTTTTTTTTTAGGAAGCTTATAATCTGTTTCCTTTTTTAATTTTAAGGATGGCAGTAAGAAGGTCCTAAAGCAAGATTTTCGGCAGGTCAAATATAAATTTACTATAATTTTACAAAATGGTAATGCTGAAACTGCATATATTTAAAATAGGTTAAAATTAAGTTATGGGCAGCTTTTTTTTTCCTATTAAAAGCTGATTTTTAAGCCGTTCAGAGAACTAAATCTGGATGTTTTATTATGATTTTTAAAAACCTCAAATCCCTAACAAGGACTTAGATTAATACTTTTCAAAAGCCATAGCTGCTTTAGTACAAAACATGTCTCACGATTACATTGGTTTATACACACATATAAATCCTATTGATGTTCATGTATCACTGAATATCCCAAGATAATATTCTAGGATTAAGCTTCAGTATTAATTTTATTTTTGTGTAAGTCATCCTTTGATATAGCATTAAATTTCCAGACGTCCTGTTATATAATTACACTAAAAATTACAGGACCATCTTGCAACTCCAAAAACCATTGAACAATTTTGGTTATGAATGTGAAACAACATGTAGTTCTGTGTGAGCAGATCCACTAGGATCTGAAGCTGGCCTTGGGAGGTAGAAAAAGAAATACAAGGCTTTGCTTCTGTTGGTACTTTGTCAGTAGATCTTGCCCTGTAATATACTAGGGCATCCACCAAAGAAGCCCCAGTCTCCTGACCCAATGTCCCTCCCCTCATCACCAAGAGAACCTGTTTTAGCTAGGAGAATCTGCCCTTATTTCCACCCCAAGCACTCTTCCTCTTTTTGTGACTGCAGGGTAAAACTACAGTTTTTATTGTAAACAAATTAAAGCATCAGCCAATTCACAACCCCTCCTTAAAATTGAAAAATCAACTGATGTGATACTTTCTTAAAAAAAACAAAATTTTTTTTTCACAGAAATCTGACTAAAGCCTTCAGGCCTAGCTTTTTGCTGTAAAAATACGTATGAGTGACAGATCAAAGTCTTTGGTGAGAGTTCACGACCTTAACCTGAACTTAATCTTTGCCACTGGCCTTTGTTCCTTGATTAGAGTCTGGTAGCATATAAAATAAACCTTGCTGATAATTAGGACAGTTTTCTAACTGCATACCCTCACATGTCTGCAGATAAATAAAACTGAAACAACATGAATATCCACATGCTTTCACAGGGATCCTCCATTTTTTACAGCTTTCTTGAACATATATAGCTGTTCCGTTTGACCTTCCTGCAGTCAGTTGCTTGCCATTTTCCTCGCTTCTGCACAAATACACAATTTCTTCCTCTCTTTGTAAAGTGGTAGGAGCCTCTTCTCCAGTTTATGTAGGTTACAGGTTCTCCTCCATTCCACTCCCAGTGTCCAGGACTGACTTGGTCATTCAAGCCTGTGTGAAATCAGTATGACCAAATCAGTGATGTTTAGCATATCCGGAGCCTGATGCCAACAGAAGCATGTTGGTCTATCCCTTTGCTAAAAATGCATACAATATTGTGCTGAGAGAAAAAACCCATCTGGAAGAATACAATTAAAATACAATTTAATATTTCATAAGGTAATTAGTGCCATCTGAATAAGGGAAAATATAGTTTTCCTCATTATTGCTTAGCTAAAATATTTTCTTTTTCCATCCTTTGCATGTCTGTCACCTCCCGTGTTTCTCTTTTGAAACTTAAGATGCCAAGCAGAATGTTGTATTCAAGTCTGGGCAGCCTCAGATGCCTTCAGATTCTTTCTGAAAATAAAATTCTGCAGACCTTTGTAGACCTTGTTTACACTGTTGAAATTAACAGTTGTAAAATTAGTCTGTGTTAATTAATACAAACTAAACCACATCTTTTCACTTAGCCTCTGAGTTACTAAAACCAGCATGTTGGCATATTTTCAGACATGACCTGTCTCCCTCACTAGAAGAGAACAAGATCAGAAAACTGACACAACGGTCTTTATTCTTATCAGAGGAGTTTATTACTCTCAGATTAACAGAATCATAATACCTTTAAACATGATCCCAAACTACTGTAGTTTTAAAAGTTAATTTAGTATAGCTAGTAAATCTACCTCAGAAAATTACTAAAAGCTGAAAATAGCAGTTCACAATTGGAAGAAAGAAACTAAAACGTTTAGGACAGGATATCAGAAACAAGATGGGTTAGAAGAAAGCAATAGCACTAGTCCATGAGCTAAGGCTGTTGTTCACAGAAAGGGATCAGGTGGTACAGAGAAGGCCTATCTGAGTTCTTTCCGTTTCTCATTAAATGAAAGGTGCATAATAAGAAATAGCCAGCCAAATCTAAAAGGATGTGATGAAATCTTCTTTAGCTGATTATCTAATTAATTCGCAAGATTTCTGATACACCATTACATTAGCAATAACGTGAATAATTATTTAAAGTAAAGTTAAAAAACAATAAATTAGACTTAAATGAAATCACAGTCAAAAGAAAGGTGAGATAAACAAAAGAGTAGAAGCTCCACCAGCACATATTTTCCCAGCTGGTACTAAAATGGGAAAGGTTTCAAGGCAAAAACAACACAGCAATAGGCAACATGATAAAATTTTCTTTTTGATAGAGACTTATAAAATTAGCCAGATAAATTACAGCTTTCAGTTTAATGCCTTGCTCTGAAATAATAAAAGCAGCAGAAAATTGAGGACAATCCCACATTTGAAGACTGGGCTGGAGATCCTGCAGCAGTTTCTGCTTTCTAAGGTGCACAGGAACTGCAGCTGATATACTTGCCTATCCAAAAGGGCTTCCTTCCACTGAAGTCCCACAGCCACTGCATGTGTTGTTCATTAGCCACACTTGCTAGACTCCCCAGGTACCTAGGCTCAAGGAGAGAGGACAGAGTAATTAGCATTCTACAGAGTGACAGACATCTCCCATTGACTCATCAACAAGGAGCACTGATTCTAGTATAAAGCATGCAACTAATGTTTCACAGCAAAACCACTACTTACTGCCATGAAAAAATAATTACATGAAAATAAAGTCTTAAAATCCAGGATTACTTGCAGAGGAACCGAAGTCCTAGTCTGATTTTTCTAACAGAAAAATTAAATCAGCAGGGCAACTGAAAGAATTGTATACAGGAAATGTGTACCTCATACTCACTAACTGTGTTTTAAACCATTGACACAATCATTGATACATTCCTTTCTTTAAAATAATCTGCCCACACTAAAATCCATTCCACTAAAAGATACAGCTTCACTCATTTGGTAGTAGAGCAGACTATATCTTTGTAAAATCGTGTTCTAACAAAACTAAATCTTTGAATAACACAGCTAAAATCTTGGCTATGTTTCAAAACAGAGTGATGTGCATGTAATTTGGGGGCCAGCTTAGAGTGGTAGTGTGGTTCTGAAAGGTAATGTTGGGTTGTCTGCAATGACTATGCATTTAGTTCAGATGAGAGAGCAGTTGTGGTGTGTACTAACCAGACTATTTCAGAACAAAGCCAATGCATAAGCTCTGCTCTGTGTATGAAGCTCTAAAAGTATGCCAACCCCAAAAGAGTACTTGCAAACCCTAGCCACTGAGTGGCCTTGCCACTGTGAAGTTGTCCGGCTAGCACCAAGCATGCAAGCACCAGCAGGCTGCTCTTAAGCCATTTAGAGATCAGGCTAAATCCCAAAGCATTAAGAGACAAATGGCGTCCTTCACATTTGCCAGGAACTGTAAGCCATCAGTGACTCCACTTTCTTATATATCCACCTTTTTGCCTGCCTTGATATCAAGTCACTGTTTTACCTGTCACACCTGCTGTTGCTTCCCCTCCAATGCTGAGCCTCTGTCATTTCTGTTGTCCCATATTTCTAACTGCTACTCATCCTAACAGTGATGCCAACCCCTTCAGTCTCCCAGAGTATCCTGGATGAGTCTTGATAGGGCCCAAGCAAATTACACTGCTCATCAAAACATGTTTTAAGAGATCCCAAAACTTTTCTAGCAGCAGAATAAATCGATGTCATTATGACGATTTTGCTAATTTCATGACTGTTGCCAGATAACAGAAACAGAAGATCAGTATTTCTCAAAAAAAGGTGAAGACGGTCTTCTTTAAGAGCAGGGACAACAATCAGACCTCAAGGGTGGCATGGCAGACTTGAATCCACTATGGAAACCATGAACAGATCTTGGTGCGCAAGCCCACCACCAATCCTGCTATCCAGTTAGAGACCCATGCCTGGAGCTCCCTTCCTGTTCATTGCCTTGTATCTCTTCTAATAGTACTGATCCTGTGGAAGCCATATCATAATGCCACACAACATAAGGAAGCAGGCAAATTTTACATCAGGAGGAATTCAAAGTAGTACCCCACAATATTCTGCACAATCCCTGTTGCACAAAATCTGGACCATTCCTTTATCTGGGCATGACAGCTGAGTGTTAGCCCTCACACTCTATGTAACCATGGCTGTCCTAGACCAAGCAGTGCACAGTAACGTAGGTCCCATCAAGGGCCCCCCAAGTTCAGAGGCCACCAGAGAACAAAGTGTAAAATATCTTGTTGACATCTCTGTACCTCTCCTGAGGTAGAAGTGTGGCAGGATGGCCTCAGAAACATTGATCATAACTTTACAAACCGCAGACTGTCCCAGCACAAAGTGGTTAGCAACTGCCTGGTAGGGACCAGGATTGTGCACCCACTCATGGTTCAGGGTCCCAAAACTTCACCTAGTGGGGCTCCTAGCAGAGGCTTTGACTGTGTTTCTCATCATGGTAAGGTTTTGTGCACAGTGTTGGTGCCTGTGTGCCCCCAGTGTGACATGCTTCCGCACCTCTGAGCACATCTACCAGGCACTGAATCTGCAGTAAACCAAGAACAAAGCTGTTACACTGAAAAAAGCTCTTGGAAAGTTTTGTATTCCATCTTCGTCCTCAGACAAAAGGTCCAGGAAAGCAGGCTCCGTTAATTCAGGGTGTCCTCCCAGCGTAACCGATTCAGCAGCAGGATGCCATTCCCCCTCACAGTGACTGTGGTTGGTCCGTGACCAAACCTGGCACTAAGAAGAGATTTGGGCAGCAGTCTCTGTGGTATTACTACTAGCTGAGCAAGAACAAAAATACAGCATTTTATCTGGCTTCTGCTTAAGGACAATCAAAGCACCGGAGCTAAGTCGTTTACTTCCAGTAAGCATAGCTTACTCCTGTGGTTTCAATTGTTTTAGCAAATGTGAAAACAAAAAGTATCAGTGTGTATCAGTAAGTGCTGTATCATTTATGGCATATGAGGGTGGTCTGAGCAGTAACTGCTTCAGGCTGTTACTTCAATCCAAGTACCAGGGAGAGATTTCAGCACCATGAAAGGAAAGCACTGCAATAATTATAACATTATCCAATCTTTTCTCCCTAGGATCACTTTCTAAATACAGCCTTAGAAACATACATGACTGAAGAGAGAACTGTTCTACTTGTTACACCTAGTCAGGGGTTTTGATATATTGTAGGGAAATGGGAACAGTCCTGCAGGAACATACCACTTATGATAATATTATTAACTGTACCTCTAGGCAGAGTGCCAGACACAGGAAATGACAAGGTAATGTTATTTATGGAGTTATGTAAATCTAACGCTTCCTAATTTAAATTAGTCCAGAGAAGGGGTCATAATGCCTTATTGAAAAAACCAAAACCCCACACATCACTGATTTCTGTGCTAAATAAGTCCATTTGAAATTATTCCTGTGCGCTTTAAAATTTTTGTTATCAAGTCAAGAGCATCCATCATCTTAAAGCAGTTGCCCAACTAAGGAAATATTTTGGGTAGCTGTTGACCTTGAAGTATTATATGTGAAACACTTAGCACAAAGACTTTGCCAATTTAACATTAAATTATCCAATACATCTAAAGGAGCTTTGTACCATTCAGATAAATTTAACTTCAGCAAAAACACACTTAACAAGCTATGAAGGTCTCCACAGCACAGAAGGACACTTAATTTGAACTGCTGCAGTAAATCCATGTCCTATACCAACATTAAAAGGAGGTCAGTGACTGAGAGGCTCTGCTTATCCCAGGCTTTCATTTTATCACATAGGGAGTAATCCTGGTGCCTTGGAATAGGTGTCTAGCATGGCTTATTGTGCCTCACAGTATTTGAAACATGCAGATGAGGCTGGCAGACATGATGCAGAGTTTACAGGAGCCCTGCACTTCCACAGTAGCAATTGAAAGTTAGACAAGACACTCTGAATCTTTAAAATTACTCTAGGTACGTAAGCTGGAGTCACTAGCATTAATGTAAGTTAAACCAATCATTTACAGAGCTAACACAGCCTTAGGCAAGCAGAATCCATCCTGCTTTGCACTAGGCAACCGTGAGCCACCATGAAGGATCTAACCTATTATCTTAGTTGTGATTCCACTTGTGATTCTCAAGGACTGAGGCCACACACTGCTGATATACTACCACCAAAAAAAATAACAGCCCCTGCCTTACAAAGCTGGCAGTAAAGGGTCTGAAATCTGACTATATTTGGGCTCTAATTAAATGTTCAAGAAGATGAAGGTATAATTTGACTAACAGAGCAAAGGATACAACTGTGGGTTCTGTATGTCCGGTTAAGAGTGTCTTCAGTGACAGCAGTGAAACCATCTCACATGCAAGTGAGCCTGGCTGCGCTGACCCTTGGGGAGGACATGTTCCTATGGGATAAACAAGAACTGTAACATAAATCACTGAAATTGCTGCTAAATCAGGCTGCTGTGGGATCAGTCAGCCGTAATATCCCCCAGATGCTTCTCTTCGTGTTGCCAAGGACCTCTTCATGCATACAAAACAAAGCTAGAGAAATGGATTCTTCAACCACCTTTCTCATCAATGTATTAGAGAAGGGTTAGAAATGGTGCCAGATTTTCACAGCAAATAGCTGAGATTTTTTCCACCCACACTATCACCGTGGCTTATAGAAACTTGTGTCAAGGCAAGCACATTTTTGTGTCTGCTTCTATCCCTGCACATGCAAACTGAAGAAAAGGTTGGTATGCCACCTGCAACAAATGGATGCAATGTATGTCAAAGCTCACTAAAAGCCCAAGTAAGTTTGCATAAGCCAGTGTACTTATAGTTATATCCAGACAGCAACTGCTTCTGCAATAAATTGATGGTATTGCTTTGATGGAATAGATTGATCTCAAGTCCATCATCTCAGGATAACAGTCCTTTCTCTAAGAGGTTAGGAGGCTGGTTAGGTGGAGACTGTTACTGAAACAACTTTAACAATGCTTGTGCTTTTTTCCTGTTCTGTAAAATAGAAAAAGTGTAGCCAGAAAATTGAATAGACATTTAAAATAATGTCATTTTTGTAGTAATAAAAATTATTTTTCAGTGAAATTGGCTGATTTACTGAAAGTCAATTCTAATCTTTTCATTTAATGCCTAATGTTTGTTTGATCTATTCAAAAAACGATTGACCCCCATGCTTATTTTGTTTGCTTCTTGGAAATATCAGCTATTTAGATGTCAACAGTAGAAGTATTAATAACAACAGTACCACAATTGGTGGTGGTGGTGATTGCTGGTGTGGAGCTGAGCAAAAACACAAAAATAAAATTTATCAAGTTACCTTCTGTATACTTCTAAGTATATGCCTGGGGGATAGTACTCTTGTAAATCAGTTCCAGATGGAGGCCAGGAGTACTCCATTTACAAGGATAAAGCTTCCTTAGTCTGTGGTAGTCTGACATTAATTGAATCAAAACTGACCAAGTGTTCATTTCGTTTGTGGATTCAGTGATATGCCTTGACTTTTTGTGCCAGTGTTTAACACACACTGTCATTAATGTACTGTTACTCAGTTTAACTTCTACATTGCATGCTATAGCCTTCAGCAAGAAGTTACCACCTACAAATAATATGAGTCACCAGAAGCACATTCTTAGAATATTCACAACTTACAGCTTTGTTTGGATAAGTAACAAAATAAAAGCAGGTGATAGAAAATCCTTCCAGGAGCTGAAATTTTAAGTAAACCAATTAACAATGTGAAATTTGTGGTGATCTCACAAGAACAGGTAACATTTACATTTTAGGAAAGGGCAACTTCCATCAGCTGGGGGACATTAGAACTAAGATTTCCCATTTGTGTGTTACCGAGACAACATAATCTGGCATAACTGAATGGAATGAATTGAGGTTTGTTATGCATGCTTGTCCATGTTCCATGTTTCCTGCATGTCCTTCAACCACGTACTGAATATATTCTGTTTCTTTCATCTTCAACTCTTCCCTGTTTCAATTTTTATTTCATGGAGTAATGGAGAAGTCTGTTAAAGCCCCTCCTACTGTTCAGCTTGGTCTTCAACCTGGTGCTCAGAATTCAACACAGAGTACAGAATATGCATGATCCCAGAGCAAGGTCCATGTTACCATGGCTAGCATTTGTTCCAGTCCTAAGCTATCACGCCTAAAACCAACACCACAAAACAGACCTCCAAAGAGAAAGACTGGTGCATTTTCTATTTGTATCCTACTTTGAGAATTATTTTTATTATTATTAGCTTTTATTTAGCCTTAAATGTCAGAAATTTACTGTTAAATTGAACATTAAAGTTTTCAAGTAGTTACAGAATCTGAAGAGCTGCATCTTCAGAAGAATTATGGTGAGGCACTCAGGAACTGGCAACATTGTGCTGTTGCTATATCAAGTGAAGGTAGACCCAAGGAAGTGGTGGGTCAGAGACGATGAAAGACTGAGTCTCTGCTCTATTTCTCTTCTCCCAGACTAACTCTTCCATTAGGAAAGTATCCTCACTGCAGATGGACAGCTTTGGGAATTCATGTTGAGAATAAAGTAACATCACCACCTGAAACATCATGAGATTAATAATATTTCTATTCTCCACTGAGTCTGAATCTAAGGCTTGTTCTATTTTCAGGGGAGCTGTCTGTGCAGCACAACCGAAGTGAGGCTTATCTGAATGAACTCAGCCTCGAAAGCAGTATTCAGCTTGGGGCAACAGCAGCGCACAGCAAACACATTCACTTAGAGAAGTCACTTACTGTTCTCTGCAAGCCCGAGCAGCAGTGTTCCAGGTGACCTTGTGATTCACTACCAGGAAATAACAGCAGCCCTCGTGATGACTCCATCCAGAGGGACATTTCTTTGTGCTTACCTCCTAAAATAAAAAAGGAAAAGGCAAAACAGACTCATGCTTACAGTGATCTAGGTCTGTGCACTAATAATCAGGATGAAGGCTGGAGGTGCTGCTTATGGCCTCCCCACAATTAAATTGAACATGAACTTTGGTGTGTACCAATAAAGCTACAGCATTGCTTAAAAGATGTAAAGAAATAAAGGCCTGCCAGAGGAGTCTACAATTTATAATGAATAGCTTTAAAAATGACATGAGGTTTTTAGTTCTGAAAACCCTCTTAAGAGCCCCCATTCATTTGGGCATCATTTTATGTCTCCTGAAGTCTGTGTAGGGAATGCAGTGCAACAAATGCAGCATGACATCTTACGTGGTGGAGGGGGTGTATGTTTACAGAATACCTAAGTGAGCTAATTTTACTAACTCCCACTCATTCTTTCACAGACTTCATTCACCGACTGTCTCACACCCACATCCCCACAAGCACCAAGATATCAGTGCTCACATGGTTTGTCTCGGTGCACCTGTGGATGACAGAGAACAAAGGCAACCCCAGCAATCAAACCCTCATGATGTCTCTGGAAATCTTTTTTTCTGGTGACAGCAAACTTGACTCTGGACAACCCTTTTAGTCCCTGTACAAGCCAATAGTTGTTACAGGAAGATCCTTTGCTTGAGAATCGCAGTCATCATAGACTCCATGCTCTGATTAGGATGCATACTCATGGTGACATTTTTACCTTGCTTTGGGAATTCCAGAATTTCCATATTGTCCCATCACACTGAAATAACTTTTGAGTGCTTTCTTCATAATGCAAAAGCCCCTTTAAATGTGGTGTACAGGCCTTTGGAAAAGAGTAGAAGTCCTGGAAAAAGAAATGTCATTTGAACATTTGAAGGAATATAATAATAACACAAAACAAACAGGCTACATGAAACAGACTAAACAGGTATTATTAAAACTTTATGACATGAACACTCTTCAAGGGCTGAGTTCATCTGTGTATTGGTTAAACTCAGTGTTGGAGTGGGAAGGGTTAGGCTGCAGATTTCAGAGGTGTTAAATCATTTTGGAAAACAGAGTGACTGAAAACAGATGGTGAAAATGCCTGTGAAACAAAAGGTTTCATACCTGATGTCTTGAGCTTGGTTCAGATGCCAGTTCTGCCTTATCAGCTTGTGGGATTTCTGTCTTCGTAGAGGAGACAACATTTATCTGTGGCTGTGCTTGGTTAATTACTGGCACTTGAGCCTTCTTGTTTGCTTTAGCTGATGGGGTGTCATCCTCTATTTTGAGTGATACCATTCCATGATACTTTGTTTTACAGTATCACACATACACACAAGTAGAACAGGAGAGGGGAAAGAGAGGGTTAGCACATACAAGCAACTCTTAAATAAACTCCACCAAAAAAAAGGCATAATACAAATTGTTGCAAATCAAGGGGAACTGACACCAAAGGAAAAGAAAGACATATTTAAAAAATAAAGTTTTGGTCATAATTTGTCACTGAATTATTAACAGTGATAAAGCCTGCAAAGAACAGAATCAGAAAGAAATCACAGAAATGTCTGAGCAATACTCATAACACTCTTACTTTGAAAACCACATCGGTTCCATTTCTAAATACAGATGAAGGATGAATCTGAAAAAGTAGAATAGCAGAATGAGATAGGCATATTCATGCATTGTAGAAACAAAAAGACTTTATGCAAGATTTACAAGAAGATCTAGGTTACAAATCACGTGTAACATATCTTGGGTTTCATTCTTTCTCTTTCAGAAAGGAAATTTATCACATCTGAGAACAGCCCTTAAAAATCACACATTACAAGTGCATTTATAAAGAGATTCCATTCACTTGTAAGATCACAATAGCGGAATGTTACTAAACCACCTAGTTAAACCAATGTAGCTTAAGCAGGAAAAGCAATGGGCAAGTTTTAAGTAACTGTTCCCTGTTTAAGCTAACACTATTTTCAGCATTACAACTTCAGAAGCAGATGCACAGCTTCTGTACATTGACCTGGCTCCAGTGACTTCTTTCTTCTAGCTGAAGACATAAGACAAGATTAGAAGCTGCATAATTGCTGAAGTTGCTTGATGTATGTTTCCTCCCCTAACTCTGTTCTGATTCCTCTCTTGGATACATGGATATTCAAAATCAGGATTTATTTTTAATATCTTCCCCCCCCACCCCATGTATTTTTAAATAGCTCTCAGGTCTGACTCAAAGCAAGCTTAGGTACTTTATGGTTATTGTATGGTCAGGTAGGATCATTACAAAAACATGACAACTAAATGGAGATATCAAATCCCAATGAATTCACAAATCAGTCCATCACTGCAGTACAGAACTGTCTTACTATTCTGCCATTTCCAGTCACTCTCAGCCTGGTCCGTGACTGATTTGCCAAGCTGTGTCCCTGCCGTGGGTCCCCTCCATGCTTTCTCATCCCTTTGGAAGGAGACGGTGGGATCCCTTCCAAGGGACCACTGCCAGGCCTGGGAGGTGATGAGGAGCCCGAGGATACTGGAAACAGCATGCCTCTCCCCCAGAAGTCGTGCTTGCTTTGGCCAGAAGAATGGGAATAGTTGCACTGACCTGAAAGCATAAAAAAATGGCAGATGGTCAGTTCTAACTGCATGAGCAGATAACTGGTCACGTTGACATGGGCGCATAAACAGCTTGTCATTAAAAGTTGGATGATTCTTTCACTTGATGTGGTTGATTTGCTGTTTGCTCATTTGTGGGGTTTGCCACGACTCTGACTGCAACTACTACCTGTATCTATATGTTTTTATATGTAATGCATCTGTTTACCCACAGAACAGAGTTTCAACCAACATCTGCTGAAAAGACCTGTTTTCATCCAGATACTGGGGTTTGGAATGCTGATTTTTTTGGTCATGGATAGACAGGTATCTTTAACTAATGGTGATGATACTTTGATAGTGCCCAAACAAATTTCTCTTAAAAAATCCAGGACACTATTGTTCCTACAAACTAGTTGTGTCAATTAACCCCTGATTTATATAATGAATATTAAAGAGAAAAGAGGTCTGAAATTTTAAAGGAATTTTTCTAAAATGAAGCTTAATCCATTGCAACAGAGGTATTTAAAATATTGTTTCACTAAACACCAGAAGAAAAAAACACTGTTCAGCTTTCAGAGCACTCAGCTGCTTTCCTAGTTATATGTATTTTTCTACAGTTTCTTCTTTTTTGGTGTGATATTAGGCACACCACATTTGATCACTGAAAAACACAATAATAATGCAGACATAAAAGCCTGAAGTCTGTAATGATCACTGCTGTGTGCTGTAATGTTGTGGACTGTGTTTGTCAAGCATTAGAAAATGTATTTCTAAGAGCTGGGTTTAGTTGTTAGGTTTCTTTCCTTGAGAGGAAAATAAATCTTTTTCAGAGATGTATAACAACTGTTAAACAATAAGTGGGAAAAAAATTCTAATGGACCTACACCCCCATTTTTTCCCACTTTAACAAATGAGAACTGAACTCGTGTTGTTACGAAAAGTGGTTTCTTTCCTTGCACCCTTCTCATTTCGTACTTGTTGCTTTCTCCATGCTGTGTTTCCTGAGAGGATGAATATGATTGTGTGTGAGAATAAAGGGTCTGCAAGCATCAAGCCTGTTTTCTCTAAAAAGAAATCAAGCATTTTGATCTGAAGGTGAGTGTTAGAAACAACTTGTTGAAAATAACTAGCTATTCAGCCAAGATTGTCCCACCTTCTTAACGATGAAGATCAAAAGAGAATACCTCCTTTTGAGTCCAAAATTTTCACTACAGCTTTTGTCCGGGTGCCAAGAACAGCATTCACAGGGGAGTTCAGAACTACTTCAAAGACTTCATCATCTTCCTCTAATCCATCATAGGTAATTGCTATATTCCACGTCTTGGTTGACATTCCTAACAGAAATAAACATTTTAATTACTCTTTAAGTGCTATTTCAATCAATCAGGGTGTCAAAGACATATATTAATTAACATGTCTGCAGCTAGAATGGAGTAGCTAGTGTATGCTATTGTGCTCCTACCAACTGACCAGACTCCTGCTGTTCTCCCAAATAGCATTAAGTTTGAATTTGTTCCTGGGCAGTGATGATTCAGTTCAAGTGCATACACTGTAATAAAAAAGCTGCTGTAGATGTGGGAAATGACAGCACAATACATAGGTTTAGAATTCCATTGCAATTCTCAATGATTTTTATTTTGAAAGCTTAATTTTAGAGATGAAACAGTTATTTAAAATACCTGCAAATAGATGAAAAATTATATTAGATTCAAGGTCAACCTTTTAAGCAGATTTTATTCTTGGTAACAAAATTTTTACTTGATTCCTTGCCTTTATTGGGTAAATTCAGGCTTGCATTATGGGAATGAGAAAAAAACATTCGACAATAAGGGACTAGGCTGGTTATTACCCGAAAGGCTACAGAATTTGTTGAGGAAAAGTCAGAGGCAGGAGAACAGCAACAGATATCAACATATACATTGCTGTCAAAAAAAATGTCTTGGGAACTGTTTCTGCATCACAAAGTCAGTACTAACGTTCAAATTGACTATCAAAGATATATGTGCAGCATTGTCAAAAAAAACCCTCGACACCCTTACAACACTTCACATAACCCCTATTTCCTTGCTCTCTTCCAGTATGAATCCTCTAGCCAAGAGAAGCTATCAGTACAGACAGACCCATAAACTTGGATAGGGTTCTTCTTCTGCTCCTTTCTATTACGATTTCTTTGCAGTCTAGTGTGCCAATCAGTCCAGTCAATTAGGATAGTTGAGGTTTGCTTCTAAAACTTACCTATTAGCCTTACTAAATAATAAACACTACTAATTAATACATATCAAACATCTTGAATTTAGAACTAAGAAACTGATGCCTTGATTGTAATTATTTGAAAGGTCCTTCCCTAAGGTTGAGCCTAAGCAAAGGACTTCTGAAGAGAGCCACCTAAAAAAGACTGTGTGAGGGAGCTCAGCTGGCTTAACTGAGATGCAGACCAGACAAGGGGAACAGTGTGTATTTCTCCTGTCCACGTTCACAGTTAATTTTCCTGTGGCTTACCGCCATATTCAGAAAGACAACAGCAGTAACTCCAAACTGCCCCATGCATGGAGAATCTGCATGGACCAGCAGAAAAGGAAAATTCTAATAAAGGGCCTTGCACTAAAAATCTCTTTGCAACAATTTCCAGCCGTTTCAGTCCAGAGGCTGGTAGGCTTGACTGTATAGTACCTTAGAGGAAAGAGAGCTGGAACCTGGGCAGCACAGTATGAAGGACTTTTTACACTGGTATCTCAAAGCTTTTTTCCATCTTCTAATTTAAAACAAACAAACAATCTAATGCTAGGTAAGAGATCTCAGAGAATGGATGATTGGTTTCAGAGGTTTCATGTGTGTTCCAGAAACACTGGAAATTAGGGCAGATTTCCACCTTCCCACCCAGATTTTTTTTAATGCTGTCTGCCAAGTGTCCTCCCTTATCCCAGTCTGAAAACTAACCAGGAGTTGCTCATTATACACCTTGACATAAAATTTGGCTTTCTCAGGATAGGCTGTAGTGGCACATTTCCAAAATAATCAGATTTGTGACTCTAACTGAGCTTAAAGCTACAAGTTTTCCTATAGGATAGCCAAGAAAAGCTGGGGTATATGTGAGTTCATCCATGGGATAGAGTGCTGCATAATTTCTGCAGCATGCAATGCCTTTTTTTCAAAATAAAAAGCTTCAGTGCTAAAGTAAAAATCCCCAGACTTTGGCTGGAACTGAGTTATTATATTCCCCATATCTGTTTTTCAAATACAGGTGAAGACTTGGACTAATTTTTACCATCAAATACATACCATTCATTTCAGCCTTTCACGGGTGACATATTTTGTAGCCACTGCAACTTTCTGCCATTGAAATCATGCTGCTGACAGTCTTGGGATAAACTCTGCTGGCATTGCAGGCAACATCCTGGGAGGCCTGTGCAGACCCCATTTTCTAAACTCAAATAAATCCTGGACTATGCCAACAGGATGTGTTCCAAAAAAACTCAGTCTTGTATATGCAAAGGAAGTGATTACAGTAGCAAATGGGTTTTCATTCCCAGATAATCTTTTGATATGGGCAAAACCAATTTTTTCAGATGAAGCTGAATTTCTGAATGGTAAATTGTGAAACTTCCACCTGGACTGCTTTTTCCCTATACCCAGGGAGATACCCAAAGCAAAATAATAATGAATTATGCAGAACAGAGGAAGCTTTTTTCAGCATCCATACGTTTTCATTTTTTTTCTATTGATTCTCCCCCAGCAGAAAAAAAAATCAAGCTCCTTTTGATAATACAGTTACTATCATTTCTTGGTATTTACAGCCTCAGCCAAGGTCTACTGCTGCTATGATTGAAGTGCAAGCAGAGATGAGGTATGACAATTATCAGGTTCTTTTGTACCTTTCTGGCCTTGGATTCCTTACATAACTTAAATTGTACTCAGTTTTGTCTAAATTTGGCCAGCATCCTGGTCAAATCTTTAAAGAATCTCACGGCTCAGCTCAGAGCGAGTTGTCCCCAGCCTAGCTGTGAAGAGATTAGGAGACATCATTTCAGCACTTCTGATATTTTAACTGATGTAAAGGGACTACACACCTTCTCACCCTAAGTAATAAGGATACTAATTCACAAAGGAAACCCACTGCACTTCCAGAAAATGAGCCCAAGTGTTTTTAATCCTATTCAGCTCCTGTAGCTACAAATACATAATCGGTTTTACTCTCCAAAAATGAGAGTTTACACTTTCAAAATCAGTGAATTAATTTTAAAATTATTCAGTGCACTGGTTCATACCTGGATCAAACTGAACAAGCTTGGAGGGAGTCACAGTAAAGTCCTTTCCCAGCATAGCAGATACTTCATTGACCTGAGAAGAAATCAAACAGTAATTGCCATGCTGTGACCTATTTCACTGAACTGCTGCATTCTGCTGTGTGCTGAAGATACTGTGTACCTCTCCATGGAATTTCAAAAATACATGCCAACCCATACATGTTCTTAGGTTGAAAAAAAAAAAGGATAAAGGCCTAAACAATAAACCTTGTGATGTGCTACTTTCATTCTGCTCTTGCTTATGGTTTAAATCTTACAATCAAAAATATTTGCTTATCTTAAAATTTTGCCTCGTCCACTCTCAAATTGCTACTTGACAGCATCAGATAAAACTGCTGTTCACCATGCCTGGGCACCCAGCCATACCTGGCTCCTGGGCAGGCACATCATAGCATCCTGGAAAAGATGTAGCAGCCTGATCGTGTTTGCCCGTTTAGCCCTTTGTGAGGTCTTGGAAGAAGCACTTCCATGCAGAGCTGTCCATCAGCCTCAAAGACTCGTTGGGATAGGCATGAACTCATACATACAAAAGTATGGGAACTCCGGCGAATCCCTGAATTTTCATAGGAGACCAACATAGGACACCAGCTTCCATGCTGCATTCTTGATGCTGGAATCAGTTTCACTGGTCTTTTTAGCCAACTGACAACCAGAGCAGAGTCACTGGAGTCTCTGAAGGATAGGGCAGGATGGCCCCTGATGAAGTTAATAGCAAAATTCCTACTGATTGAGTGGAAGAAAAATCAAAACTGTGTTTCCAGTTAGGGCTATAATCCTGAGAAACTGTGAGGGAAACCTTTAGTATTTTTCTAGCAAGGGGAACTGGTAAAATCCTGGAATTTCCTTTTTATGAGGAAAGGCAAAATTTGTGAAGTTAAGTTGCACAAAACCTGTTTTACAAAATTATAACCTGCAGCTTTCAGTCTAATTTTTCTGACATAAAACAGGCTGTTACTGAAGATATAAGGAGTTTCTTGGGCTATTTCCTAGGCTGAGGGTAGTGGGGGGAGAAATGGGGGAGGCTACCATGGCTGTGGAGTTGAAGCTCCCATAGCTTCTGGACTTCTCCAGCCTAACCAGGGAAATGAGAAGTCCCAAGGCCCTAGGTTGCCCAAAGCCTGCCTTTTAAAGTGGCAAATCCTGGACACCCAGCTTCTGAGCACACTGACAGAGGAAACTGCCTGCTCTGTCGCCAAAGTTCATCAGAACCAAAATACTGCTCCAAAACATTCCAGTTTTTGTTAATCAACATTTCTAACAACCAGAAAGCTTTTTCAACAATCTGTACTAGCAAGGACGTACCAGTAATTGTGGTTTAAATTGCATGGCCTCTGCTGATTACTGAAATACCTTTTGTGCCTGAGGACGAAATTGATGGTCTCAACTATTTATTACTCAGTTACTAGTTAGGAGCTTGGCTTTTAGCTTTACCTTCACTGTGATAAAGGCGGACTCTGCAGAGTGTCCTGCCCTGGTGATTTTCAGAGACACAACTCCCACACTCTCACACACTTCATATTCAGTCTGTTGCATTTCAATCCGAGACCACCGTAGCTCCAGCCTGAGGGAGAGGAGGGAAAGCCCATGTGAAGCAAAGCCAGCCACCTCCCCTGCTGCTCTGAGGTTCAGTGAGGAGCCATTTCTCCCCTTCTCCCCGCTGATTTAGCCAATACACATACTGAGTCTTTGGTTCCAGTCAACACATTTGTGTGATTTGGCTGATTAGAAGGAGCAGGGAGGTGATTATCCAGACCTGGTCTACCCCAAACCAAGCTTTAACATTGTTTCAGAACCAGAGAGGTTCTGCAGCAGCTTTGAGAGGAGCAGAGTTTGTCTATAACACCAAATAGGCCAAGACAAGCTATCGCTGTTTCTTCCTCATTCCCTTTATCCCTGTAGTTTTATTTTACTCTCAGTCCACAGTATTTTCTCTGCCATGTCCTCCTTTCTTCCTGTCTTACTTCATCTGTCCTCTGCCTGTCCCCCTCTAGAGTATAGGGCACACTCCAGGACTTCACCGCCTCTGTGTGAGTGCCCTCCCCACTCCCCTTTAATAGTCTCTGTACTTTGCTCCTCAGCCATAGAAGTGGCTGAGTCCAGGCATCTCATACACTGAATTTTAGAATTTTTTATAAGGGGATGTGACTGAACCTTGGAGGATTGTATGCTGCAGGGTAGCCAGTAAAGAGCTCACCTTTTTAAAAGCTGGTGTAAAAATTAGTGAAAGTCAGAGAGGAATGAATGAGAGCTGAAAGAAGGAAAATGAGCTGTGCTACTTACAAAACAAATCAAACTTTTCTAAAATGAACTTCTAGACATTTTTGGTTTGACTAGCTCTAACACCAGCGGAAGTTCTTTCCTGCCCTCCTATATCCTCTGATACTCATGGTGGGGGCAACCCATTTAGAAACTTATTTGCTTTCTTTTTGCTAAAGAGGATGCATGTGTCAGATGTAGACCAGCAGCATTCATATAAAAGCTGTGATTCAATTTTAATAGCACCAACACGCAAATCAAACTTGTATTTTGAACGTGTGACCATTAGGTGATAAACTGTTTGGGTTTTGGTTTTTTTTTTAAAAAAAATCCAAAACAAAACACAAACTCCAATACTACTTTTTCCCTAAAAGCCAAATTCCCCTTCATTCAGAGGTCCAGTGCAGCTAACAGATAAATTCTGCTTCTCTGAAACGTCTACTTTCCATACAAACAGTGGCTTCTCTTTGCTCACTTCGTAAAGCTATGATGTTACGCATTGCTATTTATATACAAGAACCCACACCTTCCCACAAGGAGTGGCAGCGTTTTGATGGTGTTTTTAATACCAGGCCACATGTAAGCCAGCACAGCGCAGCTGGGAAGTGCTCAGGCTGGCTTGGATGTGTTCGATGTGTTTGTGGATGGGGACATCTTTTGGCACAGCCCGGAACTGCCGAAACACTGCCTGCTGCCTCCAGCTCTGCTGGCTCCCCATCTCCCCAGCGTGCAGGGAAGTCCTCTGCAGAGGAGCCTGGCCCCTGGAACCACCTCTCTGCTCATTTTAGCTTGCCATGAGTCCTGGTTTGTCAGTATTATTGAGGTTATTTTTCTCAGTTACTTGTGGTTAAATAAGTCAATCGAATGTTCAGCCCTATTTTCAGGAATACAGAGAAACGTTGCCTCTGCTGTAGAGCTACTCCCACTTTTGGCCTTTGTTGTCAAAGCACAGTTCAGATGATACCCCAGTCTCTAATCTTTGTACATTAGTCTTATCATACGTCACAAGGAAATTTTATTAATATGCCTAATATAAATTTTGGCAGTGGATGACAAAGAAGATGCTGTGTGTCCTCTGCCTTATTTCAGCGCTTTTTTGCAGAAGTATGTCTCTCATACCTTTTACTGTTTAAGAGCATCCCCACCATTGTGATCTCAAGCTTGTGAAAAAAAGCGTTGCTATCAGCACAGGGCAAGAGTGACCTCCAGCTGCAGGACCATGTATATGAAGCAACAGTCCGATCCCTCAGCACCCAGTATCTCAGATCTCCAAATGCCCAACTGCCAATTACAGTACACTTCACCATGTTTTTCTGTGAGGCCCTGATGCCCTTTGAGAACTGTCTAACCTGGAGCTAGTCTAACCTGGATCTAGCCCTTTGTATTTTTCCCCCCTGAAGGGAAGAAACCTTCTCTACTCTTCAGCAAAAGAATTGGTGGTTTCGTGTTCACATCTATGCGGCTTCAAGCCCAGCACAAGTTCCTTCACCCTAGTGGGCCGCACACACAGTGCACACCACTGAGGGTCAGAGCTACCTTTGGGGCACTGCAGAGTTTCCACTGGCATCTGTGACTTGAAACTCCAAACTGTCTGAATTTACTTCACAAGATGGATTGATGACATAAAGTATGATTTTGCTGTTTAAATCCTTTTGGCTAAAACCTTCCTGAATAAATCCACCTGGGAAAAAAAAAAGAAACATTCAGGTGAATCCGAAGCCTGTTAATAAGAACTATGTAGCTCATATAGACTGTTTTCAACTTTTCTTTTTGTTGAACACTTAGAAAATTTGAACTTACAGAACCTGGTCTTACAGCTAAACACAACATCCCAGCTTATTATAAGCCCCAGCCAATTTCTTCCCATGTGACCTGTTTATCAAATGGCCAAGTTCAATATTCATCTTTTTTTCCTGAGAAAAACAAAAAATAGTTTCTCAATGGCAGCCATTAACAATCATCTCAAACTCTTTGAGAATTGATGATGAACATAATACTCAGGTTTTAGTGTAAAATCTTTCTTGCTACATTCAGACCTTGCCCAAATTTGCTAAGAAATTTTTATTTCCTCTGTCAAGCAGACATTAACAGGGTAGGTTCTGGAATCTGGCCTAGTATTTCCCAAAACACAGATTATAGAAAATATCACCTGTTGTTATGTTTTCCAGGTAGCCATAACGAGGACCTCGTAAAATCTTAAAAACTATTTTGTCATCTTTTGTATTGGGGTCAGATGCCTTCAGGGACCTGGCAGTAATATAGATTCCATAATTGCCATTCTTCAGCAGTTCCACATCAGAAAAGCAATGGAGATGAATAATTTTTGGTGCCATTTTGTCCAAATGATCCACCTAAATCAAAGTTAGACAAATGTATATTCATTTTACAGTATCAGGATATTCTCTGCCCTACTTTTGCTAAATGCACTGTAGCCAGCTCAGGGTGGCAATAGCCACTTCAACTTTCAGTCTGCTCCAGAAGTCTGATTTCCACTTAAATACTACTTCCTATGGAAGATTTCCAGGCCCAGATTGCCCAGTCGCTTGACACATGCAGCAGGATACTGCACACACTGGGGAGGGCAACACAAATTCTGTTTACGTCTGACCTGATGTACAACATCCCCCACAGTCCTCCTTTTTAATGTAATTTTCTTCATAGCAAATTAAAATGCCAGCCAAGGTTTCTCACCACTGTTTTACGATAACAAGCATGGAAACCTAAGGATTATGATAATCACAGTCATAGACCTGGCCAATAGATCTCCTCAAATCTCTGCCACCTTTCACAACTTCTCATTAATCTTCTAGCACACCACAACAGTTTTTGCTGTTTCTATATCTCATCTTCTGCTGAAATGGCACCCCTTGCTCACCATATAACTTCAACTTTGTCATTAGGAAAAGTTAGGAGCCTCTTCGTTAGTATCAGTGTTTTGAAACATACAGGATTTTGACATACAGCACAACCAGACCTGCTTCGCATACTGAAACATGCCAGATAGATACATAAAAGAAATAGCAAAGGCATCTGAGTTTGAGACACAATGGGAAGAACTTGAAAATGAGGGAAATGGGAAGTGAACAGAAAGATCCTAATAAAGGAAGAATCAGAGCAGGCACCTTACAAAGACTCCCAGAAGAAAGAACTGTCCCGCTGTGGGATCAAAGTGGCTGTAATTCAAGATTCCCGCGACATGAAGATCAACAGCCATCCTAGTATCCTTCACATGGAAATCAGTGGGTCAGGTACCAAGTGGGAAAGCAGAGCAGGAGGAAGTTCATAAGTTCATACCTCCCTATAGCTGGGCTCAACTTTAGGGTTGAGATTTCTATGGAAAACATTTTAGCAAGTATAAGTATGTAAGTATATACTTGCTTGTAATTATATAAGCAGGATATCTTTCTTCTCTTAAATAGAGTCTTTCTCTCTGCCTTCTATAAAATTCTTTGCCCATGTAATGCATTGTGGCAAGTAGTTAATTCTCCAGGCTGATTATTCACAGAAAACAGAAAGCTGAGAAATACCTCAGTTAAATCACAGACTGCAGCAAGTACCAGTTCTCATCAAAATTACTACATTGTCCACCTTATCATGCTGTGTATCTCTTTCAAGTAGGCCTGTGGTCACACTTGCCTGAATGCTGAATGCCACCGGCTCACTCTGCACCCTCCCATTCATGATGAAGCCTTGATTAGTCCCATCTGTTGCAACAAATGTAAATCTGTCAATCTGGGAATCCCCACCTCGGTGCTTGTATGCAACATCCCTGTTGTCCACATCTTGCTGCGTGAAATTGTACTGTAGTAGCACAGCCCCTCGATAATAGAGATGACCGTACTGGGGGAGCTGAGCCAAGAGGAAGGTAAGGTTTTCTTTGGCAGTGTCTGGGTCTGAAAGCTGCAGGACATCAGGAGAAAGGAGAGCCATAGCACCTTCCACTAATCTTAACCCCATGTTTCTAGATAGTGTTGGCAAAGCTTGGTCAGCTGGCTCCAAGGAGATCATGAGTGTCCCATGCTTAGTCCTCAGTCCATTGCTGATGATGAATCTGGCAAAGAGAGGCAAGGTAGTCTTCAGCATGTGTTCTTGATTCACCATGTACTGAAATGAAATGATAATACACACCTTTACTACAGAACTTGCCTGCATTGATACTGCAAAAGTAGTAGAGCTGGTTTGAGCTCAAACCCAGACTGTGGGTGGGGTGGATGTGTAACTTAAAAACATGAATGCAGATGTCCAGGTATATGGCAAAGTTACAGTATATCTGCAGGAATCTAAGTAGATGCCAGAGGAATGGCTTTGAGGATGTACACATCAGTCTCGGCAGTCATAACAGAGCTAATCTTATCTTCTACCTCAGCTACAGATGGAGATCTAAAATGATGGGCTGGCTGGGGGGCTTATTGAAGCCATTTGTACACATACTTAAGTATATCTTCACTCAGTTACCTGGCAGTGGCAACTGCCAGTGGAAGTGCTGGCTTTGTCTACAACTTCCCGAAAGAGTTGTGTAAAGTGCATGGCCTGCCTGCACAATGAGTTTTTTTCTGTTCACTGTTACAAGGGTTTTGTAGCCAATAGCCCCAAAACTATCTAAAAGAGCAAGCTGGAAACAGACCCATCCTCATCTCACTTTACAGGTTTGTTTAGGCACAAACTCTATCTGTAAATTTCTGTATATTCAGAGGAACTGATTTATGTTTCTTTACAAAACTCAAGTAAGGTGTCATTAAAATGCTAAGGTTCTGTGGGAGATATTGGGCAGAACTATACAGGTTGCTAGGGTAATTTTAAAACTGTAGATGTCCATACCATGTATTTATCAAAGGGTCAGATCTGCAAAATTCTTATTCCTTGCTAGGAATTTCTATTAATAGCAGCATAGTTTCTTGGAGTTCTCTTTCAAGCAGTAATATTTCTTTAGATAGACTAAAGATTTGATAACGCTCTGCAGTTAATTTTCCTTTCCTAAACAAGAGAAAGGTGCCCAAGGCTGGAGAGAAAATCTGTTGGAAGCCTACCAGCTGGATATGGGCTTTTGCCATACACATGACAGCATGTTCTGCAGAAATTTATTATCAAATTTGGTTGTGGATAAAAATAAAGAGAAAACCAATCTTTTAACATTCAAAATTCTTCCTAGCTTTCATTGTCAAGATTATTACTTAAGTATTCTTTCTGAAAGCAATTACATTGCACATTGTCATGCCGATAACAAAAACTTTTAAGTGTATATGAAAATAAAAATTGCTTTGAAAATGTCTCACAATCCTTCATGGCCCATCACCATATAATATGTAGGAGTTACCTCTCTTTCTACAGAAGTTTCTGTGGTTATGCTGCATAGTTCGTGCAAAAGCATCTTGGAGAGTAGTCTCCACCCAGGTTTGTTCTGCGTGAGCCAGAACAGAGCCTGCTTTGCAAAGAAATTTGTTTGTGGCAGACTATTCATGTTCCCTGACTTTCCTTTTTCTCCCACCCTCCAGCGTCCAGTGCTTTGAATGCACATACAGTTACTCTTATGCGGTTGATCTTGTATGGGACAGTACCAGACAGTGTGAGGGCCAGCCTAGCTGGCTGCTTTCCACTTAGCATGCTTCTACCATACATAAGTGAAATGGGGACTGGTTGACATTTAGATTATCTGCCTCCTCTTGCTCTCTTGACTGCAGACCTCAAAGAAATATTTAAATAATTACTGGGTCAGAACCTGCCCTATTTTTTCGTGCCTTCAACGTAAGTGACCTTCGGTAGGTCATGTGTCACACAGACTATCTGTCTAAAACTCCTCGCTGCCTTCGCCAATGCTGGATGATTAGGGCGTGATCAACTGGTAAGCTGGCAGGGTGCCATGAAACAGATGGGAATGAGCATAGGCAGACCAGGGACTATATAGCAGTTAGAAATATGTTTAGTGAGGATGGTATTCCCAGCTGGGAACCTAGAGACATCTGTCTGCACTGACCTAATGTTATTGTGCCAATGCTAAAAGGGTTGTGCTATTTGTAATCTGGCTGAAATCAAATACAGAACTAGAATAATTATGATAAATACTATGCTAAGGGGAAAAAAAGAAGGCAAAACACCTTCAGTCAAGACCTTAATCATGTCTAGAAGATTGCAGCAGAAATGAGTTTCCTCTGGTTCTTTTGATGACTGTAAAATCACTTGGATGATGTCTCAAGCAATATTTAAGTGGAAGACTTAGATAATTCAGTTATGAAACTGAAGATTTGTCCAGTCTTCTACAGAATACCAGATAGGAGCAGACTTCCTGGCTATATACATCAGACTGAAATTTATAATGCAAGTGTCATATGCCACTTGATTTCACAAGTGATGAAGCTGCCTGTGTCAAATGTCCTTTTTTCTGCACTTTGGGAGACTTTGGTTTATTTCTGGTTTATGGCTGCTTCATCTTTTACTTAGAAATCAACAGCAGACAATATTCTCCTCAGTCTCATGAAATTTAGGGGACAACTCTCAGGCACAGTTAGGAGGACACGTTGCATGGTTTGATCTCACCATTACCAACATTTCATGCTTTCTGCAGTTTGACGGCAACAGAGTTGGCTGTAGGACTTAGCATCTGTCATGGCATTTAAAAGATAAAAATGGAATCATAAATAGTGCCAGCTCATTACAAAATCTAGCCAGCGTGTCAGAATGGACGACATTAGCATGTGCTTTTAGTATCCTGCTGCCAGCATCTGATGTCAGGTTGCTAATCGCTTGAAGTCATCTGTCCAAACAAGCACTGCCAAATCTTTCTTCCAGGCCAGCAGCACCAAACAATACAGGCAAATTTATGTCTGAAGGAAGTACTTCAGTGGAAAGTAAAAATCTGATCAGTTAATTCCCCCCCACCTCCAATAATTACCCATATAATTAATGTAACCATTCCTTGTTTAAATAATAATATTCTGCCACAGCATTTATATGTCTACACAAAGCCAAATTATATTCCAAATGATAACATCAAGGAACATCAATTATTGTGATTAAAATAGTTATTGAATATCAATATTTATTAAAACGTCATAACCTTACTTTTATAAGGCTGACCTTCTAGTTTGGTTCTTAGCTGTTAGCCTAAAGAGAAGACATTGGCTTTATCCACATGCACCATTTCCCTAGAATTGTTTAGTCTGCTTTCATTAGTGTGGTGCAGAAGTCATACTGATGCAAGCCACTCCTACACAGCCCAGCCTAGGGTTGGCATGACTACAACCTTACTTGTCTAAGCTAATTCTAGTTTTGGTCATAGTGTTGCTCAGTCAAGAAACATAAAGTCAGAGGACATTTGTTCACTTTTTCTGTTATGACTGAAAATGGATCAGACAAATCTCCTAACTAGAATTTCCACCATATTGAATTTAGTGGAAGGGATATTTAAAAATGTTTCAGTTGAGGAAAATCCCAAAATTACTTTTGGCTTATCTCTAGATAATGTCACCTGAACTGCCCCATTGTCACAGGGAGGTTTATTTGATGTGTCCATGACCCACTTGCTGGACTTCCCTGAAAAAAACTCTCAAACTGGATGACATAATGTGTCCTTGAATCTTCATCCTGCATCACAGAAAATGCCATTCAGATCAGGGATCTATTCATAAAAGAGTGTAAAAAGGGGTCTTTTCTGAACTGCAACTTTTAGGAGCGAAATCCTTCATTTTTCTTAGTCACAATGAAAAAAAAATAAAACCTTTATTTGCATTTTCCACACAGTCCACTTTCTGTCAAAAGCTGTTTTCAGAGGAAACTGCCAATTCTAGCAAGAAGTTACCATTCTTCCTTTAGAAATACTGTCCTTATTTTTGAGCTTCTCTCCCCCCCCGAATTTGCTGTCTTTTACAAAACTGTCCCCAGGAGTTTGATGAACAATACATCTACTCTGTCTTTACCTGATGATAACTCATTACATCATTCCACTTTATAGCCAAAGGAGGTTCATTTAAGAACAAAATAAGGAAATAATCACTTTAGGAGTGCACCTAGTCTAAGAACCAGGTGAAAGGCACCTTAGATATTGCTAGGCTGCTGAACTGGGCCTATAGGTAAACCGGTTTACCCCAAAAATCCAATTATCTACACAGATTGCTGAGCTGGTGTTGGAATATCAAAGTGGACTGGTTTTCGGCATGTTCAGGAACAACTTATGGATTCAGAAAGCCTGGAACTGAATGAATGTGATAAATAAGAATAGACCAGAAAGTAGTTATCTAATAGCTGGATGGACCAGTTTTACCACATCCAGTTGTAGCAAGAAACCAAAGGAAAATTCCATAAAGTATGTTCTTAGTCCTTCTCCACCACTTAAATCTTAAAAGCTATTGATGTTTGGGTGCTATAATAATATTGAAGCTAGTATCATTGAGTGAATGTGGCTCTGGCTACAGTTTCAGCATCAGTTAGAAAATGCATTTATTACAAAAGCAGTCACAACTATGTGTATTATGTTAGAAATATCTTTCCTATTTAAATATCAAGAATTCCCACAGAGTCTCCGCCTCTTCCTAATTATTTGTGTGGAGATTTTTTTGTTGGTTTGTGTTATGGTTTTTTTTTAAACACCCAAGAAATCCAAGGAGAAAAGTCTAGGGGCAGGGTGCTATGCCTCACCTGAATGAATCTTCAGGAACAGCTGCCTTTGTGTTGTGAACATAGCAGACTATCTGTCTTGCTACATCCATTTGACTGAAGCTCGTAATGGGGATGCCAGGATAGCCGACATACTCTATTTGTCCGTACTGGGGTGGGGAGGTTATGACATAAAGTAGCTCCTCTGGCTTGTCAGTACCATCCAGTGCAAGAAGGACATCAGTTTTAATGTACGCCCAGTCCCCTTTTGGCACTCTAAGGGGTTTTATAAAAACAGCAATGTCTCCTGCAGGATAGACAAACAACACTCAAACAGTCATACTGAATTGTAAGTTGATCTCATCTGCATTGTTTAGCCACGTGCAAGCCATCACTAGTAGAAAAATCATAGCGCTGTAGGATTATACGGAAATTCAGGCTGGAAGGGACTTCAGGATGTCTGTAGTCCAGCCTTCTGCTCAAAGCAGGTCAGCCATGAGATCAGCCACAACTAGATTGCTCAGGGCTTTATCCCATTGGGGCTTGAAAACTGCCAAGGATGGAGACAGTGCAACCTCTCTGAACCCTTGTTCCAATCTTAGCAGTGTCAGGTTAACTTGAACTAATTTAGGTTTCTAACAGGGATGCAACGAAGGAAGAGAGACCATAAGACTAAAGCATAAACTTGAGAGACAGGGCTGTTCTTGAACAGTGTTTGGCCAACCTTTTTACATTCTTGCCATTTTCCTCTGTTTTGATTTATTCAGACATAAAGCTAGTTTCAGAATGCTATTTTCAGCTCTGTTTGAAAAGTAGCTGGGAGCCCTTGGGGCAAGGTATAACACATCGCCTTAGGCAGAGCCTTTTCAAATCCCAGGACCAAGTGCTCACCAGGAGGAATATCAGGGCTCTGTCCAGCAGTGAAATCCTAGCAGGCAGACTTTCGGGATCTGCCAGAAGACTTGCCAAGGGCCTATATAGTACTCAGGGAAGGATCAGGACATGTACTCAGATCAACTTTGTTTCAGAAACAGGCACTGTAAAACATCAAGTTTGGCAGATTTTTACCCTTTTCCATATCCTTGATATTTATGTAGAATTCCACAGCTGGGGATCTATTGTACCCATCCCACAGAAAAAATGTGAAGCTGTCTTTGTTCTTGGACCCTATAGCTCCTGTATGGACATATCTCACAAGGTTCATATCCAGTTCTTCCTGAGTGCACTTCATTCCAGTTTGGAGAGTCATCCAGCCTTGGCCTACCTAGAAAGAATAAATGTCCTTCATTAAACAGAGTCTCCCATGCATCCTCCACAATTAATTGTGTTTCTTTGCTATTATTCAGACTGTTGGTGGCAGCTACCTGGTTTCTCTTCTAAGCTATAGACTCTTTCCTCACAGTATGTTTTGAAGGGCAGTAAATAGCTGGAGTTGTTCCCAAGCAGCTATAAGACTGGATAAGATAGAGTGATCTTTAATAAAATGGAGTAAATAAGTTTTGACACTTTTATTCCAGGAAATACACTTCTGCACACTTCTCAATGAGACACCACCAAGATGAAAATGAGATGGTTCCTGACCCAGCTTATGTTTTCTGTTTCTCGATTTCACAAAGCTGCTCTTGGTTCTATCTGAAACCATACCTAAAGGGATATCAGAAAAGAACCTATGGGGAACTTAAGGAATCACAGAAATTTAGATCCCCAGAGGCCCTCTGATGGAAAAATGTGAATTGTCCCATAAGATTTCCTGCTTTTCTGAAGATAGCATAGTATCCTATGTTGGACTGATCTGTGTATTTGACATTTAGCCTGCAGTAACAGTGTCACTAGCTTTGGAGCAAAGGTTATCAAGGGCAGAGAAATCAAATACATGAATGTACCCTATATGCTCAAGCTGCCAGACTCCAGCTAGTAGCTGTCTGTCACCCCAGTGTGTGGTACCCCTTTAATTCACAAGTCTCACATGATCCACAGATTTTTGCAGGGATCCAGCATCAATATACTTTCCAGGCTCACAGCTTTTAGAAACTAATTTTTGTTCTATTATATATGCATGAAATTAAAAAGAGGCATTTTTTCTATCTTTGTTCATGTGGGTTATTTTTGGTCAATAGATGGTCATCTTTCCTTCCATTTCTAATCTTATTTTCTGCCTTTCCTCTTGCTATACCCTTTCCACCTTCTTCCTTTTTTTCTTTCCTTCCCCACATACTTTTCTTCTAAATGGTGGTTTATTACTCACTCTTTCACACACATCTCCCTCCATTCTTTCTAAGCCCTGAAGTAAGTGAAGTAATGGCTTACTTGTTACTTTATTTTGATCAAGGACATTTCTCCGAACCCCTCCCAGCTTTGGCACTTGCTTTTCCCACTCTGTGGGCTGATTGTCCCAGCATCTCTCTCCATTATCATCTCAGATGATATTCCATGCATTCCATCCTCCCCCTCCTCCTGTTGAGGATCTGGCCTTCAGTGTCAAAGCCTCTGGGACAGCACCATTGTTTGGTTCAAAGAGTCTTTCAACAAACAAACTGGCCACAGCCGTCTACTTGAAAACATGACAGACATTTGGCAGAAAAGGAAGATGAACTTCATTCTACCCTAAAAAAGGAGAGTTCTTTGCATGCCTGCTTTTTGTTGAAGTACAAAAACTAACCTTGAGCTGAAGCTGACCATTTTCTGGAATTCTTTCAAATAAGTAGTAAATTCTCTCCCTGGGGGTATCTTTATCTTCTGCTGACAGAACAGCGCTAGAAATTATTCGAGTTTCACCCATGTTCACCTCTATATCATCCTTCCTGCAAAAATTAAAAGTCATGTATTGATGCAATAAAAGAAAAGTAATCTTTCCAACACGTAATTTCTCTGCCAGGAATATGATTACTCAGATGCTGACAGAAATGACAACTGCAGAAAGAATGAAAGGAAGGTGCCTATTTGAATTCAAAACAGAAAAAAAAAACAATCAGGGGAGACAAGCTTCTCCTTACAATGGTGAAAAAAAAGCCAAAGCAGATGCCTACCACAACCTGGGATTTGCCACATCTATTTTCTTCCCTGGACCCTACTCTGCGTACCTTCATACAATTTATAAGAAGACAACAATACTAACTGTAGACCATAGCAGCACTGTTTCTAATGAACTGATTGTTCATTAGAGAAAACACTGTCTTTCAAATAACTGGTCTGTCACTGCTTGCCTTCATCTTTAAAAGACACTACAAAGACCTAACTGGCTGCTTCTTTATACTCCCAGTTGCAGAATTTTCCTGGGTTCTTGATTCAGCAAAGTAGGCTAAGGACACCTGTTACTTGGCAGAAGTGGCCATCATTAGACACAAATAAATTTTCAGGCAGCTCTGGGGAATAAAAATCCCACATAGTTTGAAATTCATGCAGAGACTTGCTCCAGGATGATTGTCAGATTGTGTCTCCTCTGTTTCCATTCTCAGCTAGTAATCATCCTCCAGTTTGCCTCTGCATACCCTGCTTTATCCACTTGCAGTTAGCTCTCTTACATGTTCACAATGTAGCACTCAAACAGTATTATTAAACTACACAAAAGATTCAAGGAGGTTGGAGGGGATTCAGCATATTCCATCACCGCAGGAATGGGACCTGTTCAAGCTAATCTGCCATGGGGCCATGGAGCAGGTTGGAAAAGGGCAGACTCCTTAGGCAGCTAAGTTCTGGCTGGACACAACTAAGCATGTGCAAGCCATGCCATTTCAAAGGCCAAATACAGATAGATTTTTACGAGAATTGCTAAAGACATATTCTTCATATAACAGCCCTTTCCTTTGCCAAGCTGGAAGTGCCTGCTCCAAGGCAGAGTGACAACAGAGATTTCCAAAGAAGAAGTTGTCACAATTATTCAGTGATTTTGGAGAATACATCTATTATTCTCAGAAAGAGCGAAGAGTTTTTTCCTTAAGTTTCATAATCAAACTGATACGGATATGAGGCATAGTAATTTCGTGTTTGCCAATGAGAGGCAAAGAAAAAGGAGTCATATGACAAAGTATATCAAGTCATACTAATGACAGTTCAAGCAACCTTAATGGTTTGCTCATACCAGCAATAAACCTGCTGGTACTATGCAAACAGAAAGACCAGGTTTCTGACCCAAAGACTGCATGAGCCAGAAAGAGAAGATTCAAGCAAAAAAAAAAAAGTGAAGATAAACATGTTTAGCTACACCCTGAATGCTGTCTAATCCCAAATCATTTTTCTGCCTAGCAGTTAGTTGGCTAAGCCCTTCTAGCACCCACATGTCTCATCTTGAGAAGAAGTGTTCAACGGGAATGTGTGAGGGTGTCACATTCCCCAAGGGCACTCCTTGCTACAGGACACAATCCAAGAGGTGACAGACTGAAGTTTTGGCAATCACTGTGAATAAGAGCCACTGTTTGCCAGCCAAAAACATCCCATCCTGGATTCTTCAGTCTGTTGACCACAGCTAATGGAGATGAGAGCTGAAAGTCCCTGGGGTGGAAAGGTGTCCCTAGATCAAAAGGTGAGAAAAAGTTTACAGGTATTGTCAGATGTTCACCTGTGAAACACTGCAGTTGGCATAAGGGAGCTCCTACCCAACAGCAAATATGTGGTGACTGAGTGTGGCAGCTAAACCACTTCAATGCCAAACTGAACATATTTCCTTAAAGTACTATTTAACCCTGGCAGCATACTGTATCTTAGTGGAAGAGTAACAGGCAAGAAGCAGTAACTTCTTATAATGAAACAGCTATTTTGAAAGTAGATGGCTCACTATGTGCTACTGTTCACCACAGGAATGGCCAGGAATGGCAGCAACAGTTTCTGGATCCAGCTGGGCAAAGCTAAAAACACTTGACTTCTTGCACTCCATCACCTTCCTTCAGAGATAAAGGGTGGAAAATGACATATCAGTCTTTACCATGTGAAGAACAAATAAGCAATTACCAATAATTATCATTACATTATATGAATATGGTATATGAATAGGGTATACCCTATATTCTAATTGGAAATGGACTTTCTTGTTAGCATTATGTGGTCAATAACCTTTCAACTATAAAACTAACATTTGTTAATGCTGGAAGCTCTACATGGTAAACACAATATTCAGAATTCTCTGCAATGGGAAATGTAGGTCTGATCTGAAGTAGGCCAGATATCCTGAGGGACCAGAAATTCCCACTTTAGTGGCAGCCTGCTTAACAGGCTGTGAGTCATTTCTGAAACGCAATTGTTAGAGATTTGGACCTATACAGCCAAAGCCTTCGGGCCCCCTGCTCCCCATCTGCCTGCCTAGGGCTGGAAAGCAGCCAGGATGACAGAGGCCCTGATGCTCTGTGGCAGGTCGTCAGCTAAAAAATGGGGATCCCAGGGGACGAGCTCCTTCCTAAAATGTCCAGGAGGTTCAGTGCTCTCACAGCCAGCTGCCTATCTGCAAATGGTCTGCCTGGCAATTTCTGACTACGTTGAATTTGTTTATGACTTGTAGTTTTGAACAGCAAGGAAAGTTAGTGTGTACCTTTTCTTAAGTTGAATTATGGCTGAGCAATAGAGTTTTACAGTAGAAAAGAAGAGAATTATTAAGCTGAAAGGCTTTCCCTTAGGAGGGAAAGAGGCATCAACTTTTTGGATTCTCTCATGCCAAAATCCAGAGCCGCTTTCAGAGCATGGTTTTAGACAGGAGGTTGCCCCAGGAAAGTGGAAAGCGAAGTAACTGCCATCACTACCATGACGGTCAGTTGCCAGAAGACATGTGCAAAGATCAGGGCTCTCTGGCAAACATCCTGAAGTTGTGAAAGACAAAACAAGCATTTTCCCCCACGTTTTTTCTCTATTGTTTTAATACTGATCAACCTTGTAAAGTATGTGCTTCTTTCACTAAAAATGTTTTTGTTAAACAAGCTGATAGACCCGCATGGAAACATCTGTATTGACATTAGTCTGTGACTAGTTTTGGCATCCTTTCCCCATCAGTTACCAATTTGCTGTTTTGATCACTTTTGGATCATTTTGTCTGAACTCATCCCTCTGTCAGAGACAGGAACATGTGGCTTACTTGCTTAGCACTGGTTTCTCATCATTAACTGGAATGACCTCTACTGAAATGGTTCTGAGGACTTTATGTTTCCCATCTGAGAGCTGGATTTTAAAGCTGTCAGTGAGGTTTTCTGAATTGTCATGCATGTACATCAGCTTCATTCCTATTCAGAGGGTGGGAGGAAGAAAAAGGAGAGAGGGAGAGAGAGAGAGAAATGGAAAGAACAAATAAATCTGACTCCTGCAATATCTCTCACATCATTTCATTCTGCTTCCATCACCCTTCTTACATCACCCCTCCCCATATGCCCTGGTCACAGCAAGATTGTTTCAGCTACCAGAAGATAAGCTTGGTGAGCCACTGCTATTTGTAAATCTGACAACATACTATTGACTCAAAGACACCAGCCTGACCTGAGTAAGGAGTGACTCCCTTCACAAAAAGGTCTCTGCCAGCCTGAAAAAGACATATGTCTTCTCCTCTCCTCATTCCAATGAATTTTAACAGAGACCATAGAAAGGATGAGACTGCCAGGCACCACTTTTCTGCCCCTTAAATAATCCTCTAGGAGCTTTAAACAAGCCTTGGGGAGGACAGCTGGCCTTGCGGCTATGACCATGGGAAGTCAGAAGACCTAGGCTGGAGGTGGCGCAGTCACCGTTGTGGACAGGAAAAGAGAAAAGCCAGGCAATTGGAAGAGATTCAAAAACAAGACTTGGAAAGGTTGAGGAATTTGGGGTAGGGACATGATATTTCTGGAGGTTCATACCAGGCAGAGAGAAGAAAAATCTCTGCTCGGGTTTTGAGGATTGAACTGCAACCTGACTGATCAGATTGGATGGGGCTTTGTGCAACCTGATCTAGTGAAAGATGTCCCTGCCCATGGCAGGGGGGTTGGACTAGGTCATGTTCAAAGACCCCTTCCAACCTAAACCATTCTATGATTCTATGATTCTGTGACCATTTAGAGCAATATTTAACCCCATGATCAGTTAATGTGCTTTTAAATCAGTGTCTCTGATTCTGTTCTAGGTGCTGTCAAACATTTTGAAATCTGTTTGCTGGTATGTTATGATATTCCCTTTATTTTTTCAGGGCAGATGGCCTCCCTAGTCATATTACTACCCTTTCTGACATGTAGGCCTCTCAGGGTGATTTTATTAACATTTCCTAAAATCAACAGACAACATTAGCATTAAATAGGTTAACTTCTATTCCTAAACATTGTCTTGGAAATACACATAAGGAAAGTGAATAAGTAAGTGGTGAAGGTTTCTTACAGTGCCGCCTTGCCTCATTAAAGGAATGAAAGACCAGTGTCAGAAGAATGCTGCACCTACCATTCTTCAGTAGCTCCATGGAAAAGTCATGAACAAGCAATCCATGGCTGTGGTGGTTGTGGTTAATTAACTGCTTATAGTGTAGAATGTCATTGCCATGAACTCCATTAATAAGGAACCCATACCAGGGCCTCTGCACAACGCCAAATACCAAATGGTCTTGAGGCACATCCAGATCAACTGCATTGATAACAGAGAGATCCAGCTCTTTCATCTCCCCCTCTTGAACCTGAACATGAAAGAAAAAAATGTCCAATTCTTTTACATAGAAAGCAATTATAGAATCTTAGCATGGTTTCCTAAGTAGGGTATTTTTGTATATCTCTCTGTTTCCTCCACCCCTTTCCCAGTAGCTTTTGAACCAGCTACTGATTTCAAACAGTTTAAGATACATAGAGTAGTAAATGGTTACAGTGATGAAACAAGAAGGTTAGATAAGGGGTTTGTATCTGCCTCAATTAATAGGAAAGCGGTTAGGTATGTAAATTTCATATCTAGTGCAAGGGAATACACAGAGGAGTAAGCCTTTAAATACATAAGTATATATAAAAATATGGTTGCATATACATTTATACTCATTATACATTTATACTCATACATGCACTTTTTACTTTACAGTAAGATAAGCTTATACTCCCCTAGCACGGTGGTCACATTGTTATTTATATTAAAAGCAGTCTTTGGAGAGGGGAGAGGCTGTGCCAGGAACATAAAAAACTACCAAAACATTATAAAAGCTCTTGAGAAACCAGAAGCAGCATGAAGATCCTTCTACTTCCTAGATGATCCATTTGTTTAAAGACCTGAGCTTTTTTTCTTTTACTTATCTGCAAGTTATCAAAAAGAGCTGTGCACTGCTCTAGTCCCACTGAAGGTCTGTCCTACATGTTTACATGGGATTTAACTGGGCTGTTTCCTGAACTAGGCTGAACTACACAAAGTAAGGGAAAAATGCAGAGGAACAGTTGTCAGAACAATGTTATAATTTATATTAAAGAGTGTCTTCTGCTATAAAATAATTCTACAACAGGCATTTGCATTCTTTCCTTACGGTAATATTCCTTGCTATGAATTCTGGGACTTCATCATTGGTTGGGTTTATCAGCACGAAAAATGGAGTGTCTGCTGAGCGATGCAGCCCGTCAGTGACATAAAGTACAAAGTGGTCTGCTGTTGGTTCCATTCGCATGTGCCTGGCTTGTACATAGTTTATGTTCAGGGCTTTCAGGTGCTTCATCTGAAACGAAGCTAGAGATTTTAAAGAGATTATGAGTTAGCATAATCTTTTCCTGCCTTCTGGACTTGTGTATAATTAACAAATCTGAAAAGTTTCTTTCTTCAAGGAACAATTAACTTGGATTTTGTAAGTTCTCAGTCATTTTTTTTTGTCTGAAAGAGTTAAACTGCACATTACCACAGGACGTGTGCTCTTCCCCTGAAGCAAAAATGCATCCTTCTTCTTGTGGGACAGTGCAACTTCATACTTCTCAGGTCAGAACGGAGGCCCAAATAAAAAGACCCAACTACCAGGCAGAAAAGGATCTGAGTTCAAAGTAATTACATTGATTGATATTTGACTGACAGAGAAGGAAAACGGGGACCAAAAGGCTCAGCAATTCTGGGTGTACAGCTGGAGAGATTGGTAGAAGCTGGTGGCATTACAGAGCATGCCACAATCTGTTCTGCTGAGAATGAAACTGCCTTACAATATTTGAAGGTGGGCAAGGGAAAATACCCAAGTCAACCACCATCTCTATCACTTTTGTAACTGCCTTGAAAACTAAACAGGATCTAGGCTTTTCAAATTCTCAACTGCAGCATTTAATTGACAGAAGTATAGGTGGAAAGAAGTGTGGGAGCCCTGCACAGGAGAGTGAAGGAGGAAGAGAGAGAGCAGATTAATGCCCAATATCACCACTTAGATTGCAGCTGGAATGCATAAAACAAGGATTGGCTGGTTTACTTCAAGTGCCAATTCTTCACATTTGCAGAGCTGCAGTCTCCCTTTGAACTCCTCCCACAGTCCCACTGCTTTTCATTTGCCAGCACTTGCCTTCCTCAAAAAGCCCATATTAATGCACACACCTGCTTCTACTTCACCAGAGCCCAGTTCACAGCCCTCAACAAGCCCTCTATATTTCATCTGCTTGATTACCATATGTCATTATGACTTACCTATACTTATACCAATGTTGCTCTTCTCAAACCCAGGAGAAGGCAGTATATTTTCAATGTAACCAAACTGGGGAGGAGAAACCAAGACAAACTCTAAGTCATCTGCAGTGGTGTCAGGGTCAATGGCAAACAAATGGTTGGTAGTAATGGCTGCCGAGGAGCCCTCCTCCACCACAAACTTCACACCTGCACACAAACCATATGATAAGTGTTATTGCTTATTTAGATGATTTTACTGTTGGTTTTGTTATCAAGAATGGAAATAATAACTAAGGGGGAAAAGAAAAAAAATACTGAGTTACTAAGGGGTTTTAGTTTAAACTTTTTTTTCTTCTTACACCATCAAATCTACTTTTGCCATCATGTAAGCAGAGAGGAAGGGGATCATGAAATTATTTTACTGGTAAGTTATTAGGTATGGTTTATGTGCTGCTCAAAATCAATTGTTACCTCTGTTTGTCAGAGCATTAATTACATGAGGGCTGTTATGAGTTGCTTATAATGAACAATTTTTTGTGCATCACTGCTTCATTTCCCTGCTGGGGCAATGCTTCATTTCCAGAATATTTGGGTGAGAGCCTACAAATTGCAAAACTCATACGTATGCTTGAATATTACCTGAGATACATAACATATACCTGATGCTTACAAACAAATGACATTGAAAAAGACAAGCATACAGAAAGCGCACCTTTAATATGTCTATTACAGACATCATCCAAAGCCCAGGAAGTCAATGGAAACTTCACACAATGGGCTTTTGTTGGACTAAAAGTACATTTCCAACACTATCTCCATTTTAACTGAGTATTTTTGATCCTGAAGGGTACTAGTGAAAATGTGGCTTCATATCTATTAATTTGATCCATTACACATATAGCCTAGATTTGCCTTTATTCACTAACAGGATTAAATACAGATAACAAAATGTTCTCTCTTCATATAAGGGCCAGAGTATAAATGTCTGTTGTATGCTTTACTTGCAAAAGCAGATAGATGTTTATGTTTTGTATTGTATATACCTGACAATTGCCTGGACCTAAGTTCAGTTCAAGGACAAGATGTCATTCACTTTTACTCAGGCATAGCTTACATATGCAGCAATGGAGATGTAGAGATGGAGGGGAGCAGATCTCATACTCTTATCTCTAACCACATGATTTAAACCTGCAGCTGAGGACCCACAAGCAGTTACTCATACTTGCACCTGCAGCTGAATTTGGTGGTTGCACTGTACTAACAAAAGAAAAAAAATATTGATGGAAATTCTGATCCAAAACTTTTGTTTGCTGATCTCAGCTTACTCTTTCTGATGCTAAAAAACAAACTAACTAAATAACTAACACAGCCCTAAGTTTTTAGCCATAACAGTACTGCAAAGCCGACGTTATAATTCTATAGTGAGGAAGCTTTCACCAGCTGCAATTAATGGAGGCTGGTTGTCCACTGGAAGTATAGTGATGTTAAGGTCATATACTGGAGATGGATCATGAAGCGGAACTGGAGGAGGAAGAGGTCCTTCATAACAGCAGCCTTTCACATCTAGACCAGCCTCGTCATCAGAGACAATGAAGGTTAAGATATCAACGGAAGGAGTCAGGCCAATCTCCCCACCTGGAAAAAATGTTGCAGTTGAGAAGAAATGTTCTACCAAAACTTCATGAGTAATAATTTTGTATCCTGCAAGGACAGTCTGCAGTATATGAAGTCAGAAGAAAAATTACTAGAATTCTTAATTCTGGCTGGTGGGGGTGCTATTTGGTTAGGGATTTACTTTGTTGTTTGTAATTAATTTTAAACAGCTTCTATTCTAGAATAAAAGGGTGTAGAGAAGTATATAACTAAGTTAGTATTACTAATAGTTATAATATTATTATTTCAGTGTTACCATACTATATTGTATTTGTAATAAAATTGCTAATAGACATGATTTTGTTCTTTGTGTGATAAAGCATGTGCAAAATGTACATTTGTGCAGAGTTTTTCCTCTGCATTCCTTCTTGAAGAACACAGGAAATTATCTTTCTTTTATATATATACTCTCTGTATGACAAGTGGTAATATTCATGCTCTTCCCAAAGAAAATGTTTTGGCATACCAAGAAATGCATGTATTCCTATATGCCTCTTACCCCTACATAATGGACTATAACAAGGGCTGTGCTTTGTTACTATACCATATATTATTCCTATATTTAATCACATTCAAAATGGGGGCTGATACAGCACAAGACTGAGCATTGCCAGCCCTGGCAAGAAGCATCTGTGGCTGAGTGTATTCCAGTTGTCAGCACTTCTGGCAGCTTGTGTCTTGCACTGCTGCAAGATATTACTAATAAGCTGCCTGCGAAGGAAAGACAGCGACTCCCACCCTCTCTTGTGATATCTACTGGCAGTGCATTTAAGGTGTAGAAATCTGGGAATGAAAACCACAGCCACTGCACCCTTGAAGGTCAGCTTCTGCCCTTCATTGCCTCTGCAAAACACTGCCACTGAAATAATGTTCCTGATATCTTTAGGATTCTGAAGAAAAGTTGGTTATGTGTGACCATAATCAAGTACTTCCTTCTCTTCCCAAATACCAGCTGGTCATTTTAGACAGTGCCAGGCCTGAAAATATCACTTGTATTCTCCATGCCAGCACAAAATTACAGACTAATTACACAGAAAGCCAAAGCCTTTGGAAAAAAAATAACCAAACAAAAAACCAACCAAAAACAACTAAAGTTGTCATCAGAGATGTAGAAAAGAGCACCCCTTTAATGCTAATGAAAGGATAAAATTAAGTAAGAACGGGGGTTAACCAGCCCTCGATTTCTGTAATTAAAAAAAAAAAAGAAAAGAAAAAGTATTTTTGGATTTTAAGGATAAAACCACAAAATAACATTTTTAGTACTGTGGTTGTCTTGAAAATCTGAATATCCTTTATCTTGTGATATAGAAAGACTATATCCAAAAGTGGATATCCATCTAGATTGGAGAGGCAAGCAAGAAGTAGCTCAGGCTGTTAGCAGTTTTCTATTAAAACTCAGCATCTTCATTTACAGTATTACATTAATTCATCTAAACATGACTATGGAAAAATCTCAAAGTTTTTTTTTTCTAATGTCATGAAACAAATAAAAATACTCTATTTTGTACCTAATTTAATAGTACTTTTGCAAAAAAAAAAAAAGCCCAAAGATATTTTATCAGTGAAAAAGGTATTCCAGGGTTATGATGTTTTCATGTACTTGTTCTAATAGAATTTTCAGTTCAAACAGGGATTTGGAGAACACACTGAAACATTTGGTAGTCATGTTTCACCAGCCCTCTTTTGAATCCAGCTTACTTTTTTCCCAGTTATAACACATGAGATTCATTACTTAGTTCCTGCTGAGCTTCTGCAAAGATTATATGGATTCAGATTAAGATTCTTCTGCCAAAAACTCTCTGACTGCCTTCCAGTCTAATTCTGTCCTTAACTTACTTACTAGTATGCTTATATGTGACTAAACCAGAGATCACATCAGCCTGGGAGAAGTGATCCACAGCAATGCCAGCTTTCCTCACTATTCCATGGTAGGGCTGGCGAGCCAGCATTAACGTCAGTTTCATGTCATCACTGTCTGCATCTGTGGCATAAATATACTCAGAGGAGAGGACCACTTCTTCACCCTCCAGGCAGTGGAGCACAGGAACAAGGCCTGTTCGCATAACAGGTGGCTCGTCATTCACAGGCAAGACCTAATTAGAAAAATAAGTTAAGATCTTTTTTCTTTCATTTCAGAGGAAATGTGTTGTTTTAATACATTGCTTTCCTGCTCAAACCAGCATTATGGTGTCAATGTCAGAGTACGTCGAGCTGTCTCTATGAACAAAATGAAACCAGCTAAATTAGGGTCACAAAATTAAAAGACAAAAATAAACCAAACTAGATAATTATAGCTTGAGAAAGAAAACTCACTCTCCATATTTAAGTACAGAGAAAGTAATTCCAGACAAAATAACCCAAGCTAGAGCAAGCACAAATGCCTTTCAGCTAGTACAAGACAAATCTCCTCTCAAATTTGCCACATCAACGCGAAACCTAGGGTCAAAATGGAAGCCTAACAAATATATTATCATCCAATTTTCAAGAGAATGTGAAGACTTTTAGAAGTCAAGCTTTGCTCTCTGCTACACAAGCAAATGCTCTCAGAAATATGCAACACACTAACCTTGACCTGCAGGATGAACTCTACAAAGTGGATGCCATCTGTGGCTGCAAAGAGGACATCATCAGTGAGAGTCTCAGAGCCATCATGCCGATATCTGTGGGGGAAAAAAAAAAAGAGCTACATAGATTTCACACAGACAAAGAAGCTGTGCTTTCTGGTCATGCCAGACAATGTGGATCCTTCCCAATATAAAAAGCCGATCCCTGTGCAAGGGTGTCCATCTAAGACTGCTGATTCTGGATCAGAGTGTCTTCATAGGGTTTGTGGTATCTTCTACAGGAAGAAAACCCACAAGATAAACCAGACATCAGCTGGGAAACAGGCTTCACTGAGGCTTTGTCACCTATGTTCTGGCTGCTTGTGAGGTGTCTACCAAACACGTACGTCCTCACTGCAGTATGTGGCCTCTTTGGCTAACAGATGAAAACAGAGTCAAGGAACGATAATTCTGTATGCATGAGAAAATGGAGTCTTGCTCTTGCTACAAATATAGCAGCAAATTTTTCATCTCTACATTAATCAGTGTTAATACAAGTTTTCTTGTAAACTAACCAAGATTAATAAACACACAACTTCCTTAAAAGAAAAAAGCTGGCAACCATTGCCTTCTTCACAGGAACTGCATGGCTGAATACAGAATTAGCATCCTCATCTGCATGGGCTAGTACTTTACAGAGAAACCCATCTACATCAGACATGGTCCCCAGCTCCCACTTCCTGGCCACACAACAGCTCAGTTTCCACAGCGACCACAGTTGCAGTTCCAAGGCTCAGCCAGCAATCTTGGCTTAGAGCAGCTCTGCCAGAGCCATGCTATGGTGAGCATGGCTAGCTGTAGCCTCTGCACGTCACACCACTTCACTGCAGGTTTTTCACTCATCCAACTGAGAGACTTAGCCACCACAAGAGGAAAAGACAGCCACCTCCTTCTAACCTGACTGCCAGTGTACGCAGGTCCCCACAGGAAAGCCTGTCACCTTCATTCATGGGAATGCCATCCAGCTCCACTGCCCCGTGCTGAGGCTGTCTCTGCAGGAGGAGGAGGAGATGCTCCTGTTTTGTGTCCACATCAGAGACGAGAATGTGTCCCTCTGTGACAGGGCTTAGGCCACCTTCTTCAACTCTCAAATGGCTTGTAAAAACCTGCATGGAGGAGAAATGCTGAATCTCTTTTCTACTGCACCTCCAAACATACACTGAACATGGCAATTTCAATTTTTTCTGGTTATGACACCTTAAAAAACAAAATGCCAAAGGCTGTACTCTTCTTTGCTGTGTTAGGAAAACCTAAGGAATTTACTAATAGTAGGCCCTAATATGTGCAGCCCGGTCCTGACCCCATTCACAGAGGCTCCTGGCTTTCATGGGCAATACACAACACAAAGAGGAGGAATATAATTTTTGCTAACCAGGACATGACACACATATTTTTGTACAGCTACTCACATGCTGAAGGTAGCCCTCAGCTTATTTAGCACAAAAAATTACCTTGCACACTCACCAGACTTCACCTTCTACTTCAGACCCAGTGCAGGCTACATGCAAGACACTGAAACCCTGATCTCACAGAGGTTTTAGTTTTTATTTCAGTCAGATCAGGACATCTCTCTGCATTTCTATTTCTAACAAAAGCTATTTCCAAGTTCTTCCCTCTCATCTTCACCAGCACCCTACCTCTGGGGCTTGATTGTCCACAGGAAGAATTGTAATATTGAAGCAGATCCCATACAAAGTGCCACCATGCTGATTGCTGACAGAAAAAATAAACTGGACTTGCTGTGGTTCAGGCCCAATGTCCTGCAGCGGTGGCATGTAGGCAACTTTCATGTAGTTAACAGCATGCTGCAAAAAGAGAAGAGGGGTGCATATAACAAGAGATAATGGGAGTAGCCATAATTCATGACATTAGGGACATTTCTCATCCCCTGATTAGCTGTTGTTATCCAAACTGGTGAAATGGATTCCAGAAACTTTGCACATACTCTTCAGCTACTGGCAATACCTCAATTAAACACATCTCCAGCTACAAATCAGGTGAGTACAGGTTCAAATACTCAAACCTGTAGCAAAAAATACAGACACAATTTACAAGTGTTAACAGAGGCAATGGCCTTACCTTCTTGATGAAGCCCTTTAAGAATCCTGCTCCCAGGGCCTTTTCTAACTGTTACTTCAAAATAAACAATCATCAAAGCATAGCTTTTAATGTAACATCTCCCATAGCAGCTGAACTTGCCCTGACCAGCATGAATAAACAGCACACCCTGCCTCCTCAGATAAGAGCAGGCCGGTGAAAGAAGATAATCACCAGAATCTTGCATACAGACACCCACATTAGGCATGTGATTAAGGATTTGTAGGGTCAGAGCTGTCATTATGGTACTACAATGATCACCATTATCCCACTTTAACCATACAACAAGACACTTTACTAATATTTGTGAGACATCTGTCAAACTACAGAAACGTGAAAACTGAACAATATCCTGAAAAAAGGCTGTTCCAGCCTGTACCATGTCTATTGGTGGAGACACTGAGAAGAAGCAGGAAACTGTCAAGGCCTCATTTCCACATTTTGTGTATTTTTTCCTTCCTCTTAACATTATGCTGGAGCCAAATTCAGCCTACCATAAGCAACTGCAGCCACTGCTGCTTTCAGAAGGAGAATTGGGTTTACGTATTACAGAACTGAAGCATGATAGAAATCTCTTTTAAAAGCTGGGATTGAATTAGCAAAGTTTTGAGCTTCGTAAGCAGACCTTGTGATAGTATTGCTTTTCACTTTTTAAATCTTGTTTTCCTGTCAAGGAGAAGCTGCACGCTTGTAACTTTTTAAAATTGTTTAGAGCTGGTTATGGTATCTGGTAATATAACAAACCTGAGTAAATGACTGCAGTGCAAGAGCAGCAGGATCCTTGACCAGCTTCAGGATGGTGTCCGCCATAAACAGCTTCCCAGCGTCTGAGTGGCTGTACAAAAATACGTATGTCACATCCTGATTAGCAATGCTGAAGAATAGGAAAAACAACAGTCACGTAGCTCAATCTTGCTTTTCAGATTAACTTCCCACTCACAACTTCATTGAAAGGAAAAACATTTTTCTTTCTTTTATCCTTGTTATTCATTTAAACATTATCACAGAAAACTGACTATAAGAAATATTTTTCAGGATGGTCATGAAAAATCATTACATACCTTACAAGCAAACTCTGGGTTTGCTACAAGTGTGTCTCTGCACACCCCAGATATGATTTACACCACCTGCAAGTCCAGTCCATCACATTCTTGTTTCTTACCTACATTTATCTATATGTAGAAAAATTAATTATTTCTGGTTTTCGTGCATCTTATAAACTTCTGAAATGAATCTGTTTCCAGCAAGCCAGCTTTCCAACAGCAGTAGCCAGCAAACTGGATAATTGTGGCTATATGACTGAAGAGGGGAACAGACTAAACATCCTTCTCCCCCAGCTGCATACTGATCCTCTGCTGCTTGAGGTCAAAATTGAAAGTGTTGATCTTCAGCTTAAACCATATAATGGCTGGGTTTTAAACTTTTATATTTAACAGATTGTTGCCAATACTATCATGAATTTACCAAATGGTGAAACAGCATCAGTGACATGTAAACTGCTGCTACAACTATTCATCCCATATTGTCCCCATAACCTGTTCTGCCTGCCTACTGCTCCACAGATTGCTGGTACAGGACCAGGAATCCTTCACTGTGCCACAGTAATAACACTGTAGCGCCTCGTTTTCTCAGCCTGGGGCAGGCCCAGTCAGCCTTACTCTATTAGTTAGAAGTGCTGTGACTTGTATTTAAGGCTGTACAGGCCAGTGTAAAATGCAAGTCTAACAAAAAAAAATATTTCAGGTGCTTTCCTCACTCTCATTTCTTGCTAAACTATGCAATTTTTTTTATTCCTCTGTGTAGTATTTTGTTGCTTTCAAATCCAGCTCACCCTTAATCTTTGACAGAAGAGATGCACTCAGCTATTGCCACCTGCACTTTAAACAAACAGATCAAGAACCTGAGACACAAATATGCTACTGCCACTGAGGCTGCTCCTCTTACACGGGTCATTGCCCCATCCCACCTGAAAGGTATGGTAGGTCACACCTACCCATGTGTACAGGAGAAAAACGGGGAAGTGGTTATGGTGTATGTGAGTTCCCTGTCTTGCTCTTCCACATCTATGAAGTGGAGATGTTTCTTAGTTAGGTGAGCAATCTCAGTCTCCTTAAGAACCAGGTGACGGGTCACTCCTGGGGCTTCTCTGGGTAGCTGATCATCCACAGGGATTATGTGAACCATCATCACCTGAAATCAGGAAGACAGTAAAAGCAGCAGCCATTCCTCTCAATAAAAAAGTGTCCGAGCAGCTGTTTACAAACATGCACACACAGAAGTAAGTGGACCACTGGAATCTGAGATATAGGATGTGGTTGTCATGGCATATTGTGGACACACAAGTAATGGAGATATACAACAGTTAAATGAAAAGTATATGACTCTTAGCATTTTCCCTTTAAATGAAAAGCGAATTTAAATTCAGTATGTTGGACTCCTGAGTGAAATAAATACTCTTTTCTCAGTTGACTTCAGGAGGGCTGTTTAGTTTGGTTGTGCCATCTCCAAATCTAATTTGTTTTCAACATTTCATTTTACAGTAGGAAAAAGTCTTTGCAATGGAGTTGTCTCTCTGCGGCTAGGCAGAGAGAATTAGCCCATGGAAAGCAAGAACAGGAGTTAGCTCTGAAGAACATTGTTTATAGTGATGACCCTGATGATGGCAAACAGAAAAGATCTATACCAGTTTAATTTGAAAGTCTGTCAGAAGATGTAAAATCGTCAACCATTTGAAGGAAAAATGTAGGACTTTGCTGAAGATGCTGCAGTTTCATACCTGTGGCTCTGAGAGATTGGGAGGGTCATGGCTATCACACAGCACAAACTCAAGGGAATCTTCAAATATTTCTCCTCCCAAATGATGATAATAAATTATTCCATTAAATAGATCCCTCTGAAGAAAACTGCTGACAGAATACCCTGTTGAAGAATATAGCTTCTATTGAACAATGCATGATTTTATTAATTCATAAAAATTATACATTAGTTGTGCAAGTAAGTGGTGAAGCATAATGTCTTCTTTCTCACCCTAACTAGAGCAAGCCCTTTGAAATGTTGTCTCATTGTCTTCCACATTTCCTGAAGATCATCAGCTGCTTTTCTATGTCACTTAAAGATCGTTCAAAGAATGAAGCAACACAGCAAATGGCCTAAAGCCCTGTTCAGAGACCAGAAGAGAATTTGCAGGACTAGCAGCCTGGAAGCCAGTCTAGCACAGGAAGTTCTGAGTCCACTTAAATGGAAGGAGAGCTTTCTTTCTCTTTTAGCATCATTAGCATCATCTAATAGCTTTGAACTTGTCAGGGATCCTTGCAGATTTAACTCCTGACTAGCCCAACTTTTCTGGAGGAGAAAAGTACACTAGGGAAATAGACTCAGAATGGAAGAATTACGGGATAAATTGTGTTCACAGGTATAGTTATCCTGGTGCAGAGACCAACATTAATTAATGATGGGGATTTACACTATAATGAAAGAAGTCCAAATTTGCCATGATTTGTCCTTAGCCAAAATAAGTTGTCTAATTGTAATATTTAATGTAGGTAAAAAAGGAGGGAACAAAGCAAAGCATGCTATTGTAGATCTGTTTTATTACCTATTAAGTTTGGTTCTGGTTTCTTCATGATTTCTCCAGCCTGAGGTGGCTTGGTAATATTGAATAGTATGTAATCATCACTGGAATCCATGTCAGCAGCATGAAGCATGGACCCCTGAATCAGGATCGTCTGTCCCTCATGAACTTCAATGACCACATTGCTGATAAGAAATGGAGAGCTGTCATCTTTAGGGAGGATATTGATTGGAAATTTATGTCGAATACTGTGGGAGCCATCGAAAATCCTAAATACCACAAAGTCCTTAGTAGAATCACTGTCATCATGATGGTAGTGAACAACTCCAGCCTGAATGTCAGAGACTGTGAACATGAAACCTTTCCCTCCTGTCAAAACAGTGGAAGAAAATCCATCAAAAACATGCAGTTCAGCCCAGAGAGGAATCCTTCCACCAATATGAATGTTATTAAGGGAGAGAGAAGGAGAATGCATTTCTAATTGGAAAAATCAAATGCAACTTCACCTACTGGAAACAAGTTTGTAGAAGTTGGAGTAACTAATAAGAATGCAGAATTTGCAACTGTGGTGGCAGAGAAAATCTTCCAAATGTCCATTGCACTAAAGATAACTGGATATATCAAAGGTTTTTAACTGTGACTGTTTCCACTTTAGTTTCAACCTCTACTTTCTTATCAGAACATTTTATGTGTATTTTACGCATCAAAGAGACTATGCTTTATAATTACAGCTCCGCATTTCATTGCAAGTAAAAAATAACATTTCTGGGTCTTGTTTTTTCTATATATTGAGGTTACTGTCTATAATAAGACAATTTTACACCCCTCCTTCACTAGACATGTTATGCACACACATAAATATTCAGGCGGGTTAAAAGTTTCAAGGACCTTTCACCATGAGATGGGCCCTGATCTCTGCATGCTCCTGTAGGCAAAGTAACCTTTTTTACCTAGCCATTTTCCCAAAGACAACAGCACTGTGCAGACTCATGAGATTGCAAAGCAAAATTAGTAATATTGACAACGCAGAATGTTAACAAATTAGAAGTCTTATTTAATTGCCACTTTTTGAAATCAACCTTAAAGCTGCCAGTAAATTACAACCATATCCAAATATTGCCTGTGTTTGCCAACAAACCAAAATCACTCAGCATTCCTTTACGTCTTCAAGCAAAATGTCAGAAGTGAAAATAGAGTGACTGCATTTCACCTAGGTCATACCTGCTCAACAAATGCATAGCTGATTTCTTTAAAATTTCAGCTTTGGGGTGTAAACGTACATTAAGAAAGTAAGAGTTTATATACTGAATTTTTCATTACTCTTGGTCTCATCCCCGTGCCTAGCATGGTTGCTGCGCAGGGGAAGCAGGTCAGCGTGGGGAGTGGACCTCACTGGCAAGCCCGCCTGCTGCTGCCACCCTGGTGCAGCCACCTCTCCCTGGCTGGGGACCCAGGGCAGGAGGACAAAGACGGGCTTGGTCCCAGCTTCTGCCCCTCGGTGCGCAGCTGTGACCACTTTCCTTGGTGTGGGTCCTGTGCTTCAGTCTGGAGGGGACACCTGTGGAAGAAGCATTCTCATGCCCTGGGTTTTCTTGTTTCCTTTGAGCGACACAAAGCAATATACGGCTATGCTGGCATTTCTCTTTTTTTCTTTTTGCAGTGGCATCACAGCACTGTCTCTCGGGGAGTTGCCCGTCCTCATTTAGCCTTGGTAAGACTGGGCAATGTTAGGCCTGCTGCGCACCGTTAAACCTGCTGTGCACCATTACTAGCTGCATTAGCTCACTTGGGCTGAACTCACCTCCAGTGAAGAGACTAAGAACCAACTTCACTTTCAAATGAAAGTGATGTGTAGGCAAAATGCCAGACTTATCTCCCATTTAAGGATGTGGACAGCATAAATACACTATTTCCAAAAGTGTCTAAGCTATGCAACTGACTTTCTTATGAGCTTGTGAATTTTTTAATTTCTTACTGTGCATCCGGGTATTTCCTTCCACACCTGCATTCCCTTGTAAATCTGTCTGTTATGCTGGCAGCCCTCAGCAGGGTGTGATATATGACAGACTTTATCAACATCTTATTGACTGTCACATTATCGTAGGCAGTTGTCACTGTAGAACATGTTCCAGGCCCTGAAGTTGAAATGATTTACCTCTCACTGTGAGCCTCCCATGCTGTAAGCCATCAACTGTGACCAAGCGAACATTTTGGATGTCGTCATTGTCTACAACTTGGAAGTGTTGCCATGTGATTGGTCGGGATTGCCCTTCCAGGAGGTTGAGCCCTGCAAAGAGCAGAGTGTTACTTCACTAAAGCAGCTGTGACAATCAAGGCTGTCAGCATCTAACTTTTCTAAAGGTTTTTGTGGTCAGGAAGAAAAGCATGTTTAATTTCATCTACCTGCCTACCTGTGACAGGCATTTCAAGGCCAGGTTAAAAGCTTGAGATCAACTTTTTTTTCTGACATACTTGCCTTAGTCAAGTGTCTTTAAGGATTTTTTAAATTTTTTTTTTTATTATTATTTTTCAGAAAAATAGTGTATTCTGGTTCCAAATAGACTAACTAGGCACATTTCTGGACATTTGCACAAACTGGAGCATTGCACTTGCAATCTCAAAATGTCTGAAACTGGGCACTCAGCTTCGTTAGTGAGTCTGTATTTAAAAATATATATTGATCTTCATGATGGAGGACAGTATCTCTTCTTTTTAGTCAGACAGTCATTTCAGGTGGTGGTTGTCTGGGAGACATGAGGCCTCTCCTTCTCAGCACCTTCACTTTTCTACTGTGAGGAGACTGCTCTTTCTCTGGTGTTAACTTCAAGAATTGTTTGATCTTATACCTTTGACTTTGGATGTTGAAATTGCAATGTACATTTCACTCTAGGTGTGAGGGCCTGTCCCCTCTCCAGTGCAGGCATTGTAAGTCTGTTTGAATTAGCCTTAACCCTGTAAGATTTCCAGGCTTGAAATGTCTGGTGATGTATCATGCCCTCTTTCTCTAGTTGTTAATTTTTGCAGACTTCCAATTTAAACAATACCAACAAGCCTTGGTCTTTCCCACACACTGCCCTACTGTTCTTATTCCATCACATATTTGTCTTAACTATTTATATGCTTCTATGTCCAGTCCATTCCTGAAGAAAAGGCTATATACAGAAATCCTGATTTTCCTGTAATTTCCTTTTTATTTTTTTCATTCCAGTTAAAACTTCAGGATTTTGAAGTTGTTGTCACATGTTCACCCCAAAATGGACAAACAGAAAAAATATATTTACAGTCCCTCAGTTTAATGATCCTTAAACTCCAGGCGTAAATCTGAATTTTAGAGCTTTGTCAAATGTCTGTGTCAACTTGTTATAAATTCTGCCTAAATAAATTGAGGAAAAGAGATCTCACCTGTGTTCCATGAAACCCGAGGAGCATTTGTATCTGCTGTTCTGATAGAAAGACGCACAGTGATTGCTAAACTCCTTTCAAAGTAGAAATCATGAACCTCAAACTCCATCTGTTGTGAAAACAGACAAACTCTTGAAAAGAGAGCCTGAAAAGCAGCTGTACCTCAAAACACATATAGTACATTCTTACCTGAGAGATCTTAAAGTCTTCTGACAATATGTTGACAAATGAAAGTTGACTTAGCTTCTAAAAAGAGTCTTTGAGGTTCTACACTAAATCAAGTATCTGCCTTCTGTGCTCTTCACAGGGAATGCTGGGAAAGTTAGTTGGCAATGTGTGGAAATTAACGGGAAAGATAAGCATTTTCACTGTTGTTTGGGGTATAATGAACTCAGTGATTAACATCAGGCTTTTTTAATAGTAATAATAAGGGGGGAAGGGGCATTTCCTGATCATTTAACATATATAGGTCAAAAAAAATTGCAAAAGAGAAGATACGGCTGGCATAGAAATAAAAAATAAAAGAAAAAGAAAATGTCAAACTCTTGAATTGTGAAACTCGTGAATTGTGATATTCTTGAACCTGGGATCAAACAATGCTGAAAGCAGAACAGGGACAAGGCACTTAAGGACCAGGCAGTTTGGCAGGATGACTGATCCTCATACTAAGAAAACAGAAAGAAAGGAGATTCCTGCGACAGCCAAGGTTAAAAAACGACAAGCCTTGTCCGCATCAGGTGCCAAAGTTACTGCTACTGTTCGTCTGCTTTCCAGTCTACCCTTTCCCCAGCTTACCTTGCTCTGATTTTATGTCTCTTCAGTTTCATTACTTTAGTACAAACTATGTTGGTTTTTTTCGGTTAATGGTTAACTATCTTACCAGTTAGTTATTTTATAACTATCAGCACATTTATATACTGCTTCACCTCATTTCTCTTTCTCTTATATCTCCTTTTTAAGACTATTTCTTATTTCTCAGAGTACTGACATACTGTTGAATTACACAAAATATCTAGCAGTACTGGTTACTGAAAAAATAAAGTAACACTGTACCCAAAGTAAGAGACATTCACCATCAGCACTCTGTGGCAGATCTGGAGGGAGAAGCATCTCTAGCAGCCAACATGGAAAAGGTAGAAGTTGTGCTCTGTTTGTTCCCATAAAATATAAACGCAGCCTTGGTCTCATAGATTGACACTGTTTATTTACTCACTTTCTCCAGACCCTACAGATACCAGCCTGTTCTCATAATTTGCATCATGTTCTCTATGTTAGTGACATGCTTCTACTCCTCCCAGCAGGAACTGTTGGGTATCCCTTTTTGTTATCCCTATATCACCATTGCTGCAGTAGGTAGGGTGTGAGATGAAACGGCATTCCTGACATTTAGCTGTCTGTCTTTCATGGCTTAAATATGTCACCTGCTCACAGGTCACAGGAATCAGTATAGTCACACAGAGATAAAAGCTATGTGGAAAAGGCACCATTGATCCTTCCAAAGGCTCTTGATTAGATCTACATGTAGTGTTATTCCCCTATTCCCCTCATTAAAAAATTAGAAAAAAACAAAAAAAAAGAACAAAAAAATCCTGTTAAGATATTCTTAGTCAGAGGAGATAAAAGTATTTCAGTGCAAAGAAATTTTTAAGTATTCAGCAACAAATATCTGATTTATGTTAGTCAGTTAAGCTGATGAGTCATAAGAAAAAGTGGTAAAGATTTTACCTCTGCTGCATTGCATATGGTTAGAGAAATATTTTTGTTTTCTGAAAAATATCCATTACAAATGAATGTGTTCATTTACAGCTTCCTGAATCTTAAGGAGATGAAAAACAGCAAATGCTCATACGTTACACTGTTACCTCATAATTCCTCCTCTCTGTGTGGCTGCTATTTGGAGGCTGATAAGCAATGAGCATGTCACTGAGATCTTTCCAGGTGAAGGAGCCAACAGCTTTTGTATGGTCGGACAGATGAGTGATGAAGCCCCGTGGAGGGGGCTTGGTAATGTTGAATACAAGCAGGGACTTTGGAGTTTCATTGTCTTCAGCATCAATGATTGAGGTTGTAATGGGGGTTAAAATAAATTGATCTACTTCCAGCATGAACTTTGCCATCGGGGCAGCTTTGGGTATTTGATTGGGAATAGCACCTTTAATCTGAACAGGGAGCCATGCATACTCAGTCTAAAACAGGAAAAAATGAGACAACTGATAAGACAAAGTGAAGCAAACAAAATAAATTCAACTTCCATTACGTTCACATAGCTAATTTGGGCACATGTTAAAGCAATAATTATTTTGAAAAGAAAAATCAAAACATTTTAATGAAAAAAAGCCTGAAGTAAATATTTAGACATCATGCAAAGGTCTTCCAGTTTCACTAGTCTTGTTTGTGTCCTTAATTTTGGGCTGAAACAACTTGCTTAATTTGATGTGAGTTTAATGAATAACTTTACCTGACAGAAACATGCATGAGCCATTAATTATTATTAACTGAATATGTTCACACAGCTCTTGACTTATTAATTACTATGTATGTTGAAGTCAGTGCTGCTCATGCTCTGTAAAAAGGTCAAATTATGCCAGAATTAATTTTGCTCTCAGGCTAAACTACTTATGGCTGCCAGTAAAAAAACAGAGGTGTTTCTCTGTAGCTATAGTGGTCTAAGCATAGAGGCATGAAAGATAATGCATTTCATTTGCCCAGCTGGCAATGTTGTAAGGACTGAAAAAACTTTCAGGTTCACTATCTCTCTTCAAATGTGAAAAGGAGTAACGAATTTAAATTTTTTGAAAACCAGGAAGACAATGAGATGCTGTAAGGTTGTATAAAAGTCTACCTTGTGCAGTGTTTTGCTTCTTCTGTCTGTGAGATCCAGCCTTACAGGAATATAATCAGTGTCAGGTGATGGAGGGTCAAGGTGCTGATATCGAATCCCCAGCCTCAGAAATTCTTCGCAGCTCATTTTTTTGTTGTGAATGACTCCCTGTCCCAGCAGGCAGCTCCCATTTCTGCACTGCTGGCCCAGGCTGTCCGCTGTAACCCAAAAGCAGCAATAGTGAAACAGTTACTGGAACAGAAACTGACATGGGAAGCCTGTCTATACAGCTAAAGTAACCCTGATAAAAAGCCAGTGTGATGATAATTAGGACTCCTTTCCTGACTTAACTTTTCCTACAGGATTTGGTTTTCAGTTGACATCTTCCAACTCCAGCCTCCCTTAGTCTCTTGGGTAGGTGCTGCCCCCAACAACTCCCTGTGCTCGAAATTTCTACTGAGTCTTAGCACTGCCAAAGCCATCACATTTTTTCACATGTCTAGGAGCCAAAAACAGACTCCAATTGGGGGATCACTGACCCAGGTCTGTGGCCTGCGTTGTGCCCCACAAAAACTTTATGTCCCGTTCAGTTTCCATGATAGCTCAAGCTGTTCATTAAACTTCACGACCCACTCTTACCCAGCATGTCTGAAGCAACCCACTGCTGCAGATTTAATCTGCTGGGTCTCTTGGAACCTGCTAGTACAAACAACTAAAGCACATCGTACTAGGGCCAGGGAAGAAGCTCTGTGGTTGATCTCCACGAAGCTGCTTTCGCTGCACTTCCCCGGTGATGAGCTGGCCATAAGCAGGCAAGTGGCTTTCTGAAGAAGCTATAGAAATGGTGCAATCCAGATTTATCTTCCTGTCATAGTCAAAAGCGAGGACGTTCTTGTCAATCACCCTGGACAGACCATAGTACTCAGGAACCTCCAGGGCACGGGAGCGCATTTTAATGATGTTACAGTCTGGCTCAAGTAACTGCACATGGAGGGTGAATGTTTCTACAAATGTTTCAGTTTCTGTGAACCTGCAAGTGATAGAAGGAAATTAACTATGCATCATCCCATCTTCTATTGTTCTGTGAGTTTAGCATTGGCCTCACCTTATAAGTTGAATTACTTGAACCCCTTTCTCTCATGTGCCCTCAAACCCCAGATTGCCAGAGACCATGAGGTGCCAGACACTGCTGCCCACCTCCTTGTACTTGTAAAAAGGGTGTTTGTGTGAAGAAAGATGTTACTCGCTGTATATGTGCAAGGATCTGTATCCCTATCAGCAGGACAGCACAGCATATACAGTGCAGCGAAAGTACTGTTGTCACTTTCAATAATAGAAAGAAAAAAACACTGGTTTTCTGTAATGAAAACGAATACATAATGTTTGTTAATACTAACAAACACATTATTTGAGCATATCTGAAATGCATTGTGATAAATGTTTCTGTAAACAGATGGTCACTTGTTGCCTAAAGATGCTACTACTGGACCTGTGTAGTTACGATACATACAGCAAAAAATACTTTTACCATGCAAAATTTTACCATGCAAAAAGAGCCTGATTGCTCTTCCTGAGGGCAGCTGTTCTCCTGGTGAAAATGAAGTGTAATCTCCCACCACTGCTTACCTGTACAGCCTAAGCATGACTGTGTCTTCATCTAAAATTGGACAGCCATTGTGGGTATATTTGACTTCATTAGGAAGGAAGTGACAGTCAAAAACCTATTGAGGAAAAAGAATAGACAAGTACAACACTGCCAAGGATGTTAACTTCACAGCTTCTATTCCACTTTTCTCAGACTGTCAGGAATGTGTCAGACTAAGGGAATTCTTAATCTGTAGTTTATGTCTAAGAATAGGTATTCACCCGTTTCTGTGCCCTCCCAGTGAAAGCCAGAGCAACCACTTTAATAATGTGGGGCCACTGGGACTCTACAAGGGACTGGGCACATAAATGTGATTGTTTCAGGCTGCAGGCTCCAGCACAACAAACAGTTTGAGTGCACACTTCTTTACCGCCACAGCCTGTGGACTTAGGGATACAGTTGTATTCAGTGGGAGAACTGCAGTAGATCTGAAAAGCCATCAGTTCCTGCAGTATAGTGTTGGATTTACTAGCTTTTAAAGTTGCTTGTGGCAATAGTTTGATTATACAGTAAATCCTACTTTATGGACACTACCATTGGACCACAAAAGTATGGTCCTGTGAAACAGCTTTGCTGGAAACTTTGCTAGCTCAGATTTGTTGCACATTTTTGGAACGCTGACTTAATACCAGTAGCCTTTACCCAGATCAAATGTCATCTCTGTGGCATAACAACACCCAGTCAGTATAATCCCACAGCACAAAAGCAAGCAGATTTTCTATATTTTCTACACCAGCTAATCCAAAAGAAACTAATTCTTATGACACACCTGATAAAGGTCAAATTTGCGAAGATGGCTGGCCACAGTTTAGCCATCTAAGACAGACACTTGTTTCAGGCTGATTGTTTTATTTATGGTTTGTTGACTTGCAAAAGTAAGAAAATGAGGAAAAATGCCTGACCCAAATGGAAGAAAGACTGTTTTGGAGAGTTCTGACACACCCATTCTTTGAAGCAGGGATTTTAATTCTGGGGCATAGGATTTTCATGTCCTCACATATGCCAATTTGCAAGTCTGGCACATTACAGTTCCCATATAGCCATATTGCTTTATAGAGTTTAACAGCTGAAAGCTCCTAGCATTGATAAAACCATGTCTATATTATCCTTGTGTTAACAGGGAACCCCTACACAGCCCACACCTAGAGGAAGCATACTCATGTTTCATATCTACAGAGAAGCAGGCCATATTCTTGTCAGCAAGAAGGCAAAAGCTGTTCATTACATTTCCTGAGTGTTTGAAACTAAATGTGGTGTTGATTTCGGTTTTATGGGCAGTATCACACATGATTAGTTCTCCTATGGACTAAAGTAGAATCTGTTCAGCATTCACTAGTAGACCAGGTGAGGCCATATCTAATAAAGATTAATATACATATGCAGGTGACTGACAAACCACCTCTTTCTGCAGAAAGAAGAGGTAATTTCTTACTACCAGTCATTTTTTAAAATACACAAAAAGAACTATGAAAAAGAAGTTGCTTGCCAGAATTACCTACATCTCCCTAGCCACTCTGGAGGATGGTGAGATGGAAGGGGGATTTTAGTGAGGTTCTGAAATATTGACTGGAAGTGCAGTGCATAGAGAATGGATGCTCTGACTTTCAGGCTAAAAATAAAGTTATACTTTAATTCCTAAACTAGTTGTTGATGTGTAGTTCACTGAAGCGCATCATGACCACTTCATGGTTTTACAGTGAAGAATATAAGAATTAGTGACCTTTTTTTTTTTTCCCTAGCCATTACACAGAATTAGAACTTGCATATTTCTCTAATGGAAAAATAATTAGAGCTTATCAGCTTTCATTTTTACCGGCAATGTCTACTTCCACTGAAGTTATTCTCAGATACTCAAGCTATGTGGTAATTGTTCTATATTCCTAGTGATTTTAAAATATATTGCCTGCTTTTAACTTTCATCAAGAAACACATTGTACAAAGACTTTTTTTTTTAAGAAATGAGTTAATTAATTATCAGATACATACATTGGATTTACCACTCTTCCTGTTGGCTAAAATAATCTTGGAATAATCAGTAATATATGGTGTTATGGAAAGTATGATTGATCGTATTTGTTGGGACTGCTTAGAAAGGAAAGACAAGAACAGTCTGTGAAAAATAGAATTGATCTCATATGATGAAGGTTTTGACTATGTTGTGGCTGTTCTGTTGTGTATTGTTTTCAAATGTCACAGAAATATATGTTCTGTTATTTTTAACTATTTAAGAAACAACAAATATGTCTTTTTCTTACTTAATATCTGTTCTTCCTTAGTACAAGCTAACATAAATGAAGGTGATTAATTAACTAGATAGTCCTAAGTGATATCCTTCAAAAAAGAAAAAAAAAAAGTAGTTAGGTGGTGTGTTACCTTAAAGAAAAAAAAAAGCACATAATATACAAAAGGCACTCATCTTACAGAGTCTGGCAATTTAATGTTGACCGCTGAAGATGAGATTCTTCACTGATGTAAATCAGTGCAGAGCCCTCAAAGTCAGTAGGGTTTTTGGTGACATGTAGGTCTGGTGTGCACCTGACAATAAGATACTGCTCAGATGATGCATCCCTGTTCATATCAGCAGGGACTGCCTACAGCAGAGGAGATGGTTTATCATATCAAAGAATTAATTTATTCCTTTCTAAGACATCATTAGTTCCAACTCTTAATTGATAACAAGGGAATGGAAAATAAAGGACCTTTCCACAAAGGTCTGTTACCACTGACTGACAGTCATTTTATATATGTATAAGACACAATCTGCTTTCCAAAAAGAAACATCTGTTTTATGTTTCCAAATATGTTTTCCTTTTATATGAACAGACAACTCTAATTGTCCATAAATTCACTGGGTAAGACAAAGGAGTTCTAAATCTTTTCCTAATTACTGTCGAGCTTTGTTTTTTTCTACTTCAACTGCTTTTCAATAACAATGTATAATTAAATTGTCATACATTCCTATGACATTACTCATTTTAATGGCAGTAAAACAGATCAGAGCAGAGACATTTTCTGGCTGCAGGATGTCCTGGTAGAAAGAGCATGAGTGGCACTGGGAGGGCCAGACTCTGGCACTTTTTTCAGGAATGGTGAAAGCTCAGGCAGCACTTTTTAGTGTCTGGCTCAGGATTTTGTAATTTAAAACAGAAGCCCTCAACTTACAAATGCTGTCTTGTTCTTTCCCAGTAAGGAAATATGACTTGGGATAACCAGACTGCCTATCTCACTGGCAGTCTCCCTGGGGGACCCAGCGTGGTGCTGTGTCTCTGGTGCTCCCACCTGCCCAGAGCTGCAGAAAGGAGGAGAAGGCATCTTTCCTAAGGGATGGCACTCAGGACAGGAGCTGTCTGGGGAAGGTATCTTGGGCACCACCAGCCCCTCTACATCCTGATACCACAGGGCCACCTGCCCAGCAGAGCACACCCCTACAGATGAGATGTGCCTGCAGCCTCCAAAAAGCCATGCTCCCCTGCCTGGGCTCACATCAGGGTGTGAAAGGACAGACAATTAATTGAGGTGGAGCTGGGACTGGGGAAAGCCAAGGACCCTAGGTATTTTGGAAAATAAGGTATGGTGATTACACATCTCCTGGGGTGTCTAGAAAACTGCGTCTGACCTTGTGCTTGAAACATGTCAGGTTACAGAGGACAAAGTGCCTTTTTCAAAATACATGTGTCCTACTGCATGTAGAGGCTGAGGCAGAAGTCAAAAGCAGAGTCACTCAGCCAGCCAGCCAACTTGCCTACAGAAGAGGTTTGCCAGCAATGAGACATGTTAAGTATCCGTTCTCCTCACAGGACAAACTAGACTGGGAAAGTGGAGAGGGGGGACTATGTCCAGAGCCCCGGTGCTGACAGAGCAAGCCCTGGGGAAGCCTCAGCAGAGGCACTGCACATCTTGGAAGCAGCCTCTACAGAAGATGACACATTGCCCTGCTCATTGCCTCCTGTTTTCCATGCCTCTGCTCCTTCTGAGTGCTGGTTCAGCTGAAGTACTTGTCACTGGTCTGCAAAAACAATGCTGATGACCAAACCAGAAGCTTTGAAAAATCTACTGAGACTGGTGCTTCTGCATCCACCTCCACGGAGACCACCAGAAACCTTAGAGTATTGTTTAAAACAATACACACATACAAACAAGCAGAATTGTATGCTGCGTGGTACAATTAAAACTTTTTGGAAATAGGCAAAAACCTGTTTTGTTACGGTTCATTTAAAAAATATTAATCTTCTATCTCTACCATTACATCTTCATGTCAATTACTTCTGACTCCTTTCTGCTGTGACTCAGGTGGGGAGATTTCTGAGGCAAATGAGTAGCAGAATGGTGATATTTAAAATACTTTTCTTTATTCCTACAAGCTTGAAATTTAAACCAAAAACATTCTTTAAATGTATTTGCCATCTGCTAACAATTTAACTGTTGCAGAGCAGAGCAAACAATGGTGTACACAATGTGCTTATTGTATGTAGTGATTTTTGTCTTAATTACTCCCTAAGTAGTGGCTGCATGACTAAAATAATAATACTGTAGTGGGCTATGCATTACCCGAGGGGCACTGGTTACCCTCATGGTAGAAAAACAAGCAGCTGCGAGACGGGAGGATGTTTCCTAACTGAAAGTTTTGAAATACCCATTCTCCACTTGGGAAAGGGGACTCTGATGGAACTCCCTTTTATGCACTTGTACTACTGAGCTCAGCTTTTGGATTTCAGGCGTGCAGTTCTCTGTCAGCTGGCTACTTTTAGCAAAAGGCTAAATCTCACAAGCCATTCAGTTTCATGCCTTTTAGTCACTATTCCCCCTCAAAAATACAATGAAGAAGCTCTTCCTTGTTTCTCCCACACCTGCACACATGTGGACACAGAGCAGCACAATGGAGCCCAAATACCTGCGGAGTTAGTTTCCCAACCCTTTGTGTTATTGGCTCATTAATCACAACTTCTACTTTGCAGACATCCTTCTCTCTGGGGATGGAAAATTTGAGGTCATCTTCTGACAGGAAGACAGATTGTCCCTTCATCACTTTCACCCCAGGGTTGACACTAATAAAGGAGGAACCTACAACTCTTAGTACAACAGGCAGAAGTAGAAACCACCAGCTTTTCTCAAAGGGCTTCATATTATGAGGGGATGCCAACTCTTTTGCACCAGCAAAATGTGCTTAACAAAAAAAGTCTTCTCTTCGTCCTCCAGCAGAGTTTCACCATAAAATGAAGGACCAAAATATTAGTCACAAGTAACGATGTACAACATGTTTTCTGTTAAGATCCACCCCTTGATTGAAATTTGGGCAGGGGCTTTTCGAAGTATCCTTGGGTTTTTATAAAATTCATTGGTCAAGCCTGACAAAATGATGCATGTGTTCTCAGAGTTCTTGTAAAGAATGTTAATCCTGAAAAAAAAAAAAGAAAAAAGAAAGAAAATTTATGTAAGACATTGAGCAACTATTGGGGGATAAAAAATAACCAGACAAAAAACTTCCACCATTTCTTACATCTGCAGTTCATTTCAACCAGCAGCTTAAATTTACCTTTGAATATTATTAAGTGCACACGGGTTTAGAAAATTAGCTACATACCAGTAAGACTTCTCCCTCAACAGATCAGCTCTCAATATGAAATTCAGGCACCTTTGATCTGTACACACACACAAACACTTGCTGTGTAGGAATCCTTTGTTATTGGCCTTTTTTACTGCTGGACTGAGTAAATATTAAGAGGGCATGAGCGTTAAAGTAGTTTGAAAGTGCAGGAATCTACATTCATCCAGATTAAACATACCTGAAAGTGAGAAAAAGGGAGAATGGCCTTTTGTTAAATCTATTTTTGCTTTGTCATTGAATGTGGGGGAATAAATTCAACCTTTAGTTGAAAACACCTTGCTGGTGCCTCTCTACTCCTCCTGCTATAGTGAGTGATTATGTCAGGATGTCAGCATAGAAACATATGATATGGCATGACAAAGCTGATTTTTTTCTTTTTCACAAAAGAAGAGTAGTCATTCTGAGGCAAATTCAGTGGAAATAAGGAAAAAAAGATAAGATGGGGAAAAAAATTACACAATCTCTTCATGCCCCCAGACTTCATTTTTCATGTTTATAAACTCATAGGAAAAGCATAGTTATTCTGACATTAAACAAGCACTATTGAAATCCTTACAAGACCCTAGTTTCTATAACCCTCCAAAGTAACAGAATCTATGGCCCAAAGAATAGGCAATGGTATTGATTTAATTAAAATTGATAAGATCATAAGACTTTCAAGCTAGTAAAACATCAACATTCCTTCAGTTTTTTGTAAATTTTTAGTGCCCTGACTACTTATTTGTGCAGTCTAATTTAACCACAGCCCCACCACCAACAGTGAGCTTTCCTGAAAACGAATAAAAAAACAGATCCATGTACTTCTTCATTTTCTTCATTATTGTTTTCAGATAAGTGCTCTCTCTACTGTTTCCAGCACAGGATGACCTCCTGAACAGCCTACAATTGTATGCACATATCTGCCCAGTTTTACATTTCAATGAAATACGATCAGCAGTTAAAAACTTCTTTAAAATTATTCACTTTCTAAAGTAACACGAGACAGATCCGCTCACTTCAACTCAGATTCTAGATTGAAGACATTGGGACTAACATACAGTTAAACTTAGATGTATGTTGACTATGTAGTCTGGGCCGCAAATCTTAACTCTGGTTTTCTAGCTTTTTATCTGAAAAACTTTCCATTTTGGTCTACAATTATACAGCCAGATCAGTCAAAAAAAATCTGAAAGAAAATGTACCATTCTAGCCAGATGAAAGGGAGTGAAATTCATAGTTGAAAGCTTTTTAACATGTTCCAGAAACAAAATCAAAATCTCAATTCATTTAAAGGAAGTTTACTTACACAGACAGCTTTTACTAAAATCCAGATATGTAAATGTTCCCAAAGTACTTGCTAATTTTTCGGTTTTTTTCTTTGTGGGATGGGTATGCATAGCACTTCATTGAAATAAATGCATCTGAGACAGCACTTCTACTTCCTAAAATTCACAGTTTTGAAATAGTCTGCAATCCTTTAAAGGACAACTTTGAAAGAGCGGCAGGAGAATAGATTACACTTCAGCCTCCAAATGAGAAAGTATGGTTTGCAGCAAGCACACACTTTTAACCTGAATATCTGACTGGCACTTATCATGTAGTGCATGGATTGCTAGCATTTATCAAATATAATCTGTGTTTCCTTAAAACACCAACTGCAAAGCATGGACAGATGCTCTGAGTGAATACCTGTGCTGGTTTTGGCTAAGAAGGGTTAATTCTCTTCACTGTAGTGGTCGGGGACCTTCCCAGCTTCCTGCGGTCTGTCGTGTCAGCGGGGGCTGGGAGGGGCAGGGCCATGGTGGGGACGGCTGACCCCGACTGGCCAATGGCATGTTCATTCCATGCCATGTGACACCATGACCAGTATATTAAGGGGGGGCAGCTGCTGCTCGGGGAGGTGCGGCGTCAAGTCAGCGGGTAGTGAGCTGTTGTGTCGTGTGCGGTTTGTTTCGGTGGTTCATCTCTCCCCTCCGCCGGGTTTTGCGCCTCTCATTGTTTTCCTTTCCATTGCATTTTTGTTGTTGTTGGGTTTTTTTCTTTTAGTTATTAAACTGTTCTTATCCCAACCCACGAGCGTTACCCTTCTGATTCTCTCCCCATCTACCGGTGGGGGAGTGAGCAAGCGACTGTGTGGGGCTGAGCTGCCGGCTAAACCACAACAATACTTCCTCTATTGCTGTGCCCTCTTCCTACTTCTTGCATTGAACAAAGTGAAGATAGGGCTGAGGGAAGTGAAATAACTTCTTTGGCATATGTCTCAAGAAGATGCTTTGCCTAACGTCTCCTCTGACTTCAGGCATGCCAGATCCTTGGCCAGCAGGAAGCTCCTGGCCCAGGGACTGCAATGGATTTTAAATCCTTTGACTCCAGCCCCTGATGAAGAAACAATGCATGAGCAAGTCTCAGCTAATTTCAGAGAAAAGCCAGTTTCTTAAGCCATAGAGGGGTTCAGATAGGAAAATAATTAGTAATTTTAGACTCTGGCTAGGACCTAAGAGGCAGTCAATGACTCTGAAGCATAGACCCCATGGTTTACAGCTCCTGACAATGCCAGTAACTTTGTGCTCCATAATACTATACTGGGGCATTGATTGATAGTGCGAAATGCCTTTAGTCACAGGGTACCAGGTACCTTATGAGAAATGATAAAATTAAAGCATGGACAATTTTTATTTTCTCCACTCCCACCTGGATAGCTACCACAAAAACACGTTATAGTTCAGAGACAGCCTAATCACCTGTTCAGAAATGGCAGTGGTCGGGAAGCGTGTTTTTCTCACACCTTGTATGTGTGCTTACGAGAAGGGAAAGGCAACTGTCTCTCTCCAGCAGGCACTGCCAGACTCTGTCATGCAGAGATGCCTGCACCTCAACTCTGAGGAAGCCCAGATTTATCTGTTTCTGGTGCCTGCCCCATAAACCCAACTGATGCTGTGAAAAGCGGAAATCAGGACTCAATAGTCTGAATGACTGTTAAGCAGGTATTCTCTATTGCAGCGCTGGACGCACAGGGTTAGTTCCATAATTTATACAAGCTCTACAAATATATTTATCAATTTTCCATTAACTCTTTTTCATATACAAATGTCCTTTGTGCATGCCTGTCGGTGTCTCTGGGTGGTTGTCAGGGGTCTCTGGATGGAGGATATACTCTTCCTCACTGTGTCCGCTACTTAACTTTTGCTTTTGCGCAAACTCAGGTCTGAGATCATGTATATACTGTCTTTGAGGGATGGTCTGTTCTGGTTTAGTGTTTTGCTTTGCAGTTCCTTATCTTTATGGTTCTGTACATCTGCTTCTTCTAAGGTCAAATGTTGTTGTCGTATATTTGTTTAGGAGCTTCTTGTCTTGAAGCCTTTCTGACTCCCCCAAAGCAACAAGTTTTAGTCATAACAGTTCTAACTGTATCACCAACATGGGTGCAGGTGTAAACCTCAGGCACAGATCATGGTTTCTTTGCTGCCTTTTCTTACCCTGCATCAAACACTAAGAGCAGAAAGGCTCCAAGAGGAGTAAGGAGCATTTTGGCCAATTTCATTGTGGTTGTGTGAGACACACTGTGTTGTCCACTTGTGGCCAATTTTGTTGCCACTGAGTATTACCATCTTGCTTTGACTGCTTTTGCTTGCAAGCACTGCTCCTGTATCACTATACATTTTTGCCCTGTATGTTCCAGCAATTAGCCCTGACTTGTCAGCTGCAGGGCTGTCTCCTTAAGTGGACAAGTGAAGATCTTGAGAAGTATAACTTCACTTTCTCAACCACTTAACCAATGACAGCAAAAAGAAATTACAAGAGATCCTTTCAGCACATAATGACAATAAAATGAGAAGGTTTTGGAGTGAATGCTGTCAGATTAGCATGCTCCCCTCTGTGTGAAGAAGGCCATTGCTTCAACAAAATCACACGAGTGCTACGCAGTACTTATGCTGATCCACAGTGACAGCCATAGGACAAGAGGAAATGGCCTCAAGTTGCATCAGGGAAGGTTTAGGTTGGGTATTAGGAAAAATTCTTCACTGAAGGAGCAGTTAGGCATTGGAACAGGCTGCCCACAGAGGTGGTGGAGTCACCATCCATGGAGGTATTTAAAAGATGGGTAGACATGGTACTTCAGGGCATGGCTTAGGACACATGGTGGTGTTGGGTTGATGGTTGGGCTTGATGATCCTAGAGGTCTTTTCCAACCTTAATGACTCTATATTTCTATGATGCCAGTGATATCCCTAAGAAAATGGAAATTTTGGAACTGTCTGCTAAAGCCATAACAATGAACTATGGGACCCTGGCAAAAGAGAAGTTGAGCGCCAGGGAAAGACAATGAGAGGCAGAGAAGCACTTGTTTTATGACTATCTTTGAGGAGAGCTGAGAGACTAATCCCACCTCAGAAGCTGCTGAGAACAGGGTGATAAAGTGTATAGTCAAAGAGAACAATTAATTGGGATGTAAATAAGAAGTAAAACAAAGTGACCAGTAGGGGACCTATCCTTGTGATAATACTAAAAATCAGGCCTGTAGGCCAGGAACTGCCCCTCCCCCTAGTAAGCCCCTTAATCTATGAGCATGCGTGGTAAATTAAAAGTGAGCTGTACTGTTACATCAAAGGGAGAAAGAAATTAACCCATTATTAGCTGAGACATGTGAATATTAGCTGTGACTGACACATTAAACTGTATAAATACCTTGTAGTTTCTCAGTGCGGTGTGCTAGCTTTGTGGGTTACCACCTAGCACCAAACTTTGCACAAAAATGACTTAAATAAAATACCTCTGCTTTGTGTGTAGTTCAGCATTTTGCACACCGGGCGAACAAACCTGCTTTTCATGATAACACCAGGATCCAGGTTAATTAATTACTTGGTGTTTTTTTGCAAAACACTGCCATTGTACCCCGCAAACTGTCCAGTAATTCCCATGATATCCAATATAAAATCATTCTGGTATAAAAAAATGTGGTGACAAAGAAAGAGACCTCCTTTCCCATAATTAGAGGTAGACTGGCCAAGCTGACCCTGGAATTTGGAAGACTGGGAAAAGGAGTCCCAAACATGTGTCCAAGGTATTGGGCAAGGGACACTCAGCAAGGGGAACTCTGAGGAGCTACTCTATACTGGCAGACCCCTGCCCCGCTCTACAGATGAGCAGAGGGAGAAGACACCTCTGAAGAGGCAGTGGATGTGACTTTGTAGAGTTAGCAGAAGGACAAACAGACTGGGGACAATGCAGGGGAGGGTTACTGAGAACTTCGGATGTGGTTTGTTAAAAATTTCCTCCAAATGCCAGAACTGGTTCTCCCTAAGGACTGCTGGTGCATGTGTGAGAAATGATGCAATGGCTAATTACAAACATCAGCATCCTCACCAAATACAACTGGTTTTCAAGATTCTAAAAAAGAAAAAAAAAAAAGTGAAACACTGCAAAAAAAAGAACTAGAAGGTTGCTGTATAGTTATCATTGTCACAAAATATCTGACAAAACTTCCCTATCTGTCAAGCCTTCATTGGCTTCAGAAATTTGGAGAACTGTGTTAAATCCCTAAAAGCATCCATGAATTACTGAAAGCTAGCTGTCCTTCCAACAGCAGACTCTGGAGAAAACATGTATCTATGCAGGACCCATCCAGAGATACATGTAGAAACTCTCAGTTGTGTATCTCTAGATCCATATCAAGTAGATCTGCTATTTTAGATAATTTTTTAAAAATTGTTTTTGTTATTACAACCCCTGCATGAATGAAATTTACTTCAAAGAATGCAAATATTAATACATTGGTGGAAAGTTTCCAGCACTTCTTCATGTAGAAGTTATAAAGATACAGATTCCTGAGTTTGAGTCTGGTGAGGGTTATGTGATATAAATAAAGACTAATCTCAATTATTTAGATAGTGCTCTTCCAGTGCAAAACAATTGAAAATAAGATCAGAAAGAGCAGCAGTAACTGTCAGTTGTAACACCTAAAACCTGACTAAAAAATATGTAATTACCAGTGACCTTGAGCCAAGTCTCAATGACACTCAAAGTCCTCAGTGGGATTCGAGCTTCTCTGTGTGTGACAAGATCTCTGGTTGCCTGGGAGATCTCACTGAACAACTGGATCCAAAATTGAGCTCTTTTGCAATGCTTGAAGGGGATTATGGAGGATCATTGTTGTGGGGTGGGAGTTGAACTGATTTGTTTTAATGAACACCAGAAAAAGTTTACAAGACACAGAAAGAACATAGGATTCTTGTTTTTTTTAGAGGATGGGATTAAGGAAGTCACATGGCGGCCTTCCAAGATTCCTAGGAAATACGATGAACATTATTACAGCAATTAAAGCTTAGCCCAGGGCAATGAAAGGATCCTGAGCTCTTAAATTAGCAGGTTGTCACTTCAGAATGTGCAATTAACATGTGTCCCTTGAACTGTTTGCTATTTAATGTTTTTGTTCCATGCACTACAAACAAGGATTATAGGTCACATAGAAACTCAAATAATCAGCAAGGTATTTCCTGAGTTAAGGAATGGTAGATTACAGATTCCTTCTTTTTTTCCTTTCTCTGTTTTGGTCTGTGAATGGAAGACCTGTGAGCTTTTTGACAAATTGTGTACACTTCTTAGCAAAGTAAGGAAACAAGAAGTGTTTCATGGCATGGTCAATGAATAGAACTTTATTCATCAGGGAAACAGCTGGAGGATGTGAAGCACATCAGATATATCCAGGTTATTAACATTTCTTTTTTCCTTTGTTTCTTTGTTTAATTAAAGCAGAATACAGTAAGTTGGGGAAAAAAACAACCACCCTCTTTTTCTTCGTTCTATGCTCTTTCACATTATAGATATTTTAACAGTGATTGTCAGATTAAGACCTAATACAGTTTCAGTTTACAGATTATATCTGACTTCAATGTTCATTCTCAGCGTAATATTGCCACTATCGTATGCTAAATTATGACTCATCCAAGTTTAGGGTATCAGATAATGGAAATGGAGTGTAGAGGTATCCCCTATGCAGACAGCCCAATGTAAGACTAAAAGCATATTTGACATGACACAAAGGCAGACTAGTGTTGGAGGAGAAAAATCTGGATATAACACCATTAAGATTATTGCACTGTAATGCCAAGTATTATAGCTTAATGCAGGACTGAAAACCGAATTATTCTTTTCCATAGGGTTCCTCTGTAGCCCTTGCTGAACCCTTTTAATTTCCACTCCTTATGAGACCCTCCTTCTGCATCAACCAGAAGTTGTAAGGCCAGAGGGGTGTCTGTCTAAGAAGCAGTGCTCCACTCTTTCCATTAAACAGAGCTAAGCCATAGGGGGGCAGGTGGAGGGTCTCAGACAGTGACGGACAACAAAATAAAGGGAGACAGAAATACTGAGAGGAAGACTTTCAGTCAATCAGGAACAAGGATTTTTAACAGCTTGGTCCTCAAATATTACACAACATACTTTTAAAAAGGCAGAGGAGGTCACACTAACAAAAAGGACATATTGGTTGTGGTTGCCCCTTAAAGGCCATCTTGAAGACAATGCATTGTTCCCTTTTAAGTGTAAATAGATCTACTTATATTGTTAGAAGTACTTTAAAATTTGAGATAGACATCCAGATCGCACTGTTAGCAGATGCTTATTCTACTGAATACAACTGCAAAACAAATAAAATCAACTCTTGGCTTTTGTTTTAATAAAGATAAGAGACTAACAACAAAACCATATTTTCCAAACAGGTAAATATTTTCTGCTCAAAAGACAATGAAAACTTCTTTATACTCTGCTCTTTTAAGCCCAGAAAATTGTATTGCATAACAGGAGTTGAGAAGATTAAGTGATTTTCTTATTTCTCTTAGTTGCCCTTTATGCGTTTTTAAGATCATTATACAAATAGGAGCTGCCACCCCCTGACTACCCATTCTCCACAAGACATGAACTCTGAATTGGAACAGAGTGCAGTGCAGAAATTACTCTGGAAAAGAAATAACTATATCTTTTTGACAGGTCACTGAGGAAGTCCATAAAACACTCCAGCTTCCAGTGAGGTTCTTCCACTGATGCTATCCATAGTTTACTATCCTGTACATGACCCTCATCCTCCTGGGTCTCAGTACTCACTGATTTCCCATCTTCCTTTTGGGAGTACAAAGCTATATGGGATAGCTGTTTGCAGGGAAAGTCAAGCCAGCCTAGGAGAAACACAGACTGAACCAACATCTTCCCCATTTCCAGGACTAATATATTTTTCAGAAGGTTTGAATATTTCCACTTAAAAATTTCTTTTGACCATTCAAATACAGCAAACGTTTGGATTTTTGGCAGTCAATGGGTATAGGCTACTTCTCAGTGTAAATGTTAACACTGTATTTTTTTACAGTCGTCATTTTGTAGTTTAATGTCATACTGGTACTATCCTAAAAGCACGACACAACTGTAAATATCAGGAGCATATTTAATCTCTCTACTCCTTTCCCTGTACAAGACAGGAACCCTGGAGATTCTCAGTTAGGGGTAGTGAGGGATATAAACTAGGGGAAGACTTGTGAAAACAGTAAAGTGACTAGATTAACCATCCTTTTTATTTCATGTATAATCATAAGCATTGCAGAGAGGGAATAAGATTTATTCTTCTTAAGAGAAGAGGAGGCTGTAACATCCTGTGGGTAGCAGAATGGTTTCCCATAATCCACCCAGAGAATGACTCAAAAATAAAAATGAAAGCTACCCTAATAATGGAACCTGTGGATGGGTAAAGGGAGTGTACTGGTAGGGAAAATGCCCCAAAACCACTGACTTTGAAAAGACATTTAATTTTAGCAAGTAACTAATAACTGATAGGAAGGAAACTAGTGAAGGTCAGCAAGCAGCCTAGGATTAGTCAGTGACCATTGTGCTTGTGTTACAAAGGCAAAATAATTAGCTTCACCTTGACCCATAACTTTGTCAAGTAAAGACAGAAATAACAGCATTGGATTTGGTATCTGACATGACGACACAAGGCTTCCAGGTCTGGAGCTCCATGCTTTTCCATGACCCTTGCAAGCTCTAGTCAGGTCTCATGCATGAGGTGCTAGATAAGCTTGACTTATGGCAGAGCAACTTTACCAGCAAGTGAATGCACCTCTGACCCACAAGTGTGATGGTGTCAAAACCCATAGAAAAGGAGCAGGAAAAGCCTCCTGGACAAGGAACAGCAACATGAGGAGGCAGGGACAAAGAACCTGTGATCAGCTGTCCAACAGTGACATCTGATACTTCCGCAAAATAATCGTCGGGCAGTGATGGTGAAATGCAGTACCAATGACACATTGCCCCTCTCCATGGTGTTATACATCTGCTCTCGTACTCAGTAAGTTGCATGTGACAACACTCAAACCTGGTCTACATGGAAGAACAGAGCAATGAAATGTCAGTGGACTTCCATCTCTGGCAGAATCCCCTTTACAGCATAGAAACCTACCTGAAGCACAGCACATGGTTTTGATAGGTTTAGAATAATTTATTTATGCACAGCTATTGGTTGGCTCGTTAACTCAGCATGAGGGAGAAGGCTGGGCTTTAAGCTGATGAGCCTTGAGAGTAATGGCAAAGGTTTTGAATTTCTGAGAAGGAACTCAGTCTGAAGAAGACTTTGCAGACCTGAAGGGAGTGCTGCATCTCACAGTGCTAAACAAAAGAACACTTGCAATCTGCTGCACATACTACATGGAGGATTGTTTTGAATGCTTAAATTTTAACAGCTGGTAGATGGTATGGTTTACACATTCCCACAAACACACTGGCTTGTTCATCTTTTTGCACCTTAGATATGTGAAACTTAGATGCATGTTTGAGCTGTTTGCCAGGATTACGAATATATTCCAAGAGCAAAAGATATGCCTCCGAAGAGCAATTCCTTCCTATTTATATAGCTATCAAAGGGAAAGAAGATAGGTTTAGCCCAGACACAAATTTAGATTTCCAAAGGTATGTAAGGGGGCTACACTAGGAGTTTGGTGTTCCCTACATACAAATCAAAAGTGATTTGAGCTGCTTCTGTGAAATCTGTAAGTTACTCAGATATGGTACAATTGCCTTCAAATTATGTTTGATGAACAAGGAGTATGGACTAGGTTAAATAGTTACACATCTCATAAAAATTAATCTAGATACACTAAAAAATGCCCCAAACATAATTCCTCTTTTGTTAACAGTTTTCATTGATAAAGGTCTATCCTTACGCATTCAGAATGCCTGCACAGTGCAACTACCACCTGTCAGCTCATGTAGTCGCATAATGGTTTTAGACAACATTTGTCAGAAAATCAAACACAAGCCAGCTCCAGTTTATCTTCAGAGCGAGCTATTAAGAGTTCTTTGAAATACTGTTACAGGCTTCACAATGATAGCAGCTAGAAACGGAAATAACACATTTCATTAAGGAGTCTTTAACAACTCCCCAAATGTAGTCTATTCCATTTTTTTTACCCAACTGCACAAAAGGCAGCTGAATCATCCTAAGGATCTCATGTTGCAAGTTCTGAAAGCATAAGTTGTGCACAGGCACCTAAGCTACAGGAATTGTAGCCCACACAGCGATTAGCATGAGATAAATTAATCTGTGTCCTCAGCAGGCTGTCACAGAATCTTAAAAATGAGAGAAGCAAAGTTAAAGTATTGATAATGAATGACCTGCTCAGTCCCCCTCTATGTTCAATAGGTACAGTCAAAAGGATTGCACTCTTAATGTACTGTTATTTGACTAGCACGTGCTATTTTACCATGATGTTTTTACCACACATTCTGTTGTTGCCATCTATATTCACTGTTAGATTGCTGAAGTCAGTGATAGTGATAGTCAGTCAGTGATTTATTTTCCCATGAATAAATTAATTCCTGTTGTACTGTACCTAATATTATCATGGACATGAATTATGAAAATTACTTGTACTGAAACTAATATTATCACAGACTAATACTATCAAGACTACTTCAAGGACTGCAGAAAATTAATGTAATGAGTGAACAGGCATGAGGTACTTTCATTTAAAAAATCAAGTCACTGTCCAGGGATTTGTTTAATCATTTGTCCTTATACTTGCTTAATTCTTCTCAGAGCAGGGAAAAGTGTTCAAAATCTAAAGGTGCCCAGATCCAAACCATCTCATTGTCATGGTCAAAATGATCTGCATGCAGTCATGTTGCATTGCAAAATAAACCCTGGGGAAGAATGACAAAGAAAATGCTGGCAGGCCCACTACAGTAATACTCAAGTAAAGGGAAAGAGAGGGGCAATTTCTACAGATGTGTGTGCTCTTTTAGTGTGAAAGCAACTGGTGATTTACAGTGCCAATGCCTCCCACAGACACCTCGGACACATGTCAACAGCACAGATGCATTTTGCCTAAGGTAATGTGCAGTCCTGAGTTAGCTGAGATTATGAACTAGTGGAATTCTTTAACTAGCAAAAACATAACTTGCAAAATCCCCTTTTAATAACCGTTGCAAGAAACTGTGTAAAATTATCTACAGGATTTATTGAAGTGTTTAAGCACAACACAGAGTGATATCAAGTAATCTCTAAATGGTGAAGGTTTAGGGTTTGGTTCTAGATAAATGCATAGAAATCAGCAGAAAATGTAAAAACTATGCAGGCATGTATGTCTATGTTCAGTAACACACATAAACATTCACACATACATATGACCAATGAACATCTGTCTAATTCAGATGAAGTCAGCTGTCTGAATGTACATGAAAATGTGAAAACTCTTACAGATCCCTACTGCAAAATAAAAGTCTACAATTAAAACATGCATGTTAAAAACAAGTATTCCCAGCTAAATGAAATATATAATTTAGAAAGGCTTACTAATATTGAAAGTTTTCGTTATGTTTTTCAGTGTTTTTATCACATTTCTCTCTCCCCGTGTGTCTTACTAAGAAGACAGTTTTAAGAAAAGAAGTCTTGCTTAGTCCTTCCAAGCTTTTACAAAAGATAAAACCAAAGTTTTATTGGAGCTGGTGGAAGAAAGCCAGCATAGTGGAGAAATCTATATCAATTGGAACATTAGGATAAACTAAGTTGCTTGGAGTCGTTAACCTCCAAGTTAACTACTAAACTACTGTCAAGGACCAGTGTCTGTTTTCCTCCAAAGTTAGAACTGAGCTTTCATCCATCCTGAGTACAAAAAATACTGTTTGACTGCTTTGCTGCAACATTCAGCATCAAACTGAATGTTGCAAACTGTTAAACACTACTACAACCACAAACATAATAGCATTCAGTGTATACAAGAAACTTTAAGCAGATACTTACGGTAGCAGTGTTTCTCCAGGAGGCTGAGCACAAGATCATACTAGAATGAAAGGAATAATGTCACTGACCCAGTAAACTCTGGTTTAAAAGGCTGGCAGAGAAAGAAATCCAATGAGTGGTGTCGGTGACGTAGAGAAAGACGGGGGATGGGGGGTGGGGCTGGGGGGGAGATGAAATTCCAGTCTTTCTGGTCAGCTTTGCTGTAGTTTTCTCCGTACTAAAAAATCCACAATAAACACTCTTTTCTTGCAAGACTGCTCCTGACTGCAGAGTCCCAGAGTACAAACTCTTTTGGGCGCCATATGATATGGGCATTCTGAGATGCCTTGGAGCGTTTACACTCAACAGTGCTTCTGGCAGCCAGCCCCAGATCTTCCTTTCCCCTTCTGCTCGTAAAGTCTGTTGGGACTAAAAACTGAGCTCCTGTTAATAAGTTTTGCTCACTTTTTTCTCCCCATTTCTGCTAGTTTATTTCCTTCAACACACATGCATACATATATTTTTAGGTATTAAAATTTCATAGACAAAGAGATGACCTAAAATCTCTTCAGATCAATCAGTTTCCCCCCTAGGAGGGAAAGAGTCTTTACTGAAATACCGACATGATTAATTTCCTCCATAAGATAATAATGAAGCAGGTTTGATCTTATTTCAAGGTGACTGATGAAATTAAAATCAAGTGCATTAACAGCAAAGCATATTGCCTACTTATAAATGTGATACTTTTTATCACGTTTAATCACATTTAGTTCAAAATCCTGTTGCATGTTAAAGTATTCGAATTAACCTATATTCATTTAACTGACTAGTTGCAGTTGGAAGAAAGGAAAATCCAGGAGTATTCAATGTATTTTTTTTCCCATTCAGAACAGCAGGAAAGAGGAAGGATATAGGCCAAATCCCACCAGTTATTTAATACCTCATAGAATTCAAGATATCTCTCCAGCTTTCTGTCACGAGTTTCACACCAAATTTGCAGATTTAACTGGCTGGTGGGAGTCTAAGTAAAACTTGCTACTCCACAGCAGCTTGCTTGTGTATCCCGAGGAGTGAACTTGACAGCCCACATTTTCAGAGCACAAAGGCTGTGTTGCAGTCTCAATACAGGGTCAGAATTACCAGGAACAGATCACCCTACAGCTGTCTCAGCACAGGGACCAAAAGCGCTTTTGGACAAATAGATTTTCAGCCCAGCCATAGGTCATTGTTCCATACAGGTAGGAGAGGGATAGCTTGGGGAAAGCTACGGAGCCTCAGGTTCCCTGTGTAAACAGGGGCAAAATCTAGCACAACTGTTACTCTGTAGTGTGTTGCTTCCCCTTGCCCCTTCTTGAACAAGCAAGCTGGCTTTGACCCTCATGTGGGAACAAAACCTCATTATAAAAATGCAAAACTGAAGTCAACAGTATGAAAGAAAAGAACCAGCAGATGTTCCTATGGCATGACTTAAAGGCAAATGAAGAAAACGGATGACTGTTAAAAATTAAAATTAACTCAAATCTACACCATGTGTAATATGATACAATCTGGACTATATTTGCTTACATGAAAAAACAAACACTAGGCAAAAAAAAATTTCCTTGAGGTGCAATACTAGTATCAGAGTGCTATACTGTCCTGGGTTTCAGACCTGTAGTAATATTCATATTTTATCAAGTTTCAGAAAAACTTTAAATCAGTATTTATCTCCTCTGAGTCATGCAGATAGCTGTGGGTTAGCTTGTGTGTTTGCGTTTGTGCTTGCTGGAATGTAGCTTCTAGTTCACCATGATGAATGGCCTGTTGTATTGTACAGTGGCCTGGTTAGGATCATCAACATATCTGTACTTACAGGTTGATTTAAAAAGTGGCAGCTTATTTTAAAGTATAGTGTCTCTGACCCGTTAATCCTTAACATAATTTTAGAAGCTCTTTTCAAACCAGTTTGATTACTCCAGCAATGAACTTGGCATCTCATTTGTTATTGTACTCCTGAGTTTCAATTAATTTTTGCAGTCTGTCAAGGTCACATTATCTAAAGGATAGACTAAAATTACTGAACCTTTTCTTGAGAAATGCCAGAGCACTGAAGAGAAGACATGCCTTTTGTACACATACTCAGTCTTCTTATTTCACCATTTGTCCACACAGGAAAGAGAATAGTTCAGGTTCCTGTTAATGAAACTTAAGCAGGATACACATTCCTTCTTAATTAGTAGCTAAAATCATGCAGCATAGACAGTTGATATGAAGGTAATCAGTCAATTCTTTTCCGTAAGCTTTCTTTAACAAGGTATAGTCATAATCAGTCCCTTTCTTTCCAGGCTTTTATTTGGGAAAGAAAAAAAAAAGACTACCTGAGGCACAAAACAGGCAAGGACACACATACTCCCAGATCCACATGCACCCTGCATGCCCCACTCCCCATCTTTTTCATTTCGACTTGCATTGATGAGCAATGGCCTAAAGCATAGGTTGTCTGCCATCTGCACATTCAGACAACGCTCCTTCAAGGAGGATGAGGTTCTCAAAGTAACAAAAGACTCGTGCTCCTACCAAACCTGAAGGCTGTACATAGGAAGATCTGCTGAACTGTTGCAGGAAAAAGATGCAATTTTTTCCCAGGTACTTACTGCATGGCAGAAATTTTATTCTGTGAGTAACAGTACCTGGCTGCAGCAGTCCACTCTTCAGTTTCTAATGCAGGTTGAGGAGAACAGGTTGAAAGATTATGTTTAAAAGGGGGAGGATTAACTCTGCATTCTTCTTCTTCCCCAGCCTATATATATCATAGAATTATAGAAAGTCCTGAGTTGGATGGGACCCACAAGGATCATCAAGTCCAACTCTTGTCCCTGCACAGGACAACCCCAAATTCACACCATGTCTCCAAGGGTGTTGTCCAAGTGCTTCTTGAATAGCATCAGGCTTGGTGCCGTGACTGCCTCCCTGGGGAGCCTGTTCCAGTGCCTCACCACCCTCTGGGTGAAGAACCTTTTCCTAATACCCAACCTAAAGCTCCCCTGGCATATCTTCCTGCCATTCCCACCGGTCCTATCATTGGACCTCTGTCAATAAGGGTTCACTGTTCTCCTGGCTACTGCAAATGTGGGAAGGCCCCTGAATGCACTAAGTTATGTTCTTCTGAAACAGAAAAATGCAAGATCAGAAATGCAAGATTGGACAGTGAACAAGAAAATAAGGGTAGATATGTTAACAGAGAGCTGCTCCTGCAAGGGGCTGTCAATCTGCTAGGCTTGCATGAAGACTTCCCTAGTGGTTCCCACAATCAAATTCATAAGAACATGATAATTGTGTTCATACCATCAAAAAAACCAGCACACTTCCTATAGAAGAAACAAGGATAATCTGGGACTACTGTATGCTTGTGGCTGGAGTCACTGGCTATGACTTCTTTGCAGTGCTGTGCACTACCAGGACAACTAGCAGGGTAATGCCACTGCTCCAGCCTGTAATCTTCATCCACAATAACCCAGAGTTCACAAGCAAGAAGCTAATAATGACATTCACAACTAAATAGTCTACTGGTTATTTCCCCAGTTTATCCAAAAGTATTTCCTGTACCATCACCAAGCAAGTACTAGTCAAGATATTCCTTCAGTTCTATCATAGGAGACAGAGGATCTGTTGGTTATCAGGTATGACTAAGAAAGAAATATGCTTGATTTTCATGGTGCAAAGGAATTAATGTGTATAACAACAGAGGAGATAGTCCTTACTGCAAGGAGTACATCCACTTCCTCTTCCACTTCTGAGGCACTGAAAAGCCTCACAAAAGACCAAGACACCAGAAAAAGCTTCTTTGCTTGATTAAACCGTCACTCACCCACAGTCACCAAGCAGCAGTGATGCTCTGGAAAGGTTGTTGCAGTAGCAAATAGAATAGAGATGCCTACAAAGAGACATCACAGCGTGGGTCCTACATACCCTCATAGTTTGGTACATAGCCCTGAGTGGCTTGGTGACTTTCATGATGGTTTGTGGCTTCGAAATCAGGAGATTTGGATTCAGATGACACTAACCCCCTCACAAGCATGGGCATGTGACAAAGCAGCCCTTGAGATTTGGTAGTACAGTTCCGTGAGTGAAGAGCATCGGTTTTGGCTGCATTCCACAAAACATTCATGTCCTTCAGAAAGAAGACGACTGAAAATTACATTTTATCAAAGCCACAGAGTTCTGTGTGACATAGGTTTAACTCTCCCTGTAATCAACAATAAGAATGTCAAGTGGCATGTCAAACAGTGTGGCAAAGGTTTCTCTATGCTAATGAGTCCAAAATGATATGGCATCACACTGTTGATGTTTCTTCCCTGATAAGTATCAGAAAACATTCATTTCAAAGGACCATTGTCATAGAAACTTGCCAGCATTTTAAAGAACCTCTCAGAGGCCTAACCTTTAGGGAAATGTTTTCAGCTCCAGTGACAAACAATTGACCTCTTAATTAACGAAGCATGATATTGCTGTGTTGTCTGAAATAAGAAGCTGTGACCTAAAGGGAGTTTTAACCTGCATACACTTCCACTAAAGTGATAGAAAGGCAAGCTGTTAATCTTCAAGGAATGAGGGACATTACCCAGATCCATTCCACTGACAACAGCCACTCACTGAATACAAGAAAGACTGTGTTTACCCTACTGCAAGGCCTCAAACTAGCAGAAAAATTACTGTTTACTTCAGATTGCATTTCGAGGTTTAGTTTGGGTTAAGTTGCAGGGAGAACCTCTCTGCAAGCACAGCTGCCCTTCAGATTTGAACAGGTAAAGAACATGGCAGAGACATGCCTCCATGTCAAAATGTTTGCCTGATTGAGCATAACATCTAAAGTTAGAAAATCTGGATACTGGTTTCGGGTCAAAAGCTTTAGTCCAGCTTCCTGGAAAGCATTTCATGTCTCAGTTTTCCTATTAAATGAATACTCCACTCACCTCAGTCATGTTAAATGACCTGATCCATTGATGCTGAAGTTGTATCAAAGTTATCTGAATGCATGATTACTCTTAAGAAGTCAAGATTATTAAACACTGAGATTCTCAACTGGAATATATTACAGAGAATAACAAAGCTATTTATTTCACATATAATGGAAAATGGTTGGTTTATGTTTAGTAAGATTCCTCACTAAAATAGTCTTTTGATTATAATAGTGTAGTCTTTCGGCAAAGAACAATGGAAAAAAAGAGAGCCAAGGTGCTATTTTTCCTATATTACAACAAATAAAAGGTGTTTTGTTAATAAATCTGGGAATCTAGATGAATCATTCTTTGGGTAAAGTCAGCAATTCTACAAAATTTGACTCATACCTGCAAAGCATTCCTCTCCCAAACTGTCTGTAGCTGGGTCCTTAACATTTGAGATTATTACAGGAAACCTGGTACAGTGCAAAACTCATCTTTACAGTAAACCCTATGTTATCAAATGAGACATCACTTGCTTTTGCAGAGTTTCTTGCAGAATTATAAAATAAACTAAACATCCTTGCACAAGTAACATTTGTCCTCATTTTGTGCAGATAAGTTCATTAGGAGCTCTTCCCATATTTGTTTAAAATCACAGGAATCACAGAATCGTTTGGACTGGAAGGGACTTTCAAAGATCATCTAGTCCAACCCAATATTTACTGCAGTAATGTAAATGCACATCAAAAGTCTTAAGCCCCACAGACAGTCACCGTAATAGCGTCTTCCACAGGCTATATCCCCATTTTCAAATCTACAACAATGCAAATTTGAAAACATTGCTGCATAGTTCCCTTTGCTTCTCCGTAAGAAAAATGGAGCACAGCTCTATAATGGTGCCCTGCAGGCAAGAGGGCTGGGAATTGTGTTTACACATTAGGTATTTGGATACAATAAGAAAGGGTATGAGGAATAAAAATCAAGTGCAAGCTGAATCCGTAGTCAGTAATTGACGTAATTTTAAAAAATCTTCTCTGTTTTCAGTAATTTCAACTCAATATATGCACTATGTGTGAAAAAAAGTTGTCCGATATTTGATTTAAAAGCAAACAAAGCATTGTGTCACAGTTGATAAATAAAAGAAATAACTATTAATTGAACCTCTTGTAATGAAACTAAAATAATCCACTTCAGGGTTGGATACAGGTCCATGGAGTAAAGCCATGTATTAAAATGCAACAGGTGTTAACATTATAGTATTTATTAATCTCATACAACTTTTAAAGAAATTACTCTAATGCATTAATGTCTTACTGGAGCACAGCTGTCAGGATATCAAATGCACTGTCACTGCCAGCTGCTTCATTGGAAAACAGATGCAGAATATGTGTAATAACAAAGCCCTTGATCACAAAGACATTCAAGTTTTTGACCACAGAAGAAGCACTAAACATACAGTTAAGAATGGCATTCTGGAAAATCAAACAAATAAAAGGTCCTACAACAAGGCAGCGCAACAACATTTGCTTTGTGTCAGGCAGATCCAAAAATCAGAATGTTGTCTGAAATGGATATTTGAGGCAAAGGTGAGTAGCATTTTCAGTAAAATGAGCAGCTTCATCGAAAAATCCATACTTAATGCTATTCGCCTTATTTTTACACAAAATTCTTCACATCTTGGGCTAGACCCTCAATTATTGCAGAGAAACAGTGAATGGACCTCTTTAAGGGTTTCAGCCCCTGCAGTCGTTGGACTGAGTACACCTAGAGCACATCACCACCTCTAAGGTTTCTTCATATTATACAGCTCTAAGGGTCAGCATACACACTGCAAATCATAAAAACACCTCTTCATAGTCATGGCTTTCTTTTCGGAGATGTGAGCAGGACTAGACACAGCTAGCTGCACAGCAGCAGAGTCCTCTCTTCATGCCCTGTAGGCAGCCTCACTGCAGGGTGCATAGCCACAGGTGTCATGGGACCATCAGAGGTGGCTTGTCCCTCATTGGATCAGGATAGTAGAGATACCTAACAACGTGGTGGGAAGAGAAACTCGGGCTACTACTGTTCTTGCAGAGCATCCTCTGCAGCGTTTAAAGGTATGTTTGTGTGTTTAAGTTTCACCACAGAATTTCTATTCTAGAAATTGTAGTTATGAATACTTGTACTCGTGTTTCCAGTATCTATAACAGTATCAATTCTTCCCATTTCCCTTCCAGGCTGCTGCTGTATGCTGCTTATCTAGGGTAAAAATATAGAAGTTGGGTTTTTCAAAACTTCAGGTAGCATAGAATGAAATGGTTGGCAGCAGCCAAGATGACCATCAGCCTTTCTAACTTTTGAGCGTGGGGACAGTCTGGTCTGTCACACAGGTGTCACACATAAGGCCCAGGATGAACCCTTTTCCATCCCTACCTGAGACAACCAATATGCTCACAGGGGGCAAAGACAGGTCTTAAGCACCACAAAAGCCCCCAGACCACATAGCACTGTGTGGTCTGTAGATGGGGAATAGTTCTCATAGTTAAATGTCTATCCAATTTACTACAAACCAAAAGCTTTTAGGAATATTACTTCATTGCCATTAAAATAATATCAATGCACTCAGAAAAGGTTCCTTACTTGTTTTAACTGAGATCAATCAAAGTGAACTTAATAAGGCTCTGAACATTTTTATCCAGAGTCTTTGAAAACTGAGCTTTTTGTGGGGCAAGGCCTTTATTTTGTCTTACACGCATTTAGACCACAACTGGATTTTCATCTGTTAAAGCTTCTAAAGTTTCACCCACTTTCCTTGTTAGGCTTACAGTACCAGTGACTATGAAAGACCTGAAAAAAAAAAAAGTTTTCCCAACAATATAATCTATTTTATTTCCATTTCTGCAGGAAGTTGCAAGTTCTGCAAAGGCAGAATGCTTCCTGGAAGCATAATCAGGTAGGACTAATACAACTCCTGACCTCATACAGTAGCTCCAGTAAACCTATACATTTTAGTATACTGAAATCATCATGTGCTTATCCTTGCCTGTGCTACACACAGCATTCAGACTGAAACCTGAGAAAGCTAACCCTCATAAAGAATTTCCCTTCCCTCAGAGGTCTACATTTTTACTCACAGCAACACTTTAATTTCTGTGACAACATATTCTGAAACCATTGCAATCCCTAACTGTTTGGAAGGTATGCTGAAGTCTTTAAGCACATGGTGGTGCTTTAATCTGCTACAATCCTCTAAAAAGATTATTTTCTGAAGAATTTTCATATCTTGGCATTCGGCCAAGGTATTATTAAGATGACAGTTTAATTAGAAGAAATTGAAGGAGCCTTCTGAGATATAGGAAGAAAAGAAACTCCACTTATATGCCCTAGAGAGGGCTTGGGGAACTCTAGGAAGGTGTGTTATTTTAATAACAACAGTGCCAGATCTGGTGCTTGCTTGCAAGGAATGAAATTATCAACTGCAAAAGTGAAGCTCAGACTTCTCTAGAAAATTGTCACTTCACATGCAGGTATTCCTCTGATCTTTGTACTTTAACACCAAAGCCCAGTTGTGGCCCATGCAGTATCCACTGTTGTCTGGGCAGATACAGACCTGAGGATGGGAAGTATGCAGGAAGGTAGGAGAGATTGGGCAACCTGGGACGTTTGAAAGATAAAGCCAAAAAGAAGAGCAGAGGAGTACAGAACAAAGGCTACATTAGAAAAAAAGATCCTGAAACCCAAGCACCGGTTATGGCCTACAGATCCATCTCATACAGCCAAAGGCACACCTTTAGTTTTGTATTCTTACTGAATAACTTGCCAGTGTTAAGCTCTGATCTGTTGAGGACAAAGAAACACTTCCCTAGTGTGACACAGATGTACAGACAGATAAAACCCAGCAAGAATTTGATAAGAAATAATGCAAGTAATGCAATTAACTCAGGTCAGTGGAAGCAAGGAATGATTTTTCCTTCTTTTTTGATTTTTTAGAGATGACAGTAGATAATACAAGGAGAAGGAGAAAGTTGTCAAGCAAGAACTTCTGAATGCCTGAGAAAGGGTCTTGAATAAGTGTTTTGAGTTGTATTAACTTCATGATCTTCCACCTCTAGAAAAGGAAATTGTAAAACACATACCACAAAACACCTATACAAGTTACCAAGAGCAGAGATTTATCTAAAAATGTAGCATACAGTCACATCTGTAGCTGGTAGCATTTTTCTTATTTTAATAAACCCAATTCTTCCTTCTTTTCCTTTTCCATTGCTTTTTTTCAGGTCTTTGTTTTTCCAAGCCTTTAAATAAACAGCTTCACTTAAGTTTCTCCCAGAAGTGCGCAGGTTTTATTCTCAGCATCTGTTTCTTACTTAAGCCACTCCTGGATTTTTACTGTGTAAACTGGTTAGCTAATATATTGGTTTCTTAAACCTCTGTGCTAAAATTTGGATGCTTAGATGCTTTCTCCTTGAATTGGATCAACATCTACTGCTAGTTCTGGTTTCTTGTTTAGTTCTTTTTCAAAATTCCAACTAGACAAGGTGTCAAAAGTCATTCCGTTTTCTTCCTGCACTGGCAAGAGGGTGAGGCCAGTAAAAAATAATAATTAAAAAAAAATTAAAATAAATAAATCAACTTTGTTTAAAACCTGTTGCAGCTGAGGTTCTTTACAGAGTACCAGTGAATGATAATGTGAGGTGTCATTTCACTTGAAAGTTTGTCCAAACCAAATTTGAAAATAGCCAGACTAGGTCTGGCTGAAAAAGCACAAAGGAAGTGTCTCAAGGACTGCAGTGTATTGGCCAGAAGCAGTGGTGTTTACAGAGAGGGCTGGGTGTTGTGGAAGCACATAAAATCAGCAAAGTGTGACACAGAAAATTCTCCCATTTTTCTGACTTTCCCTTCCCAAAGGTCAAGGGTTAGATTCAAATAGCGAGAGCACTAAATCACAGAAATTGAGCCAGCTGTGATATTTTGAGGCCACCAGCAAAGCTCATGTAATCATAAAACCATAGAATGTTTTGGTTTGGAAGGGACCTTTAAACATCATCTAGCCCAAACCCCCTGTCATGGGCAAGGACATCTTTTACTAAATCAAGTTGCTCAAAGTCTCATTCAACCTCATCTTGGTATGGATTTCACAGGATGGGTGGGGGGCACATCTCAAGTGTTGGAATTAGACTGAAATATCCAATTACTTTATTCATCCATCCATACAGACAGAAAAAAGAGGAAGCATCTCCCCCAGAGTCTGGGCAGGTGATTAGAGACTTACTCAGCCTTAACAGTGGTAGTGTGCAGGGACACAACTATTAAAGTAAAGGGTGTATGCACCTGAATTTGAATTGCCCATCTCAGTCCCTCACAGCTTTTGCAAATGGCATATTCCAGACTGAATTCAGAGTCAAACAATAATCTCAAAAAAATAACCTACCTAAAGATGAAAGCTGTTCAATGTTTTGGAAGCATCTGTGTCCACAAGCCCAAAGGAAGCTTCACCTGCAGGGCACCACCGCACTGAGCAACCACTCCCTGGCTGGTGCTGAATCAGCTCACTTGGCACCCACTGATGTGCACCCCCACCAGCATGGAGCGTTGCCCTGGAGGATATACCCTGCTTTAAGTAGAAATAATGAGCTGAGGCATTACACTAACACTCACTGAGACCTGCAATGGCATCCATCCCTGCCCTGAAGCAGGGTCAGTGGAGGAGGTGGCCTCAGTGCTCCTCAGCAACTTCAGCACAAGAACCACTATAGTCACCAGGCTATTTTCCAGATGCAGCCAAAACAGCTGAGGGTTTAGAACTGAAAAACAGCATGAATTGAGCTTTTATTCAAAGCAGGCAGCTCTACTTTAATCCACAAACACAGGGCTTTGATCTGACACGATTAAAATCTTTACCAAAAAAATTGAATTGTGAGCATAAAGAGTTTTCCAATGGTTGATCGTTTGTTCATTTCCAGAAAGATGCTCTTTTGCCATTCAGACTAAAGACAGTGCCCAGTAAGATGAAGTTCTGCAAAATTGAACTTTTTGTAGGTTTTGAGGAGAGACAATCCCTTCCTCTGCAGACATTAGTATTAACAACCCTTCCTTCTTGGCAGTTTAGCCTGTCAACACTCATAGCAACATTATTGGCTATTTAAGGAGACTTCAAAAACTGAAAACCACATTTTGTTAAATACCCTTGTGATAAAAAAAAAGAAATATTGCAAAGGTGTAAGCTGCACTTGAAGTTGTTTGGGAAGAGCAGAAATTTAAATGTGCATCATAGGATCACCATCATAACATGTACCAAACTCCTTTTCACTAATGTTCAAAGTTTGAACCAGTACAAGCCAAATGCCTCACCAGTGGAATTTACTGAACTATTCAGTCTTGCAGCCAGTAACTTTATTAAAACCAACCAATGCAAACAACAACAAAAATCCTATTAAGAGCCTAACCAATAAGTGTAGTTTGATCCTTTTAAATCATAGACTCAGGTCACATATGTAATTATACAGAATGGAATGAAACAGGCAGTATCAAAGACCTTTTACCTGTGGTGACGGATACAATCTTGGCTCATGGTCTTTATAACATACTGAATTTCACTACTTCGAGGTTCTTGTGTCTGCTAATTGCTCTTTCATCCTAAGAAAAGGTTGAAGTAAATGAGATTGGAAGCATAATCATAGAGAGGTTTGCCCCCCCTTTTTTTTAAAAAAAAAAACCCTTTTCTCTGTTTTTCCATGCATGCAAGATGAGAAATTTGAGCATGGCTGCTGTGTTGGGGAAGGGGGGAGATATTTCATAAGTGAGGATATTCTCCAGTGAGAGCCATTTAAATGGGAACCAAGGTTACAGGAAAAGCCATCCAAATGTTGCTCAAGCATCCTTCCCTTACTGAGTGTTTAGACCAAATGCATGCACCCACAGTGTATGTCCCCCCACCATCAGCTTCAGAGCGAAGAAGCACTGTAGGGTCCTACAGTTGGAAGACACTTTGTGTACTGTGTATATCCTGGGAAAGGCCAGATCATGGCTGCTAGGGCAGCACTTGGGTCATGCAAACCAGCACCAGACACATATACTCTCCCTACATGTCCTGAACTGGCCCCAGATCATGTGGCCATACAACACCACAGTGGAAGACCCTGGACCTTGACTTGGGTGCACCCATTTGGGCACAAAAGGAGCTGAAACCTGGTGGTAAATACGAACGTAGTAGGAGCTGGATGGGTCCTTGGGGAGCTCAAGGCTGAGGAGCAGGCTGCCAGCAAGAATGTCAGCCTTAGCAGATCTGGCCCCTGTGAACATCTGCAAACAGCACTCCCTCCTCAGGCACAACCTGGGCTGGTCTGGCTTCCCAGTATGAGAGGTCTCCTGTGAATGGGTAGGACTGACTGGGGCAGGGGTGGAGGATGAGGAAACAGCTGGCAGTGTGTGTTTCTTTCCTTTCAGCAAGCCTGCTCCCTTCATTTACAACCCTGCCATAGCACTTTTACAGAGAATTAAGGTGTCAGCTAACCTCATCCTTCAAAGTCTTAGCTCAAACATGCAAGCAAGCATATGGCATTTTGCTTGTGGCTGAAGAAGGCAATGACTTACATATGCTGGTAGCTTACTTACATATCTGATCTGAGAAAAAAATGTAAAACTGTGTGGCACTTAGAACAAAAAAAAGTATTGGAGGGAGAGGAAGTTCATTAGTACACATGAGGTAAACAAATTTGTACTTTAGCAAATTGGGGGGGGGGGTGTGTGTGTTGGTATTCTTAAGAAAAATGGATCCTTCACACCCTTGATCTACTGTATCTCCCTAACATAGCTGACTTCCCCCCCAAAAGGAGGCTTGCAGAAGCAGAGAACTCCTTAGTAAAACTTTTCTAGCCTCCAGGCAAGTACAGTGAATTACGTCTGTAAGCCTTACCTAAAGTTTAAGGGCAAGTTCTTACCAGACCTTAGCATTCAGTATAAACTAAATGTTGACTTTAGTATTCCGTATAAGCTCAATTCAATAACAGCCAGAAAATCCTTCTCACTTCTCCCACCTGCCTTTTGCTTTTTTCTCCAGCACTATGGAGGATACTGACCAACAAGACACCAGATAAAATATATTGTCTGAGTAAAAACACTACTTTTTTGGTCTCTAATACTGTGCCTTTATTTCCAAAGCTGACCTGGGTTACATGCAGGACAGTTGAGACACTTAACAGGAATGTTATAAAGAGGGATGCAGGCAGGCCACAAACCCACAGAGTTTTCATCATGTTTGGGGTGGAAGTCCACCTCCACTAAAGCCAGCAGGAGCTGTGACAATGACATTAGCGGATTTACCCTTTAGGATCAGGCTTTAGCCCTTAGGATTCACAGATTTTGATTGAATACAGAGGAAACAAACATATCAAATTATTAAAGACCCTTTAGATTAACCACTCTTTTTAAAAAATCTTTGTACAAACCAACAGCCTCAGCCAAACACATTTTAGACGTCTATTTCCGGAGTTTTTATTGTAAGTAGTCCAAACTAATTATACCAATAACAGAAAGTTATTGTGTTTCAAGCAAAAAGGGGAGGCGGGGAGGTGGAAGGTCTCACTGAATTTATAATAAATAATTTAAAAATCTTAACTGAAACTAATGTCCTGTTTCTTCTGTATTAGTGTGTTCAGCCCACATTTTCTCATTCCCAGTTGACATACAAGTCACAGATGTAATCCTCTGGAGTCTCATTTCTACCAATTGCAAACCCATGTCCTGACTATTTTTAGCACCTTCCTCTTTGCAGGAGTCTCACACAGTGTATCCACCTCAGTCTTGTCAATACCAGACAGGGCAATGAAACTCTCACATATGGCAATTTGCAGTCCTGTATTTGGATGTCATCATGAGATACTCTGATTTGCAGAGGTGCTGAGCATCTGGCATCTCCAAACTGCTGGTGCCAGGTGTTAAGGGTTTCAAGTGGCAATATCACACCAACAGAGGCCTGACAGCAAGACCAGTCAGTATTCTCATAGTCTGTACATTTCAAAGCATTTACTGGCAATATACATTAAAACTAAAATGTTTCTGCTTAGAAAACTTCAGTTACCTTCATTTTAAACACTAGTCAAACAACTGCCTATCCTGCAGGGCAAGTGACCAACCCATAGTCTTGCAAGGAATTAACATTGTCTAGGTGGATCTTTGCACTTCACATGGAGCCTCACTGAAATAAAGTTAACCCATTCAGAGTTTATCATGGGATCCAAGCCTTTTCATTTACTGGCAATTCAATAGAAATATTATTAGCAGTACCTTGTTTTGCAAGCAAAGCAGAAATCCTGCCAGGGCCACAAACCCTGCCAAATGGATTATTAATTGCATTAAAAAAATCAGGTGCAACTGCATAATACCGTCCAACAGAAATGCCTTTCACTTTGTGCTGCATGTTGAGGGATGCCCCTGTGCTACCTAGCATTTAGCCAGGATCCAGCAACACAACAGTGTTTCCACTGCTCTCTCATTTTGCTAAGCTGAGCTCAGGCAGGCAAGAGCTAGAAACCAGACAGCTCATCCCTTTCTGAGTCTGTTTCACGACAGATGGTTACAATCAGCTTTTACTGGTAACAACAAATGAACAGTGGTGTTTAAATTCTTAGCATCCTCTAGATAACATCTAATGTAAACAGAAGTAAATTGCATATAAGAAATGTCTTTAAATGTATTTAAAGGGACCACCTCTACTTTAGCATTCCCCTCTGAAACTGAGAGCATGAATTCTCAAATATCCACAGTTCAAGGGGCCCCAAGTTTGCATCTTGCTGGATTAACCAAACCAGTTCTTGCTAAAAGCACTGCACATACTGGAGATGACAGGATGTGGAGCATGTATGTCACCCTCCAAAAACAAAGTGACTGCCAGAGTAACTATTCATGCTGGCTTTGCACAATTTATTTTGATTTTATAATGAGAACAATCTCTTTTCACTCCCTGTAGCAAATATATTGATAAGATTAGGAAGCTTGTGTTAACAATCCAGATGACTAATTAGTATGCCATTCTCAGCCTTTCTAAAACCAGATACTAGTATACTGAACAGTGTATTTCTGAAAGACTGGGGGGAGGTAAGAGGAGCAGAACAGGAAAGTTCCCTAAAAAACGGCTAATAACTGCAAGTGTCAACAGAATTGACACCCATTGCATCATTTACAGTTTAATGGCAAAAGGAATTAATTGTTTAGGAAATTAAACTTACTACTTATTGCAAAGAAACACTTGTTGGGTTTTGGAGGGTTTTTTTGCTAATGCTGCTTCATAACCCTTTGCTGGTTACACTGCTGAAACATTTGCTTACTTTGGAAGAAATTTACCCCTTCGCCATGAGAATAGTATTTCCCATAATTGTCATTTAGCACAGGGAGCTCAGAGGTCAGAATATTTTTTTTGTAGGAATGCCAAAGTAGGATTTTGTTTGTTAACTTGCAGTCTTAATTTACCTGCTTCTTCATTCTCATCCTTCTATTCCTATTTCCCTTAGGGTATGTGAAAAAAAAAAAAAAGAAAAAGAATAGTAAGTTCAAATTTTGGGATTTTAGTTAAAGAATTCTGCAAAGATGCAAGTGTAAGGGTGAGACAACAGAAACTGGGAATGAAAGAGGTCTACTGCAGCAGGAAGTCTTTTCATCTTTGATCAGAACATCAGATCTTGGCTGCTACAAATTACTTTAAGGTATACAGGGAACTGGCAAAATTATTTTCTCACTAGAGTCAAGAAACTGAAAACCCAGGAAAAAAGATGTTAAAAACAGGCTTTTGGGAAATTTTTGGTGCTTTTTTCAGCTTTTTTTTTTTGACTTTTTATTTCAACTTTTTTTAAGCTTTGCTAACAGCTTTTTATCCCGATTTGTAATAATGGTTTGGCTAATACCTTGAAATGTCTTCCTGTCAGTCAAAGAATAATTGCTGACAACACACATGTGAGCCTTCCCCATGGCCAGGAAATCCTTCACCAAAACAAGCACAGAGCAGAGCAACTATTCCTGATGCTTCTTAGGAAAGAAAACAACCAAAGAGATTCTTCTTAAAAACGGAGAGGTAGGTTGAGAAGAAGAGGTCAGCTGTTTTTAAAAGACTGGAAAGCTGAAAAATAGGTTAAAAAGCTGATCTGAAAGCTCTTTTGTGGGTTATATTTCAGTACACCACAAATTAATGTGATAAAGATAAGTAATGTGATCAAAGCTTTTGTTTCCTATGCAAAACAATTAAATTAACTACAAACTGCAAATTAACAACTACAAAACAATTAAATTTTCTACTCAAATTTCACTGCATAAATTCCTTTCAGTGCATTGGTGTTCATGAACACATAAAAAATCACTTAAGATGTTTGTTTTGCAGCAAGAAGAATGTAGGTTGATGAAGTGACATGTTGATAACGCAGCATGATAAAGTAAACATGTTTATAGTCCTCTTTTGTGTTCCTGAGCAGTGGTTGGATCTCTCCACCCAATTCAGTACAGATGCATAGTATCCTCTTGAAGAAAAAGCACTTGTTAATAGGATATCCAGTTTAAGTTTCACATGGACTAATCATCCCAACCATATTCTGCCTTTAAAAAACATTCAGCAAAATACCTTCATGGCTTTGTCTCTTTTTTCAAAATCTCTAGTAGATTATTTTTTCCAGAATTGAAGGAGCCACCAGATTCCGTACATTATTTCTACTGCAGCCCTAGAATTTAGAGCAAAATAAAAGCAGGGGAACAAACCTAAATGTAGACAGAAATGCACATATATTTCACTTGCAGCAATGCTATTGCTCCTTGCATTCTTCTGAATCGGTTTCCTTGACCGTAACATTAAGTTCCTGTTGTTCAAAGAAAGTCCTCCCATTTTTTCAAATCACACCCAGTTGGTGTGATGGACATAGCTAGTCCACTCCAGGACTGTGGTCTCCACACATTGTCCTGGTTGTAATATCCACCTTTTGTGAGATGTCTTCTTAGAACTGAAGTCTAAATGTGTTACGTTACTTATCTTGCCAGAAGATCAAACGGAAAAGTCACATTATCTAGCCTGAGTTAATAAAAATACTCCATGTTTAGCACAGCCAGAGGCAGCTAGGTTTACACAAACTGCACTGAAACCTCCTCTCATCACAGGCAGCTGGTAGAGTATAATAACAGCGTGTCCCAATCTATTCTGAAATCACAGATAACCATAATAGCATGTCTCCTTTAGATCATATCTTAATACACTTTAATTGTTTTAGTGAAAACTAGAAGTTTTCTTAGGGTGACTGGACATTCAGGTTCCCAAAGCATCCAGCATATGAATTCCCTCTGTCATTTTTACCATGCTGTTCATTCACCATTTTCTTCAAAGGTAAATGCAAAGGCTTGCATTTGGTAACAGTGATATAGAAAGAGTGTTAGGACCTCTGGTGCAACTTGCAGCATACAGAGAGAGCATACATTAGGAGAGTTAAAAAAAAAAAAAAAACAAAAACAAACCACAACAAACTTTCCTGTGTTTCTTCTGACAGATGCTTAAGCCGCCAAGACATCCAGAAAATATACCAAATAACAGCTCCATTAATAATTTCCAGTGCATTGCAGTTTATTAATTAAAGTTTTGCCTGGACAAGCATTTAAGTGCTTCAAAAAAATTCCTTTTTCTGTAAGGCTTAATGCACAGAATAAACTTAAAATAAGGCCCAAAAGATACTAAACTAAGCCAAATTCTGTGCTCCCAGCTAGGCATTAAGCAGGCAGCATTACCTTGAGCTTTAATCCTACATTAATGAAATACTGAAAGGAAGGACAAGCCAACAGTGATTAAAATAACTACAAGTAAATATTTGGCAGACTTACAGAATACAGTTAGGGACACATAGCTGTTAATATAGAACACATACCTGTGTAAACTGTTATTTATTAAAAGTGAGCCACAGGTAATGGAGACACAAAGCTGTAACCTTAGGGTTGCCAGAAGCTGCTATTCAATAGGTACTGAATGCCAATACACATGCTATTCAATATATGGTGCAATTGTATTGGTGCTTAGACACTCCCAGCAAGAAGATCCCTAGACTCCATCAGCCTATGAGGATAACTGTGTCTCTTAAACCTCTCTTGAAGTTAAACAGGAGTCTGATATAATGGCTAGTGGGTTTTCTACTAAAGCCACTGCTGTCTCACTTCTGAAACCTTAGCATTTATACCATGCAGACAAAAGGATTATTTTTTACTCTTAGGACTTTTCTTCCTTGGAAATAGCAGTGATGTGTCCAAGTGTTGGAGTCTGGATCTGAGTCTGGGGTTGGAGAAATGCAAAGCTCCTGGAGAGTTACAATGTTCCTGCGGTAGTTCTCCCTGGTAGTCTGTGACTCACAGGGCACAGCTTCAGAAAGGTGGCAGAACAGGGAATGGATTGACTGCTCTTCTCTCATTGGGAGCTTCACATCAATTCCAGAGGCAACAGCTGCTTTCCATGGTAACAGAGAAATCCATTCACATGCAAAGATTTGCTTACCTCCATGCATCACATTTGTAGTCCACTAAAGCTTAAAAGGGGCAGAAAAGAAATGCAACAGAAGCTTTTCACTCATCACTAGGAAATGTATTGAAGACACTTCAAAATTTTTAAAATCAGAGAATATCAATACCAGAGATGTGTTTTTAAGTAGCTGATATGTTCCAGCCCTGAGGAGACCACCATTTAGGACCAAGCAAAAAGGTCATCAAAAGCTGCTAAACTACTTAGCTCATGTGGGGTGTTATTGTGTTCAGTGGGTCTCCTGTCCAAGGATTTTATGTAGTACTGCATCTAGTTTTTGTCAAACAGTTAGAGAAAGTTTCTGCTTGCTCAGAAATGCAATTTTCTTGAAACAAAATAGTTGGGATGTTGCCAGACAGTTTTAGCAGTCCAGTTCATTCTGACCCAGAATTACCATCTTCTAAAATGGACAATAACAAATACTCTCCATTCTAATACTAACATTTACTACCATTTAAAAAAATTGACACAAGCTTCCCATTAGCAAAAAATCCTGAGTAAGCACCCTATTACATTCTACATTTACTGATTCTGAAGGTCATTAAATAAGTCCTGTGAACTGACGCATTTCATTTCTCTTTTTCCCAAACTTAGAATAAACAAAAAATGTTTCTTACTGAAGAACACCACAGAGTGAACCCAACCTAGTAGCAGTAAATTGTCTTAAAGGGCTGTCTGTTCTTCCCCATTCAGATGAGTCTATATACATACTTGAGAGATTTCAAGCATGGACTATGCAAGGGCATATGAGGTTCGCATCACTGCCCACACCTTGTCTGGTGCCGTAGTAAAGCAATTTGTTCTGTGTCAGTAACAGCATTCATGACGTTGTACTGATAAGGGGGCCTAGGATGTGATTTATTTCTAGAGCAGCAGCTGAAGATGAAATTCCAGCTGTGTTACATCCTCTTCGCTAAACCAGCTTTAAGTTACAGGCAGATCCCTGCAAAAGGCAGAGAGATACTGAAACGATGAAAAAGAAAAACATCTCCAGAGACACGGCACTTCACAGGCTCCAGGGCACTTGGCAGTCAGCTTGGCTTGGCTAATGGTCTTCTGTGTGACATGGAACATACGGTTTTCACAGTTAAAATTTTCTCAAAAAAGTGTATCAAAAGATGGGAATATTAAACCTTAGGCAGCTTCATTCGGTGAAAGGCAAAGGAAGGGAAAGGCAATATCTTACCTGGCAAGGGCTAAAACAACCCCAAAAGTTCTTACTGGACCTGGAAACTGAAAATTGTAGCTAATGGAAAAAAAAATTTCATTGTAGTGTGCCATAGACTCCCATCTACGGAGAAATTATTCCAGAGTCACACAGTTGACAAAAAGGAAAAAAGAAATCACCACCACCCATCCCCAAACACACTTTGGTGGGTTTCCACACCTTCCCAACTTGTTTTATCTGGGAAAAAAGGACTCCAGGGCATATAATGGTTGTCTGTTTAGAAGCAGTAAATGGCCACATTGCCTGCTAGGTATAAGCTTGAATTCACCATTTTCAATTGTCCATGTAGAGCCTGCAAACAGACTCAGGTAGGAACCAGTCTCTGCCTCCTATCTGATGTTAAAGAGAGAAGCAGCATAGGCAATAAGGGAGTTTTATTTCAAATGCAAGCATCAATGCTAAGAAAACACACCACTGCAATGCAAATCCATAACCAGTGTTTGAGCACACTGACAATTGCCCTCTTTGTTGGTTTTTTGCTCAAAAAGATCAACTAGAACTTCTCAAAGCAAGAGTCATTGCTAAAACAATGCACTTGACCTAAAATCATAACCAGAAATGGCTAAGACACAGTGGATAGGGCTCACTACCCTAAAAAATCTTTAGTCCAACTTAGGTACCATTTATTGAAAAATTCAAACTCGGCAGCTAAAATCTGTCGAAGTTTTCAGCAAAAGTTAACAAGACCCTCTTTTGGACTTTCCCTTCAGTAAGTATTGCTAGCAGATATGTCTATCATTTACACATAACCCTTCACATAAACACAAAATTCAGTTTGGTCAATGATGTCTTACACGGTGAAATAATTCACATGCCAACACAGATCCTAATAAAACCAGTTTGTTCTAGATGTATATCTGAGAAGAAAGATCAGCCCCTATCACCTTCAGAAAAAAAAAGAGATCAGCAAGCAAAGCTGGCAGGTGTGTAGTTTGCAGCAAGCCCAGGTAGTTAAACTAGGGAACTCAGTGCTAAAGGGTGAAATAGACCAGAGCATTTTGTACAGATTGAAGTCCATGCAGGTTAATGGAGAAGAAATCCACTGAGCTATGATGTACACAAAAACCACTCTGGCTCAGCACAATGTGAATGGGAAAGACCAAAGGCTTGCACAGCTCTGAGGGCAGGAAGAACAAAAGGCTGAAATGTCATGTAGTTGTCTCTCTGTTTCTGCCCTCTTTCCTCAGCATCCACTTCTGGCACTGTGGGAGGCAGGGCATGGGATGGAAACCCTGCACAGATCCAATGCAGATAAATTCTATTTTTGCAGTCTTTCAAAAAACATTGTTTTAAAATGAAAATGAGCAGAAAAAGTAGCTCCTCATAAAGCCATTAATAACAGCGGTTTAGTTCCCTTTTTTTATTAGTAGCTGTATTTACTGTATTGTAGAAAAAGCAGCCTTAACCAGTGCCTTTCCTTTTCTGAATAAATCTTTCCAGTTTTATGTCAACATTTTACATCTGGAGATAGTAAAAAAAAAAAACAAAAAACATAGCAAAGTCACATAAACCTATCATTGTCCAGCTGCAGTAAGTTTCCATCACAGCACTTAGGAACCTTCTCTACTCTCTGAAATTAAAAGATTAAAAAAAGAAAGAACAACACAAGTAAATTGCAGCTGGATTACTTAAAACAGAAAATATAGCTGCTTTTGACAGTGTTCATCTGATCAGCCCATTTTCAAGTTGCTTTTAGAAACAAAAGTTTCTTTCTCCGTTTCTTGTTAATCTGCTTGCCTTCATTCTCCAGGTCCTATTTACTTTCAGAAGATATCTATTAAAGATAATAATAAGCAAAACCAAACTGATAGACAAAAATCACAGCTAAAAAATAGCTACAGAATGTTATGGTTCTGCACAGCAACCAGAGTACCATGTCTTCTCTCTGCCCATCATGTGACCTCTCTGAGGACATGCACATGGCCAGAGCCATGGACATTGGACCAATTATTCTCTGAAACATGAAGGATACAAGAAGCAACCACAAGAGAAGAATCCTGGAATGTCATCCTCACCCTACTCTTGTTCTGTGTTTTGTGGGCAGGTCCAGACTTGGCTGTAAATAGAGCTCAATAGTAGTTAAGGGTGATACATTTCCTATAGCAGATTCCAACAACCCTGTTTTTTGTAATAAAAGGAAATGTTATTGTCTTAAATGTTTCTGAACTTGTCCAGATGGGTATCACAGGCCAGGCTGTGAATAACAGGTAGTGTGGAAATACCTCCAAAAGTCCAGTCTTGGGCTTGCTTACAGACAACCAAGAAATTACCACTGGAAACCTTGTTCTTCTGAAAATTTCTGCCTGAAAATGGCAGATGTCATGTTATCTTCTTAAGTCATTAGTGCACAGTAGAAGTATCTGCGATACTTGTGACAGACCTTGAGGTGATGTATTTTACTTGGCATAGAGATATAATTAATTTTGATAGGCCCAATAACAGTTTCTGCAAAAATATCTCCGCTGGAAGGCTAAGCTGCACTATACAGCATGGACTTCATCAGCTGAGGAATGAATCCAAAGATTACAGTGCAGTTGCAGTGATTGCTAGAGGCATGCAATGAACAAAGCGAGAACTCCCACAGAGAGGGCAGCAATTCCCAGCTAACGCTGGAATTGGGAAAATGTGTGTGAGAATAACATCTACACGCTCTAATGAAAGAACAATACTGACGAGACCTCCTCCTCCACTCTGCAGACCAAAAGGTATTTATTAGCTAACCAGCGAGACTTCTAGACAGTGGGAGCTGAGGGAGTGAAAGCTGCAAGATGATGTTGCCAGTCCTCCTGGATGACTGATCTGTGACTGCTTAATAGAAAATGCAATTCTGACACGAAGAAACCAAAGAATGATGGCTGAACAGGACAAACTCTGGCTAAATACAGGACTTGTAGGCTGTAAATTTTGTGTGTCATATCAGAACCAAGGAAGCATTAAGGCAACACAATGGCAGGAGGTCAGAAAACTATAAGCAGTCAAACCTTACAAAGTCATTATCCTCCATTTTAACTGTGGTAACTGGGTGCATATTTTTTCTCCATGGCAAATTTAGAATAAAATATACTAGCCAAACCAACACCAGGAAGATGAATAATACTGAAAAATTGTATCTCACCAAGGTGTGGAGGTTAAGAGCTCCAACAAAGACCTCGTGTACCACGTGTTAATTTGTGAAACTGCAATTGTGGAGTGATCTCTTGCAATAACTTCCCAGAATTGAAAGTGAAGCAAGGTCAATCAAATGAATGCCATAATGCACCAACACATGTTATGCAATTTATCCTAGAAAAAGATCTGTACATGTCTGCCTTTCAACTAGTGGCCCTAATATACCTCTTGTTATAAGTGTCACATTGACTCTGTCCCTCAGGTGTTTCCATGAATAACTGTATATATTTTGAACGATTACTAATTGTAAAATAATTATTTCAAATGGTCTAGATAATCCTAAGAAAGGACACAAGAACCAATAGAAAGAAGTTCCATAAAGGTGAACACCAAAGAATGTACCCCAGCAGCAGAAAACTGAGGTTTTTTACAGAATGTGCATTGAACAAAGCCATTCCAGAGAAACTGAAAACAGTCGTTAGAACACCTCTTCCCAATGGAAAAATTACTGGCATTCATGGGAATATAAAACTATTTAGTGACATTCCTTCTAAACCTATGTAGGATTCCCGATTCCTCTACAGATTTTCTGGAAAGTGGCTTTTTTCTGGTCTTTGGAGGAGTTAGTTCAATAATCAAACCCCTCAAGCAGCTAAAAATGTTGTTTGCCAGCCTTCCAGCTTATAAATGGCTCACCAGGTGCTTAGTGAATACTTTCATTACCTGAAAGATGTATCTCTATTACTAATGGATGAAAAGCAGCCAATTGAGCCATGAATAATAATTACAAAGCACAGAGAAATTACAACCAGACTAGCAATAAGTTGCTTGCAATTGTGCTTTCATGCTTTAAATTCCAACAATGTAGCCAGATCAGATATCCCAGTGAGAGAGAAAACAGCATCGTGAAATCCCAGGAATGCCACAGCTAAAGACAGGAGGCATACTAAATTTTCACAGGGAAAAATGGCCATCAGTTGACTGCTACTCTGAATTTGAAGAGATTGCACATCTTATAGATAAACTGAAGGATGAGGATTATCCATTTAAAAAAAGCACAAAAAGGCAAACAAAACATATCAGATCTTCTGAAAGACATCTAAAAGAAGAATGCTACTTTGACATATATTCAAACCCAGAGCACAGCTGGTGCAAGGCAGTCACAGGTGAAGGCTTATGAGAGTATTCACCTCAATTAATTCTCTCAGACAGTAACATATACAGTGGAAGAAGAGACTCGTATACCTGGGACATCACCAAGACGTACATGAAAATACCCAGTATTTGCACCACGGTCAACATTTGGATAACAGATGGAGCCACACCAGAGCAGGACGTTGTGACCACCACGGACCGCATCTGCCCTGATTGTGGGTTTCTAATCCTGCTGCTGCCCCAAGCCTGTCCTTGATGCTGAGACACACTTGGTGCCACACTTGGATTTCTGGTGCAGAAAGATCCCAGCACAGCAGCAAGATGAGCTCACCTAATTTCAAATTTTACATCAGCAAGCAGATAGGGAATTAGGCCCAAGATTATTTCTGCTAAGGGCTATCAAGACCTTTTTTCCAGCCAGCTTTCATTTCTGAGGTTTTGCTGGCTTTTAAGGGGCCCTGATCACTAAGGGCTTGCCCTTTAAATTGCATTACTTGGCTCCCTGTGTGGTCTACTGCTAGATGCTTGATTAAAAAAACATGGCCAGAATTAACTGTTAAAGAACATGCCTTTGTAAAGGAATTTTTTGTTCACAAAAGCTGTGGAACATATGGGGGAACACGCAGAATAAGATTTTGCAACCTTTTCTGTATGATTTAAAGTGATAAAGGCCAGATTTTAAAATATATTTTAATCAATTTGCACTTATACTGTGCTGAAACAAAAAAAAACTTGCAGGCAGTGGAGAAATTTGCTAAGGATTTTAGCTAAATATATCAACTGGCTCTCTAATGTATGGTAAGTCCTCCATTCCCCTCACCACAGCTGTGAGAGACTTCAGCAGTGGTTGAGCTCTGACTGAAACTTAAATGCTGTGTTGTTTCTTTTAGGCATGAATCTAAAAGGTTACAAAGGATGTAAATCTTATATTGCATGAAAAACCTAAGGGCAGCCTAGCTTTGCTAAGCTAGTTATGTTCAGTCTGGGCTCCTAAACACTCTTTCTTTTCACTGTGACTGCCCTGTACTCTGCTGTGTGGTGCAGGCATGAGTCACATGAAGCTGGCTGGTCAATCCTAACCAGCTCACCTCATTCCTTCTTGTACCTCAGTTTCTCCACCTGTGAAATGGGAAGACTAACATTTTTCACAAGGTGTGAAAACTAGGACCTTGCTATCAGCACAGGTTCTTGTAAAACTCAGTGGTTATTTTCTTCCCTAGTTGTGTATTTTCATTCAAAACTAACCAAAAAATATTTATTGAAACTGAGGACATGGGAGGAAGGACAACAGATGAGTCAGCAGTTCATTTTTGCTTTGTAAGCAAGTACATTTGCTTACATAGCTAAAGCAGTTCTTTGCCACACCTTCAGCTTATAAATGACCGGCCAGGTGCCTTGCAAATAGTGTCTGCAAGTTAGTAAATAAAAGCAAGGCGGTTTAGGAGGTCACTTTTTAGAAAATAAGACTGTAGCTCATTGCATATATCATAGGATCATCAAATGGTTTAGGTTGGAAAAGATCTTTATGATCGTCAAGTCCAACTGTTAACCTAGCACGGCCAAGTCTAGGCACTAAGTCTTGGCACCACCACTAAGACATGTCCTTAAGCACTACATCTACATGTTTTAAATATCTCCAGGGATGGTGACTCCACCACATCTCTGGGCAGCCTGTTCCAGTGCTTGACAACCCTTTCAGTGAAGAAGTTTTCCTAATATCCAACTAAACCTCCCCTGATCCAACTTGAGGCCACTTCTTCTTGTCCTATGGCTTGTTACTTGGGAGAAGAGACCAAAACCCACCTCATTACAACCTCCTTTCAGGTAGTTGCAGAGAGTGATAAAGTCTCCTTTCAGCCTCCTCCAGACTAAACAACCCCAGTTCCCTCAGCCGCTCCTCGTACGACTTGTGGTCTAGACACTTCACCAGTTTCATTGCTTGTCTTTAGACTTGATCCAGCACCTCAGTGTCTTTCTTGTAGTGAGGGTCCCAAAACTGAACACAGTATTCAAGGTGCAGCCTCACCAGTGTGTGGCACATTGCTGTCCCAATTGTCTTCCCTTTTAGTCTAATTCATTGGGGAAATAAAAAGGTAAATCTAGCCTTCTTGGACTCCCACAAGAAGCTTTGAAAAGCTGTCTTATCACAACTCATGACACCACAAAGTTTCCAGGTTTTAGCACTCTGGAATGGCAGCAGAATGAGTCCCATGAAAGAGGTGAACAAAAATGTGTTTCATTACAGCAGCATTTGGGTTCATTTTTGCAGCCCCTTACATACCTCCTTGAAAGGTTTGGAGATGCAAATGTGTTAGAGGGATTTCCTAGATGAAAGGGAAATATTCAAGTCTGAGAGTTGGTGGTGCACATCTACAGTAGCCATACAGGAGCAAATGTCAACATCACAGGAATGTGAAACTGGGGGCTAAAAGCCCATAAAATGGATACACTGACTGGGGCATCAGCTTGAAAGTTGCTCCATGCCCATGCATATCCCTGAAGTGAGGATGAAGTGCAAGGTTTTTGCAGGGCCGAACCCTTAAATGCACTCTGGGTACAATAGAGCATTTAGTCCACATAGTTAATTCCACTGAAAGACTGCAAGGGTTTGATGCATGCAAGTACAGAAGTCTTTTTTCTATTGCACTAACATCAAGAATCTAAGACACTAAAACTCAGGAAATAAGATAGTGCATATAAATTCACATATTACAAAAATGAAGGAACATAATATGTTTTTAGTAATAAAAAGCCACTAATTTAATGTAGATACCAAAGGAGAAGGATTTAAAGAGGAATGTAGTGGTGTAGCTCATTAGTAGTGAAAAAAAAACCCTATACTCAAGCAGCAAGACAATACATTTTGAAGAGGAGTCAGAATAATCAGTACCTTGTGGGACTGAAGCCCAAGGAATTATACAGAGTTAAAACCACAATGATGAACCAAAGAATACAGTGAAAGATTTAAGGGTGTCTGGAGTTGGGCAGTGTTGCTCAGACATTCCAGACAAAATGCTCCACAAAAAGCATCAGACAGTTTTATGAGCTCTGCAAAGAGGATATTTGAGCTATTTTCCTACTCCTGAGACTAGGGTCCTCTCACAGAGCAAAGAAATCACTTCTGTTATCAGATATTTTACAGTCCCCAAAAGCTGAAACAGAATGATCAAAGGGCAAGGATTAGAAGAGGGCCAAGCAAAAGCTGGAAAAGCACATAGCAATTTAGTAGTCAAAGCAGAGAAAGACAATAGGGGTTGCCTTAATTTTTTTTTACCACATTTCAATTTGTTTGTTAACTAAGGAGCGCAATGACATATGACAGTATTCATCAATGAGCTTTTGGAGAATGAAGGGATAACTAAAAATTAAAGCAAGGAGGTGTTCTTAAGATTGGCATTATTAAGCATGCAGACACAGTTGTGTGAAAAAAAAGTACAAAAAAGGTACTCAGGCAAGTAGGCTCTGCTCAGGAGCTGATGGCATTGACAGAAAGCTGACGACACTGCTGGTGAGCCTTAAAATTGAGGGACTGGTTTATATTCAATGCAGTGAAAAGGAAAACTGGTGAAGATGAGAGATAAAAAGTACAGCAGTGTGGTTAGGGTGAGAGGGGATAAGAAAGGAACACTTGCAGATGCCAGCACAGACAACGACAAAGCTACAGTGATAATGATGACGATGAAGTCATGAATGATGTTTGAGTATCCAGTCAGTATTTTGATATGCTGCAGAGCAAAAGAGAATGCCAAAGACAAAAGAGGATGAAGTCAGAACCCCTCCCTAATCTAGCAAAAGATGGTAGATGTTACATTTCTGGGAGCAAAACTGATCTGACAGAGAAAGTAGAGCCCATGATACAATGGTGTATTTACATGTCTCACTTCACTGACCGGCAAATCACAGGCATGCCAAGAGGCATGGCATTGGAAAGGACAGAATTGGTGGCTGCTCTTCCTGCCTTTGAGCCACCAGCTTTTTTACATAGCTATTAGCTTCAGGGGGAGCAAGACAGAGCTATGATTTGTATATACTAGTTCAGTTTTAGGGTGAGAAATAGATACCAGAAAATCAAACAGAGCAGACAATGGCTGCGAGACAAGCTATCAAAGGGAGCAATTAGATGGGAAGAGTGGACTGTTTTTCTGAAGTTCAGAATTCTGAATTCAGCAGTTTAGAGGGGAGTTCTCAGCAAAGCAGAATTAGTGTGCACTTTCTGCCTCACTGATGCCGAGTCAGGGATGTGATCAGAAGGAGTGAAACACCCCTTCATTGTTACCACAAGGGCAGAAGATTTATGTGGAACAGACTGATACAATCAAGAATAATTTCAGGAACCTGAGAAAGCATCTAAGTACATAAACAATCCAGATAGTTTTCTACAGAATCTCTTTCTAGTGCATTGAAGCAAGATAGAAATTATTAGAAAAAAAGATTAATTCTGGAGCTACAACAGGGGGAAAGGTGATGGGTTAAAGGGTTCCTGAAAGGACATTCTTAAGGAGATCATTCTTTTTACTCTATTTGCACAGAACAAATTGGAAACTGGTCCATCCTAAGACAATTTCTTCACAGCAGGAGGGCTTTTCTGCATTCTGTACTGGGCAACATTTTATGAAGGATTTACATGACGAAAAGAAGGAGCAGGTTACATTTCTTTGAGAAGAATCAGTGGCTTTGAATAATATTGTAGTTCACTCTGATTTTAGTGACGAGAACCAAGGACAGGAGTAGATCTCTAGATGAGGGTATGGATGATCTAAACCAAGTAATAATATTTCAACAAGTAATACCACAGATGAGTTATATTTATCCTCATTTAGAGACACACAGGAATAGAAAGGTGAGTGCTGACTTGCCCAAGTTCAAACAGTGCATGTAGAGAAGTGGAAGACTTCTGTCTCCAATCATATGTTTTCTAACTTCCAGATTCTTATATGTATAGGGGATTTATTCCAGCCCTTAGAGTCTCTGCACTTTCCTGAGCCCTAACCTTTGCACCTGTAAACAGCAAGATGGAACAAATCAGTAGGCAAGACCTATGGATTGAATGGACAATATCTAAAAATACCAGTGCACTGCTTTTGATCCTTGGAAAAAAGCTTCTGTGGCTCTTGCCAGAAGCTGCCTTTCATTGTAGAGATGAGATTTTAGGATCCAGTGTCCTCTGTCTCACTTACTGAGGACTGATTTAGAACTATGCAGATTATCCAGTGAAAGAGCTGCCACAGCAGCTGATGCATCAGAATAACCAAGGGAAATAATCCAAAAATAGTCATGATGGACTGAATCCACCCAAGGCTTAACTCCATGAGGGGGCAGAAAAGTTGCAGTTATGAAAACAGTCCTCATGGGAATGCCTTAGTGATGGAATAAGTCAAACTGGGTTGTGTACTGTCTCATTTTAATCTTCTCTGCATTTCAGACAAATCAGAACAAAGTTCTTTTTCTGTCTTTTCACTTGTTTTCTTGCAGGATTTGCTGTTCCTGCCATGCCTGCATGTACTGACTGGTGGAACTAATAAGCTAAACATCACAAGAAGTTATTGACAGTTTGCCTTCATCTCATGGATAGGCATTCACTAGCAGTAAAATTCCATGCCTGACACAGGGATTCCAGAGTCTTTCAGAACAAAACTTTATACATTCCAGTTGCACTTTGCACAGAGGTGTGAGAGGTCTCCTCGTGGGCGGCAAACTCAGATTTTGTCCACAGTCCTCAAAAGCATTCCTTGAATGCAGATCCTGGAAAATTCATTATTCTGCACAGAAAAGCAATAAAATGCTTTAGCTTCAGCCAAGTTTTAGTCTCAGCTGTGCTGTGCAGAAGAACTGCAGGGACCTGATCCATTTACCCAGCAGGGTAAAAGAAGCCTTGGTAAGAGTGACCATAGCAAGCTGAGTTTTCTCCCTCATTTCTTTCTAAGTATGCAGGAGCAACTAATGTTTTGCCTTCTATTTTCATCTTTTCCATTCCATTCCCCTCATGCTGCACATCAGGAAGAAGGTGAGGGGAATAATTGGGCTACTAGGCTTTTAAAAAGCCAACAGTAAATTTTTCCTGACAGAAAACTAGAAATGTGAAATGCACTCTCCTTGGCTAAGCTACCTTCATTATTTCTATTCCTAGTTTGACTGTGTTCTTACTTATTTTATCTAGTTTGCTGGTGTTGTAACACCTTGATTGTTCCAAAATTAGAGTTGGTATTAGACCTTAATGTTTGTTTTTTACTTTGCCACAATTAACAATTAATTATCCTGGTATGGTAACTACTATGTTTCCTCCCATCAGCACTCAATTTAACTCAGACAGTATCCTCTCCAGCAGAGCAGCCACCACCTGCAGGCTATCCCAAGAAAAGGCAATAGTTGAAAGTGGGGGCTAGAGACCAGGGAGGTTTTGCATCTACTGTCAGAAGAGATTCTTGTCAACCTTGCTTAGCAGTTGTATCCTGCAAAGATCCCAGTCCCTCGGGAATTCGTATAGCCATTCTGGCAGCAAAGTAGGGTCTTGCTCCGGAAGTTCTTTTCATTCACACAGATGACAGACCCTCAGGAGGAACTGAAAGTCATAGACACTTTTGAACAATTTGAAACCCAAGTGACTGGGTAAGTAAATAAAAAATTAGAGAAAATGACAGTTAAAAGAAAAGACAAAGCCTGATTTCATACTGCGTCTGCTTAAGGTCCTTTTTCTTATGCAAAGCTATACTGATAAAACAGCGTAGCCACTGCAAGCGTGAGGCCAAGCAGATAGTGAAACAAGGGGGAAAGTGTAACAAACACTCTCCCTTTTTGTGTCAAAGTATGAATTTGTAAACAACTTGATTTGTCATAATTCCACAGAAACAGACAGTCATTGCCTTTAACAGGTTTTGTTCCTAACATTACCAAGCATACAGACCAGAAAAGGTGGTCACAGTAGGACTATAGAGTTACAGGTAATGAAAATCACAAATGACAACTTGGTATGCAGCTTCAGAAAAGAGACAAAGGTAAGTGGTTTTTGGTGGACTTTGCATTTTCTGCACACAGGCTGAGCCACGTGTCTCAAACACAACGTGTACTTTTAACCTGACCACCTGTTCTGAAAAACACATGTGCCAAAATCCAGAAAGATCACACAGCCTCAGTGTAGATTAGAGTATTTTTCAACTGTGTGTGACATTACATACTGCAAACCACATGGCCAAAAAGAAGCAGAGAAATTCTCCACTGTACTGCTACTTGCAGTTTTTGTCTTCAGCCCCCACGGAGCCCAGGCTAAGCTTTTCCATTCTCCAGCAGGGAGCCCATCAGATTGCACAGGTCATGGGTAAACACTCATGGGTTTCTCTCAAACTTTCTTGCATTTGATAAACAAGCTGGCTTAGCCGGGGTGGGGTGCAAAGGAAGGAGGTCGTGACCTATGAGGGCAGTGCAGAGTGCTTCAATTTGTTCCACCAACAGGCACAGGCTGGGGAGGTGGAGGAACTGCGCTATTGATGTTAGCTGTAAAAGTCAACCCAAACACCATGCAACAGGGCATGGGAGGCCCAGCCGAGTCAGCCCCATGTGAACTACTGGTTGTCTTGGCCAGGAAAGCAGATCATGCTCTTTCTTCTGTTCCGTTTCGTTGGTACTGTATATCTCCATGAAAGGTCCCTCGGTGGGATTTTTACAATTTCCTCAAATATTTACCCATGTGGTGTTTTTTTTTTTTAACTTTTTGTTGTGTAGTTAAAATGAAACAAGGGGAAAAATAATTATTTTCCTCCTGAGATGTTTCTGACACCATCTTGCCCTTTAGCAATATTTAAAAGCCCTTTTCCTGAAGAGGGACTCATTTATCAGCTACTTCCTGAAAGTACAGGGTTTGTGTGCTGCTGGAGATCACAGGTGTCCAGGCTCTGCAACCACACAAAGACTTCTAAGCTGGACTCAGACCAGTCATTTGCCTGTTATGGGGTAGCAGATGAAGAAAAATTCATCCTTTCTATAGCAGAAGCAAGAAGAAACTACAACACTTCTAATAAAAATCACCTTCCAAGAGGATTTTTACTTTCTCTCCCCTTTTTTAGACTTTTAAGGTTCCTCAAGCAGCTTTAATGTGAGAAGAGGCAGACCTAAGCTCTTGGAACCTGACAGTCCTTCAAGGCAGGAGATACAGGGCTCTAGTGCTGGTGCAGCCTGTGTGGGCTGATGCCTCCCACAGATATAGTGCTACACCACTAGGATTCGAGGCTATGGCCTCTGCACTGTGTACCTCCCCTTGCTGCCACCCACTATCCAGCAATAAGTGCATATGCAGCCTGGTGTAGGCGCACATGGTGACGGTGGCTGAGCTTGTGCAGCTCTCTGTGCTGCTCGTCAGCAAGGTTCTTGGCTCAGCCACCTCAGAGGGCCTTGGATTGTGCCAGCAAGGACTGGAAAGGGAAAGAACAAAGCACTTTTGGTGGGACATCAATGACCAGGTAATTATATTTCAGCGAAACCCTCAGGAAAATATTTTAAGCTGTGTTCAGTCTCTCTCCCTCCCACCATTCCCACCATCTCCTTCCACCCTACAAATCATACTGTATTTCCCAATACACTCACCTCTTGGCTTCCCAAGGGACATAGTTCTCCTCAACATGTGCTCCACAATGGACATGCCTCCTTACCAGCTTCTTTGCTCTCAGCTTGGCACATGCACCTCAATCTGCTTCCAACACACTTCATTCTTGCTAATGAGCAAGTAATCTCTCCTTCACAGACCCAGAAACTTTCCCACAGAGGACTTACTTGCTGTGGAATAGAGGGGCTTTGTTCTTTGTCTAAATTCAGTATTGTTAAAAGTAAGCCTAACAGCTGCAAGAGTTTCAGCTGAACTGTCCTCCCAACTATAGAAGCTCTCCAGTTCTTTTCAAATCTTATACTAAAAGCTCTCTGTTGCTGTTTGTTTCTCCAGTTTTCTTCACTCTCTCTTCGTACTGTGAGAAACACTAAAGAACAAGCATCTATACAAAATAATATGCAAATTAAGTGCACGATGTCTCATACTCTAAACGTGATAACAAATACTTCTAGAGACTGATAAGGGTCAGGCCAACGTGCCACAGCCCCTGTGCTTTAAACTATTTTCTTAATGCCCTTGTGCATCAGACACCCATTTTGTTTCCTTCCAATGCCTCCTGAGACATCAGTTCCCCTGCAAAGCCCACCAATGCTTAGCAGAAATGCCACCAGTCCACAACTGGAAAGAAAATCTGCTGGGATCCCAAGGCACATCCTATTCTCTCTACCACTCAGCTACTCACTCTGTATTACTACTTGAAATTAGATTATACAGTTGCTGAAACACAGGAGTCTTTTTAATTTTATGCTGGAGGGTCCTCTGAAGTTTCTTGAAGGTCACCCTTATTTCTGTGGTATGAAGAATGTCAAGTGCTCTCCCCACACTTAATACTAAACAAATAGTCACACCAGAGGATATTTATTATACAGGAAGAAATGGCAGTGCTTTTTCTTATTTTAACTAAGATTGTCCTGTGGTATCAACAAAACAGGCCTGTGTTTCATGGATGGAGTTGATGTGAGGTGTTTGTTTTTTAAATAGCAAAAAAAGGGCACTTTCCCTGTTGTTTACTCAACAATCTCAAAAACACTACACACAGAAAGTAAATACTCCATTGCAGCAGCTATAGGCTTTTCACAGATCAGCCCAGAAAAGAAAATTATGGCTCCTTTTTTGCACGTGGAAAAAAAGCAAATATTATTTGGATGAGGTCCAAGCAAATCCTTCCCAGCACACTATTTTATTTGTGAATATAAAGGCCTGCAAAAAAATATCCAGCCAGCTACAGCTTGTGAAGTTTGCCACCTACTGAGGAAAGCACAACACAGCAACACCAGAAAAAAGGGAAAAATAAAATTACGCTGAATCTGTTATATGATATAGCCATATTCACTCTTGGAGACTACAGCCATTAAGGCTTCTGGACACCTCTAGAGAGCGGACAATGGATCCGTTACCACTAAACAACAGAGATACTTCTTATCCTCCTTCTCTACACACAAAGCCTTAGAGACAGTGTTTTGTCCTGAATCAATCTTAGATGAAATGACTGAAAAAAACAGACTCCTAGCATATGCTCAAGCATATGGCAGTGACCCTGTGGCCATCTGAGGGGAGGGACACTCAGACTCCAGATTCAGCTGTACTCACTTCTGCAATAAACCTCGCTGGGTTAATGCCTGCGGTACAACTACAGAGCAAGCACTAACGGGGGAGAGTAACTGTTCTCCAAGCAGCCAGAAATTAATAATTTTAAGGTTGACATTGTTATATGAAATTATGTCTAAGCGTAATAATTATTCATTAATTTTAAAGAGATGGTTAAGTAGCATATCTACATACATATATATATGCATACATATTCATATATATCTGCATGCATGTATATCTATACACCACAGCAACTGATACCATATAAATAGATGTTAATACAGAGATGTACATGAAATATGCATACAGCAACGATGCTGAACAATGACCCAAATTCTGGTAACTGGGTAATGTAATTCAAAAACATCACCTCTTACAGAAATGGTTCTGCAGACTATCACCCACATGGATATATATGCAGATATACTGCATCTTACACAGACAGAAATTCCAGGTTTAACTGGCACAACCTAAAAACCAGAAATACTTCTTAGCAATAAATCATTATTATTATTGCAAGGCAACAAGAATGGTGTATGCACAGCCTACTTTTAGCTCTGCACAAAGGCATAATTCACTACACACTGAGCTGGCGTGAACTGCTGTGTCATCACTTTTAGAGCCCCACACTGGCACTCTTTGAGGCTGCGCAGATTCCACGGGGCCAGCAGTGCAAGGTGCCCAGCAGCTCCAACACACGCAAGGCAAGAGTGCTCCACTTCCCAGAGGAGCAGTGGAAAAGGGGCAATCGCTGCTTTTCCTATATAGAGGTTGAGAGAGTGACTGGCTGAGTGAGTGGCTTCCTGTTTCTGGAGGATTCCCCTGCTGAGATACTTCTGGTCAACCAAATTGCAATGCTACAGCACAGCTGATAGACTCACATTATGCTGTGATTAAAAGAGCAAACTTGTCCTGAGAAAATCTTGTAACATTGGCCCCTAGTTTATATAGCAATGACTTTTAAAATTATTGTTAGTCAATGCAAGATAATGAAATAGATTTGTACACTCTACAGTTCTTTGGCTTTCTTCCTGGTGCTCTAATTTAAGTTAGAGGAAAACATTTTTTTCTTAAGTGCATTAACAATCTTCATTTACAGCTGGAAGTAATTTGTCTCAGAATGTGCCATAAAATCAGCTGCAGACCCATTTGGTCCTGGTGTTTTATTAGATAATATTTCTTGCAGGTCTTCTTTATTTCTTCCATGTCACACAGTTCTGTAAACTCTCTTGGCTCTCCTGCAAGGTAGCAAGCTCAGCAAGGCACTGGCAGTCAGACGTAGCCTCTCTGGGTTCTGCTATGATGTCCACCACGGTCACAGTGCACACCTCTTTTCTCAGTAGTCCCTGTTTTACTTCGATTTCTCATTTTGGGCACCTACCTGGAATCCCTTGGTAGGAAAATGCCAGATTTTCATAGTTTTGTAACACTTGCTTTCTCTCCAGTGGGTGGAGCAGGATGTCAATGCATCAGGACCCTAAGACCAGCCTGGCATCAGGATCAGCATGTATGTGCCCACCTCAGTTCTGCTCCTGCCCTGCTCCAAAATGGGCACAGACCCCACAGGTGTGAAATTTATTTCATCTAAATAAGCAATGAACAAAGCCTGTTATTTTGAAAACAACTGATCTCCATCTGTCTCAACCAGGTGCAATTTCAGGTATGTTGTTACCCCCCACACCCTAAATGTTCAAAGAAGTTTTTCCAGTCCCATATGGCAGCTCTGTGCTTTGGATGTGTCAGATACCAGGGCTACAGACCTCCGTGTCAAACCATGTCAAAGTGTCCTCTCAGCTCATATTTTGGCTGTTGCTGCCCCCCACACACACCCTCCATCATGTCCTCATGCATCTGCAGCCAACAAGGCATTGACCAGCTTACAGCTGTGGAATCACAAACGCATGACACAGGTTTTTGAAGGTGTTTTTATCTTCGTGAAACTGGTAGGATTTTTATTATGCCTTTGATTTCCATATCTTGCTTTCTACTTTTGAGAATGTTGTTTCTTTTGTGAATAGCATTTCTCTATAACCTGCAGCTGTTTGCATTCAGTCCTCCAACTGCTTCTGTAATGATCAGAACATTCTCCTCAATACCACTGCACACTTTCTCAACTTCTGTTAATCCTGTTCAGGCTACAGCCATTTCTTTCATATCCTGAGAAATAACCTCCATGGCCTCTTGTATTCCCAATTTCAGTTAGCTCCTGTAAAGAGCAAGCCCTTTTTTCTCTGCAATTTCAGAGTCCTTCTTTGTTGTTTGTGTTGACAAGGATGAGGATAGCTCCTGGCAGCTGTCGCTCTTCACTCTCCCTGGGGAGCAGATTCTTCCCCTTCTGGGAAGTGCTGATTTGGTCATTTCAGTTATTTACTTGGGAGGAAATAAGGACAGTAGAGGGGGTGAACTTAGAAGAGGGAAACTCTTTGATCTGTAACTTTTATTTTCCTGCCAGATACTTCAGTCCCCTGAGCTTTCCGCTCAGATTGAATTGTACAGTGCTCAGACCCCTACCTCCAAGCCTCAAAAGAAATTAAGTGGCAAGTGTTCAGGGTCAGCTGTCCTAGGGTATCTTCACATTGTAACTAAATAAGAAGCAGTGAACACTCTTCCCAGCAGCTGGGTGTTTCATCCTACTTTGTTTAGAACTAAGCCCAATCCTGAGTCTATGAGACCCAACTTCACTGGTGTTGAAGGAACTGAAATACATATATCCAGGACGGGAATTTGGCCCTTAAAAGGCTCAGACACAGTATCGTGATTGTTAGCAAACAGCTGTTTTCATATCTACTCTTAAACAAATCATATGATGCAAAATAGAGAAAATACAGATATTAAACAACAAAGGAGGTGTAGGGAAAAGCAAGAAAAAGTGAAACTCTCTGGAATTCCAAGACCCTGGCTGAAAAACAGGTGCCATCTTAAACAAAACAGAAATTAAACACAGACTAATAGAGTTAGAAATCTCGGTTAAAAACCTGAAAGACAGATCTGAGGCAATGTGAAAAGCTGCATTTTAAGGTTCATTCAGTAGAAGATTGGACCAGTGAGATCATTCACAAGAAATGCTTTTTATAGCAATACTAGGTATCATAAAGGCCTAAAATCATATGCAGAATATCTTAGGTGCTTAAAAGGACAAACACTTCCCTAAGCAAGCCTGTTACAGATTGAAGCTAAAGTCCACTCAAAAATGCATTTCAATAAATTTTCTTAAATCAAAATCATATTAATATCCACAGGAATGTTGGAAGGAAAAGGAAAAGGAAAAGGAAAAGGAAAAGGGAAAGGGAAAGGGAAAGGGAAAGGGAAAGGGAAAGGGAAAGGGAAAGGGAAAGGGAAAGGGAAAGGGAAAGGGAAAGGAAAAGGAAAAGGAAAAGGAAAAGGAAAAGGAAAAGGAAAAGGAAAAGGAAAAGGAAAAGGAAGGTATCAGGAGAAGGAATTGGATTTTTTTTTCATAACTAGAAAAAAATTCTTAGCTAAAGCTGCATTTTCTGTCACCTTTCTTTTAATTCTGCATATTCACTGATATGCTGCTGGTACTCTTAGCAGTTCATCCTACTGCTTTGAACTGTTGTGATGGGACAAAGCAGCAAGGAGTCTCATGTAAGGCAAGCTCATGTCAGTTTTGTCATGAGAACAGGGCACAGCCTGGTCTCAGGTGTCCACATTCTAGGTTTTGTAATCATATGCTCCTCATCTAACACTCTCTAATGACATTGCAATTTAATAAAATGGAGCTTCTGCAAACGACTAACAACAAGAACTGAAAGGAAGTAACATATCTTAAACTGGCTGTATTTCCAGAACATCAGCAACAAAAAAACTCTCATGCCACAACAAAACAATCCATTTTCTTTCAAACAAAATATGGAGTTCAATGCCTTTCCATCTGGCTTTCATCAAAAGCTTATCAGCCACTTACTGAGTTAAGAGATTGAACAGACCTTTCAAAAAGCCTAAAGTATAAACACAGTTGAGCTCAGCTAACCAGTTTCTGTTTGCCAGCTGGTTTTGTACTATAAAATGTTTTCCTAATTATTCTCCAACATCCAGAAACTGATATTTCAGGGTGGCTGTGGCTTCACATTTCTTAACTGGAATTGTCCTACAAGGCTTCCTGAACTTCTGAGACAAGGGCTTCATCCAAGGTCTGTAACAGAAATGTTCACAGCCCCTTCATGGCTCACAGAAACATTACATGAAGTGGAAACTTTGATAAGGAAATACTTGAAACCATCTGAAAGTACTTCAGATTCTTGAGCCACCAATAGCTTTTTATGCCTTAAAAATTTCAGCCTTTTCTGGACGAAACTGCCTCTGATGTCACTGGTTGCCAGCTCCCTTGGAAGTCCAGTTCTCCAGAAAGATTTGAGATATGTTAGGGATTTTTGTTTGTGTTTTTTTTTTTTTTTTAACAATACTGTTTGAGCTACGCTGATCTAAGAAAGCTTTAGCTGATGATATCTTGTTTTCTAGTGCCTAAGGTACATGGTGGTAGCCAACGTTGGGTTCCCTCAAAAACATCAGCGTCATTCTAGCTGGGGAAAGAAAACACTACCCCAAGAAACCCTGCTAAATGGCATAGCAGCATGACATGAAACTCCAGATGGTGCCACTGAAGCACTGGAAACTCCTGGTTTCTACACAAGATGTTGCAAGATATTTTTAAAGCCTCTTCAGTAATGTAAACCACACACGTGTTTTACAGTGCTATAGTAGTAGCTGGCCATAGGAGACCAATTAATATGATCAGATAGTCAGGTCACACCAAGCACACTGCAATCCATGTGGACGCACTGGGTGGATAATGGTGGATTATTTGGCATTTAAGGTAGGAGTTACAATGCAAAGTTTTTCTTCTGAGATCAAGCAGGGCTACTGCCTCAGGCTGCTGCCATGCAATTTGGGTAGCAGCTGCCCATTTTTATGTAGAACAGGACAGTTTAAATTTTACTTGAGTGTTTGCCCAGAAATAGCTGGGAGACAGAGCCTATGGCTACATTTAACTAAGCAATTTATGTTCTAAGAAACAATGTTTTTAATAATAATAATAATAATCATCATCATCATCATCAATACAATGGATTAATGTCCAGGAACCCCCCGCATATGCCTACTGCAAACTACCTCGACATATTAGCTGAGTCCTTGTACTTTTGCACTCAGCCCGTTACAATTTTACCTTGCCTAGCTGTATTGCAGCAGTAAACGGGATTGACAAAGACTAAGACTAATCCTATTAACTTCTCACTCAAAAGTGTATTGGAACAATATACTATGCAAGTTATCAAATACAGAATGTGCATATGCTGGGGGACCAAGATGACAGAACAGGATGCTGGAAACACGCTCGGTTTATGGATGAACACATTTCACCCTTCATGTGGTAGATCAGGTCTTCTGCCCATCTCTCAGCATTGCTTCTGGTTCAACACAGATACTACACACCAGATTCTCGGAGAAAGAGTACTGGACTAGAAACAGAAGAGTCCCACCCACTCACTTTTTTAATAGAAATAATCAGCTCCTTCAATGGTATCACAGCTACACGTCAGCTAAAATTTGTCCCCAATATGTTACTTCAGTGTTACAACTTAACTACATGCTTTAAATTGGTCAAAACAATGTTTTTCTATTCCAAATGAAATCCAACTTTGGACTTAAGATTTTGCTGTAAGGCCCTACTGTCTCTCCCTGGAAATAATCCTCTGTTACTGTAATGTACTTATTCAGATCTTGTGACTGAAAGTTTAGAAGTCTGAGAGTTAAAATCTCTGCATGTAAACAGATAGTTCATGACAGTCTAATGGTTTTAATCATTGCTAAAATATTTCACCTATTGGCAGAACTGTCATATCCATGCACAAAAACTGTCTTGTAATTCAGTAAGTTTCAGATGAAACAGCTAGACTACTTACAAAAGTACAAGCAGCTACAATTAAAATTTAGAACAGGATGAGACTAATTTGCATACAACACATTCCTCATGAAAACCTTCAAATTCACAAGGCAATATGTTACTGCATCACATCCAGATTTCCTCTTGCCAGGATTACTGGCCAATACTATGGCTCTCTTCAGGAGTACCTCCTTGGGATACTTTTTCACAAATGCATTGCATTTTAAAACACTTCTTAGGAGAGGGCACGGATTATGCTTCAAACCACTCAAATAACTGCATAGAAAAAAATTTAAGAAGAATTGATTTTTCCTGTTGCCTATCAAGTGGCAATTGCTTCCATTACCATTTTTCACTCTGCTCCTATCAGTGTTTCCTTTATGGTTTTGTTTGAAGAGATCTTACAATGTAAAACTTTCACATGGCCATTGTACTACTACATCTCATTTTTATAGTGACTGTTGTTACATAAATTGATCCATTGAATTGATCCAAGAGGGACTCTTCCTTGAAAGAAGTACGTATTTTACTATGTAGCTAATTATTTACTGGATTGGAAAATACATTTCAGAAGTTGAAATTCAGTTAAATTATTCCACACCACAAACTGACTAAAGATATATGAGCTTTCATTAAACAAATAGCAATTTCAGTTCTTTCTGAAATTGTGTAGATCCCTGCTCATTCTAGGGTCCCTGTTGCAAAGTTACCACTGAGGTTTCTTTGGTGGTGGTTTTTTTAAATATACACCTAAAATAGGTAACACAGATTATACTTTTCCACCCATCATAACTGTATTACCCCCTGCAAAGAACAAATTATGTAATGAACAGACAGAAGTGGAAAGGAGAACCCCCAGCTTCGCACTCTCCTAGCACACACATCCTGGTCAAACATAGATTTATCAGCCAAGTGGGAAAGAAAAATTTGTGGTCTGCCTTCCTCTCCATCCCCATATGCCCAGTCTAGAGAAACTACGCAGCTCCCCCCATGGACATACTCATCCCTGCCAGGTGCTGTCTTGGCAGAGCGGCATAGGGTATTTGAGGAATTTGAATGCTGAAGAATTCAATTAGCTTTATGTAGTAGTTGGATATGCAATATAACCATTATGCCAGTTATAGTTATATGATTTTATTGTCAGAAATTATTAGAGACGTTGTGTGTCATGTCCCGTCCCATCCCCCCAATGTTTCACTGATTAAAATCAAAGAACCTAGTTTGGAAATCATCCAGGTAAGTGTGTTATCATAAGCAGCTCTCATGAAGTCAACTGGTAAAATATTAACATTGTTATAATAAAAGTTTGAGCTCTTTATCAGTGGCTTATGGAAAGCATCCTGGTCTCCCAAGGGATTAAAACTCATTCTTAGCTTGTAAAATGGACAGTCTCTTCTGTTGGATTGTATTGGTAAACCATCCCCCTCAAAGCACCAATCACCTCCAAATAGCACACACTTTTGGATAGAAACAATTTATTATGTAGTGAAAAATACAATTGCTGTAGTTGTATTAGCCTCTGTGTCAAAAAAACCCCCACAATCCACAGTAGAACAGCTTCAAAATTGAGTGTTAAGGTCCACAAACATTACAGATTTCACAGGAAATTAAAAAAGCAAGAGCTTATAGGACCATTGACAGAACATTAACTAAAGCAGCTGTTCAAAAATTTGGAAAACAGTATTTTATTAGCATTCTGAAGAAAGCTATACTCTAATATCAACTAATTTCTAGCTTTTTCTACTAGGATTATATCCTCTACTCAAATTGCTACTGCTATTACTTCACTATGGGATTTATTTTTTTTATCCACTCAAAATGAATGCAGGTATTAAACTATGCTATAGCTGAGACCAGACAGTTGCTATGAAGTCTATATAAATGTTGTTTTAAGAACAGTGCTCTTGAGAAAGCTGCTTGATCTAGGAAAATCGTGCACTGGCTCTGGCTACAGACTTGGCTGAGCTGCGTTTCAGACTGTTAAGAACGTCTGTAGATGCCAGCAACTCACTTATACTAAGATCCAGTCCTTACTACAGTTAGGGAAGGTGAAGCATCTTAAAAAGAGGTGTACAGTTGCTACCCCAACCTCTAATTTTACACTGATGACAACACAAGTAACAATTTAAGACCAACTATTTTCATACCAGCCTATTTAATTTAATCTAATCTAGCCATTAAGTCTGTGCAGTATTGATCCTCATTTGAGACACCTGCCCTAAACTTTTACCTCTGGAGCTCCTCTGAGGAAATCTACAATAGTTGCCTGAAGTTCAGCTGGATATACAAATCCCACTTCACACCTGTATGTAGCTAACTGTCTGGTTCTAACCCAGAAAGAAGACAATGAATTTTATATAAAGTCTTTTCAAATCAGTCAGCAGTTCACAAAAATAAAAGCAAACTTTCTCAATTTAACTTGGAAAAACCATAAAACCATCAGAAGTTTAAGATCTAGCATTACAAAACTTCCATGTTTTTTCCACAGATTAGTATGTTTTCTTAGACATAGCCATCAGTTATAGTTCAGGAAGGTTTTTCACACAAACACAGAATCCTGTTCAGGCTGTGCTGATGACAGAGAGGAAGCCTTCATACTGCAACTCAAAACACCCTTTGTCTGCAATTGTCAGTGGGGAACTCCAACTACACAAAACCAGCAACTGCCTAGCTTTCAGGTGTTGGAAGGATTTATGGATTTCAAAATAACTACTTTGCATCAACTCTGGTTTGCAATTTGTACACTGTTTCTTTGAATATAGTCCCTGTAAGTACAGGATTCACTCTCCACAGTCCCCTCAGGAGCATAGCTCCTTCTGCCTAATTTGGCCTGACGGGAGGTCTATCCCCATCAGCTCTTTTCTTAAGCAGAAGAAACTATTTTGTTCTGCGTTATCTCTGGATCATATTGCCTCCTTTTAGCCAGCAAGTGATTACTCTGCACAGTAATTTTTCTTAATTGACAGCTTTCTATCACAATCGCATTTGCTCTACCCTTTCACATTACGATGTTTGGTCCCACAGTCTAATGTGACATCAGTGGTTCAGGCGCTAAGGAAATCCCTGTCCAATATGTCCCTACTTCTACCCCACTCTTATCCTTCACACCCAAATTTCTGCTGTATTTTCTCCCTTAAGACTTTCCTAATGGCTACCTTCTTTCCCATCTGAAGGGGTGCAACTGCTGCAGCTAGCAAAGACAAACAGGTATCTCAGGTCTGCATTATTCCAGGGAAGCACAGAGAACAGATACTAATGACAGACAGATTTTTCTTTAAAGGCTCTGCTACCAATTTCAGGCAGTCAGGTAGGCATGTAAGAACAGGATTCCAACCCAGCTGTCCTAGGCATGTAATGAAAAATTCAAGGAAGAAAAACAAAAGCAAAGTGATTACTCTTTTTCTTTTTTAGCCTCAGAAGTGTCCAGAGGAAAACAGCTGCCAACAAACTTCTCACTGTTCGAACTGGGTTTCACGCACCAGAAACACTGGGCATATAGCAGTTTTCAAAGTCCACCTAGACAAAATTTCCAGATGACATATGGAGGGAGTTCAGACTGGTAGACCTAATCTCACTTAGGTGCACAGGTAAGATTCCTGAAGTCTTGGAAACTTGCTCGTATCAGGGAGCAGAAGTTAACTTTCCATTTTTGTCCTGCAACATTTAAATTCAGTTTTGCAGCGGACCCAAACCCAATTGTTGTCTCTATTGCAACATACTATTTGAGTAGCAAATCAAATAAAACCACAGCAGTTTTAATATAAGTTAACTGAAAAAGAAAATGGAACATTCATAAGGTCCACCAATTTACCAATCTGAAGACTATCCACTGAAAAGTTTAGACAAGAAATTAAATAATTTTAATTAGATTGCATGACTCCAGAAATCCCAGAGGTATCTATGCAGTAACTTTTCACTTACAGCATGTAACCAGAATGTGAAGCTAGTTTACTTGGCTCTTCTTCAGATTTCCTTAAAAAAGGGTGACTTGTTCAGTAAGCGGAAGTATTACTCAACAGCATACAGTATTCTGGTTGCAGATGCTAATTTTCAGGCAAGGTTTATGTTTTTTCTTCTGCTTAAACTATTAAAATTTTACTTTAAAGAAAAACCACCACAGCATATTCTGTGAGTTGTTTCACAGATGCTAAAACATATGGATTGTCATTGACCTCCAGAGTACGCTGCATTTAAGTAGCATCCTGTTCAACTGTTCATCTTCTGTAGAGACCCTGAACTCCCCACAATGCATTCCACCTCCAGTCCTCTTCCATTTCTTTCAACTCACAAGAATCTCATTTGAGGCAGCTACTACTTCAAAGATTCATTTTTCAACAGACACAATGATTATCATATTATTTGTATTATTGACTGGAGCAGATTAAATAAACTGCTTCCACAGAATATGCACAGTCTAGTAAAATTCATGTAAAATACAGGAGGAGCACTTTCCATTTGCGTTCTGAAAAGAACTCAGTCTTGAACTTGTATTATACACAAACAAGTGTAACCTTTTCTTTCATCTTCTATCCAAGTGTACAAAACAATGAACAATAGGTGAAAAAACATCTTCACATTTTTCTCATTGTCAACAGTGATGGGAAGTTTTGAATGTTCCTATGTAAAAACTAATGCAAATTGATTTGAAGCAATTGTATTAATGTGACTGTAGGGTTTGGAAAAAGATTTAAGGCAAGCATCTTGTCAAAGTAAAGTTTGGGCATGCACATTCTAAACCATATGAAATTTTAAACTACAGCTGGATTCCTTTGTAGAATATTGCTTAAAGAGGTTCACCAAGGCATGCAATATGGAACCTCTCTTAAAAGAGAGATAAATAATCTCATCAAGGTGGGCTGGGTGTTTTGATGGAAGTTTTATACCTGTACCTCAGCATATTTAGATATTGTGTTGTGCGTGGACATAAGTTCTATCCCATTGAGTAAAACTATATTAAAAATAAAGCCATACTTATATTCATCTGCCCTCTTTTCTACATCAAGTTTAATTCTGAAGATCTCCTAATGCTCTGAAACAAGTTAAGCCTAACATAAGCTATATAAGTAGCATTAACCTAATTTTACATATCCCTCCTCCCTGATTTTAGATACTGAAATAAGAGGTCATTTAAGCATCTCAAAAGGAGTTATCCTAATATAGTCTTACACCCATTTTACAGTAGGAAAATTAAGCTTTGAGACCCAAATTTACAAGCTGAAATATATAAGGATATTAACCTCAAGTGGAATTTCAGTAAAACCTTTAACAGTTTTCTCCCACAGTGGCATATCATCAACGCTGAGTATTCTTCCTATGGCTTCAGATGAGGTAGGTATTGAATCTGGCACACTCAGCTTGAATGCTCAAACTACAATTTTTATAGACAAAAGCATGGCACAGACAACAGACACCACCTACTGCTAATGCATTTGAAGAAGTTATCTCTTTAAATGAGCGACTAAATCTAGGAATATCCAATTCCTAGCAATGATTACTAGCTGACATATGCTTACCCATAGACTGGAACTGCATGCTTACACTTCTACAGAAAGGAGAATATCTAATTTTGCATTCAATAAACATTGAATTTGCTATGCCACCCATAGGCTCTGGTTTTTTCCAGAGGCTAGTCTTCTATGAACTGCAAAGTTCAGAGCCACAATGCTTAAATTCCTTTATAAAGCTGTCCTACAGGATTTATTCAAAAATTAGTAAATGACAAGACCAGATTTAAGAAAAATAAAAATAAACAATGAAAACCCCACAACAACAAAACTGAGCTAAGGTCCCAGCACCACTGATATCCTTTCCCTGGCTGGAATACAGCAAGTCCCAGTGTTGAGCTGACCAGATGACTATAGCTTCGACTTAAAAATGTAACATAACTTCTGCCAAAAGCTTGTCTGAACATAGATGTAGTTCCTATTTTTGTCCTTCTTTTCTTTCTTCTATTCAATGTACTCCCTTTATTCAATACTGTGCAAGCACTCTAATCTAGCTACAATGGTTTTATTCTGGACTGCGGTATGTCTAATAATTGAGAGTAAATTAGCGTCTTACAGAAGCAACCAGTATACAGGATCACCTCCTTTCTTTTGCCTTTAAGCTACCCGCTATCTCTGTTTTTGTCATAACCATAATCACCATTCTTATAATTCAAACCATGGTAATTAAGTTGACCTATTTGCTGGGAATGGGAAGCATCAGGTAAAATCACATGCGACTATGGAAATGTTTAACCATGCCACATTAAAAAATAACTTTGAACATTTACTTTTCTAAATGTTACTAAAACCAAGCCCTGCACACGTGTAAAAAGGTAATTTTCTCGCTGTTTTTAATGTTGGGATTTTAAAAGAATCTTTGTAGTATATTATGTCTAGTTCTCACTGAATTTAATTATGTAAATGATAACAACATAAGTTCATAATTAATCACTCCTGTACCATTTAAAGGTATTATTTGATCTCTGGTGAGAAATTCAGACTAGTTTATTTTATATTTGATATCTACATTTCAAAAGACCGTTTATTTTCTCCTAGACCTTGATAGCTTTGTACAACCTCCCAGTCTAATTGGTTGTGTAAGAGCTATATGCCAAGATAGACTGTTTAAACTTGAGATCGGGCCTTGTTTGTTGGTATTGTTTTGATAAATCTCAGGTGAAGGTTCTTAATTCACAACTAGAATACAGTGCCAAATTCAGCACTCGGTAGCACACACATAAAATGTGATTTATTCCTCTGAAGTGAGAATCCATTCCAATGCATCACAATGAATGTTTCTACATGCTCTTAAAACCATAACGTACTTCGTCATCCCTCATCCTCCATTATTCTAACCTTGGTTTTACTCAAGTACCAGATATAAATATGTGCAAATCTCAATAGTTTAGAAGCAAATAAACTGCATGACCAGTGCAAATATAAACATTCTTTGTTAAACTATGCATTTTAAGATTATACAGGAATAAAAGATTAAATATTGATTAGTAATAAAATAATTGCAAAGTCTAAGTTGGATTTGTTACAAGAAATTACTTCTTTTATACATTAGTTGGCAAGGTGTTTTAGAAACGTAACAGGATCTGATTATTGTTCATTTTTCTGGCTGTAAGATGCTAAATACAGCTGCTACCCATGTGTATTAGAACATATAAAACAATCTTTAAACAGCTTTCTTTTAACATGTATTTTCTTTCAATTTTTGTTAAAAAGTGGTGAACTAGGACTTTAAAACTCTAATACAACAATCTTTCACCAACAGACTGAACATTTGAATGATATGCACAGACAAGAAGTTTTTCTGTAAGATTTTCTAAGTAGACAATTCTTAATCAAAGAGAAGCTTTGTCTTTTAACCAGGCCACCTTATTATTCCTCACCTTAAAAAAAATTGTACTATAATCAGAAAGATCAGAATGACCTTTTGTCATAACTATGTAAGTTTAGCCTTGCTTGCTTAAAATAAGAACTTAGCTTTGCTCTTTTATATACTATAAATCCTATTATTATCAATGGAGGTTATAGCATCACAGGTAAATGCTCAGCGTTGCTCAGTTTCAAAGTTTCAGCACGTTATTTAAAATTCCCACGGTACACAAGCAAGTGAGGTGAAGATTATAAAGAGCAGTAAGACTAAATCGGAGTTGTATTTAAGGCCCAGTACAGAATACAGTAGGTAAAGAAAAAGCCATAGGCTTTTCATCTGAACTCCTTACAACAAATCACTTAAGTTAGACATAATGTACTAAATAATACTGCATCAGTGGCGCATTCTGTTGGGGAGACATGCGCTTCTTCTGCAGTGTTTGGAAGACAAAGCATCTCTACAGCTCTACTGAGACCTACCTTAAGTGAAGGGTTACAAATCACTCTCACACATTTGTATTTCCACTGTTAACAAGTTGGGAAACAAAGCCAGAAAAAAGCTAAGCATCTTGATCAATAGGGCTTTCTAACAAGCAAGTTTGGAACAGCAGCACCGAAAAGGAGACAAGGTGTAAATAGTACTCACGCTGGGGACCTCAGGGCATCAAAACGCTACAGAGGATATCACAACTTTTGTGTTGATGTGCCTGTTCTCTAAATGGGTGCAAAAAGGCTGATCCCGAAAGAGACAAAGTGTAACATACACAGGGTGTTAATATTGATTTTAGAAGGTTGAACTGAAGAAAACAGAGTTATTTTCTACTCTTTCTGCAGTCAGTATCATTATCCATGAAAAAAAAAATAGTGCTACACTATGCTTTGCTCTAAACTTCCCAAAAATCAGCTTCTAAGGAAGCTCACTGTTTACTTTTTGTTAATTTTTATTTCTATCCCAAATCACCCATAAAATATTAACTGTAAGACACTCCCCACAAAAACAAGAGAACAGCGACTACTTCATGCTCCATCCTAAGAGTCTGTAGTCCCAGTTCTAACTCTTCTGTGGTGTGAATTACTATTTGAAACACAGATTATTAAAAGATTTACTGGCAAATGTTTTCACCACCTTTCACAAGAAAATGAAGTGGTCCCATTTTGTTGCTGCAATTCAATAATCAGATTAAACCACAACAATCCTGAACAGAACATGTAAATACCCAAAGAGGTATTAAAAGTATTGTCTGAAAATATAATATACAGCATTTTATTTTTTGCTGCCTACAGCCTATAATCAGATATGTATAAATGGGCAAGTAATTCGAGAAGTCAGCTGGTAGCATATGGTATCTCCATTGACAGAGAAAAATATCTTTTGTACTTTAGCTACAATCAATAGAATATATTTTAAAATAAGCATGCTGCATTTTATCAGTGATTCAGTGTCTCAGGTATCTAAGCTTCAAACCTACAAGTGTATGATTTTACACAGTAATTCAGTTATGCATTTACAATAGGCACAAATCCAAACCAGTGAAGACAAAAGATTTTGGATTAGGTTTCCACTTTGAAAGACCCATTATGTTTATTTACCTAGTATTTTTAAAATTCTTACTTAATTTGTAAGTATGCCACTGTATTACAGATCTATATGCAATTAAATGACTCATTCATGAAGTCATAGTAGAAAGCTGTGCTATCAGTCACCTGAGAAGACTAACTATAGCATTTACATTATATTGGCTGTTTAATTAGAAACTTCCAGTTACTCATTTACTGAAGACATTTTTTCTCCTATTTCTTTTGTTCTGGGTTTTTTTTTTTGTTTGTTTGGGGTTTTTTTTTGGGTGGGAGTTAAGGGCAGAGAATCACATATAGGAGCATAGTTATTATTAATTTACTGTGCAGAATTGAGTATACTGGCATTAATAAAATATGGAAATGGACAAGGTTTGCAATAATTAGTGAAAGAACAATTATCGGGTGTATACTTAAATAAAAATCAAGTATATTCTTATTTTTAAGACAGCAGAATATATAATTAATTGGGAAACTCAGTTTGATACTGCTGTTCACATATTAATGTGAAAATAAAAATACATGCACTTACAAATGTATCTCAATTTTGCTACATATTTTTAGTACAAAGTAGGAAGTTGTAATTCGAATATGCACATTTTCTTAACTCCCAAGTTTAAAAGTAGATTCACTTTTTGCACAATAAACTTGCATTAATATGCGCTCTTCCTGTTATTAGGAAAATAAATAAATTCTGCAAGATTTTATTTATCCTTGTTGGAATACAGTAACAGAGAATACCAACAAGGGGGGGTGTCTTCAAATATTAAAAGACTGCTTCAAAAAAGGAAAGCAACAATCCTTTCTCCAGACCCATGACAGGGAAGACAGGAAGCAATCAGTTTTACTTCTGCCAAGAATTACTTGGGGTAAACATCAGGAAAAATTTCTCAGTTTTTTTCCCCACTGGGAATGACATCCTGTGTAAGTTACAAAATCTCTCTCAGTGCAAGTTTCTTTTAAAAAAACAAAACAAAACAAAACAAAACAATACACAACAGTTTAAACAAGTCTGTCAGGAAGGACATAAGACTGTTGATTCTGCTTTGGGCAAGAATACAGTATACATGATCTCTTAATGTCCCTAGTAGCCCTGCTTTTCTATGACTGAAAAATATCCCCTGTAACCACTTATTTGAGTGAAATGGACCTGCAAAGACATTATACCTGTAGCCCTGCTTAACTTCATCTGACAGTGTAAAAATATTGCACTTCAGACAGGTTCATTTTGTTCCCAAAATGAAATTAAGTCAACGATGATGATTTTTTTTCTCCGGAACACATTTCAGAATATGGTATGCCATACATGGGTATGGTTATCTGTGGACATTGCATTTTTGTCCCAGAGGCAAAAAGGTCTCAAGCGTACTGCAGAAAATTAAATTTTAAAAAAATGCACAAAATTATCAGCAGTTCTGCTGCATAATCAGCATTTGTTTTCATATAAAAAAATAAAGTTATTGCACCATCAACTGTTTTAAAATATCCCCCATTCAAGCCAAATATTGAATTATTTTTATCAAACAAAATATAAGGTCTTCTTTAAAGTATCAAGTAGATATATTATATGTGCTGTACAGGAAAAGAACAGTCTAAAGGAATGACATACATCAAATCAGGGATGACAGAAAAGAGGGATGATTGGAAAAAGATTGTGTAGGCTACTGTATGCATTGTATGCATGAAAAGCATCTCTCCTCATTCAAGGTGTTGAAGCAGGTGACACCTTCAAGCTGTCAAGTGCTGCATGAATTCGGAAGTGCAACCTGGACTCCATAGAGTATTCTTTGTAGTTGTTTCTGCAAACAATAAAGTCATTTTAAGAAAAACATTTTTGGCCTGGATTGTTTCTACTTCGTACATGCACTGAAGTACCAAAATTAACAGCTTTCATTCCTTCAACAGAAAATGGAGGCTGATACAAATGAGTTATGAGACATGTAAAACTACATCCACAAACAGAGCAGAGACTTATACCAACAGTTACATGTCCTGACAAACCGAATCCATGCCTTACCATCTCTTTCACTTATTTTGATCCTCCCAAATATTGAAGTAACTAACATTTACAACACTATTGCATCATTGGTATACCTCTCTGTACACTCATGAGGCAAATTCTACCCCATACTACAATCTGCAGATGAAGCGAACATGCTGCTCTACAGAAAATTTAGTACTCTACTGCTCTTCTGTGGCAGGATGTGAAAGGAAAAAGGGAGGTGGTCAGAAGTGTGCTGGCTTTTAATCTGTTCCCACTAAAACCTTTACTGCAGTGGATGTAGGCCCCCCAGCTGCTCTCTGGGACAGAAGTGGTATAAATGCTTTCTCTGGACTCTCCAGCTCCATCCCATGCATGCAGTGGAGCCTCAGCATCTCTGAAGCCTAAACAAAAAGGAGACATTTTCCTTTCATACTGTGCCTCGATTGACATTGTCTACACCACAGTGTAGACAGAGTTTCTTGAAACTGTAAAATTCAACTATATTGGACAACTTTTCCAAGTCAAGAACGCAGATTTATAATTACTTTTATTTGGCAAAGGGGCTGGCAGGAAGAAAAAACACATACCTTCACTGCTAAAGTTAATAGTTATTCTTAATCTACAGGCTGATATAAAGTTTTAAAAATCCACTTACTTTGCAGTTTCTATGTATCTGATTGCTTTTTCTCTCTCATCCTGCTGTTTGTACAGAAGACCCAACTCATACAGGGTGAACGGCACCAAATAATTATCATATTTTATTTGCTTCTCACTAGAAAACCAGAAAAATACAGAAATGGTCACGTACAACCTTACCTTGAGTGACCGGTTAACTTTTAAATGCAATCACTGTCTGTAAAAGCACGTGGCCAGAGAAAACACTCTGGAAACTTCTTTACTGGTTAACTCTGAGCATGTTAATTATACCTGTAAAGAGTGGATGTAAAATACCACAAACATGACCTTCTTGGAGCAAAAATTTATTCTCTTCTACTTCCTATTTGTATTGTGGTATGTTACCCAAGCTACCATGAACACAATTCCAAGACTGTGACCCTATCATGTGACTTAGAGTTCAAAAAACCAACCATCCAAAAAGATAACTTCAGATAAAAACAATGTTCATTAGTTCAGGTATAACACAAATACTTCCTTCCCACACACAGAACTGAGATCCCCTTACCCTAGCTTGCCTGAAGAAATCAGCAGAGAAGAAAGAAAATGTAACTTTTCTTCAATACAAGAAATTCTCAGAATCACTGTGGCTTGGAAGGCAGCTCTGGAGGTCAATCATCTATTCCAATCCCCTGCTTAAACCAAGGTCAATGGCAGCAACCTGTCCAGGACTGAGTCCACCTAGGTTTCAAACACCTCCAGTGGTGGAGACTCCACAGTTTCTCTGGGCAACCTGTGACAATGTTTGACCAACTTGACAATAAAAAAAAAAATTTCCGTATGTTTAAACAGTGTTTCCTGTATTTCAGTTTGTGCCTGTTACCTCTCCTTTTGTCAGCGGGCACCACTGAGAGAGCTGGTCTCTCTCTCTCCCTGTTTTTTTTTTTAAACACACACTCTCCCTTCAGGTAACCCTTTCAGGTCTTCTCTTCTCCAGGCTGAGCACTCTCTGCTCTCTCAGCTTCTTCTTACATGACAGATGCTTCAATCTTTTTATCATCTTTGTGGCCCTTTGTCAGACTTATTCCAGTATGTCCATGTCTCTTTTGTACCAGTGAGTCCAGACTAGGCACAGTGCTCCAGATGTGGCCTTGCCAACGCTGAGAGGGGAGGAAGGATCACTACCCTTGACTTGCTGATGGCACTCTTCCTAATGCAACTCAGGACACTGTTGGTCACCTTTGCTGCAAAGGCACATTGCTGGCTTACTTGGGGTTGACTGTGATGCCCAGAATCCCCAGGGCATTTTCTGACAAGCTGCTCTCCAGCCAGTCACCCCCACCCCCGTGTTGGTGCATGAGGTAGGAACTGACACTTGCCTTTAAAGAACTTCATCAAGTTGCTGTCAGCCCTCTTCTACAGCCTGTCCAGGTTGATCTGAATGGCAGCACTCCCATCTGTCTTATCAACCACTCCTCCCACTTTGTATCACCTGCACATTTGCTGAGGTTGCATTCTGTCTCATCATCCAGGTCCTTAATGAAGATGTTAAAACTACTGGCCCATGCATCAGACTCTGCATTATTCTACTGGTGTCTGGCCTCCAGCTGGCTTCATGCTGCTGAATGGAGCAGTTCAGCCAGTTTTCATCCACCTCACTACCCACGTACCTAGTTGAGACTTCATCAGTTTGGCTGTGATGATATTGTGGGAGACAGTGTCAAAACCCTTTCTAAACTCAAGATAAAGAGCATCCATTGCTCTCCCCTCATCTACTGTGCCAGTCATCCCACTGTACCAGACTATAAGGATGGTTAAGTATGATCTTCCCTTCATAAATCCATGCTGACTACTCCTGATCACCTTCATGCTTTTGGAAATGGTTTCCAGAACTTTTTACTCCTCCTTCCCAGGGACTGATGAGAAGCTGACAGGCCTACAGTTTCCCAGATCCTCCTTCTTGCCCTTCTTGAAGATCGGGGTGACTTTTGCTTTCTTCTGGACCTGAGGAACTTCCCCTAATTGCCATGACTTTTCAAAGATAGTGGAGTGTCACAATGACATTGGCCAGCTCTCTCAGCACTCACGGATATACGCCAATGTCCTGTGTACTTAGGTATGTCCAGCTGCCATGGACATATAGATGTCAAGTCTGTTCACACTTTTCCTAATCTGACCCTCCCACATCAGGGGTAATTCCTGCTTGTTCCAGACTTTCCCCACAGGTTTCATGGATCTGGAACTCCTGAAAGCTCATTATTGTCACTACAGAACAAGGTGAAGAAGGCATTGCATATCTTGCCTTTCCTGTGCTTTTTACTATCAACTCTTTGATTCTTACCTGGATAGAATAACATCAACCAGTACTTCAGAACAAAGTTTGCAACAAGCACTGGAAAAACTCTCAACGTTTTGAGAGCAACACTTCTACAGAAGCACCTCATCTACCAAGACAAGCCTTGATGCACAGACAGTGTCTTAATGCAGTGAGTCTGCTTATGTGATAAACAGTATTAATGTACTGTAACAGCCCAGAAATGTAGAGAGTAAAGCTCACCAGAATGTAGGTATTTAATTTACCAGAAAACTTCTCCCCAGGCAAAGCATCCACTTTATGTGGAAATACTGTCTAGAGATCTTTGAGGGGTCTCAGCTCTAGAAGCCTCCACTGTATCAACTACCTTTGGAACAAAATTTTCAGAAACAGCATTACTTTATCTTGTAACCCATCAAAACCCACTGCCCTGTAACTTGCAAAGTGCCTGACTAAACTCACTTGGGATCTTAGAAATGGCAAGAGAAGGCGAGATGGCAAGAAAATTATAACAAGCAATAGAATTATATGTAACAAATTATCCTTAAATATTAATTTTTCTTAATTATTAGAATTACATTTGTAAACCCTGCTTTTACACCCTTATTACTCTAAAAATTCTAAAAAGTTTACAGCTACAATCAGTACATGACTCAATGACATATAAAGAAAAGTTATTAGAGTATTAGAGTAGATATTGATCTGACACCTTAACTATTTGATAAATCCATAACACAGGAAATCCAGGTCTCCAACTGAAACAAGTAATGACAACAATGATTTCTTATGTGCATAGCGAAACATTAACTACTGAAGTACTAAATCCTGAAAAAAAAACCAGGAAATCCGTGTGAAATATCTTTACTTATATTGATAGTCTGGCAAATACAAAAATACGAGTTCCAAATGTATTTATCTAAATGTATTACCTGACGGTTTGATTTATTTGGTCTAAAAAGTCACATTTATAAAAAACTATGTAATGTTAAATTGCTATAGAAAACACTAGCAAAGTTTTGTGGTTCTCCAACTACTTTCAGAGGTGTTTTAATTCCAGCTCCTTAACAGGATATTGAAGTTTAATTACTCAAAATTCTAACAGGACTGCTTCTACAGAAGTATCAGAAATTTCACCCAGAGCTACCAAATATAAAGGTTAAAAGTTTAAGTTGTTTTTACCTTTGAATTACTTTACTGAAACACAGTTCAGCTTGCATGAGTCTTCCCAAGTGTTTCAGGCAGAGGCCCTTCAGTAACTGCAACATGCACACATCATCCATATAGTATTCACTGTGATCTAAAAGTAAAAGTGAGGTACATCAATCAACGTCAAGACACCATGAAAAGGAAAATTAGATTTTCAGGAAAGAGTATGTGTTCAGACTCAGGTCACTGCTTCTCAGATTTTATACCTCAAAACATACATAACATTCATGCACAATTTTAAATACTGTCTACTAAAGAAGATGCGTGCATAACATCTATATCTCTCTTTAATGATCCAGGCTAAGAAGAAATAAGAAAAAATTGAAGCCTCCAGATATCCCCCAGTTTTCTGTATCTGGAATTCAGTACAAAGCAGGTATAAACCAGCATCAGTTAAAGGTTTCTGTACTTGTAACATCTGAAACAGAAAGCAAAACCTACAATGAGACTGAAACCTCCCTTGCATGACATTATCTTAATAGCTTCCCCTGTTGCAGAGCACTGGCAGATCTCCGGTAGCACCAGTAATGTAAAAAGCACAAAAACACACCAGGACTCTGTCTTGCAGAACTTTTCAGAAGCATTATTTGGCAGCACAAATTCAAGAAGCCATGTTTATTAGTATTCCCATCATTCTCTAACAATTAAGAAGCTTCACTAGTAGTGTATGACATTTGGAAAATTCAAGAAAGTTTTATGTTCAATAGGACTAAAAATATCAGATGAAAGAACTTCTGTGATGCAATTCAGAAATATAACCTTAACGAGCATGGTCCTTTTTAGCTGCATTGGTTGATAGCATTTGCTGAGTGCAGGGAAAAAAAGAAAAGAAAGAAAACACATATATATAGACAGATGGCAGCACATACATTAACAATTCAGGAAGCAAAACACTCTCCCTTCAGATCATGTTGTTTACAACTAATTTCCAGTTCTCTAAGGTCACATTAATTTTTTTCTTAATAGTCTGCCAAAAAAAGTCCTACGTAAACAGTTCTGAAACATGCAAGACTAAAGCATCTTAGGATTTGGTGAAGTGCTTTGCTGCTACATTGAGGATTATTTCTGTCTATGTTTAAACTCAGAAAGTCTTGATAGATAGTAACTGACAGACTGCACTTTTAATGACAGGTAGAAGTGCAGTATTTCGCATTCCCTATAGCCTGTATTGCTAGGCTAAGGTATTGGATTCATGTGACTGTCTCCTAAAGGACTCATTCATTGAAATCACTGGGTGCAAGCACCAATGTCAGTAAAAGCTTGCCAGACTTTAGCATCTTCCACTAGTATCTCCCTGGTATTTCCCAGAGGGGAAAAAAGCTATTATGCCAAAACACTGACAGTAAATGACAGTAAATGACAGTAAATGTGCAGGCCAATTAAATACAGACAACCTTGCAATAAATGTGGGAGAACCATCTTCCTGCAGTCCTCTACACCAGAGGAAATATAAATATCAGGATTATGAAACACAGAAAAAATCAAATTTTCTTGAAGTTACAAATTCCTTTTTTGTATCTTGGAGATAATACAACTGTGGAAAAATAAGATTTCCAGAAATCCTGAGGAAAAAACATTATTTCTACCGTCTTTCATCAGTTCCCTCTGCCATGTCTATTTTCAGGTCTATACAACATAAAACCACTTTCAGTCCTTGACAGATCCCTTGCTGTACCTGTTCACTTGAAGGAAATCGAGTATCAGCAGATCTCTCTAAGAAGTCTCAATCCCTAAATGACCTTTGTGTATAATCAACACACTGTTTTACAGCACCTTAGCAGTCCTTTAAAGCTATTTGGTACTGACAGCTGTCTCTTAAAATAATATTGTATCCTTGCCACACTTCACTAACAGCCTTAATCACTTAAGTCTCAATTCAGCAGCAATTCTGGTAAACTGAGTGTTTCTTTTGTCTGAGTCCATATCTTTAAAAGCAAATCAAGCTCACAGATGCAAAGTCCAGAACAAAACTACATTCAACTGTTGTTATTACTAAAAAAGATACAGTAAGCATAAAAACCAAATATGCTTCCTATTTGTAAAAGGCATATTTTCATAAGGAAAACACACTGGTTTTATTTCTGTTCCTTATTTTGGTGCCTTGTGCATCTCTTCTAAGGAATTTGATAGGAGATTCACTCCATAGTTACAACTGATTAACACTTACAGTGCAAGCCTCTGCATGCTACAGCATCAGATTCCCAATAGCTTCTGCCAGAATCCTCCAAGCAGAACCCATGGGAACGTTATTTGCAGATGTCTTGCATACTGCTACATTTTGGCCTCAATATGACAACAAAAAAAGGAAAAACACTTGCCATTTAAGAGGTACCCTACTGATTCTGCAGAAATGAGAATAACAACGTAAAAAAATTAAGGAACCCAGTTCAGTCTTGGCCTTGCAAGTAACTCTCATTTAGTTTATTATACCATCCAGATTTTACCATTATGCATTTCTTGTATGTCCTTGTATAACTTCTGATGCATCACCTCAGTTTATATGTAAAACATAACTAGATGTACTTTTACGTTTCATAATTAACTTTTTAATCATTTGGCAAAACTAACTTTTGCTAAATTGTTGATAAGTGTGATTAAAATCTAGGTTAAATAGAAACTATTTTTAGTGAATTACCATTAAAAAAGTTGTGTGAAAAGATAATACTTTTTCATTCTAGAAGAATTCAAAAGAGAAGTCTACTGAGAAAGTCACATGATAGATGACAGCACCAACCTGATAAAACCTGACAAAGCCAGGTACTTCTACAGTAAACCTGTTGTAATCATGGAACTTAAGTTCCACTAGGAATAAGTTATGAACTGATTCTCTAAACATTACCTTGAGCATCTATGCTTCAAATACATCAAGATCTAAAACCATGGTCAAAGTTTGTTTTTTTAAATATTTTATTTTACAACTAGTAAACATGTTTTGTTTTGCCAGAAAGTAAAAAGCCAAACAGACTGATGCACAGTACTTCATTATTTTCTTTATACTTAGTCATATTCTGCTCAGTATGTGTCCTCTGTAGTAGAAGTTAAAGTGTGGTGTAAACTGGTTCAGAAAAAGTACTTTTCAGACATTTAAGAAATTAGAAGATTATGCTCCAAGAATGCTTTCAGAGACTGGAATGTTTTAGAAATATCAGTTACGTTTTTAACTAATAACCTCACATCCTTGAGTTTTCCATATTCTTCTGCAGCATCAATCAACATGGATAAAGAACGTTTTGAAGAATCACTGCTAACTTTCATGCGGCTCCAATATTTCCATACTCAGATTTAATATCACATTGCTGGAGTCAACACTTACCTCACAGAATATTGGTAGAGAGAAGCAAAGAAAAATGTCAGCATTTTTTACCAGCTTATTAATTCCACCTTAACTGATCACTTACTAGTTTCATTTTGTAACGCGGTTTCCTCTTTTTCAACTGTTACTAGTAAGTTTTCGGTGAGGTCTGCTCTTTTGCCCACAATTGCAAAGCCATTCCAGACATACATCATTTCCTGGGGAAAAAAAAAAAAAAAAAAAAAAAAAAAGAAGAAACTTATGTAACATTTTGAGTACATAAAAATACTGCCTAGAAAAACTTGTTTTCAACAATATGAAAGGTTTCAAAGCCAAAACACTCACACTTAGAAAGCCCATGAATACAAGTATCCATATATAACCACCCACACTGGGGAAGGGACATTCTGTCAGTTACATGTAAGATTACAAAGACAACCATGTTTGCCTTAATAATGATTTAATTAAAGTTGCATAAGACTATGCATAGGGAAGACAAAATGACATTGGAAGTGTGTGGGCAAAGTTTTAAGGTTTTGAAAGTTTTGACACCTTTTTAATGGATTCTATAATATATTTTCATAGATCTTTTAAAATGAAACTGAAGAGATTTTATCATGTGACCGTTTACCATCACCCACGAAACACATGAGCAAAATTGGGTATTTAAGGTTCAATTTATGGCCTCTGTCATATAAACTAAAGAAGCAGCTGAAAGTAATTACTTGCTACAGGATTATAGATAAATCTGTGTATAGCTTTGTGTATGTGTGCATGTATATACAGTATATATATATACACATGCACCCAAACAAACACTTGTACGTGTTTATGTATAGTTGCTACAATCTATAGACTGTCACCTTCCATATGGAGCAAGACTGGAAATAGATAAAACTTTCTGCATTAACATGTAGTTCCAGTACACACATCCAACAAGTCTCCAGTATAATTCCTACAAAACCTTACAAAACAAACCAAAAACAACAAAGGCAAATCCTGGCACAAAGCTTCCCAGGTGCTTCAGTACAATAATAAGCAATATGCTTGTTTCCATGAATTAAATATTATCACATTGTAACACAAAAAGAGAATTAGATAATACACATACAGAGTTAATGCTAATCCATACAAAACTTTGCCGAGATCTTAACTCAATCATCGCATACACAAGAGTATCATTTGTTCTACTGTATTTGAATGGTAATTACACCTCTGAAATATGAAGCCTGACATCATTCTGAATCTGATATAATTGTTGAAATATTACCACTTGTATTTTTGCTCTAACTATGTGGGTTTTCAAGAGGGAGAAAAAAACTGGTTCTATAAAAGTTCTGAAATAGTGTTATTGACACTATCAACTACTTCATGCTAGATTCATTTCAATTCTGAGGTCCTGTCTAATTTACACTTACTGCAGTAACACTGTACACTATGTTTATTTTTGCTTAACCATGATGAAAAATTCTTAAATTAAAAGATACTGAATTTGACAGTAAGCCCAAAGATACGTCCTCAGAACTGAATAGCAGTGTGCTGTACAACCTCAAGACAACTTCATTACTTAGGTCTTTATATGTCATTGAGTATACAATGAATTTTAGGACTGACCTATCAGTTTTCTACAGACTCCTCTTTCTATATCAATGAGCTTTAACATAAGAAATTGCCCTTCAAATTATGTTTTTCATCTTCAGTTGTTGCTGAATTATCCATGTACAAAAATCTTAGTATACACAGATGCAAAGTATCATTGCGGCGCACACATAAGCAGATGTGGACTACTAATGCCTCTGAAGTTAAAAGCATGGAAATTAGAATAGCATTAGTAAAGTATCATTAACTTCTGCACATTTTACTCAGACTCAATATAAGAAAAAAAAAAAGCAAACCCAAAGCCCCACTTCTCTTCATTTTCACCAGAAGAACAGAAACTGATGAAATACTCCCTAGGTTCCTAATGAGTCTGGAAGGAAAGGACCAAAATCCTGCCAAACTAAAGAACAAGAACATACGTGCTAGAAACCTGTGCAGGTTTCTAGCTGAAAGGTGACTTTCAGCCTCATGTGGCAAAAATCAATCATTCTCTGTGTGTTTGAACTTTCACATAAAAAACGTAGCTCTGGCTACGCATGATACAGTCCCTGCTAGTAGCATGATACAGTCCCTAGTACGTTTCACAAAAAATCCCACTGCATGAATGCAATTGTTCTTGAAAAAAATTTTTAAATGCAGACACATACTACCTGATAATACTGTTCTTTCTCCGATAATGAATTATACTTCTTTTCTATTTGAAAAAGATTAAAAGAAAGCAAGCATAAATACCAAGGCAGGTAAAATCAGCTTCACTGGTTGAGAACTTGCATAGCGTCGAGCTTTCCTTACTGCAAACTTCTCAGTTGGGATAGATTTTCCTGCAATCCTCTGTTTTAGACCATCCACTTGTCTACAAGGAGTGAAAATGAAATACAGAAGTTGCTTTTTGTAATATTTATTTCATCTTATTTCACTTAGTAAGATTTGCTGTTCACCTCTGAAGTGTAACAAATTGTTTCACACCACTGAGGCTGCAGTTGTAGGATGTATATTTGCTGATAAAAAGAACATTTTAAATATTCTGATGTGAAAAGCAAAGAGAAAAACTGAAAAGCTGATGGTTATAAATAAGTAGGAAGTAAGTAATGTAAGACAAAGATACTCAAGTCAAAAACTGTTATATGGGGGAAAGCAACATGTAGTTGCTTAATAAATTTTTACCTGAATAAAGATACAATGTTCTCACCAGTCCTTTCCAAATCATCCTCTGGAAGCATACACAGAATTGCTGCCTTCTGGAATACATATATTGCCTATTTCAAAGAGAAACAGCAACATATTACTACATCTAATTTGCTGTGCTCAGTCAATACACTAAGGACTCAGATGTCTCACCCTACTTGCTGCAGTGAAGTGTTCCCAGTAATTCTCACACAGGTAGAACTATAGAATTTTAGCACATCCTTTGTCACATAATTTATGCTATAAATTTATTTTCAATGTATTTATTAATATGCTAAATAAGTTAGTCAGAATGCTAAAGGTGTCTCCTGTAAAAAAACGGACAATTTATTATGCAAATCACTGATAAGGAGTGTAGGTTAAATGACATAATTATTCTAAAGTCCATTACTGTTATACCATCTCTTACATGTAGAGACATGCCTGAAAAACCAGAAGAAAATATCTGAGTACTGATTCAAGGAAAGTTCAATAACTTGACTTTGCAGAGAAAAAAAAGAAACATCCATAATTCTATTCAAGATATTTGCACTTCACGTTGATATACTATTCTTTTCCTCTGTTGTCAAGAATTGGATGTATCCTCTTTTCCACTAAGCATAATGAAACAGTAACCTAGAAAGGAACAGACAAAAATGATATATCAAAAATGATTTGCACATTGTGCTTGGTTCATACTTTGAGAAATATTTTTACAAGGAAAAGGCGGATAACGCAACTTTTCTCGTGAGGCCCTGACTCTAGCAGCCTTCTCATTTCTTGTTGCAAAGCATCTGCTGAGTAGGCATACCCTCATCTGTTTATAATTAAGTAACAAACACAGTTTCTTCAGCCAAGTTTTATTAGTGAGTGTTAGAACTTGACTTGAGATGCATGTTAACAGTTTTCCTCTCCCTCTTCTTTCTCCCAACTCTGGCAAGTATCTCTGTTTTTAGAGAGACTGAAGCATTGTTAGTTATGGCTCTGGTGTTTCAGAATGTGAAAAAAAAATCCTCCTTAAGCACCCAGTTAAACCTACCATTTTGGTGCCACTGTGCCTTCGCTTACTCGTTTCAGAAGAACACAAAAATTACACTTATTGTGCTAATTGAAATGCAAATTTAACTGTTGAGAGGCTACTGGTACATCATAACAATGTCCACCTGCCCATTTACCTTAGACCACCTGCTCTCTTTGCTGAGCAGGTCTGCATACCGATATGCTTGAAGCCAATTCTGTTGGAAGGTGTAGCACCACATCAGCTCCCAGTAACAGAGATGATGAATCTGTTTCCACTCTTGCTGGGCTGCAATGCATTCTTGGAACCTCAACTGTGCCTACAATGTAGTTAAGAAAGAATGATTAATATCGGTTAAATGAGAGCTCCACATGAGAGCCATGTCTAATTACAGAGCAAATTCTTTCCTAGCACCCAAGTAGACAACACCTGACTAGTAAAATTAGATAAACGTCCTTTTCAGTCTCACTTACAGAGAGAGAGAAATTGAATCGATATTGACACTGACCATGAACAGGGATATGAGCATAATTATTTGACCAATTAAAATAAGTTACGTAGATGAATTAGATTTTTTTTTCCCCAAACTGAGCACTGAACAAATAAAAACTTAAAAAGAAAAAATTGATTTACCTTTTCAAAATTTCCTTTCAGTATATCTATTCTGGCAGCATAAAACAGAATAATGGAACCCTTGAAGGGAGATGAGAAAAATACCCAGTTACTGTTTTAAGCTTAGGGAAGTATGTTGCTATTATACAATTTACTGAGGATACACACATTTGGAAATTTCTGGAGGTAGGGTTCAAGGAGACTGTCTGCTTCCTGAAGGTTAGCTTCCCCTGTACCTACAAAACATAACAAACCAACCTCAATGTATGTAAAAAACCCCAGGTTTCATAGATTAAGATTTTGATTTCCAAATCATATTATGGTTTGCATAGATCAATGGATAACTGCAAAAGCAGAATTATTTAATCATCTTGGATTCTATAAGAATTAATTCTTGTCCTGAAGGTACTACATGCTTTTAAGATAGTAAATATCTGTAAGTAAAAACCGAAAAGAATACATCAATATTCTTTAAACTGTTCCATTATTGATCCTAGTTATATTTGTAAATCCCTTTAATTACTTCAGCAAGTTAGGAAAACATTCCTCAGCTGCCTCCTTTCCTAATTTTGAGCTCAGTAATGAAGTACAGGTGACACTGAAAGAAATGAAGTTCTCCTTAATTTCCTGATGAGCCTGAGGGACAAGGACTAAAATACTTTCAAACTAAAGAAAGTGAAAATATATGTCAAAGATGCATACAGAATTAATGGTGACTTTTAGCCCCACGTGGCAAAAGCAATTAATTCTCTACATGTTTGAACTTCCAAGTGAATTGTTTGGGAGTACAGACTTTTTTCCAGAGATAGTTTTCACAATATCTGATGTTAATTTATGGATAAGGACTTGTCTGAACTTAAAAGTGTTTTCTGCTGTCATGCTGTTGCATGTTGAGACAGCCCTGCAAATGGCACAAGATGTTAGTGTAATGGTATCTACCTTCACTGCTTCTGCAGACATAGCTTTGTCAGAGATAGTAGTTTTAGATCATAATTCAGTATACAGCAATCTCCTTTTACAAAGCTAATTGGCCACAGTTTCAAAATTCAGTTCAAAAAGATCACAATATCTATCATAATGTGTAGCATGACTGAACAGCTACACAGTTGGTCTCACCAAGGATTAAGGAGACGTAAGTATGATAAACCAACAGGGTGAAAGTACACAGAATGGCCCTCAAACTGCTGCCAGATGCGCCTTCCCGTAGTTGACAGAGGCCCAACTCCTAAGAAACATCACAAACACATGCAGAATTAACTATGAGTATACAGAGTTACTATTAATAGTTTTTGGCTCCCCCAAATCCAGTTTTCCTTTCAGATACAAATATTTTGTAATCCAGCACTTTATCTCAGATCCAAAACAAAATTCCACCAAAACAGTTCTGCCACAGGTGATAGTACTCAGAAAGGAGAAGATTAAGCTAACACTGAATAAAATTACCCATGCATTTCAGTGCTCTGGTGAAATGGGAACACCACACAGACCACGCAGACACACAGGTCTACATCCCTTCCTGACTATTTTCTGGCTATGAGACTTTCAGAATAACATCTTTAAACCTATGTTTGGTGAGAAGCTCTCTCAACTGTTCCAGTGCTACTTGTCAGCAAGAGTCTTCCTTCACAGAAGTCCCTGGTTATCTGCAGTTCTCTTCCATCAAGTCAGCCACTATTTTGTGGTTCAGATCAAAATATTAGCTCTAACACACCAACTTCTAGACACTGTTTCCAGAAGCTACAATGGAATTTGTGTGAGAAAAAGAATCCTGAGCCATGGAGACTTATTCAGCTCTTAACACACTACACTTCTTCCCATCCTTTCCAGTTTATGCCCATTACATAGCAGCTTGACTGCTTGAGGGATTGTTGAGATGACCTCAGAGCATCCCTGTTCAAGCGAAGTGGCTCTTCAGAAATGTATCAGATTTTAACAGTTTTGCCTCAAAACAAATACACTTAACACGAGTTTTACTGCATAGCAACTTGATAAGTTATAGGAGAATTCAAGCACCACAGGAAAAAATGTGCTGATTCACCAAAATTGTTTGTTCTTTTCCTTTCAGCTTTTATTGCTTTTTCAATCAGGGCAAAAATGTGTACTATGGAAGAGCTTCAGCATGAACCAGGTCTTTCACAGGAAGACACAGAATGAACAAGTCTCCACTTAAGTCTAATTTTACATAAGCAGAACCATATTTGTGGACAAACTAACAGCAATAAAACCATATGGTGACTCTTTTGTCTTATTAATAACTTGAAATTTAGTTACATATAATTCTGTGGGTGGCTTTGATTTGGTTTTGTCAGGTTTTGTTTGTTTACTTGTTTGGTTTTATTTCTTATAGGTGCCCAAAAGAGTTTTAAAGGGCTTTAAGATACTGACAGAGCAAGGCTAGGTTTACAAAAAAAGAGGCTATGATTACAAATACTTTCCTCATCCATGAGAGAAAGATATACTGAGATTCCACAGTGACACATGATATTCAGAAATTCCCTCTCCCAAAGAAATAGGCTGGGATTGTGGGTGGACAAATGTAGAACTGTGACTCTCCCCCAGTTACTGGTATGAAGAACATTAATTTCTGACTGTATAGGCTAGAAAAGAAAGCTGATTTCTCCTTAAGGATCAGCAAAGGGAAAGGAAATTGCCGTTTGAAAAGCCCCTCTGAAGCAGACCAGTCATTTCCCATGGTTGTTCAAGGTCAGAATACCACATGTGCTTTTATGCCTGCATCATCTAGCCTACTTCTCATCTTTTTAACAACACTAAAATACTGATAAGCAATATAGTTGTTATACTTTTAGTGTGAAATAGGTGACATTAAATCCATCCAGTCTTTATCTGAGAAAAGACTAATTTGAAAAAAAAAAAACAGATCCAATACCCTATTGCCAGAAAATCCAATAAATTCTAAAAGTCGGAGGATCCTTCCTGGTAAAAGCGACAGCATCTGAAATACATTTCAAACAAAAATAAGATAAATAAAAACTTATGTTAAAAAAGAAATGTAAAACCACACAAGCTTCAGCCCAAAATGCCAGCTACTATGTTTAATGCCATTGCACAATAGTGAAAAAGTAAAAACATTAAAGAACTTGAAAATAGACATACATGATCAACAATACACAATCACTCTGCAGCATCAGGGAAACTCAGACTTCGATGATCAACCAGCATAGAGACAGCAAGACAGAATCCAGCTGTGCTTGTTCAGATAATATCAGATTTCTCTGTCTTCAGCTGATCAGAATTATTTGAAAATTATGTACATGGGCAGCCCAATCTACAATGATCATCTTCCTTTACTCCCAATCAAGTTACACAGTGGTATTGCAAAAGTTCTACTTCTTCCTACTGTGGGAGCACTGAATTAACAGACCAGCAAACATACGTGTTTTAGAAATTCTAGCTATTGTTATCATCCTTTAGCCCTCTATTACATGCACTTTTTGTTATCCTTACAACTGCATTCTCCACATCCTACACCACAGAAAACTTACAAAGATCACAACCACCTTTTCAATGAGCATTACAGGAATGTCTATTTGAAGGTCTATTTGAAGAATGAAAGCACCATTCACCCTAATACATTCTGCCCAGCAGAGACTTCTTATGTAAGCTTCCTACTGAGAAGACTTCATGAAGAATATGAAAGGTCAGATCACTCATGAACACAGGCATCTATCTACCAGTTGCTTGGATTTTAAAGGCTGACAGGTACAGATAGACCTGAGTTCTTCTGACCATACAAAGAACAGGACAGCTCCAGTCTGGAATGATACAGAAATTAACATACCAGCTGAAATCAACTCTCACCATTGCCACGACAGATGTGAAAAGGCAACTCTAGTAAATTGTACAGAAAAATGCTAGTGGATGTACCCAGTTTTCTTTTGCACAAACTCAGTAGCTCATTCTTCTGAATTTTTAATTATCTATGCCAATCTACAGTATGCCACTGAAGCAAAAGAATGGTACACATGGGGCTGTTACAATAAAAGCAGTCACTCCAGGTATCCTGTAACCAACAGGATAAGCACCTTAAAAATTACAGCTCCCACAGGTAGAGGTAATCTGCTTTTCCTCCTAAGAAATATATACATAAATTAGTCCAAGAGAATTAAAAACAATTCAGAATAAATTAGTAGAAAGATCCTAGAAGGCATGCATGCAAAAAGCCACTGCTGTTTTCATATTGCATAAAACCTTCAAAGCCTGTATCTCCATTTTACAAATGTATAATTTTAAAAACAGGATTACAGTACTACATCTGCAAAGAAAGAATCCTACAGCGTTCCCCCAATGGCCTTTCTGTAGTCTGAAAAGTCATACCAAGTTGAATGCTCCAATTCCAAGTTTTACTCCTCCTTCAAACTGGTAATAGGTTTCATTCTTGCTTTTGTTCCCCTGAGTCATCTGTAGCACCTGATGACACTCTCTTTTGATGCAGAAAAAAAGAAGGAGGGAAGGGGAAAAATAACTTAGATATTATATGAAGTATAATGATTATGATGGCTAAAAAAATATTTCTTTTTCTTTTGGAGCCATTAATGCAAATGCACCTGCTTATACCAACACTGAATCTAAGTGTTTGGTAATGACTTACTTGTATATTTGGTAGCTGGTCCTAATTTTGAGGCCACCTTTGATAAAGTTGATCATATTTTCATCCTGGAAGAAAAATTTAGTTGTACAAAAATGTTCATTCAGCTATTATATATAGCACATACATAAAAATCTTGCAACTACATTTAAATTTATTTATAACTTAACAGTCATTGGAAATACTAAAAGTGTTTTTCAGCTATTAGACTCATCTCAAAGGCTGAAGTTAACACTTGCTTTAAGTTGTCAAGGAAATATTTCTCTGGTGCATGTTACAAATGTTAAAACTTAAGAGGGGGAGTTACTTTTAACTGAATTTCAAATGCATATAAATGAAACGAGAAAGTTCTCCACCAGATGGTGCTATAAGAACTTTCTAAAAAGTTTTAAAATACCAGTTCTGACATACAAGCTAGCCCCAGGATCTGGCAGAAAACAAACCAAGGAATCCCCTGAACAAATTAATTCCCACTGCTGATCAACAGTAACCATGTGTACTAACCAACATATGTGCTTCTTAACCTCTAGAAAAATCAAAGTAAAGCCACAATGTACTAGCCATCAAAAATAAATTCCTGAAAAGCAAAATGGTTAACAGTTCAACAGGACAGAATTTCTTCTCTTAAAATATACACAGAAGGGGAACATGTGCAGGCTTTTCAGAAATGCACATTTAAATACTCAGGGACATCATATACAATGTGGAAAATGAAAAAGCACCAAAAAAGCCTCAGGTGGCTTCAATAAAAGGGCCACCATTTCAAAAGACCTCGGTTATTTGTTTGCAAAACCAAACACCCAAATGTTATAAGTGTTTTAGTACAAGCATTCTTGCTACCTCTTTTGAATGCTTACATTTTCATTATCACCATCATCCCCAGATGAATCAAGGTCAGTCAAGGATGAAAAACATGGAGCATGACAGCAATCAGCAGAGCAGGGTATTAAAGTTAATAGCAATGGATCTCTGACATGATGGACTGGCAAGGTGCTGCTTTAGAGACAGTTTACCCCTAAGGTTTTTTTTTTCTTTTTATACACTCCTAAACTCACATCCTTCAACAACTGTTCAAAATTTCTCTTCACACTTAAAAAAATGCCACCCACAAAACATAAGAGGGGGTTCCTTCTATTTGGTTAGTAAAGGAGAAAGACAGTTATAGGAAAGACCGGCATTCCATTAATAATATTTCCTGACACTTCTGGCCAAAGTACTGTATTAAATAGCTTATAAAGCTTTTCCAAATGAACTTTTTAGCTCCATCTGATCTTAGTATATTTGTGCGTCACTTCTTCCTCGTAATTTATATCTGAAGGGATTCTCTGAAATACATTAATAAAATACATTCGTAAAACACATACATAAAAAAAGTATGACTAATAATTCTTGTTTTCAGGAATCAAATTTCTAATCGAATTTGAAAACACTGAAGCATGAAGTCGCTGAGCCACAAGCCAAACAAGAAGCACCAGACAGTATTAAACAGCAGATCTTTCTGTGAACTGAATTATTACCTCAGCAATGCTAAGGCATGCTCATTTCATAATCATTCGTTACTCTATTGCTCCTGACACCATATCAGAAGCATGTGGAAAGTAAAAATGAATTGCAGTCACATGTACATCAGCTGAAGTTCTGTTAGCTGGGATACATCCTATCTTTTTGTGAGAAATAAGATTTGCATTTTGAAACAAGACATTTCCTCATACCTGAACATATTTTTAAAGAAGTGCTGGACACTGTCAGGTGTGATGCATGTCATTTAAACATACTATCTGTGTAAGACTGCAATATACCTTAGGTTTTTGGTTGCTGGGTATCAATAACATCTTTGATTATTCATATAAACAAAGAGAGGATTTTGCTGGGTAGCACAGCATTTACTGTACTGTCAATCACTGCCATGGAATAACATTCCTTCACTGGGAAAATAGTTTGGTTTTTAAACACCATCTCTATTGTGTGAATGATGCTTTATAAGTACTAACATCTTTCCATTAAATTGTTACAGAGATACAAAATAAACCCTTGACTTTACCTGTACGAAAGTGAGAGCCGCTTTCTGTAGTAAGCATTCAGCATAGCAGATTTCAGCATGCATTTCCTCTATATAAGAAAGAAAAGTAATTTACTTTCAGCAAATCTATTATCAATATTCTCTTCTTGGAGTCAATGGAAAAAATAAAATGCTGCCAAGAAAAGAAAAAAAATACTGTACTGCTGCTGTTTTGGTAACTGCAGAACAATAGCTGTAACACACAAATCCCAATGGAAGTCTTCTACTTCACTTCTCAGACAAAAACTTTGATCTTGCCAGAGCTGACTCCAGCTTAGGGCAAAAGCTACTTGTCATTCTGGTGGATGATCTCATGTACTTTCCATTGTTCCTAAGTTTAAATATCAGCCTACAGCAACTAGGTCTTCCAACCCTCCTTCCATGTCATAGAAAAAACTTTTACAGATGAATGGTAACACTCACTGTGGATCAGGTTTTTCCTAAGTCCATTACAAACAGGTTTTCATCAAGTATGCTTAACAAACCGAAAGCTCTGGGCAGACTTTCTGTCTTCATGGAGCACTAAAGTAGTTTTGACTCAACACACGTGACATGAGTTACTCTGCACCCATGCTGCAAGACCAGCCACATGCGCAAGGCTGCTGCATACGTGGTGAATCACAAAAAGGAGATCAGAATTTTCAAAGCCATGAACAATGCACTGATACCATTTCCCAAAACACCTTAGGGCAAAACAGACAGCACAAAACTTGTTAATATATTCAGATTCCAATGCAGTTAATGATAAGGATATATTCCACAGCATCAATGATTCTTAAACTTTTGGGAGCTGTCTTCAGAGAAAAAAAAATCAAATCTCTCTTTAGACTTAATAATGTGCTGTGAAAGCCATTTCTTTCTTAATTTATGCATGTTCAGAGCCAAAAAAATATTAGGCTGAATACCCTATTTTGAGAAGATTTGCATTCAAATTCAAAAAAACCTGCCATACAGGTGGTTCGTTTGTTTTTTACTGTAAGACACTAGTCAAGTTATCGAGTTAAGCATATTTGTACACATTGGTAGGGTGTTTTTGAACTTTTTTCACTTTGTTATTTTAATTGTATTACAAACTACTTACCTTCACTCAGCTGATCCACTGACTGTTTAGAAATTAGATTGGACAAGGATTCAACCACTGTGCTTCTCTTCCTGAATCTAAATCAGTTGCAATATGGCAGAAAAGAAATGCACGCAGGATGAGTGACATTTCAACACAAACTTGAACTTAATTATTTATAATTCTTAACCATTTCCAGCCACAATTTATAGGCACTCTTAGTAAAGTCATGATTTGCCACCAGCTGCAATTCTTTGAGTAGTCTAATCACTGCTACTGCTATGCATCTAGGTTTCAGAAGCCTATCCAGCCTTGACTGATGTTCTAAGCATACATTTAATCTACTCTAAGTGTAAATAGTTTCCACCCACCAGCTGCAGAGGTCTCTCTGATGTAGGGCAAGTCACTTGAACCAGACAAAGTTTTTTTAAGTACTTTTTTCCGTTTCTTAAATTTGCACTCATAATTAAAATGAAAAATCAAAAGGCGCTCTGTCTTCAACAGAAATTAAAACATACACACTTTAGTATTTTATGGAGTTTTATGCCAGATATGATGCCAAAACATTCACATATTTTGCTTTCAATGGATCTCAACTGTCCATGTTATAAATTGCTAGTTTAGTTTAGTATGGCATTCAAAAATGGAATTCGTTACTAGCTATAAACAACTCAGCTTTATGAAGAAGCTAAAGAAATAGTTCTACATTCAGAAAAGCAGTGTACTTTGTAAGACAGGAAGCCATTAATTATAAATACTGAGCATTAGCTTATTGTTTGTTTACACTATTCTGCACATTGAAAAGCGTAGGATCCTGACAATGGGATTATGATACTACAGGTTCACGTAATGCATACAAAAAAACCCCGGTCAATTAAGGCACATGTAGTTCTGGCAATTATTCACCTTTGAGTGTTTGATTGCCTTTATCTTGCATTTTTATGAGTTTTGTGACAGACTAGACCAGAGCACTTATGCATAAAAGTTTGTATCCTGCAGAGTTGGAGGGCCTTATTGAAACTATCTTAAGTACAAAGAAGCACCTAATTTTCACACCTACTAAACAACATAGTTCAGATGAAACTGTGAATTGATAGAACACCTGAAAGAGGCAGAAACCGCTGAACCTTTTTTTTCTTCAGGTAGTAGCTGATAGTTTTGCTCTGTTTCCATTTCTTTTGTTTGTCATTGCTAAGGAGGTGATGCTAAATATCTAAACTAACAACACTTAAAGGTAATTTCTTTGGAGACCATTAATGATAAATTATGGCTTAATCAAAATGATGAACCTCCAGTAAAGCAGAATAAAGCACTGATCTCTGTTTTTGTCAGAAACTAGGTATGCACTTTACCTTTGACAACCCATTTTCTAAGTGTTTAAAAATAAAATAATAAAAGTCACCAATAAATTCTATTTTCTACTCTATTTCATTGCTGTTTGCTTTCATTGTTGTTGCAAGACCAGTAGCAAAATGTTCAGATCATTCTTGATGGGAATAATAGCCCTTTAATTTTAAGGTAAGCTAAACACATTTGTAACAATAATTAAAAAATTGCTTTGATTTTAGAAGAAAGCTCAGCACAAGCTTAATCCTATTAGACTATTGGGTCCACCTTTGAAACAACTTTTTTAAAAAATAATATTTTCATGATGAAAGGGAACATTCAAAATATGGAACTTTCAAGTTCACGATCCCTATGGAAAACAAGAAATCACAGGTGGAAAAGGTCAGTCAGTTCAACCATGTAGTGTCAGCTAATGTGTAGGTCTGCATAGCCAACCAACCATTTAACTAACTGTAGAGGCTATACATGCCCAGACCCAACAAGTCTGTTGTTTCTGCAACACTAGGAAACATATCCTTACCAATAATAATTGGACAGTGAGACTTACTCCATCTTTTCAAATTTAGATCACTATCATACTGACAATAGCCTGCCTTGAAAGTGTACAGACAGCTGGGGTTTCGTACAAAGAACACTTAGTGGATTAAGTACCTCATTGCTTGGGCTTACCTTTGGCAGGTTTGCAAAGCTTCTTTCATTGTAGAAATTCCCATTTGTATATCCTGCGGTTCAAAGGTCATAGCAGCTTGCATAACTAAAATAGTGCTGTACCCAAGGGCATGATACATACTATCCTTAGACCTAGGGCAAACATAAAAATCTTGTGCATTTAAGCAAAACTTCAAATTACAAGACAAATTAAATGCTAGCATACTTGCATTAATTTGTGAAAAGACAGAAGAATAAAGCAGGAAAGTAATGGAGATGAGAACATAACCTAGCAAGCATCATCTTCCACTGGGTGCTACACATCTGCTTCCACAGGATACTGTTGCAGCAAGTCCCAGAAAAGATTTAAACTATGTCAAACATTTGCACTTAATTACATCCCATTTATAGTCCACTGGTGTATCTATTTAATTTAGCTAATTAAGGCTTGACATAAATACATGTTCATCTGCTTTCACTTAACATAAGAAGTAAGGACATCCTTCTAACATTACTACTTGCTCCAAAGACATAAAAATCTGCATTTGTGTCACCAAAAAGTCAGTACACACATGCTCAGTCCTGCATAAAAGGCTACACTGAATCAACTTGGCTTTCACAACATAATTACAGAATTAAAAAAAGTTGTTGTAAAGTCACTAGGAGAGGTCATATACTCAAACCTGCCAGTTGTAGCAGCAGCACTATTGCCAACGTTATGTCAGGAGAACTCAGCTTTTGTATAACCAAGTTTCAAGAGGTTCAAGCAAATGAAGACTGCATATTCCTCTGGCAGCCTCTTCAGTACTGTACTATCAACGTACTTTTTCCTAATGTCCAGTCTCCACCTCCAAAGCCACAGCTTGTGGTGACTTCCTCTTGTTTTACCATCTGCCACTACAGAGAAGGGTGTTGCTGTCTTTCTAACTTCTCCTCAATAGCTCCAGACCACTATTAGATTAATGCCAAAGTATGTTTTCTGTCAAACTAAAACAAACCCAGCCCTCACAATCCTAATGTGTCATATGTTCTAGTCTTCTGGCCATGCTGCACTATATCCACTGTTGGATCCTCTCCAGTTTCCTCACCTTTTTCACTTTTGAATACAGAAAACTTTAGCAGAGTCAAGGAAGATAGCCCCTTGGGCTAAGTATAGAAATATGAGAAATATATTTAAGAAATATAATTTTATATAATATATAAATATATATTTAAGAAATAACAATATACTGAGAAATTTATTTCTTAAATATATCAACAATTTCCTTAAAATTTTTACATTATTTAAAGTTCTTACATTTAACTTTCATCAAAATGCTATTTTTCAGTAAAACAATTGGGCTTTTTCTTTTTTAAAGGAGGCTTTTTGTTTTCTTGCTAGGCCAGATCCTCCTTTGCAGGTTATCTATCTCCTTTGCAGATATGCTATTAAATAAGCTCAAAGTCTATTAGCTGCCAGGGACTCAAAGCATTCTAAACTCCAAGGTTTTGATATTTTTTCTTCATAGTGAATGTCATTTGAGACAAATACTTCACTGTACATAAACACACTATGGTATGAAACAAAGGGGGTTTTTGTTTCACAAAGCAAAATGAAATATATATTAAATATACAAAACCATTTGGATAATATATATATGCGTGTGTATTTTGTAAAAAATGCATCCCCAGTCCCTGCATGTAGAACAGTATTTTGCAATACTACCCAAAACCAATTTTAGCATACAGAAGTGCAGCTGGGCCTTCTTAAAGCATTGCTCTATTTCAAATAACACCACAATGCTCAGAGAAGAGACCCTGGGTGTAAGTATAGCTAATTTGAAACGGTGGTATTCCTGTCTACCTCCTCTACACTTGAGCCCTTCATACCACTGAAAGCAGACACTTGATATGCGTGTCATCCTCCCAAGGTTTCATTCAACAGTATTCTTCCACCTGTCCATACTACTGACCTAACAAACACCAACCCATCATTCTTAGTCCAGACTTTCTACAACCAAACTGCAGAGTGAGAATTTTACCTTCCTCTACTAACACAAACTAGAGATCCCTCAACATCATACACATCTTTGAGAGACAGACAGAAGAACAGTGAATAGTATTCAGATCCTAGTCCTAAAGAACAGTAACCCAGATTGCCTCTCCACAAAATCACAGGTAAGATAGGCTTATCTTATTAACCTTTTGGTATTGTTTAGCTCCCTACATCTTCACTGCCATACTTTTCTTCTCAGTGGAGCAAAGGCAATAGGGGAACAGACATAATTAGTCAGCAGATCAAAAGGTGGGCTTTAAGGGTGAACACAACTGTGACTCAAATGTAATATAAGAAGCAAAAAACCCCCCAGTATTCTGGACTTTTGTTCCAGTTCTGTTGTCTTGTCAAAAGCAGTTCCATTGTATAAATTCCCTGATCAAAGATATATTGGATAAAGTGTTGCTCCCCACTTTCCCCCTCTGCACAAGGAAAGACAGCTTCAATGATAAACTCTAACAGAATAAATCAGTGCTTCATTAACAGGTTTTGTGATGGTCTTAAGGAAAAACGAGTGCATAGCTAAAACCTAGAGATACTGAGAAATGCTTTTGGACAAAAGGGAATAAATGAAAACTACTACCTTCAGAGGCCTTACATTAATTATCAGCTACCAGATAGCATAGTTTACACTATCTGTGTTCAGTAACTTCAGCAAATAACAGGATCTCACCATGGACGAAGTACTTCCAGGGCTTCAGAGAACTTATTGTTTAGAAATAAGTTCAGTGCCATCGAACATTCTTCCAGAGCACACTTGAGATCCATCTTAGATGCCCTAAAAAGACAGTTTAGTCAAACGGTAAATACAAACACAAAATTAAAAGAATTTTTCCTTATAGATCACAGAAGTTCCTTTATAGCCATGTTATTACTCATTTTAAAAATCTAGCTTTACAAAAACAAGTCATATGCTTAACAATTTATCTATGCTACATGGGTGTGCCTTCTTTGCGTATTTAAGTGGTTTATGGCTTTGTCCTTGTTTTACCAGTCAATATGCAACGGAGTAATTTTTACGGCTAGTTAGGTAATACAAATACTCAAAACTTATCACTGTGTCCAAGCTCGCAGTTCTCTTCATCAGCACAAATGCAGTTTCAGACTCTGTATTCAGATCTGAATCTCAAGAGAGTTAACAAAATAATATTTTCGTCCAAGAAAGCAGTAAACAGACACTCACTCTGCAAACAGCTAGGCCAACAAAAAATCCTGTCAGAAGCCTGCAGCTATGCCAAAAGTTTTTGTTCTTCCTATTTCACGTTAAGTAAAATCCCTTCCACTTGCTTAAGAGGAAGCCATCTAACAAAGCCACTACCTTGGGCAGTTTTGTCTGAAAGATCCAGGAGCACTCACAAATTGCTCCACTGGCAGAACTGGTGACAAACTGGACATTCATGGTAGTAACAAATAGCTAGAAGCTACATAGCCTTCAATATGCACAGCTGGATCTGGGAAAGATAATCTGTCTACAGCTTTAAAACAACAGGTTTAGGTTCTATAATGGGCTTTATCCAAGTAAGGTTAAGCAGTGGTAAGCAACAGATCATGTCAATAATATGAATATTTAAGTGCTGACCAGAAGAGGAGAACCCTGAAGAAGGAATGTAAGAAGAGAAATTACAGAGGGGCACAGCTGCTCTAAATCTGACGGTAACACACACACAAACACAAACCAAGAAAAAGAGAACATGAAAATATGAATGCATTGTTTTTTACACAGAATCTCCAACTTCCCCTATGCTCCTCCTCTCTCCATCACCCAAAAGCTTTAAAAACATTGATTCTGTTTTTTGTACACCTTCTTGGGCAGAAAATAGGGATAAGGCTAGATGACATCCCAAAATTCTTTTTCATCTTTATTTTCTGTCATTTTGTAGCAGCAATACTTGAAAAATTCACCTTCTATAGAAAAATAAAACCTCTAACTCAATACTTGGCAGCTACTAGATATTTATTACTGAATGTACCAAGACACAAATCTTGCCCTTCATAAAGAAGTAGTGAATTGCCAAACAGTCAAAATCCAGCAGTTTTACCATCAGACTGTTACCAACAACTGTAAATACAATTTAAATACCTTTATCTTCTCCTTTAATGGGATTCAACTTGATTATGACATATGCGATTTTAAGATTTATGTAATTTTGTGTAGCAAAAACCTACAGTTCTTAAAAGAAGAAGCATTTGCATCTGTGATTCAACTGTTACCATTAGCTACTCACTAAGCTTTCACATCATTCAGCTCCACACACTCTGCAGGAAAGGTCATATTCTCAATGCAACCTACAGTCCTGATCTCCACCTGTCCAACAAAAGTACCACTGTCGCACCAGCAGAGAAGGGGCACCATGGCGGTCCAGTCAACCAGTACAAGTGATATCAGGAAAGCAGCTGCCTCTTTTCCCATGTGTGTTGGGTTACTTCCAGCCCATCACACCACAGGTTTCATCCCAATTTCTAGTCCTAGGTAAGGGCCTGGGGAACAAGCACCGCAATGCGGCCCACATTTGCCCTACTGTATAGGATGTAAGTACAGGAACCAAAGTCCTTATTAGCCTGTACTGAGTCGTACCATATGGCTACTGGAAAGCCAGTCTGCTACATCTATGTCCTTTTCATTGCTGGCCTATGTCATCAGTTACATACTATCCCATTGCCACTATCAGTTTATGTTCTCTCACTTCTATACCCTTAATCTAGATATCTAAATTGCCTTCCAATTTTCTTAAAGGAATTTCAGGGAAGTTATTGTACAGCAAGTTTACTTAGGTTTATGTATAAATACACAAGCCCCAATATCAAATAAAAATCCTTCAGATAAAGCAACAGCAGTATCTTTTCTCCTGCTGCAGGGACACAAAAAGAAAGTCAGCATTTTATTGTTTACATACCACTCTTCATACCCTTCACTGCACTGGAAAGTATAGAACATAAAGGTACAGTTTATAACTCAGGCTACACTGGCTAATATTTCTTAACCTGTTATCTAGACATTCATTTTATAAAAGGTAGTTTCATTAAATACAGGAATACATTATTATATTTTATTTTTGTTCAGAAAGCTTTAAATTCTTGTAACACTTCAGTTAAAGTACTCTAATAGCTAAGTTTACTGGCAAAGTAGATATAGAACTTCACACTAAATCTGTGCAACTGGTTAAAGGTTTCCCATTAACAATTATCAGAAATAAGTACAATTAAGATCCTGCACTTCTTACTTCGTAAAAGAGAATTAAAATGTTTATCAAAACAAATATGAAGAAAGTAATTTTATTTTAGTGCATTCAGACTCTGAATATGTAAACAAATCTGTCCAAATAAAAATATTTATACAAGCAGGAGAGAAATGTACTTGTTTCATGTCCTCCTCAAATGTCTTAAATAGTACACCCGCCAAAGAACCGCATCAAGAAATTAAAAAAAAAAAAGACTCACAATGACTGAAAGCTTTGTACAACACTCAGTTTTATCAGCTGATTTCATGAATACCATCTGTTAACAAATCAAAGAACTAATTTTTAGCTAGATTTAGAGGCTGGTTTTTTTCTGCTACAAAAGCAAGGACCCAAGTTAGTCCCTCAACAACATGCCATCATCACCATTGTGTGTTCCCATGTTTCTATATCCTCATTTCACATTTGATTTTTAGGAAACTACATTTCACTCAGTCCACGCCTGATTAGATCACACATTCCATTTTCTCCACCTTTCCTGATAGGGAAAATGGCTAGTTGCTTTCAATTAATTTCTCAAGAAGGAAAAAAAAAAGGGGGGGTATTTTCTAAATACCAAATTTGCAATGACTGTCTTAAAAAAAAATCCAGTAATCAAAGTTGAGATCTACCAGATGACAAGAAGGGGTTCCTACTCTCTTTTACTTGCACACCACAACTATTTTGTGACGACCATTGAAGCACTACCCTCTTCCATGTGTTTTCCAATACAAATCCTGGTGGCCATATTAAGTGGGGGTGGTGGGGAATTAAAAAAAAAAATCTTCAAAAATTGCAGAGGACAGATGGACCTTCTGGTCCCCTCCCCTCACAGCATGTTTGCTAATTATGAGGTGGGCCAGGAACTCTGTGAATGATTGGAACAGACAAACCCAACATGAGGTGATGATCTGCTACACACAGGAGTAACTATGAACAGTCACCTGAAGTAAGAGAGGGAGAAGACCCACAGGTGACAGATGTATAATCACATAGTTCATGAAAGAACCCGAAGGAAGGTGGATCATTCACAACTGCCAGTAATTTAACAATCAATCCCTACTTTATTCACTTAAGTCGTAAAATACTAGGGTTCAGCCTGGAAAGGGTAGGAAAGTTTCCTAGACTTCATGTGGAAAGTAACAGCAAATAAAATAAGTATTACAGTACCCCACTGCTGTACCTTTTTTCTGAATGCAAGGATCAAGATGCAAGAGCAATGTTCTATTCCCACTGCTTCACCAGGCCTCACCTTAGTGAAAAGAAACAAATTTTCTGTATTTGTATGATGTAAACATGCACACTTCCTACCCTGCAGTCAGCAACTCTTGGAATTTCATTTGGAAGGAAGATCTAATCTTTGTTTTGTATAACATAGCCATGGACATGCTGCCTTTTTAGCTGTTACTGGAGAGACCATTAGCCATCAGGCTCCCAAACACCATCATACCACCAACTCTAGCGTCACCAGGGTATTTATCAATATTTGTAAAATGATCCCATAAACAAGGTTCCTTAAAACAACAGAGCCCTGGCACCCTGTAAAAACTATCTTTTCCTATTAAATGGTTAAGCAGGAGATCTCTCCAGCACATAGCTGTCATGTTTTTTTCCTGTGTTACAGGCTAGTTCCTGCGCTGCTGCCTTCATGTAACCAAAGCCTGCAGACAATGCAAACAGTATTCCTTATGTCAATACATTTACTGTTCCTTCTATCAAGCAAAGTTATGAAATTATTCTGCCACTTCAGATATAAAACTTGGGAAGTCAGTTTTCTCAGACTCTTATTTCTGATAGGTGAATCATATCCTCTACCAAACAGACTCACTCCTGTTTAATTACTCGTCACACATATTTTCTACTGTTTTCCTACATTCTGCAGCAGAGGAACACAACCAGAAGGAATCACTCCAACTCAGATCATAACTTGACACCAGAGAAGTTGGAAGAAAGGAGCATACTGATTCAGAAGCAATTTGGCTGTCTTCGCTGGCAGACAAGGAATATTTCTATGCAGCAGCTCAGAAAGAGTATGTACCTCCTCTTCTCCTTAAACATCACAAACCAATTTCTGCAACAAGTTAGCAGACTGATGAACAGTTCAATGAGCAATGCTGACTCACACTCTGATTCATGTTGTTCTCCTCCTGACTCAGTCTTGTTTCAACAAACTCATTTTTTCCCCTACCTCCACATACAGTTTCCTAGAATTGACAGAAACTTAACACATTTTATCACCTCAGATGAGTATATGCTTTAATTTATTCTGGAGTAGATTAAATTAACACTACTTCAGTGAAATCACTATGGATTTTACACCCAGTGAATACAGTTCACTTCTAAATGAAAAGAGGAAAAAGAAAAGTGTGCTATATTGAGGGTTAACACAAAGGTAACAATGGCACATTACAAGGAGAATAAAATACCACCGTGTTACCTTCTAGGTACTTTAAAGATAACTTCAAATGCTTTGTGTTGTGAAAAGGTTTCTTCTCACTACTATTTCAAACTTCTTTTATGAAAAAAAGAATAAGTGTTTTGAGTTCCAGCAATAGGTTATGTATCTTGGGCTTGGTGTTGAGTTACTCATGAAACTGTTCCAGCACAGTGGGGGTATACTGTCATAGAATCATGGAATCATAGAATGGTTTGGGTTGGAAGGGATCTTTAGAGGTCATCTAGTCCAACCTCCCTGCAGTGAGCAGGGACATCTCCAAATAGATCAGGTTGCTCAGAGCCCCGTCCAACCTGACCTGGAATGTTTCTAGGCATGGGGCATCTATTACCTCTCCGGGCAACCTGTTCCAATGTTTCACCACCCTCATTGTTAAAAATTTCTTCCTTATATCCAGCCTAAAGAAATCTACCCTCCTTCAGTTTAAAACCATTATCCCTTGTCCTGGCACAACAGGCCTTGCTAAAAAGATTGTCCCCATTTTTCCTATAGTCCCCCTTTAAGTACTGAAAGGCTGCAATAAGGTCTTCCCAGAGCCTTCTCAAGGCTGAACACCTCAACTCTCTCAGGCTGTCCTCATAGAAGAGGTGCTCCAAAACCTCAGATCATTTCTGTGGTTCTCCTCTGGACCCACTCCAATAGGTCCATGTCCTTCTTATGCTGAAGGCTCCAGAGCTGGATGCAGCACTCCAGGTGGGGTTACACCAGAGCGAAGTAGAGGGATAGAATCATCTCTCTTGACCTGCTGGCCACGCTTCCTTTGATGCAGCCCAAGATATGGCTGGCCTTCTGAGCTGCAAGAGCACATTGTTGGCTCATGTCCAGCTTTTCTTCCACCAGTACCCGCAAGTCCTTCTCTGTAGGGCTGCTCTCAATCCCTTCATCCCTCAGCCTCTACTGATATCAGGGGTTGCCCCAACCCAGGTGGAGGACCTTGCACTTGGCCTTGTTGAATCTCATGAGATTCTCACAGGCCCACCTCTCCAGCTTGTCCAGGTCTCGTTGGATGACATCCTATCCTTCTGGTGTGCCAACTGCACCGCTCAGCTTGGCGTCACCTGCAAACTTGCTGAGGGTGCGCTTGATCCCACTAAGTCATTGATGAAAATATTAAACAGCACTGGTCCCAGTACAGACCCCTGAGGGACACCACTTGGCACCAGTCTCCATGTGGACATCAAGCTGTTGACCACTGGCCTCTGGATGTGACCATCCAACCAATTAACCACTGAACAATCCACCAATCAAATCCATATCTCTCCAATTTAGAGAGAAGGATGCTGTCGGGGAGGGGGGGTGTTGAAGGCTTTACAAAAGTCCAGACAGAATCCATTGCTTCTCCCTTGTCCACTGATATAGTCACTCCATCACAGAAAGCCACTAGATTGGTCAGGCAGGACTTGCCCTTGGTGAAGCAATGCTGGCTGTCTCAAATCACCTCCCTGTCCTCCATATGCTTTAGCATAGCTTCTAGGAGGATCTCCTCCATGATCTTCCCAGGCACAGAGGTGAGGCTGACAGGTTGGTAGTTCCCAGCTCTACTTTTTTTAAAGATGAGCACAATGTTTCCCTTTTTCCAGTCCCCAGGGACTTCACCTGACCGCCATGACTTTTCAAATATCATGGAGAGTGGCTTGACAGCTACCTCAGCCAATTCCCTCAGGACTCTGGGATGCATCTCATTACATCCCATAGAATTGTTTATGTTCAGGTTCCTCAGGTGGTCACAAACCTGATCTTCCCTTACAGCGGGAGTGGCTTTACCCCTGTGGTCCCCATCTCGTAGGCCATCAACTCAGGAGGGGTGAGGAGAGAGGTTATCAAAGAAGACTGAGGCAAAAAAGTTGAGTACCTCAGTCTTCTCCTCCTCTGTTGATACTGGGTCACCAGTCTTGTTCATTGGGGTGGGGAGTACACTTTCTTTAACCTTTCTTCTCTGGTTGACGTACCTGTAGAAGCCATTTTTGTTATTCTTTGCATCCCTTGCCAAACAAGCTCCAGCCACGCCTTGGCCCTCCTGGCCCCATCCCTACACAACCAGGCAGCGTCCATATGCTATTCCTGTCTCTGCTTCCACTGCCTGTGCAGTTCCTTCTTGCTCTTTAGTTTGACCAGCATGTCTCAAGTCAGCCATGTTGGTCTCTTCCCTTGCTTCCCTGCTTTCTTACACCAGGGAACTGAGAGCTCTTGTGCTCTATGGAAAGCATCCTTAAAGATCTGCCAGCTCTGTTCTGCTCCCTTTTCCCTGAGGACCGTTTCCCAGCATGTCCTTCTGACTAACTCCTTGAACAGCTGGAATGTTGCTTTCCTTAAATTTAGGGCCCTGACTATACCTCTTGCTTTTCCTGTACCCCTCAGGAGCATGAACTCCACCAATGCGTGATCACTGCAGCCCAGACTGCCTCCAATCTTGATGTCACCGATGAGCTCACTTGCATTGGTGACCATAAGGTCAAGCATTGCACCCCCTTGGGTAGGGTTGTCTATTACCTAGAATTAATCTTAACAAGTTATCCTCAACTCATTCTAGAATCTCCTGGATTGACTACAGCTCTCTCTGCTACTTTTCCAACAGATGTCAGGGTGGTTGAAGTCCCCCAGTAGGACAAGAGCCTGCAAGCGCAAAGCCTCCCAGAGTTGGAGGAAGACGGCTTTGTCAGTAGGCTCCCCTTGATCAGGCAGCCTGTAGTGGACACCAACCACAAGGTTCCCTTTGTTGCCTCTGTCTCCGATTCTTACCCATAAGCTTTTGACCTGCTGTGGTTATTCTTCAGGGCCATCTCTTCACACTGTATCAATTTCTTTATGTAGAGGGCAACGCCTCCATCCCTCCTTCCCCACCCATCCCTTCTGAACAGCCTCGAGCCACATTCCAGTGATGGGATTTGCCTCACCGAGTTTCAGTAATGGCAGTCAGGTCATAGCTTTCTAGCAGCACGGTAGCTTCCTACTCCTCCTGTTTGTTTCCCATACCACGTGTGTTTGTGTAGAGGCATTTCATCTGGGCTGTGGGCTGTGTCGCCTTCTTAGTGGAACACCGCTTGATTCCCTTGAGGTGTTCCATGGGAGTTTCCTTGCTGGCTCCTACCACCTCAGGAGCCCCCTGCTCATCTCCACAACACTTTGACTGTGCTACAGTGTCCCCAGCACACCTCTGGGCAACAAGTTGAGGGATCATCCTAACAACCCATCCCTCTAACCATTGTGTATCATCCTGCAGCCTGTCACAGGCAAGCCTGCTACATTCCCCCTCCCCCATTGCCTCTAGTTTAAAGCCCTGTCAATAAGCCCTACAAGATCCTGAGCAAAGACCCTCTTTCCTCTTTGAAAAAAGTGGCTCCCATTTGATGCCAGCAATCCTAGTGCTGTGTCGGCCATCCCATTATCAAAAAGCCTGAAGTTGTGCTGGTGACACCAGCCACGGAGCCATGTGTTAATAGATTGGGTCCACCTGTTCCTTCCAACGTCACTGCCCACAACTGGAAGGAGGGAGGAAAAAACCTGTGTCCCAGATTCCCTCACTAACCGTCCCAAGGCCCTGAAGTCTCTTTTAATCACCTTGGGCTACGTACTGCAACTTCATAACCACCCCCAGGGAAGAGCAGTAACGGGTAGTAGTCCGAGGGCCACACCAGGCTAGCAAGTTTCCTAGTGACATCTCTAACGCAGACTCCTGTTCCCCTCAGAAGGGAGTCTCCTTCAACTATGACCCATTATGATCCCTATGATCCGTATGTCCATAAGGAAGTTATTAGCAGCTTTAAGTTGATTCTTCTAATCAGCTACTTGGAGCTGTGACAGAAACAAAGAATAAGAATACTGACTTGAAAACCCTGAGATGTATTGGAATATTCACTATTAGGAGACAGTCCTCAGGATGTACACAAAGCAAGAGCGTTACTAATTTAAAAGGTCAAAACAGTTTACAGCTTATTGAGCCACTTTCCTTTTTCCCTACAGTTAATTTAAAAGTGAGCATAACTACTAGCCTAAAACAAATTAAAAACGTTATTGCTCTAGTGTTTAAAAAATGTATTTCAACATGTAGTGAGTTATGTAGTAACACATCTGTCCACACCAGGGCTCAGCGTAAGAGCATTCCTGGAAGGCAGTTTATATATCTAGAGTTAAGTATAAACTTGGTACATGCCACTGTCTCTGTATCTGCAGGAAATTCAGTAAACTTTTAATACAATCACCCCTGCTGCAGTGATCTACCACTGCTTCTCTTGAAAGGGTATTCAGGAGCTACAAATAGGAGAATTGCAGAAAAGTTTACACCTTTACTCTGTGTTTGACACATTTTAAATCATATATTTGGGACCGAGTTCCACATCACTTCATTAATGTTAGCTGGACTTAAATGTGCAAGCAGTACTTTGTATGCAGAGGGATTGCAGAATTTAGTTTTTGAAATTCTAAAACCATTTCTTGGCTCGTTTCAACACAGCCAAAATAATCCGCCTCATCTGGTAAACAACACCTAATTGCCCGCAACTTGGTTTTTACAGCTACTGTTCTCCCTAACAAGAGTCTCAACTGGGCTACAGTTACTAAAAATATTTGAAGTTATTAGTGGGAGCAAAGCAATACTTCAAGGGAAGGAAACCACAAAAATTTGAAACTAGCAATAGCAATTTAGTTTTAAGATACCCACATTAAGATGCACATGACACACAAAAAAAGGACTGAAAATAAGGTCTTCTAAAAATTGGGCGTATGTAGGGAGAATGCTGTTTTGATGATAAGGATCAAGAAAACAAGACGCAAAAAATCTAAAAGAAAACTTCACAGGAAATAAGTACGTTAGCAAACAAGTGACCCTTAACATTTAAAGAAGCTTCATCAAATGAAGAATCTTTTAGAGGCATTTGTTTGCTTAAACTCAAATGAAAACCATTCTGGTGTCAACCACAGTATCAACAAATAAGGCAGCAAGAAACTATCATCCATAGCACTCTTCGGAAGTAACATATATGCAGGCATCTGCTAGAGTATTTACTGCCAAGGTAATGATGGCAAAACAGCATTAAAGTATATTTTTCTCAGGCAGTTCTTGTCCTCTGCAGCAAGCTGGCAAGTCAAATAATCCTAATATACTGTCAAAATCTTGTACTCACTGTTGCTATTCAGAATATTTCTATATTTGCTGAAGTAGATCTTTTCCTTTGTAGTGATGAATACCTTCAATTAGAGAACTTGATATTTAACTGTTTATGTTTTGCCATGTCAAAAAGAGTTAACTATCTTGTCATGAGTCTTAAATAGCCAGTGCATGATATGAGGAGCTGATCATCACTAGAACCTACTCAATAGCTCCTTTTTCTTGGCTAGGAGGCTCAGGGTATTTTTGAACGCTGCTCTACTTTAAGTGTATTGATCCCTTCTAATGTCCAAGAACAGTGGTGATTCTGATGCTTTTTAGCTGATGGGATTCTTCTTCCCCTCCCTCCCTTATTGAGGGGACTACTGCGCAGGTACACCCTTCTTGCACATAAGTGGCACTGAGCTCAGTGCTGGTAAGTACTGCCATGCATACTTAGCATAAAGTAAACTGAAGCTTTCAACAGAGTCCTGCGAGGGCTCGAACCTACTGTCTCCCTGGAAGCCTTTCTTCCAGCCAAGATCAAAAGCTGTACTCAAACTACAGTATCAAAAGGTCACAGTTTACAGCTCACACAGGTACCATTAAATCATCACTTCATGTTCACATCTTGCGTGGCTTTACATGCCAAAATACACTTGATATCCTCTTGGCTGGTCTTACTATTTAGCAAAGACCCAAAACATTTAACAAGTGCCACCACCACATCACCAGTCACTTGTTAAACTCAAATGACCGACACTTTGTGTTACTGCAGCACAAAGATTTTCTGTCCCTGGCATCCTTCTTTTTGCTGGATTTTTAATTTTGAACTATGCCTCAGATATGCAGAGGCATAGAAGAAGACATTCTGTCCTGTCACTAGAACAAGGATAATTCCATTCTTAATTCTGCAGTATTGAACAGTCATACTTAAGAATGAGGAAACTGGTAATGAACAGGTTCTTTGCTCTTGATCCCATCCAGTTATTTTCTATTCAAGCATAGGAAGTCCTGTAGTAGTCTACTACTCCTCCTCTCTCTTCAGTCTCAGTGAAGGGAAAACACAGTCATCCTTTGCTGTGACAGAGACCCTTCTTCCTGCCTAGCCCTATAAAATAACAATACAAACCCCAGAATTCTTATTTCCTTCAATTATTTTATCCTTCACCAATGTATGCCAATTTTTCTTGTGATTTAACACCTTGCCTCTATATGCTGTCAGATTCTCTGGTAAGCTTTAAGCAGAAAAGGCTAACTAGCGTCTCTGTCCATGCATAACAGAGAAGAAATATGTCTCCCTTGCCTGTTTAAGGGAACATCACTGAACTTTGATCCTTAGTACCTATTTAATTTTCCTCCAAATAGATGGTGGTCTCCTATCTCTACGAAATGTTTCCAGGATTGCTTATCCCCTTATGAATATTTTTGAATGTTTATGTCCATAAAAAAATATATTATAGAACTGCATTAGGTCTTCTTTTTATATGTGCAGCTGGCAACTGCAAAGATTTGCAATTTCAAGTAGGAATTGTTTTCACATTAACAGTAAGATACATCCATGTGTATCCATTGTATCTGAGCAAGCATACAGAAAACTCAGCTATTAGTTCTGCTATCTGGAAATCTCTCTTCAAATAATCTTCTTTATCTTTTGAAAGCACAGTATTCCTCACCATTAAGTTAACCGTTTGAGAAGAAAAATCTTTTTCATCCTATCCATCTCATCCATCACTCACACCAGCCAACAGTATTACTTCACTCTTCTGCTTAGTGATACGCCAAAATCTAGTTTGGATCATTTCCTAAGGGACAATGTCGTTTGCTGTCACTTTTATCAATCATTTGCACAGGCACCAAGTTGCAACACAGGTATAAATCTTATCAGATAAACAGTGAGACACTTTGTAGGAGTACTACCCACCTACTACAGAGCAGCAGGTGGCATCACTCCGCATTACGAATACCCACCAACAAAGCAAAGGCTAGCATAAAATAAGCTTCTTGCCAAATTGTACTGAGATATTCTGTTGGGTCTACATTTTATGTTCAGGATAGTCTAGTGAAGGGTGGTTGAAGGCTTACATGGTCCTTGGTAGTACAATCCATAGATTTACATATAGTGAACATTAGGAAATGTTCGTAAAAGCAAAGACAGTAGCTTTCTAGTTAGGCTAAATCTTCTTATTACAAGGGACTACTCCTAAAACTCACCAGTGGGACTTCCATTTGGTTTGGTTTTGTTTTAAAATAAACACAAGCTGAGATGCACCACTTCCAGGAATAATTTCCGTATCAAGTTTGAATCTAAGGAACCTTCATGAAAGCAGAGCATGTATCATTCTCTCTCAGAACCCCTGACCTGAGTAAGAAATTGCACACACCCCACATCCCACAGGATGCTAGTGCTGGCACATGTCTTGCAGTATCTTGGTGGCTGAGTAGAGGATTCAGGCTCTGAAAAAGCAAGGTGCATCAGGCAAGCCTCCATGAGGCTGGATTTTCTTCTTCTATCTGTATGCATGCTATACATTCCTCCCATCTGGAGAACAATTCAGACAGGTAGAATCAAACTGATTAACCTTTCTCACATTTAGATGTTCCTTGAAGCTGACAAATTAAAGCATGTTAAAGCCTTTATATTAAAGGGATCACAGTGTTTTCAAATTGCCAATCACTTCCAGTTTATGAACAAAAAGGATGCTTAACCCAATGTGTTAGTTTAAAAATAATCACGGAAAGGTATAAGACCATGTGATTAACAATTTTTTCTATTGTAAACAGAAAACTTTCTGCAAACTTCACCATTTCCTCTAAACCCCAGACTTTAACACCACTTATAATCACACAACAGAAAAATCTTAAGCCATAATCCTAGAAGTTTGAAATTATTTCCAATTTACATAAATCACTTCCTATCCTAGGCTATTATCTTTAATGTAGAAAGTCTATAAACTACAGATACCTGATCAGTATAGTTAAACACTAACTTTTTTTACCCATACAGTAAATCCACTGGTCATAGTTTACCTCCACAGCAAATTCTGCATTCATTATGCACACATTCCTTTTTATAAGAAACATAAATAAGTAAAATTTTGTAGTTTGCATATTATGGGGAAATGTTACCAGCTTATGGGAAGCACTGAAAAAATTTCATGCTGATGCAAGACAGACTTTATTCCTCTGAAGGCGTAGTAACTTCACTGTTTCAGAACTTCACCAACGCATGCTGTAGTCTGTGTGCTAAACATTCATTTAAGGAAACCCAACTGGCAGCAAAACTATCCAGTGCTGTGCTAGCCAGATTTGAAAACAGGCAGAAGTTACTCTAAAAGCCTACTATATTACAATCCATTCAACAACAGGCAGTTTTTTAAAAAACAAACAAGAAGAATCATAAAACCCCACCCAAAACCATGCAACAGACACACCCCCCCCAACAACAGCCATTTAGTTTAAATGATATTAGTCTACATAGCCTGGTATTTTGGCAAAACTGTTAGGGTAACATACTTATTTTCACTTTTCCCTCTCTTGGGACTTTCTTGTACACTATATTTAAAAATGACGTTCTATAGCAGACAAACAGCGTTGTACTTACCCAAGTCCTTCCTGAGTACTACATTTCACTAGAATTTTGGAGACACCTATCCACCCACAGAACTGGTAACAGCAGAGGATAGAAATGCCATGCTACAAGTTCAGTTCAGTGAGGTTGAACCTCCCTTCTCAATGCTACCCGACTACGAGATAGCAACATTTAGTCAGTTATTTGTATCAGTGAATTGCTGGATTGCTGTCTCAATACCAAGGGATCTGCCTGTACCATCCTTTGCATGATCAAGCAATCTCATCACTAGGGCATTTTCCTTTTCTTTATAGCATTGGGTTTGGGGGGATTTTGTTTATTGTTGGGTTTGGGGTTTTTGTTTTATTTTGTTCTTAAATTCTTTATTCTCCCTCGTCTAACAGCTGTGGCAAACGCTGATGCAGGCAAAAAGATGAAACAGTAGCTAGCTGATATTACACATCTGTACACATAATAAAAAGAAAGCATCAAAAACTTTATTTTTCAAAAGGAACAGCTATAGAAAAGGAGTCAGAGCTGTCAGAAAGAGAGTAAGAAGAGGTAACTGTTGGGGGGAAGAGGCAGTTGCCCCTGCTGAAAATCAACAATTATCAAAATGAAATGCATGAAAATGAGGCGAGAACGACTTTAAAGTTTTTATCTCTACCTTAGCATTGTTGAAAAAAGTTCAAACTGACAGCTTTTCATAGACTACTGGAATATCACTACGAGACTATTTTAACTGACCAATTATTATACCTTACTAGGCACATGTAATCTAAGGACGAGGCAGCCAGAAGGCAGATAAAGCTCTGTTCCTCACAGATCAGAAGTTGGGGGAGGGGAGCTGGTGGCATTTTAGGAAGGTTGTTTGCTCTCTCTTCCGTTTTAGAAAAGCAAGTTCTAATTTTAGCTCTTCTAAACTTCAGATACATATTTAGCTACAGGAGACAACTGTTTTATTTTAGGAATTATTACTGCTCAGAGCAGTAGAAATATTTGTAATACTGACTTATGAATGGAGTGTATTTAAAAACCCTCAAATGCACCAAAAACTTTATATACAAGCAAAAAATCCTTCTTAAAAGCCTCATCGGACCTTAAATTTTAAAAGTTGGGCCACCACCTGTCAGGAGACAGATAATAGTTCTTTCCTTTACATTTTGTATGTGAGTCTTACTTGTGATCTCAAACTTTGGGGTCATGGACAGGACTGTTTTTGTTCTAGTTAGAAAGCATCCCAGCACCTACGGTGCTGCTGCATGATAATCTGGTAATGGAATACAAGAAAGTGATCAAAAGGTTTTGCTTCCAAACATTTACTTTATGTCCATGACTGGGGAGGGCAGGGAGGGGTGATGAGATAAAGAAAGCTTCCTGATTTATTTTTTTACTGAAAACATGGATTTGCTTATCTATGTATTTATTTCCAATGCAGTATCTGAACACCACAAGAAAATACTGATTGTTGTATCCTCACATACTATTACTGCTCTACAGATGCAACAAAGTGATTGAATAAGCACAAAAGAAGAAAACCAAGGCAAAGTTGGTCATCTGCTTGAGTCTCAGGTGCCACAGGAAATACTGCCAAAACTAAACTCATAGTACTGGCTGACCAGCACCTGCCATTGCCAACATTGCTGTCCCCTCCTCTGAAAAACACAAAAAGACATGCTACATTTCCAGCCACTTTTTTTCTTAACAAAAAAACCAAACCCAACCAAACCCCTCCCCCGTCCCCACCTTTACCCCCCGCAAAAAAAAAAACAAAACCAAAACCAAAACCACCACACACAAAAAAAAAACCCACACAAAAAAAACCTACACATGGGCATTCACAAATGTTTCAGGTTTGGACTGACTATTAATCAGATTCAGTATGCCAACAATCACTTTATTGCAAGTCAGGTGTTTTTACAGCCTAAGGGGAGAAAAGAAATACCAGCATCTGACACCAAGTTCTTTAAGTTCAACAGGGAATTGCATTGCACATGCACAATAAGACACAAATTTTCCGTAATGAATCAGCCATATTGTGGGATCAACACACATGACAACTACCTGGGCTACTATTTACCCACATGAATATGCACATACAGTTTATCTGATCACTGAAATGATTGTGAAATAATCCTTCTCAAGCCTATCAAGTTACTCCTGCATCACTTTGACACAGCACTGCAAAATACATGTAATCCTAAGAACAGTCAGCAAAACTATCAGATCACAGGTATTTAGAACTGACCATAGTTTGACAGAAGGGAAAGAAAACACAAAGCAGTGTCAGTGTTGGTTTGCAGGTATAAGAAAAAAATCTGCTTTACACCGTTCTGCTGGACACTAATGGAAATGCACAGCACTACAAAAGGTTATTATCAGATTTATTAATAGAACTCAGTGGTTCAATGGCATTTTTAGATGTATGTTTTAACATGAGATCTTTGCATGTAAACTAACAATTTACTATGTTTCAATACCCCTTATCAGACTAATAGTTTATAACAAATAATCCAGCTGAGGTCAATACAGGCAATACTGTGTACAAAAAAGAACACCTGAATATGCCAGAGAGCAATACTGCCAAAACTTAATATACATCATGAAGATATAGATAGAGGTTCACCAACAACAACACCATCCCCACCCACCCACAAAAAATTAATCTGTTCAACGCTTCCCTTGGAAAGTAGGTCTAAATAATACTTGCTGACAAGAAAATAGGTTGAAAAAGATCCTCCTAAAAGAGCTATCGTATATACATAATAATGACAGTTTTACACAAAACAAATACAAATGCCACTTATCGTGCTATGGAAAAAACAAGAAATAAATAATGCAGCAAGCAGGACATCAGATAAAGCCAGATGTTTATGGGACTAACACTGCGTCACATAAATGCTGGCTCAGTTCCAAAGAGAAAATTAGGACAGTGTGATCCTAGTAAGACACTTCCTAAACTTCAAAGCAATTTACAGGAATTTATTACACAGTGACCTTACAGCTAATGTTGGAGACCTTAAATTACTAATGTCTCTGAAAACACACTGTATCATACTTAACATTTAGTACTTAGAAAGCACAGAACTGCATCCCATGAAATAAATAAGTCAAAAATTATATAACCTCAAATAGTTAAATCAGCACAGCTACCAAGAGTAGAAGACATAAACTGATAAAATAACTACAAGGCTGACACAGTCCTTAAATTACCACATTTTAAAGAACAGCATCCCAAAATACACACCGTGCAGTGTTCTACAACCTACAGCATCTGAGCTGATTAAGCACTGACATCAGCAGAGAAGCTTCTGCTCTCCAAAATCATTGCTCACCACTGCAAAGTGCAGAGGAAAAACAATTATTTCATAAACCCCTTGTGAATATATCATTTTACCCTCTTCTTCAAGGAAATGCATCTAAAAAAATTTTTTTTTGTAGTTTAAGTGTTCAACATACCTGACAAAGTAAATTTTTACTGATAAAACCCTATAAATCTGACTACCATATTCATGATTTCAGGAGCTAGTAGGCAGGAATAATATACTTACAGGATTAATTCAGTTAACTTCAGGCACGTAAATATAGTCCTTATGCAAAAACGAGCGCTGCTTCTTTCACTCTGCTCTTTTTCCACTGCACACACACACACACAAAAAAAAAAAACCAAACAAACCACAGAAGAAAAGCGTAAAAAGAAAATGGATTCTGTTTTATTTCTCAATATCCATGAGGTTTCATTAATGAGTTATCAAGCAAAAAGAATAAAAGGATAAAAGTTCACAAGCCAGCAGCTGACATCACAGGCACTCTCCATAGCCAAATTCAAAAGAAACGTCAGTTGGAGTGGCAGCAGCTACAGTCAACGCTGGAAGCTGATGCCTCTGCAGGAAGAGGATGCTGGGAGATTTTCCCAATCTGTGCTGCAGCCTAATTCTAATCCATCACTCCTAACTGCAAGGAGAAAATGGAGACATGAGAAATGCAAAGTGATTTATATTTCAAGGCAAAAAGGGAGTTACCTCAGTATTTCCTGAATAAAAGAGATGCTACAATTAAAGTCAGACAGAAAAGTATACTAATGCAACTGCAGTAAAAAAAAAAGATCAAACGTACAAGAGTTGGTAGAAAGCAGCACTGAAGAAAACGAACTAGCTCACATTTGATTTTCTTTATTTGACAGTACTCAAACAAATCAACATTTTTTTTTCTTAACCCTTTGACATTTTTTCCCCAGAAATCCAAATTTTTAGCTAGAGTTCCATGACCAAAATAATAGCACAGAGACGCAGCTAATGAACAGTTGTCTTCATGACTATCAGCAGCAGTAGGAGAAAGCAGCAGTCCGAAGCAAAACAGCTGCGACAGAGACAGTTTCATCCCTTTGGTCTAATCTCTCCAGATTAGATACACAAAAACTCAGCACATAGGAGCTAAGCAGCAGAAAATTAAACTATGTCCTCCACTGTTACCTCCAGAAAGTAATCTTTAAAGCTCTACCTCCTGAGCTAAAAGCACCTATTCCTAGCTATATTTACTGTCATGAATGGAGATTTAATCACAAAAATGCCTCAAAGAAAGCCTCTACAACACAATGCAGGAAACTATAGATTTGCATTCCCTCATTTCAAATGGGTGCTAAGTAATAAAATCAGTAATACTTCAAACCAAACTATTTAAAGAATTTCCTTTTGAAAACACAAGTAAGAATGCAGCATACTAGGAATGAGTTGCTTCCTAGAACACCTGAGTTGTTTCCTAAACACCTGAGGAAACCGTGAGCTATGATAAGACAGGCTTTACACGACAGAGATACGATGGACAGCTTTAATTTATGGACAACACCACCTTTAAAATCAGGATGTTTCTACCTCTTCCCTGAAATTGTGCCTGACAGCGTTAGAGACCAAGGAGTTCACCTCACAACTTGGAAGCACTGCTGATGTGTAACTACCCCTTAATATATTAATGTTATTTGGGGCAGGGGAAGTCGAAGTGCCAGGATTTCTCTCACATGGAATCAAGGTTGAGCAGCCACATGAAAATCGACTCAGTTCACACAAAAAACATACAGTGTTCTGTCTTTAACTCAGCAGAAGTTGCAGACAGTCCACACTTGACGCCTCAGAAAGTATTTCCCAAAAAAAGCTGAGAAAGCGTCAGGAGCACGCTTCCGCAAAACGCACAAAAGCAAGCTTTCTGTCTGCAAACATCAACACACCCTCAAAAGACTTTCCCTGGAAAATAACTATAGGAAAACCCACTAACACACACTCAAGCCACCTTACACTCAAAATGGTTCCTGAGACAGTTTTCAATTATTGGAGAGAGCGGGGGGAGAAACCCACCAACAAAACATGCAAAAACAACATTAAAGACCAGAGAGGTTTTTTTGGTTGTTTAATAATTTAAAGCAAGGAATGTGGCAAATCTGGTTTTCAAGCCTTTTTCCCTAAAAACAAAAAAGATCCTCCTTCTCAATATCTGAGCAAGTCATAGCCTACAAGTTTTCTTTTTTTAATCTACAAGTCATTTTCTTACCTAAAGTACTAATGACTTAAAGATTGTACTACCAATTGTACATTACGAGCCTACATCCCTTTCAAAGTTGCTGAATTTATTTGGAGAAGGCAAATCTTTAGCTGCATGACTGCAAATAGCATTCTTTCGGGTTTTTTCCCAGTCTTTCAAAAGCACAGGATAAACAATACCCTGAAAGAAATTTAAAGCAAGAAAACACAGATGTGATTAGTAGATCATGCATTCCACCACAAGACTGAGATTCCAATATGATAATTAATATATTCCAGAAGTCTCCAGGAATACCCACCCCAAATATATTATGTGAGTTTACTGCCATGGTATTAATTTATTTTTCATGGAAGAGCAAGGCACAAGCAGCGATTCAAACATTTAGGCTCAATTAAGACAACTTTTGGTGAACACTGAATCACAGAATAACAGGCTGTAGTATCTTTCTGTGCACCAGCCTTTCAGTGGAAGCTTGCAGGAGAGTAGTATGGTGTGAAAGAGCAGTACTGTGTAGCACATCTCTGAGATGTTCTGTTTGGGTTTTTCTCCTCCCCACCCACCTTGTTTTTTCCCCTCCTTGCTTTCTAAGAAACTATGGATAGCCGTGGAATTGCACATTTCAAGGTCCACAGGAGATACCAATAGTTCTTAGTTTTTAGCTCCCTGAAATCTACTTAGAATTTAGGGCCATTTCCTCAGCTGTTCAATTTCATTCACTGATAAAACACACACATGTGCAGGTATAACTGAAATCTTAACTACACTTCTGAGATTACAAGGATAACCTGTTCTAACTTCCTTAAACACTTCTGGCCCTTAATCTGTCACCCCAGTAATACCACACAGAGCTGCTTTGGTAGGATCAAGGATTAACAGTATCCAGCTTTCGGTAGGAAAAGAAAATGCAAAAGAGGAATGATAATATAGCAATGAAATATGCCTGTTTCTGCTCAAATTGACAAAGACAGAAAATCCTAAGATTTCCATTATTCATCAAAAATCATCTGTCTGCTTTTCTACAAAATTCTGGCTTCCACTGCTTCACTTTTTCGTTTTTTAAACATGTTTAAATGAGCTCTCGCTATCTTTCCACTGATACCATAACTCAGGGTCTGGAATCAGAAATTTCTGTACACAGAGTGGACCATGAAGACTTCCTCTGCATATGAACTGTTTGCAGCAGTCAGGCAGACTACTGCGTTTTTTAGCAAAGGCAACTACAAAGCGTCCTCTATAAATATATGCAGGCAGCTACAGTAATACAGTTAGTCTAAATGTTGTTATTCACTTGCGTAAGCCTCTGATAATGGCATGGTAACTGAAAACACCATCTTGCCTTTACCTCAGAGAAAAAGTTTGCACAGTACTATGGAGAAGCATAACAACTTGATGGTACCTTATTCCTGTCACATACAGATGATATTTTAAGGAACAGTAAGTAAAATGAGATGGGAGGAATTCCCAATACAATTAAAATTTCATACAAGTTCCTAACAAATTGAGAACTTCAGAGGATAAAATACATACAGAAATCAAAATAGCAGTGACAAGGTTGGTACATGCTAGGCATAACACAGCGATGGTTAAAAATTGTTGTGAACTCAAACCTCTTTTAGAGATACTTTACTAAATCATACTCTGGCAACAGAAAACATGGATCTACACATTGAAAAGAAAAAAAAATAACCACCAACCAACCACCACCTCTGAATAATTTGGGGAAAATTCAAAGTAGCAGAAATATACAGAATAAAAACAAGTCACAGAAGTTGATAATTATCTGGTTCAGTAAGATTGAAATTAAAGATCATAGTTTTCCCACAATAAAATTCAGGTACTTATGAAGCATTTTTAGCAAGAATTAAATAAAATAACAAAACACACATAAATCATGTTTTTGAGCCTGTAGCTGCTTGGCAGGTAACAGCATTAGTTTACCTTGTGAAACAGATTTGCCCAAAACTTAAAGGAAGCAGACACTCCAGTGGAAACATGGGGAAATATTTGTTAAAAAGTAGTTTACCACCACAAAACTTCATGACAGAGGCTTGAATTTCCAAATGGAAAGAACCGTTTGCCTCCAGTTACTCGGTTCCATCTACAACAGAATATGCCGATCTGAAATCAGTTCTGAGTTAACACAACCATGTAATGGCAAATTTACTTTCATATATATCCCACCTATCCCCTTTGTAAGGTTGAAGATGCTATATCAAAAGTTATCACCAAGCCAGTACTTTGAAAACTTAGAAAGACTCTAGCAGAGATGATATTAGGTGAAATACTACTTCTTGCTTTAAGCAAAATGGCAGACTAAAGCCTTTCTTTGGCTTTAGCACCAGTAAGAAAAGAGCTCCATTTACAGGTGGAACTCCACTTAATACTCCCTCCACATTTCTACAAAACAAGTATTTTGGGCTCATTACAAAAACTGTTTTGGAGTTGCTGTGTATACCTACAGTAGCCACCACGAGTAGAAGACGACGGAAGAGTCTAGATAAAGAGTCTAATCCATTTAGAAAATCAGAGCAAAAACTGATTTCCTCCTGGACTTGTCCTCAGATATGACAGCCAGCACTAGAGATTTAGTGAAGGATTTTACCCTACTAAAATATTTCATTGACCTTTCAACATCTAACTTGCACAACCTGGTATCTACAGTTAAGCAATAATATTTAAGGAATAAAGCCAGTCAAAGCCAAGTTACATTAGCAAACCCATTTGCTAGCATTTACTGGAGCAATATACAGAGCTGTGTTACTCTAAACATATTTTACATTAAGAGTTACAGAGTGGTGCATGAAATACTATGAAGACATGGTTCCCACAGGTTCTTTCCCAATTCTCTAGACCAACAAGATGATCTGATCTGAACCAGCTCTGATCTCATAAGTAATCATCAACACTCCTTGCAGACACAACTCTCTATAAAAAAGAATCATTTTAGTTAAATTCAGTTGGGTATAACTAAACTACAACAAGCCACTCAAACCAATGCCAGGCATATCATCATAAACCTGTAACAATGCCACTTTCTTATCCAAAATAAAAGGGATTGAAACATTGATACATAGGAGAATTTTAAGATGAACTACAACCAAAGAATTTCAAGGAAGGTGAGACCGAAAACTTCCAGAAAAAGTCCCACAGGTTTTTTCAGTTTCTTAGGCACTTCTTAAAAATAGCTGTATCTTCTGAAGAACTTGAGAGAGAGTTTAAGTGAAGAATCCTGCCCGGATACAAAAGAATATACACATTTCTATATGATTTCCATAACTGCAGAATAGCTAATTCTCTACACACAGAGCAAGTCAGCGGCAGCTCAGCATCTCCAGCTGAGATTATCCTGCTCTTATTGCTCAAATTCTCATGAACTGACCTATGAACCTCATTTTCAAAGGAAACAACATACACAATTATGCTGACTGTCCACTCATGTGTCCCCATGCTCCCAATATTTTAACCTGTTGGCCATTTTCAATCAGCCAAATTTGACAGAGAAGCAGTGGACTCAAGATACAATTAAAATAGACCTCTAGGTAGTGCAGAAATACCTTAAGGGTACCTACTGAGGGAAAGGCTACCATGTAATACTTAATTTTCTGTTTTGTTGGCCTGTTAAAAAATCAAGCTACCTGATGACCACCCAGGAATAAGGAGGACGCAGGTTCAGCTGGGTGAAAGGAGAAGCAGGTCACGGCGACAAGTGCAGGGATGAGTGAGCGCTCAGAGAACGCAGTTACACTGCACTTTCTCCTAGGCTTGTGCAGGACCACCCAAACAAGAACTGTGGGTGGTCCCCCATTACTGAAACAGGCTGAACTGAATAAAGGCTGTAAAACCTGAAAAAACGGAAAGGTAGTTTTGTAATACATACATATCAGAATCAGTCAACCATGTAACAGCACAGGTGTAGTATTTTTAGCCAGTGGATGAGGACAGCAACCAGTGACAACTGTTCAACTAAAGATGTTAAGTAACAACAAGATTTCTGTCCCACTAATACTCTCTCCATCATCTCACATTTACTATTCTACATAACGGTTATTACAGATAGAAGCAATACCAGCCAGAATAAACTAACATTAGTCTAACTTCTACACCTCTGTAAAAAGTGTCTCTGTATGACAACTATGAGCACAGAAGGGAGACTCAGGAAGAACAAATCAAAGCTCTGTGTGCCAATAATAAACATCCATGCCCAGGTCCCGTATCAACAGAAATACAACCACCTTCTCATAGAAGGAATGAGTGATGGATAAACTGTCTTATGAAATAAACATTACAGATTCACTTTCTTCCCTCTCTTGAGGGAAGCAGGGACCAGAGGAAGTTACCTGATCATACAGCAACTGCTACGGAGTCAAAGGAAGAAAAATTAATTGTTAAAATGAAAAGTTCTCAAAACAAATATATCAGATTCTTTCTTCCTTCCTTCCGAGTCTCAGGAATTGGTATGTTTAATTTTTCAACTACAGTTCTGTAGGGAAAGCAGACCTTACTAATCTAGGTGTCGTGGTTTAGCGGCAGCTCAGCCCCACACAGCCGCTCGCTCACTGCCCACCGGTAGATGGGGGAGAGAATCAGAAGGGTAACGCTCGTGGGTTGGGATAAGAACAGTTTAATAATTAAAATTAAAAGAAAACAACAATAGAAATGCAATGTAGAGAACAACGAGAGGCGCAAAGCCCCGGGGGAGGGCGGGGGAAGGGAGGGGAGGGGAGAGGGGGAACGAACCGCCGGAACAAACTGCCCGCGCCGCAGCCGCTCACCGCCCACCGACCCGATGCCGCGCCGCCGCCTCCGCGCTGGCGCTGCAACTGCCCCCCCCTCAATATATTGGTCATGGTGTCACATGGTATGGAATGAACATGCCATTGGCCAGTCAGGGTCAGCCATCCCCACCATGGCCCTGCCCCTCCCAGCCACCCCACCACCACGCGGCAGAGCGCAGGAAGCTGGAAAGGTAGCCGACCCCCACAGTGAGGAGAATTAACCCCTTCTCAGCCAAAACCAGCACATTCTCCACCCCTTATTCCATACCATTTACACCATGCTCAGGTCCCATATGATGCAATACAACCATACCAACCACCACCCCTCCCCTTCCCATCCTTTAACATAATACACAGACATCATTCCCTTAGTTCATGGACCTTCCCTGTACAATGTCCATTAAAAATGTCCATTGAGTACATCCAGTCCATCACTCTGGGCTCCATCTGTTGTATCAGTCTTTCCGGGTGGGAGAGATGGTGTGTGGCATTGGGTTGCTGCATACCGAGTCAGTCATCGTTCCATCACTGCTGCACAGCTTGTTTCATAGTTGATCTTCCATGGGTTGGGAGGCTCGTACTCTGATATCATTGGTACAACACAGAGGTGACACACAGTATTATATACCAGTTCACATTGTGCCGTGCAGTTCATTGACTGTTTTCACCCAAAATCAAATCCCCTTGAGGCACACATCGGCTTTCTCCATCCTCCCGCATCACCCACCAAGTGCACCCAGGTCCTCAAGCAAAAGCAATCCCACGAATGGGTTTGCCTTTGCCGGAGGCAGGAAGAACCCAGGCTGTTTTGCCCAGCATACTTTTTGTGTGCACTACAGGGACTCTATCCCCTTCCACAGTATGTAGGATTTCTGACTGGGCAGGGACAGCCCGGTTGGCAGATCCCCTCGTGTTGACTAACCACGTGGCTTTTGCTAAATGAGTATCCCAGTGCTTGAATGTTCCACCCCCCATTGCTCTCAGTGTAGTTTTTGACAGTCCATTGTACCGTTCAATTTTCCCAGAGGCTGGTGCGTGATAGGGGATGTGATACACCCACTCAATGCCGTGCTCTTTGGCCCAGCTGTCTATGAGGCTATTTCGGAAATGAGTCCCGTTGTCTGACTCAATTCTCTCTGGGGTGCCATGTCGCCACAGGACTTGTTCCTCAAGACTCAGGATAGTGTTCCGGGCAGTGGCGTGGGGGACAGGATACGTTTCCAGCCAGCCAGTCGTTGTTTCTACCATTGTAAGCACATGGCGCTTGCCTTGGCGGGTCTGTGGGAGTGTGATATAGTCAATTTGCCAGGCCTCCCCATATTTATATTTCAGCCATCGTCCCCCATACCACAGAGGCTTTACCCGCTTCGCTTGCTTGATTGCAGCGCATGTGTCACATTCACGGAAAACCTGCGCAATAACGTCCATGGTCAAGTCCATCCCTTGATCACGAGCCCACCTGTATGTTGCATCTCTCCCTTGATGGCCTGAGGTGTCATGGGCCCACCGAGCTAGAAATAGTTCACCCTTATGCTGCCAGTCCAGATCCACCTCAGCCACTTCAATCTTGGCAGCCTGATCTACCTTCTGGTTGTTTTGATGTTCTTCAGTGGCCTGACTCTTGGGGACATGAGCATCCACATGACGTACCTTTACAACCAGGTTCTCTACCCGGGCAGCAATATCTTGCCACAATGTGGCAGCCCAGATGGGTTTGCCTCTGCGCTGCCAGTTGCTTTGCTTCCATTGCTGCAGCCAGCCCCACAAGGCATTTGCCACCATCCAGGAGTCAGTATAGAGATAGAGCACTGGCCACTTTTCCCGTTCAGCGATGTCTAAGGCCAGCTGGATGGCCTTTACCTCTGCAAACTGGCTCGATTCTCCTTCTCCTTCAGCAGTTTCTGCTACTTGTCGTGTAGGACTCCATACAGCAGCCTTCCATCTCCGGTGCTTTCCCACAAGGCGACAGGACCCATCAGTGAACAGGGCGTATTGCTTCTCATTTTCTGGCAGTTGGTTATACAGTGGGGCTTCTTCAGCACGTGTCACCTCCTCCTCTGGTGATATTCCAAAATCTTTGCCTTCTGGCCAGTCCATAATCACTTCCAAGATTCCTGGGCGACTGGGGTTTCCTACTCGAGCCCGCTGGGTGATCAGTGCAACCCATTTACTCCACGTAGCATCAGTTGCATGGTGTGTAGAGGGGATGTTTCCTTTGAACATCCAGCCCAGCACCAGCAGTCGGGGTGCCAGGAGCAACTGTGCTTCAGTACCAACCACTTCTGAAGCAGCTCGAACCCCTTCATATGCTGCCAATACCTCTTTTTCAGTTGGAGTATAGCAGGCTTCGGACCCTCTGTATCCCTGACTCCAAAACCCTAGGGGTCGACCCCGGGTCTCCCCTGGTGCTTTCTGCCAGAGGCTCCAGGTAGGGCCATTCTCCCCGGCTGCAGTGTAGAGCACATTTTTTACATCTTGTCCTGCCTGGACTGGCCCAAGAGCTACTGCATGAACTATTTCTCGTTTAACCTGTTCAAAGGCTTGTCGTTGCTCAGGGCCCCATTTGAAATCATTCTTTTTCCGGGTCACTTGATAGAGAGGGCTTACAATCAGACTGTAATTTGGAATATGCATTCTCCAAAAACCCACAACGCCCAAGAAAGCTTGTGTTTCCTTTTTGCTAGTTGGTGGAGACATGGCTGCTATTTTGTTGATCACATCCATTGGAATCTGACGACGACCATCTTGCCATTTGATTCCTAAGAACTGGATTTCTCGTGCAGGTCCCTTAACTTTACTTTGTTTTATGGCAAAACCAGCTTTCAGAAGGATTTGGACTATTTTCTCTCCTTTCTCAAAAACTTCTTCCGCTGTGCTGCCCCACACAATGATGTCATCAATGTATTGAAGGTGTTCTGGAGCTTCTCCCTGTTCCAGTACAGTCTGAATCAGTCCATGGCAAATGGTAGGACTGTGTTTCCACCCCTGGGGCAGTCGATTCCAGGTATACTGGACGCCCCTCCATGTGAAAGCAAACTGTGGCCTGCACTCTGCTGCCAGAGGGATTGAGAAGAATGCATTAGCAATATCAATTGTGGCATACCACTTGGCCGCCTTTGACTCCAGTTCGTATTGAAGTTCTAGCATGTCTGGCACAGCAGCACTCAACGGTGGAGTGACTTCATTCAGGCCACGATAGTCTACTGTTAGTCTCCACTCTCCATTAGACTTCCGCACTGGCCATACGGGACTGTTAAAGGGTGAGTGGGTCTTACTGATGACTCCTTGGCTCCTCAGTTGGTGAATGAGCTCATGGATGGGGATCAGAGAGTCTCGGTTGGTGCGATATTGATGCCGGTGCACTGTTGTGGTGGCGATTGGCACCTGTTGTTCTTTGACCTTCAGCAACCCCACCACAGAAGGGTCCTTTGAGAGACCGGGCAAGGTAGACAGCTGTTCAGTTTCCTCCGTCTCCAAGGCAGCTACACCAAAAGCCCACTTGTAACCTTTTGGGTCCTTGAAATACCCTTTCCTGAGGTAGTCTATGCCAAGGATGCACAGAGCCTCTGGGCCAGTCACAATGGGGTGCTTCTGCCACTCATTGCCAGTTAGGCTCACTTCGGCCTCCAATACAGTTAGCTCTTGGGATCCCCCTGTCACTCCAGCAATGCTGATGGGTTCTGCCCCTATATAGTTTGATGGCATTAAGGTGCACTGTGCGCCCGTGTCCACTAAAGCTTTATACTCCTGTGGGTCGGACGTGCCAGGCCATCGGATCCACACAGTCCAGTAAGCCCGGTTATCCCTTTCCTCCACCCGGCTGGAGGCAGGGCCCCTCTAGTCCTGATCATGGCAGTCACAACTCACTTCCTGCAAATGTGAATCAGGAGTCCCTCTGTTACACTTAGAAATAAAATCTGCGCTTCTACTCCTCTGTCTGGGGACTTGTTCACTGGAAATTGGAGCAGCAGCTTTCCTGGAAGAGCCTCCCTGAGTGACTGTTCTTCCTTGCAGTTCATGCACTCGTGCCTGTAGGGTCGAGGTAGGCTTGCCATCCCACCTCATCATGTCCTCTCCGTGGTCACACAGGTAGAACCATAGGGTGGCCCATGGTGTGTATCCCCTTCTTTGAGCCAAAGGACGCTTATTCCTAACAGCTGAGACACTGCTCTGTCGAGGTGGGAAGTAGGACAGATCTTCTTTGAGTTGCTGGACCTCTTGGGATAGTTTCTCCACAGCAGAGACAAGCGAGGAAGAGATATTTGTGTCGTAATCTCGGAGTCTATCTATCACCTCTGCCACCGTTGGTGTCTCGTCATCTTTCCAGGACATCACTGCCAATGAGTTTGCATGCGAAGATGGTGCGCTCCGTACAAACTTCCGCCACATGGGTCATGTGCACTCGGCTTCATCTGGATCTTTGGATGACCGTTGATCGTCCAGGTCACCATAAATCACCTCAAACACAGCTAATTCCCTTAGATATTGGATACCTTTCTCCATAGTTGTCCATTTTCCTGGGCGATATGTAACATCTTCTTTAAAGGGATACCTTTCCTTCACTCCAGACAGGAGTCGCCTCCAGAGGCTGAGGGCTTGTGGTTTTTTTCCTATTGCTTTGTCAACGCCCCCTTCCCCAGAAAGGGATCCCAATTGTTTGGCTTCTTTTCCCTCTAGTTCCAGGCTACTGGCCCCATTATCCCAGCATTGGAGCAGCCAGGTGACAATGTGCTCACCTGAACGACGGCTATAATCTTTTCGCATATCTCGCAACTCGCTTAAGGACAGGGATCGGGTGGTCTCTATTTCATTTACTACTTCTCCCTCCTCTCCCCGCGATGGCCCTGGTTCTTCATCATCCCGTTCTAAACGAGTTGATGCCCGCTTCCAATATTTTGTCTTGTGTATGGGGGCAACTGGTACTGGTACGGGTTTATTTTCTGAGCTAGCTCCGGTACTTGTTGTGGGGGTTTGAGTGGCTGCAGTGCCTGTCGTCAGGGCTGGATTGTCTACAGTGCCAGTCACTTTGCATTTCAATCCAGAGACATTCTCTTCCCCCTGGGGGCATTGAATGCTGTTGAGCAGGGCTCGGTATGCATGGGCCAGGCCCCAGCATGTTGCAGTTATCTGTGTCTCTCTGGAGTTCCCAGCGTAACAACATACTTTCTCCAAATATTCTACTAGTTTTTTAGGATTCTGCACTTGTTCGGGGGTGAAACTCCAAAACACTGGGGGTGCCCACTGCCCTAGGTATTTGCCCATGCCCTGCCACTCGTAACTATCAAGCCTCGGGGCAGATTTCTGGGTGATATTCTTAAGTTGCTTAGTCAAAACCAAAACAACCTGCCCAAAAACTAACAATAAGTGCACCTTAACCACCCAAGGATGTTCAAGATACAAAGACGTTGTTGTAACAAAAGCACAGACATCATAGAACAAAGTTGCAAAGGTATTATTCTGTATTTCCTCCATATAAAATCTCTCAGAGGAGGAGGTATAATTGCTAATTGCCTCAACAAGGTGGTATCCGAAGTACAGTAACGGTTTCAGCAAAAACCCCAAATACCAGATAAAGCTGAAAACGAGTGTTTGTATAACAAATCTTGTAGGCAAAACATTACTAATCACAGCAGAACACAGCAGACTCAACAAACCAACACCAATCTGTAACACCAACTGCAAAAAGGACAACATGGTGCTGGGACCAGCAGCTGTTGTTATCTCCAACCCTCGAGTCCCACGTTGGGCGCCAAAAAGACTGTCGTGGTTTAGCGGCAGCTCAGCCCCACACAGTCGCTCGCTCACTGCCCACCGGTAGATGGGGGAGAGAATCAGAAGGGTAACGCTCGTGGGTTGGGATAAGAACAGTTTAATAATTAAAATTAAAAGAAAACAACAATAGAAATGCAATGTAAAGGAGAACAACGAGAGGCGCAAAGCCCCGGGGGAGGGCGGGGGAAGGGAGGGGAGAGGAGAGGGGGAACGAACCGCCGGAACAAACTGCCCGCGCCGCAGCCGCGCGCCGCCCGCCGACCCGACGCCGCGCCGCCGCCTCCGCGCTGGCGCTGCAACTGCCCCCCCCTCAATATATTGGTCATGGTGTCACATGGTATGGAATGAACACGCCATTGGCCAGTCGGGGTCAGCCGCCCCCACTATGGCCCTGCCCCTCCCAGCCCCCCCCGCCACGCGGCAGAGCGCGGGAAGCTGGAAAGGTAGCCGACCCCCACAGTGAGGAGAATTAACCCCTTCTCAGCCAAAACCAGCACACTAGGTAATATACAAAAAAAGGGTCTGGCAAATCTGTAGAGCGTGATTTGCAATGGAATTTTAGCAATTGAATTCAGCCCAAAGCTACAGCTCCTAGGTCTAGAACTGTTTCAGCAATCTGAGGATATCACTAGAAGTCTGCTCCTCGTGTGCTTCATAGCACAAAAATGCAACGAAATCCTACAGAAAAACTAAAACCACTTATGAACAGCATTATCTGTTTCCATCACAGTTTAAGTAAGGTGTTGCTTTGGCATGAAATCTAATGCCAGAGAAGTGACTATATCTCACTTCATTAGGGGAAAACATCTACACAGTAGTACCTTATGAGGTATAGCAATTTCCATTTTAAAATCTTCCTTAGATGGTCTTGTGTAATGTGTGATCCAAAGTTTTTCCACTAATGCTGAGATATCACTTTTTCACCATGCAGAAATGTCTAGAGCTGTCAGGATGTAACCAGAATTTACTACATTTCCTATTTTTAATTCTTTACAACTTTCACATGTGTTGACAAATGCTTCATCACATATATCAACCTAATTACACTTCCATTTCCCAACTCTTGAGGACCTTACTATTCTGGAAAATGTGAATGTAGTCAGTGTATACAAAATGATGCTTCCGGGCAGTGGTATGCCTGCCATATTTCATTTCAGTATAAATAGTTTCAATAAAAACATACACATTTTAATAAAATTCTACTTACACAGGGATGTTTTCAAAGGCATCTTCAAAGTTTTCCTACAGAAGAAAAAAAAACACTGTTTCAATCAAATGTGCATGGGTTTTAGAACTCTTTCTGTAACACCACAGAAAGTTACCAGTACCACATAGCACTTAAATCTGCAACACAGAGTAATAAACAGAATATTCACAGACTACTGCCTTTTTGTTATGCTGTTGTGATTTAACCCAGCAGGCAGCTAAACACCAGTCACTCACTCCTCCTCCCCTCCCACTGCAATGGGGGAAAGAATCAGGGCAAGGAGGAATTAAAATTTGTGGGTTGAGATAAAGACAGTTTAATAGGACAGAAAAGGAAGGAATAATAATAATAATAATAATAATAATAATAATAATAATGATAATAAACAGAATAAGTGATGCACAATGCCACTGCTCACTACCCGCCAAACAATGCCCAGCCAGTTCCTGAGCAGCTAGCCAGCTCCCCCCAGTTTATATACTAAGCATGACATCACATGGTATGTAATATCCCTTTCGACAGTTTGGGTCCGCTGTCCTGGATGTGCCCCTTCTGAGCTTCTTGCTGGCAGGGCACAATAAGCTGAGAAGTCCTTGACTAGCGTAAGCACTACTTAGCAACAACGAAGTTGCTAACTGTGTTACACTCAGTGTGTTACAACATTATTCTCATCCTAAATGCAAAACACAGTGCTGTACCAGCTACTAGGAAGAAAATTAACTCTATCCCAGCCAAAACCAGGAGAATATCCACCCCGTATTGTATACCATCTGCATCATGCCCAGGTCCCACGCTTTCCAATATATTCCAATTAATCACCACCACTTTCCCTGTCTTTTGATATATGCACACAGATAACATACCCTTAGTCTATGGGCCATCCCTCTAAAATGTCCATTGAGCTCATTTAGTTCATGAGCTCCATCTGTCATAACAGTCCTTCAGGGAAGGAGAGATGGTGTGTGGTGTTGGACTGTTGCAGGCTGAAGCCAAATTTGGTTCCATTATCACTGTGCTTTCCAGTTCTATCATTGCTGCACTTTGATAAGTTTCATCAAAGTTCATTCTTCATTAATAAATGATTCTTACTGTAATACTGTTGATCTGGCAAATAGTAACCTCAGAAGAGATGACATACAGTATTATATAGCAATTAACATCATACAATTTAATTCATTAGCTATTGTCACCCAAAATCAGATCCCTTTGACTTACACATTGGAATTCCTCATCCTCTTATATCACCCACCAAGTGCGTCCAGGTCCTTGAGCAAAAGCAATCCCACAAATGGGTTTGCCTTTGCCTGAAGCAGTAGTAACCCAAACTATCTTCCTCAGCACATTTTTTACATGCACTACAGGCACTTTATTCCCCTCTACAGTACATAAAAGATTTGACTGGGCACGGCCAGCTTGACTGGCAGATCCCCTACAGTTGACTAACCAGGCAGCCTTTGCTAAATGTCTACCCAACATTCGAATGTTCCACCCCCCATTGCTCTCAGTGTAGTATTTAACAGTCCACTGTACCGTTTCTTTTTCCCGGAGGCTGGTGCATGACAGGGGATGTGATACACCCACTCAGTGTTATGCTTTTTGGCCCGGGTGTCCATGAGGTCGCTTTGGACATGAGCCCTGTTGTTTGACTCAATTCTCTCTGGGGTGCCATGTTGCCATCAGACTTGTTTTTCAAAGCCCAGGATAGTGTTCTGGGCAGTGGCATGGGATATGTTTCCAGTCATCCGGTTCTTGCTTCCACTATGATGAACACATAGTGATTGCCTTGGTGGATTTTTGGGAGCATGACATAATCAATCTGCCAGGCCTCCTCATATTTACACTTCAGCCATGGTCCTCCACACCCCCGCTTCGCTTGCTTGATTGCAGCGCATGTGTCACATTCGTGGATAGCCTGTGCAATAACATCCATGGTCAAGTCCACCCCTCGATCACGAGCCCACCTGCATGTTGCAGCTCTTCTTTGATGGCCTGAGGTGTCATGGGCCCACCGAGCTAGAAATAGTTCACCCTTATGCTGCCAGTCCAGATCCACCTCAGCCACTTCAATCTTGGCAGCCTGATCTACCTTCTGGTTGTTTTGATGTTCTTCAGTGGCCTGACTCTTGGGGACGTGAGCATCCACATGATGGACTTTTACTACCAGGCTTTCTACCCAGGCAGAAATATCTTGCCACAATGTGGCGGCCCAGATGGGTTTGCCTCTGCACTGCTAGTTGTTCTCCTTCCATCGCTGTAACCACCCCCAGAGGGCATTTGCATCCACAAGTCAGTATAGAGATAGAGCACCGGCTGCTCTTCTCATTCAGCAATATCCAAAGCCAGCTGGATGGCCTTTACCTCTGCAAACTGACTCGATTCACCTCCCTCAGTAGTTTCTGCAACTTGTCTTATAGGACTACATACAGCAGCCTTCCATCTCCGGTGCTTTCCCACAAGGCGACAGGACCCATCAGTGAACAGGGCATACTGCTTCTCATTATCTGGCAGTTTATTATACAGTGGGGCACGGACAGATGGAAGGATGGATGGGCCGGCTGACCGCACAGACAGACTGACCCCACGGACCACTGCAGATCCACGGTGGTAGCTATTGCAACATTCTCGTGCGCGCTCTCTCTCTCTCTCTCTCTTTCTCTTTCCCTTTCTCATTTTTTTCTTTCTCTCTCTCTGCTTTTGTCTCGCAGATTTATTGTTGGCCAAATAAAGTGGCTTGGCACTTGACTCGATTTTGAATCTTAATTCTGTTCCCGAGAATGTAAAAGGAACCTAGTCACAATAAAATATTGGAGTCAATCAGAGGTTAAGTCCAGCCACCCCCAACCTCCCAGAATTATCTGAGGACAGTTGGAAAGCAAGGGGGTTTAGCCTCTGCCAAATTGTTCAACCCAACAGCGGATCGTGACATTTTAAATTGGCGTAGTCAGCAGGATTCTCAGGAGAACAGAAAGTGCAATATTAACGTGTAACCTCCTGGGGGTGAATAGGGGCAATTTGGAATATTAAGGTGTGGCCCCCTCAGGACAATATCGCCCCTTTGTGTGTTAAAATATAATTAAGGTGTGGCATCCTGAGGGTGAAGAGGGGAAAAGTGGAATATTAAGGTGTGGCCCCTCAGGACAATATAGCCCCTTTGTGTGTTAAAATATAATTAAGGTGTAGCCTCCTGAGGGCGAATAGGGGAATTTGGAATATTAAGGTGTGGCCCCCTCAGGATGATATGGCCCCTTTGTGTTAAATAAGATGGCCACTCCGAAGGCAGTGGATGCCCACAATTATGCCTCTTCACCAGTGGAAGGAATAAATAAACTATATGATCTTTTGGAGGCACACCGATCTCGTCCTTCACCCCAGGGACAAGATTGGGCAAAAAACCATTGGTTTCAACCACAGAGTGTAGTAGACAGGATAAGGGTGCTGCAGAAAGAAGCAAACATTATATCGGGGAAAGAAAAAGCTATAATTTGTGCAGTATTGCGAGCAAGTCTGGCAGCAGCAACTGAAGATAAGAAACAGAGGCTTTGTCAAGCCAACGCTGTAATAGACTCACTGCAGATGGCCATAAGGTCACTGCAGGAACAACCGAAGGAAAATAAGCAATTGTTGGAGGAGGAGAGAAATCAAAATTCCAGATTAAAGGAACAATTGAGGAGTCAACTCCTGAGGGAAGCGGATATACTGGTGGAGGTAGAGGTGAAACTTTCAGAGAGCCCCATGGTCATTAACCCAGAGGGCTGCATATTGGGCTGGGGGGCTGAACCCTTTTGGGAGGGGGGATCCCCTTGCCATAACAGGCACGGTGGATCAGTTAGTGGAAAGTGCAGAAGGTGGCCTGTCTCCAAATGATGTATGATCAGGAGCTCAAGCCTAACCAGAGTTCCCTAATGATGATGCCTGTGGACCCAGAGAAGATGACTCCCCTGATCTGGGGACTCCCTGATTCCCTGAATCCCATTGGGATCCAATTACAGGGGAAAATTCAGAACAACTCTGAAGGAGAAGGAACTATGGCCACTCTAAAAAGGATAACAACCCCTGACCATTGGTGGTTGGGAAGGAAATTGTGGACGTGTGGGGAGGTAGCACAGGGATTAATTTTGGGATAAAATATGGGCCTGTTGGTAAAGTGTTCCAAAAAAACAAAATTAGGGTCATACAGTCTGCTGAGCAAGCACACAGTCTGTAGCTGACAACAGGGAAGGACTAAGACTTGAAGCCACTCTGGGGCAATTATTTGGGGAGAGAGAAACTCCTACACCAACAGGGGTTATGGCCCTTAGGGATTCAGAAGGGTATTCCACGAGACCTGATGGATGGACTCCCAACCCAAAAATTGGAAAAGCTTGTACAGAAATGGTCAGGGAGGAAAGCTGCTTTCAAACTAGTTCCCGATGCTCCACCCCTTTTTGACATTGAGGGGGAGCCAACTAGGGAAAAGCTGGGAAACTAGAACCTCCATTACCTGAAGGTGGGTCAGGGGGAACAGAGGATGGATGTTTTTAAGACAACTCACCTTGAATGTAAGGAGGGATTTATTAATCACAGTAGCTGTAGGACCAAGGAAAAGACCAGTAATTTTTCTAATTGATACTGGGGCACAAATCACTGTATTGATGCAACCGATGCAGAACAGTGTGGGATCTCAATCCCATCTAGAAATATAAATATCTTAAATGCTCTGGGAAAAACACAGTCAACACCTATGACATTAGTGACACTATGGTTACCAGAAGAGCAGCCCCCATCAATGCCATGGTGGCTGTTGGACCTTTCCAGACGAACCTTTTAGGCATAGATGTATTAAAGGGAAGGCAGTGGCATGACACCCAGGGGAACTCATGGTCTTTTGGTATCCCCCAGATCAGGCAACTAGCTGAGACACCTTGGGTGGAGGTACACCTATTGCAAAGAACACCTGCCCTTCTGCCCTCCAAGATTACCAACGTGAGACCTTATCCATTGCTATTAGGGGCCAGAGAAGGGATAATCCCAGTAACCGAGGATCTCAAACAACGGGCAATTTTACTGTCTACCCATTCCCCGTACAATTCACCAGTGTGGCCAGCGTGCAAACCTAATGGAAAATGGTGACTGACCATTGACTATCGGCATTTGAATGCAAACACTGGTCCCCTGACTGCAGCAGTACCCAACATAGCCGAATTAATTGCAACCATTCAAGAACAGGCCCACCCTATCTTGGCAACCCTTGATGTGAAGGACATGTTTTTTATGGTTCCACTCCAGGAGTGTGATCGAGATCAATTTGCTTTTACTTGGGAAGGACAATATACCTTCACCCGCCTGCCTCAGGGATATAAACACTCGCCTACCCTAGCCCAGGAATGGACAATAATCCCGTCAGAAAGAGAAGTTACAGTCTACCAGTATATTGAAGACATACTAATAGGGGGCATACCATAGCTTCAGTACAAACTATGCAGTACCGAATTATTAATCATCTGGAAGGAACAGGCCTCCAAATACCAAAACAAAAAATACTTCCTGCCAGTGAAGTTAAGTTCTTGGGCATCTGGTGGAAAGGAGGGTCAGTTTGTATTCCTCAGGATACCCTTTCAGCATTGGATCAGGTAAAGAGCCCAGAAAGTAAAAACAAACTGCAACATGCATTTTGGATTATTGGTCTTTTGGAGAAAACATATCCCAGACTTTGCAATAATTGCACAGCCCTTATATGATCTGTTGCAAAAGAGGGTGATTTGGGAGTGGACTCCAGCCCATGATGAGGCATTGGAACTTCTGGTGTTTGAAGTAAGCACACATCAAGTTTTGGGCCCTATCCACCCCACTGACCCGATTCAGATTGAAGGAGGATTTGCACACTCAGGATTGACAATTCATCTCTGGCAGAAGGGACCAGAAGGTCCTATTCAACCGACTGGGTTTTATTCTAGGAGTTTTAAGGATGCTGAAAAGCGATACTCCAGTTGAGGAAAGGGTTTGTTTGTAGTGAGTTTAGCCCTTAGAGAAGCAGAGCGAACCATACACCAACAACCTATAGCTTTAAGGGGACCCTTTAAGGTAATTAAGCCTGTGTTAGCAGGGACCCCTCTCACTGATGGGGTGGCCCAAAGGGATACTGGAGAAAATGGTATGCTAAAATTGAACATTACTGTAGTGTTTTTTCCATCAGTGAAGGTGCCCCAAAGGTGTTAAACATACAGGAAGATGTGACGAACCTTTTGGAGGAGGATACTCTCTCTCCTCTGTTGTTAAAATTGCCCCACCATTTTCAGAAAAGCTGCAAAATGCGTGATTCACAGATGCCTCCATCAAACTAGAGGGTACACAGTGGAAGTATTGGGCTGTGGCTATTAATGTGGATACCAAGAGGGAAAAAATAACCGAAGGCGAGGGCAGTGCCCAAGCGGGAAAGCTAGTGTCAGTATGGAGTGTGTTCAACAGCAAGGGAAGACGGGAACTCCAGTGTATATCTACACTGGCTCACTTGCGGTATTCCAAGGGTGCACAGAATGGCTCCCTTTTTGGGAACAGAACAACTGGGAGGTGAACTGGGTGCCAAGTGTGGCAAAAGGAGAGGTGGTAAGAGATCTTATATATTGCCAAGCGTGGGGATTTCACAATAGCATGGGTGCCCTCCACCAGGAAGGCAGTACTCCAACAAGTGATTGGAATAATAGGGCGGACGAGTTGACCAGAATTGCCCCTCTGTAGAAGGAGAATCAAATGGGAGAAAATTGGGATACGCTCTTAGAATGGTTACATGTTAAACGGGGCCACGCAGGGTCCAATGATTTATTCAAGGAGGCACATGCCAGAGGCTGGCCTGTCACTCAGGAAGCTTGCAGGACCTGTATCTCTGCTTGACTCCAGCTAGAGTGACACCCCGTGGAAGAATCCCCACTCCATTTGAGAGATAAAAACACCCTCTGGGAAGTTTGGCAAATCAATAATATTGGGCCTTTCTGAAAGTCTGAAGGAAAACAATATGTACTAGTAGGTGCAGAAGTAATTTCTGGCCTAGTCCAAGCTGAAGCATTTCCACAAGCAACTGGGGAAAATATGGTGTGGGCCCTGGTAATTTGGTTGAGCTCCCTCCCAAAGCCTAGTCCCATTCAGTTGGACAATGACAGTCATTTTACTGCTGCCAGAGCACAGGAGTGGGCACGGGGAGAGAAAATCAAGTGGGTAATCCACACCCCATATTACCCCCAAGCCAATGGGGTAGTGGAGCAGACTAATGGGCTCCTAAAACGATTTCTGAAGCCTCATAAGCCACACTGGGTGGAGCACCTCCGGGATGCAGTTACCTGAGTCAGCAACCACTGGGGAATAAATGGATGCCCCTGACTAAATGCCTTCTATCCTAAACCTCCAGTTTTAATTCCAAAACCTCAAGCTCCTAATGTTCCTGGAGAACCAACTTTTTTCCCTGGACAGCCAGTGTTGTTAGAAATGCCAACCATTGGGGCTGCTTCCCTTGTACTAGCTGAACCCCTTAATAGGCATGCCTGGAATGCTAAAGATGCCTGGGGAAAGAAGCGCAAAATTAACACTCGCTGGATTGTCCCCTCATTTTAACTGTGCAGACAAAGCCCAAGCAGGGCAAGTCGATGTTTTGTTTCGTTTCACAGGAGACCTCCGTGGGAACAAGACTGAATGTGGCAAGATCAACATTTGATTTATGTAACCATTTGTGTTTGTAATCTTTTTTTTTATAAAACTTGTAGGCTTAGGCTGAATTTACAGAGGAAAATGTCAATTTTGTTTTGGTGTACTGTGTGGACCATGACCCCTGGATTAATTAATTACCCCCTCAGAGACTTTGGGGATGAAGGGAATGATATAAAGAATTCCTTCATGCAATTGGCTGAACAAATAGCAAGTGTTTATAATATCACAAAATGCTGGATATATGACCAGTTGGTCTACCAAGTTGGCCCTGGGTAGCTATACCTTTGCTACCGAAATGGTTAGTGAGCAGATACAGTGAAGTGAAGGGGAATAAAACATGGGAAAGCTCACATGATTCACCATGGCACATAAAATTTCCTGAGAAAGGTAAATATTGCTTGGCTAGAACACAAAAGGATGGCCCATTTGTGGGCAACAGCACATGTGAGTGAACATATCGGAACATAAGCATAGCTGTTCAGGTGGGGGAAGAGCTGCATAAAAAGGATGAATTAATATATACCTATGCCTGAGTGAATGATGAGGGATACACAAACACATTTCCCAGATTTTGGTCACCAATCAAACAGGTGAGGCCCTTGACCTATTGGCAGATCAGGCAACCCAATTGCAAACTGCAATTTACCAGCATTGCATGGTTCTTGACTACCTACTAGCTGAAGAAGGCATAGTCTGTGGGAAATTGAATTACTCTAATTGCTGTTTAAAAATTGATGACAATGGCAAGGTCGTAAAACAAATACTGCTGGAGTACAGAAATTAGCCCGTGTTCCTGTCCAAACCTGGGAAGGCTGGAATGTTGATCTGTTCTTCTGGCTTCCAGGATGTCCTCAGATTAAACGGATCTTATTTTACCTACTCTGTGGTCTAGCAATGTTACTGATTTTGCCATGTGTCATCCCATTCTTCATTCAGTTAATCCAGCGTGTTGTTGCAAATATGCAGTTTGTACCCACTGTGTCACCTGATGGAATTAAACACATTAGAGCTGTACATCAGCCTGCGTCATCCACGGTCCAAACTGCATAAACTCTTTGTCTCCCAACCTGGTTTGTGGGTTTTTTTGTATTATTGGAACTGAATTGTTATTGACGTTAGGCATTGGCCTTGTTTAAAGTTGATATCACTACAATGTTTTGGCCTTTATAGCTAAAATCTTTGTTATTGATAAAATCTTTCTGCCTTTGCTTCTGTCCTTTCCCTTATCACTGTCTCTATATCTGCCACCAATGTTGAGCCACAGGGTGGTGTAAGGGACTAGAACCTTGTCTCAATATTGTTGACAGGACAAGTTTCACTACCAAAGCTTAATCACCACGGCAACTGAGCGGGACAGTTCGGTCCCCAGGGCAGCCCGTTGAGTCCTGCCTGGCAGGAGTGTGTGTGTCCTGTTGTCTCTGGAGTATGTGCCCTCCACGCATGCACCCAAGCCCAGGGTCGACTGATGGGGGTAAAAGGAACCTAGTCACAATAAAATATTGGAGTCAATCAGAAGTTAAGTCCAGTCACCCCCAACCTCCCAGAATTATCTGAGGTCGGTTGGAAAGCAAGGGGGTTTAACCTCTGTCAAATTGTTCAACCCAACAGTGGATTGTGACGCTGTTTAATTTGTTCAAAGGTTCGTCATTGCTCAGGACCCTATCTTCTTCCGGGTCACTGGACAGACAGGGCTTATGAGCAGACTGTAATTTGGAATATGCATTCTCCAAAAACCCACAATACCTAAGAAAGCTTGTGTTTCCTTTTTGCTAGATGCTGGAGACATGGATGTTATTTTGTTGATCATCTTCATTGGGATCTGACGACATCTGTCTTGCCATTTTATTCCTAGAACTGGATCACCTGTGTAGGTCTCTTTACCTTATTTTGTTTAATGGCAAAACTAGCCTTCAGAAGGATTTGGACTTTTTCTTCCCTTTCTCAAAAACATCTTCTGCTGTGTTGCCCCACATGATGAGGTCATCAACATATTGCAGGTTTTCCAGAGCTTCACCCTGTTCCAGTGCAGTCTGGATCAGTCCATGGCAAATGGCTGTGTTTCCAGCTCTGGGGCAGTTGATTCCAGGTGTACCAGACACCCCTCCAAGTGAAAGCAAACTGTGGCCTGCACTCTGCTCAATCCAGAGGGATTGAGAAAAACACATTAGTAGTATCAATTGTGGCATACCACTTGGCTGCCTTTGACTCCAGTTCGTTCTGAAGTTCTGGCATGTCTGGCACAGCAGCACTTAGCACTTAGAGTGACTTCTAGTGTGAGTCCCCACTCTTTGTTAGACTTCCACACTGGTCATATGGGACTGTTAAAGGGCGAGCAGGTCTTATTAATCACTTCTTGACTCCCCAGTTGATGAATCAGCTCATCGCTGGGAATCAGGGAGTCTCAGTTGGTGTGATATTGCCACTGGTGCACTGTTGTGGTGGAACCTGTTGTTCTTTGACCTTCAGCAACCCCACAACAGAAGGGTCCTCTGACAGATAGGGCAGGTTAGATGGCTGTTTAATTTCCTCCATCTCCAAGCTATACCAAAAGCCCACTGGTACCCTTGTGAGTCCTCAAAATACTCTCCTCTGAGGTAGTCTATGCCAAGGATGGTTTTGCCACTCATTCCCTATTAGGCTGACTTCAGCCTCCAATACAGCTAGTTGTTGGCATGCCTATCACTTCAGCAATACAGATGGGCTCTGCCCCTGGATAGCTTGATGGCATTAGGGTGCACTTTGCACCGATGTCCACTAAAGCCTTACACCCCTGTGGGTCTGTTGTGCCAGGCCATCTAATCCACACAGTCCAGGAAACTCAGTTGTCCCTTTCCTCTATCTCGAGTCCTGGTCACAGTATTTGTTACTCATTTCTTGTAAATATGAGCCAGAAATCCCTTCATTAAGATCAGAAGTGAGATCAGCCCTTCTACTCTGTCTGGGGAACTGCCCACTGGAAACTGGAACAACTTTCATGGAAGAACACCCAAGTGATTGTTTTTCCATGTAACTCACATACCCACGCCTCTAGGGTTGAGGTAGGTTTTCCATCCTACCTCCTCATGTCATCTCCATAGTCACACAGGTAAAACCATAGGGTGGCCCGTGGTGTGTATCCTCTCTCTTCAGCAGAGGGACACTCACTCCTAATGGCTGAGATACCAGTCCATATCGGTGGGGAGTAGGGCATATCCTCTTTGAGTTGCTGGAACTCCTGGGACAGCTTTTTCAGGCAGCTTTTTCCACAGCCGAGATGCAGGCCCATGGGGAGGAAGACAGACTTTCCTCATATTCCCAGAGCTGTCCAGCCAATTCATCCCATTTGCCACTCTCCATCCTTCCGGGTCATTATTGCCAATGAGTGCATGCAACGATGGTGCACCCCGTACAAAATTCCACCACACGGGTCATGGGCACCTGACTTCATATGGATCTGTGGATATCTGCTTGTTGACCAGGGCATCATAAATCACCTCCAGCATGACTAATTCCCTCAGGTACTGGACTGGTGGTCCAATTGCCTGGGTGACATATAACATCTTCCTTGTAAGGACAACTTTTCTTCCCACCTGACAGGAGTAGCCTCCAGTGGCTGAGGGCTTGTACCCCTTTTCCAATCGCTTTGTCAACACTCCCTTCCCTCTAAAAAGATCCCAGCTCCTTGGCTTCCCTACCTTCTAATTCCATTATCCCGGCATCAGAGCAACCAGGTGACAATACCAGATTTCGCATATCTCGCAGCTCACTCAGGGATAGGATTCAGGTGGCTACTGTCTCATTTACGGCTTGTCTCTTCCTCCTCCTGTTCTCATGATAGCCCTGGTTCATCTTCATCCCTTACTAAACAAGCTGATTTTCTTGTATATTTCATGTCACATACAGAGGCAACTGATATCAGCAAGGGCTGGTTCTCTGGTTCAGCCACAGTGCCTGTCACTAAGGTTGGAGTAGGTGCAGTGCCTGTTGCCAGGGCAGATCTCTGGGAGGTATTCTTAAACAGTTGTTTAACGCTAAACAAGACCTGAACCACATTCAGGAGACATAGCACTAGGACCATACTGGTTTGAACATCCCAAGGACATTCAAAATTCTCAGGTGCTATTGTTATCAGCCTGGAGAAAGGGAAGGTGAAGGAAGGCGTCCCCCTTATATGTTGGATCTCCAAGGAGAAGTAAAACTTGTAATTATTAATAGTTTCTGAGAGATGGCTCCTGAAGTACGAGGATGATGGCAATGCTGACGCAAATCTCACACCCAATAGTTTTACCATACCATAAGCCAGTGTTATACAGTACAGCAAAGCGGTAAATATAATCCAACTCCACGAGGTGATAAACAGCACCACAGGGAGTGCCTGTTGCAAGTGAGGTGTCACATAACATGACTGAGAACAAGCACAACATCTGAGAGCAAACAGATCAACGTTGTGACCCGTGACTATTAAACTAATACAATGAATGCTTGTCACAAATTTGTTTTAACACGCTTTGGTCAGATCTGTCATTACCTCAAACCCTTCATGCCCCTTGCTGGGCACCAAAGGAGGACTGTCGTGGTTTAATCTGGCAGGCAACTAAACACCATAAAACTGCTTGTTCATTCCTCCCAACCAGTGGGACGGGGGAGATGGGGGGTGGAAAGGAAAAGGAGGAAAAAGAAGAAAGTAAAATTTGTGGATTGAGACAAAGACAGTTTAATAGAATAGGAAGGGGAAATAAATAAATAAATAATAGAATATACAAAACAAATTGTGTGCAATGTAATTGCTCACCACCCGCCACCCAGTGCCCAGCCAGTTCCCAAGTAGCCATCCTCTCCCCCAGCCAGCTCCACCCAGCTTAAATACTGAGTAAGACATCACATAGTATGGAATATCCCTTTGGCCAATTTGGGTCAGCTATCCTGGCTGTGCCCCCTCCATTCCCAGCTTCCTGCGCACCCGGCAGAGCATGAGAAGCTGTAAAGTCCTTGACTGGTATAAGCATTACTTAGCAACAACTAAAATGTCAGTGTGTTACAACACCATTTCTCATCCTAAAATCCAAAACCCAGCCCTGTATCAGCTACTAGGGAAAAAAACAAACAAACAAAAACAACAAAACGCTATCCCAACCAAAACCAGGATACAAATCCTGGTTTCAGTACAAATCACTACCCAAACAGATATATTTCCTATGGGCCTACTACATCAGACCAAAGTTTAGTTAAACCAAAGACCTCTTCCTTTGTAGAATCCCAGACTTCCACCATATAAAGTACAGAAGGCAAAACAGACTTATGACTCAGGAGTTTGTGCAGCACATCTGATGTATCCAGGATGCACTAGCTGACCAGTATATCTATGCACTAAAAAAAGTTGTTCTAAGCATATAGCTGATATGCAGGTTGGACAGAGTATATATACACAGTCCAGGATGCATTACAGATAGTGTGCCTATACAGCCAGCTCATGCATTAGTAGCAGTTATGTGAACAGGTTGCTCCAGACATCCAGAGGATCTCTCTCTCCTGGTCTCTAGATTCCTTTCAGATTCAAGGTCCCTTGATCTCTAGATCCAAACCTCTTTCCACCTAGGTTCAAATTTCAAATTAAAATAAAGAAAGAGATGCACAAACATAAAAATGGTCAGAATGGCTCAGTTAAAGGGTCATCTACTTCTGTATCCAGTTTCCAAAGTTGGTCTGTAGAAGTGTGCAGCAGAGGCAACAGGGCAAACAGACCTCCCTTCTACATCCTTCCCTCCACCCCACTTTCCAGCCTTTGGCAACTCAGGGAATTCCAGGCCTTGATGTGGTTTGTCCATCTGGTGATTTTCAGTAGATCTCTGTTTCAAGTATCAGTCCAGTCTCCGCTTGATCCCAGGCAGACTTTTTTTCGTGAGTTTATAACCTTAGTAAGGAATTTTGCAAGTGTGCCACCCATTTTGTGCAAAACAATCATTTCTACTTGAACCTACCTACTACTACCTTTAACAGTCCCTGGCTTTTGAATTGAAAGACAGTGAAGAATCACCTCCTACTTGCTCCTTCCTTGACACCCTACTGCCAAAGAGTAACATGAATATATTTAATGTTATTAACCGACTGCCCTCTTTCAAGCTAAATTTACCAGCTGACAATACTACAGTAGGCAGAACAAGACCTACTGTGAAGAATACAGTAATTAACTTAGAAGAAGCCCATCAAATGAAGCATGATCTGAGAAGAGCTGAACTGAGTTTCTAAACATTGAACGGAAAACAACAGGAACAAACATCCTGAACAAAAGCCATGTTATCCATGTCTCACCCCAGACACTGACAGAAGTCATGTGCCTGCTAATAAAGTACTTCTCTGAAGACTCTTTGCCTCCTTGAGCCACTTCTAGAGACACAAGGAGAAATTCAGCAAAACAAACAAAACCCACTGACAGCTTTTTGAGCACACCTCCATTTTTCCTATGAGAACAAACTTGACAAGAAATGTCGAAGTACTTCAAACTGTCAGATACTCTAAAGAACAGCAACATATCAGAAGTTCACACAAAGATGTAAAAATATCTGTGACATGAACCTCTTGCCTGCTCTTTCAAACCTGACGGCAGCAGCTACGAACAAGAAGAAAGGGAGAGAGAATTCCCACTCTGTCCAGATTGGGGCTGCCTTTGCCTGGCTCCTACTGAATTTTGTTCCCTGTTATTCATATTGGTCAAATGCATATCTAAACATTTAGAAGATCAAGTACAAGCTTCGTATTTTTTCCCCACACACCAAAGCATAGAGGATAATCACAGCCTCTCAAAAGATTCCTCAAGGAAGTCAAAAACAACATTGCTAAAGGTGACGACTTCTATGCAAAAAAAAAAAAAAAAAAAGCAACGTAGTTTTCCTGAAGTTCTCCATACCTTCCCATTCCCACTGCACGGAAATGGGGCATTAAAACACATTCAATTTGACATCTTGTTCTCATTTCCTTAACTGCCTCACACAAGTTTGTAGTTGGCTCTACAAACTCACAGATCCCCTATATATAGAAGAAAGCTGAAGGCCCTAAAAGAGAGGCAGACATTTTCTACTCCATTCCATGCCTACTACAGCAAAAAATTTACATTATCCTTAAGTGTAAGGGAAAAGACTGCAATTGAAATACCCTCCCAGATCAAGTTCTGGCATTCATCATGTTCCTACCAAGATATGAAAGGTTTCAGGAGTAGTCAGAACATATTTACCCTCCTCTAGCGTCTGTTAAAATTTACTTGTAAATTAAGCCTGTTCAAGAAGAGACAAAAAAATTGAGTGAAGTGTTATAAAAAATACAGAACATCTTGAAGACTTCAAACTCTATATAATATACACATGTGTATATTTATGCATATATGTCAATTAAAAAAAATAATCCAGTGATTGCTGTAGACTGAAATGAACAGGCACCTTTGGAAATCGGTAATGGCACTACAGCTGTATCAGCTGGAAGTTGTAGTGTTACAATGAGCAGTTGAGGACAGGAACTTCATTAGGCTTTAACTGAACATGCAAGAATGTGTCCATGGTTTTGGGCTGCGTCTGTGCTCTGAGGAAGGGATAAACCCTAGCAAAGCAGATTATTTAATTCAAGCTAAATATTTTTACTTAGCACCAACGACAGGCTGCACACAAGTTCCTTCAAGCCTGAAGTTACGTGCAACTAAATCAGCCATATTTGTAATGTCTACACTTCAGCAGGGATACAACTTTTTATTGACATGGCTGGAAAGACTTGACAGAGACTGAGGTTAACACAGTCCTTCATCCATTTTCTTCACCTGACCCAGGTTCATCCTGCAGCAAGTCACAAAGGTCCTGCTCCAGCAGGTCCTTCTTGTAACAGCCACATACATTCAGCAGAAGTCTTCAGGAAATGCAAACTGCAATTCATTCACAAAATGGGCAACACTGCTTTTTTCAGACATTCTACTCAGAAAAATAAACGTATTAACATTTAAGTCAAGCAAGAGAAACCATTTAACAACCACGTCACTCAACACATAATGCTGGCTAATGCTGCAATCAAGATTTTTATTGCAGCTTTTCCAGAGGACATGTCAATCCAAGAATTTAAAACACATAAGTAAAACAGCCACTAGATGGCATGATGCAAACTGATTCAAACTTTTCCAGAAATTCAGGGGGGAAAATTTGCACAAGATATGACAAAATAAAGCTGTCTCAAAAAGATTTTTCTTGAATTACATGATCTTCATTTTTTCCTAGTTGATTATGGTACTATTTCATATCTTTTTGACACATTTTCAACATGTGAGCCAGTTTGAAAGGATTAAGTTTATACAACTTAGATACTCACGTTTTGCAAATCCAAGAAAGTCAAAGTCAGACAGAGACATAAATTGACACAGTGTATTAATGCAGAAAAATTGAGAAGAGTTCCTGCAGTCTTTAGCAATGACAGCAGAAACCATTCGCAGCAGACCACAATTTACCTATAAAGCCTCATGGAAAAAAAATGTGCAAGTGAGACCCTTAAACTACTATAGGATGTTTATCAGTGACTGCGCTTTTGTTCTAATACACTGGTAGAAAATGGGAACAACTGCTTGGCTTGATTACTAGAGAAATCATAGAATGGTTTAGGTTGGAACGGACCTTTAGAGGTCATCTAGTCCAACCTCCCTGCAGTGAGCAGGGACATCTCTAAATAGATCAGGTTGCTCAGAGCCCCGTCCAACCTGACCTGGAATGTTTCCAGGCATGGGGCATCTATTACCTCTCCAGGCAACCTGTTCCAGTGTTTCACCACGCTCATCATAAAAAATTTCTTTCTTATATCCAGTCTAAATCTACTCTCCTTCAGTTTAAAACCATTACCCGTTGTCCTGTCACAACAGGCCTTGCTAAAGAGGTTGTCCCCATCTTTCCTATAGTCCCCCTTTGTCACCAGTCGACACAGTTGCCAGTTTGGAAGTCAGTGGCTGGATTCTACATAAAGAGAAAGAAGCTTCACTGCGAGTTGTAAAATTTCTAAACCCAAAAGGAAGGATAACATGCCTTGCACTGCAGTCACATGAAAATTTTCATTCTGTATAAGGATTCATCTCACAGGGCTTTAGGGAGTTTAAGCAAAACTTAGTTGACAAGCTCAGAAGCAGCATTCTAAAATCTGGGAGATGCAACCTATTCCCTCTGACTAAAACTGTCCAGTCCCAGCTGAAAGGGCAATAGCGTACCATGTGGGAATATGGACTAAATCTACTTTTCCTTGTTAATACTGAACACAAGAAAAAAGTGAGACTATGGGAAGAGAATGGGGGAGGTATAGGAAGAATCTGATCTACAACACTCATACTTGGACTGAGACTATGGAAAAGAGGCCTTCCATATGATCTTTGTTTCTACAACAGAACCAGTTTCCAGTTTCTGTAAGTCAGCAGTCACCACACAGTTTTATTACTAAATGGGACAGAATATTAAGTATATATATACATAGAACAAAATCTCAGTACATAAACTTTTTTTTCCTTTTCTATTACACAACTTTGTAAATATTAATTTCTCCTTAGCCTTAGCCAGGATTATATTAAAAATGACTCCAAGATTCTGGTGCCTAGAAATGTTAAACTTCAGGCCTACAGGAGTGACAACGTAAAAATCACTGGGCATTTAAAACTTACCGGACATTCTAGCAATATGCAAGCTCCTAAGAATATTACCCAAGGATATGAAAGGACAATATACCATCTCTCCCCTTAGTTGACCTGACTGAACCGAGAAGTGCTAAGAGGCTGGGAAGTCTCCCAAGTAAACAACAACAAAACTAGCAAAGCTCCCAGATGTGTAGCTACATAGGAGCATGGCTGACTCCAAGTCCACTGTCAGTTCTCTACACAATCATGTTGCATCTGCATTATAAAAATTGAGATTTTTTTTAGTCCTTCAAGTAGACTCTGAAACTTTAGCCAAAGAATTGCTAGAATAGCCCAGAACTACCATCACAGCAAGCAACAAGTAACTGAAACACCTCAGTTACTGTAACATGACATCAGTCTCAAGAAGAAAAACAAAACGAAAACCACCACTAAAAAACCAAAACACCCACAAAAACTATATTTTTTAATATTGGTTTGAAAAACAAATAGTGATTTGAGAATATTAAAAACCCTTCTTGGAAGGAACTGTAAAGACAAACACTTTGGACTTGACAAACCCTTACTTTACAACCTACTCTGATCTTGTTTTCAAGAGGTATCCAATAAAACTTTTGTTAAGAATTAGCTGAGTAAACAAAAGGGAAAGGAGTTGTCAGTGGAAAACTAATTTGATTGTTTCTAACAGAATTTCTCCAAGGCTTCTCTCTATTCAATACAATTTTTAATCAATAGTCTTGAAAACAAACATAATGCCAATGAAATGGTCAGCCATAAAGAATTGGTGGGAAAAAAAAAAATCAGAAGAACAAATAATCCACTCTCTAAGTGACTGGGATCATTGGTAAGTCAGTCCTAAATGAGGAGACATGCATGTAAAAAAAGAAAAAAATCAAAGAAACCATACACACAGGTTGAGATAGCAACAATCCTAAGAGAGTGAAAGGTCATTTTGACAAGAAATTCAATATTAATTCCTGTGGCTAATGTGATCCTTAAATTAATCTGTAAACAGGAGAAAACGGAAAGTTTTAGCATCCAACAGCAAGTGGATGAAAACTGTAAAATTTTGTACTTTCCTAGAGTTCAGCCTTCTTGAATGTTGAGAATATGTAAGATAACACAAAAGATCCCATGAAAATAGTTCAAGAGGTAGAACATATGATTTATTTTAAGAGCTACTTAAAAGTTCAATCTTTTTTATTCACCAAATGTAGGACAGCAGAAGTACTTACTATCTCTGGCTCATTTAAACAAACTCACAAAAACAAAATCAGTAGTAGGCAAAACCTCTTCAGTTTCTTGTTTATTTGATGAAAACATTAGTTTTCATCATGCTCGTTTTCTACTACGTCAAATTCACATTTTTCAGGCAGAGTGCTAACTAGTAGAACACACCAGTGAGAATAACTACGGACACTGTCTTTTCTGTCTCCAATTTAAGAGCCTGAAAAGCTCACAACATTAGAGAAGCACAATTTACTAGGTTTGACACCAGCCAAGTTTCATTATTTTGATTCACAAGAAAATTATCTGTAGTTCTGACATTCCTCTGTGAAGAATTTGTTCAAATAAACTCATAGGCTATGACTTGAGCCAAAGATTCTTTTACACTATTGAATTTACTGTCAGAATCCCTTTCATAGGATCAAAACATTTATGCATTTATAGATTCCCTTTTAAGTAGTTTCTGAATACTCCTCTTTCCCAACAAAAGTATACTCATTCTCCCTATGACATAAAAATCTCTTTTTCACAGATTACTTGGATATGATTTTGTTGCTTTAACAAACATGCACACACCACACCCCATCCGACCCAAACCACTCCACTGAAGCATCAAATATCAGAAATGACTACTTCACAAAAAAAAAAATTATGGAGGTGAACAACAGTGCAAGCTCCCTGGTCTAAGGCTGTGAAAGTTCAGCTTGTAATACTGCTCAGTTAAAAAGATATACATTCAGCTAAGGAAATTGAGGTTTTTTGATTCATCTGCAGTAAAAAAGTAGGATAACATGTCTACACACATCTACAAACTTCAGATAGAGCCTGCATAAACTAAAAATAGAAAAGTAATTCTGCGAACTTGACCTATGAAACATAATCTGTTATGGACACTTTTCCTGCGTACAGGAAACAATCGTAATGATTGTGTCACGTAAGGACAGAATTCAACTGTTGCTTAAATGAGCAGTGGCATGAGGAAACATTACCTGGGACTGAACGTTTTTCCAGATGTTAAGAGAGAAAGTAAATCCCATCATGACAGCAGGGACCAGAAGCTAATGTGTCAGTTATCTTGAGCTAATTCATAAAGTATTGATATAAAGAATTAGTATTTTGATGAACCAAATAACATTTGGATTTCTTTTCATTTCGAAAATATAGACACTTTCACTTCCTAATACTTATTCAGAACTGAAAGTACGTTGCACCCTAAAATAAAAATTTTAGCCTCCACTTCATTAAACCTGACATAGTAATTTCTTATAGAAAAGCGCAGTCCACTTTGCAAACTAGCAGAAAAGTAAACTGGGAATTAAACTACATCTTAATGCTTATTGTCAAAGAAAACCCCAAACATATGACAGAAAAGGCATTTCGATACTGTCTTGGTAGAGAAAGAACTTGGACAAGCAGCAGGAGGAGAAGACATCCCTAAACCTTCTTTGTCAGCTACACACACTTTATTTGCCACTGTGACACTGGACCCTGGTATTAACAGTTTGTAGCCTAGGAACAGGAACACATGAAAAACACTCGTTTCAAAGAGGAAGGAGACGATGTAGCTGTTACAAAAGAGGACAATGATTTCCCCTTCCCAGTGACAGAAATAGCCTTGAGGCAGCAAGAACTGATTTGAAATGCACAAGTTCTGCTCTCTTCTGTACAACCAATTTTTAGATGAAAATGAAAAAATGAAATTTATTTCTTCAAAGGAAAAAAATGCACGTTTTTGTGCTTCCCTGTTATTCCAAACTTACTGGTTTGGACTAAAAATACAACCCATCTGCTTTTTAAAAATTGTTCTCAATCATATTTGCATAAAATATCAGTCTTTTTCCAGAGAGCTGAGTGGACTGATTGGTGGTTGTTTTGGAGGAACTGTGTTTTGCCAGATGTTTTCCACTGCAGATGAAAAACCTCGGCTGTCAGGAGCCAAAGATCAAGCTCAGTAGTTCAGACTTATTCAATCTCATCTATATGAAACAGTATGCCACATTCAAGGTCTTTGCTAATGTGGGTGACTCGGTTGGGGGCCATGCTTTAACAAAAAGAAAAAAGAAAACCCATGCTCCAAAAAGAAAACAGGAGTTGGTAAGGTAGAACCCAGCTTTACTAGAAATTTGGTTAACTAAGGAGTTGCTGAATAGTTAGCAATCCAAACAAACTTCAGTGTCATTTAATTCAAAAAATTAGATGTTAGTACCCACAAGAACAAAGGATTCTCCATTACAGTCTGGAAAGCAGTGGCCTTTGGATGCAGCTGGTCACCCCAAAATTACCAGAAAATGTAAGAAAACCGAGTCTTACAAAATCCACCCTCCATTTTTTACAAAGAACAGATGTTTGTAATGAAAGCACCTACCATAATTAAATGCAGCTAATCGACATGTTTTAAAGAGTGGACAATTCCTCCTTCACCTTCAGCAGCATGCAAATCAGACAATTCTTAAACAGCTTACCAGCCACACTGTATAAACTAGGGCAGGACTGAGAATGAATATCCACTGAAGGAATTACATTCAGTGATGTCAGTCATTGTGGTTTGGACCAGTTACACACCAGAGAGAGCAACAAGAGAAAGGCTTTTCTGAACCTACCTCTAAAGATGGGGCACAAGGCAGCAACGCTTCAGTAAACCAAACTGAAAAAAAAACAACTACATGAGAAAAAAAATCAGTCTCGCTTGTCTGAACACAACTGGCTGAGCTTGTGCTGTCCTACATACCTCTCCCTCATAACTGAAAAGTAGAAACAAGGAGATTCTTGCTGAGTTACACACTCAGCAAGTACAGGATCACAATATACTTTGCTTTAACTGACATGCAAATGGCTGCTGTCAACACTTATTCAAGTTCAGATTCATATCCAACGTCTTGATAAGAGTACAGTTTCAGTTACAGCTGGCTGAATACCAAGCTGGCTTCCCTTACTATTTACACTGGCACCTCCCTGCCATTTGACCTGCAGTTGTTTTTGCAGAAAGAGCACTTCTAAGAGGGAGAGGAATAGGGTAGCAGCATAGGATTTCATTGCTGCAATAAAGCTTTTTTTTCTTCATTTTTAAATTAGGTGACCATCTTTCCTGTCTGTCTCACACACACATACACACTTGCCCTCGGACACCCCGGAGTCCAAAGGAGTGTCATGTAGGTTTATATTTGTGAGTTGCACCAGGGTGTTAGAAAAACAAACAAAACCCACACAATAGAACAAACCACACATACTCAGTCACGTGTTCCCCGTCCAGTACAAATGCACCAAAGTACGCTCACAAAAAACGTCTGCAGAAATTGCTATGCCACAATTTCATTGAACAAAGCTGATTGCCAAGCAATTCTAAACTGAAAGGCAAATACAAACTGATACTGAAAGTAAGGCATTAGGGGGAGCATCAGAAACAGAGTTTACTCTCTTAACTTGCTTGTATACAGCCAAGGCATGAGCAACTTGAGAGTCACTAGCCTCCTGTGACTCAAATCAAAAAGCTTGGTCTTACCAATTCTGGCAAAGTTAATATTTCACAGCTACTGACATTTCTAGTTCAGAACTGGTAACCTCTCATCAAGTTTAACTTTCCATGACTGGCTAACCTTCAAGGAAACTTCAGCTCAGACTAGACAAAAGATCACTACAGAATTCGCCGCTAACAAATTGGTATCACTTCAAGACATACGATCCTAATGTGTAAGGAGGTAAGATGCCCACTGGCACTCATCTGAGTCAACACAACCTACAAAATACAGTAAAAGTTACCGTGAAGAGGAAAGAAAAACACAGTTGGAAGATCCATTTGACAAACACCAGGCAACACATCCATGTTCTTTTTGGAACTGGAGAACCATGGTCCTTCCCATCTCGTGAGGGTAGATTTGTCCAGCAATCTCACCTAACCTTCCCACCTTCATTCCCATATTTTAGTGTTCCTGATGTGGATGACAAGGATGAGAGTTTTCATCTGGGCTGCCCTACGCATTGTGTTACAGTGGGACACACAAAATTATAAAAAAAAAATGCCAAAACCACAACATAGTAGAATTGGAAGCCACAACAGCCAATGTAGCAAGGCTCCTAATCCACCACTAAAAGATTTTCAGTTTGCTGACTGAAAATTATTCTCTGTCAGCCGGAAAAGCAGTGAGAAGTGAACGACAAAGAAAAAGTCCTTAAATGACCTATTCCATACAAAAGGCCTCAGATGGGAAAAAAACAGTATACAGTTAACTTTACCCACTTCCTGCTTCCACATTAGATAAATTGCCACCATGACCACTGATCAAACAGATCTGGCAAAAGTAGTTATTTTATGATGAGTAAAAATATTTTGCATTGCTGTTTTTTCCATTATTTGAATGCTGCAACTTCTATTTTTGCCCTTCTAAACTTCTTCATTAGTAAGTATAAGTATTTGCTACTAAACCAACTTTTCAAAAATCTTAAATCCTTAGATGTGAAGAACAGGTTTATTACAGAACGGAATACAAATAACTTATCCCTCCCCCAATCAAATACACACTTTTTAGTGGGAGTGTTGTTAGCTGCAACTGGACTGAGCTGTTGACCCAGCTGATCAACGTCAGAGACAGGAAAAAACTACAGCTGACCTGTACTCACAAACAGGGGGCTGAAGAAATGGGAGGTAAAACAAAAAGCATTGAGAACACAAATACGTATTGCTGAAACAAATTATAAATCAAGACAATATCAGAGGTTTTAATCCACCAGTCAAAACATGTGGTAGGAGACAGAAGTAAGAATAGCTCTGTCCTTCAAGCAGTGTGGAAACATGTGTATTTCTTACCTGGCAAGGCTTAATCTCATAACAAACAGTGTGGAAAGTCAAAAAGACTCTACAAACAGCGTAAAAAAAAAAACAAACCAAAGCAAACTTTTCTCTGGTTTTGTAAAAGCCATAAATCATCTTGAGAGTTACCCTGAATTGAAGATCATCTTTCCAAAATACCTGCCTGTCACAACAAGGAAACAGTCACCGATTTTTTTCCAATTCCAGTTGTCAAAAGAGAAACAAATGCCATCACTTAGATGGCATAAGGCTTCATGCCATGGCTGTAGGCTTTGGAACTCTTGTAGTATAACTTTGTTCAGGACAACTGCTGTCTTATCTACTATGAAGAATTTAATATCTTATATAAGGAGGCTTTTTAAAGACCTCATTTAAATGTAACTTCAGCTGTCATACTTCCAGAGACTTCCTTACCTCATTCAGAGGACAATGTGATTCATGGGGTTAAAAAACCAAGCACAAACAGATTACTCCAACCAGGAAAATAAGAACTGCTCAAATCACAGCTATACTGCAATCCACTGTAAAAAAGGACTGTGTGATCTACATAAGTGAGTGCTGTTGCTAGAGAATCCATGTACTTCAGAGTCAGGTTCCATTTTTGTTGCTTGCTATTTGGTGCAATTGGAAGCAGTTTAAATTAAATAATAACAAACTTGCAGTTTTATCTTAGTGCCGTAACACACGAGTAGCACATCTGAACAGAATGTGAGGTCTCTGAAGTATAACACTGAATGTGCTCATACCATGAAGAGAAACTGTCACCTATGAAAGTGCAAACAAAGGGATTATCAGTGCTTTCCATCAGTTTGTCATTAGATAAACTTCTGAAATGTATCAGAATTACTAATAATAATTTCTCATCATTACAAGAGTTAACATCCAGTTCTGCCAGTCCTGGGCATAAGAGGTTTGTTACTGTTTGGTGGTGGGTTTTTTAAGAAAAAAACTATGCTTAAAGAAAAAAGTATTTGCAGTTAGGATTTATATGCATTTACTAAATTTCCAAGCCCTTCCTCCAGCAAAGATCTCTTGTTAGCATACAACAGCTTCCAAGCTTTGATGAGGTCTCTAGTTACACAATCAAGTTAGTGTTGAGCATGGGCAGCTTTCAGCAGGAAGCAGCAAAACTTCAGTTCCAGTCTCTCTGTCCTTACCCCACGACATACCTGACTTCTTGTCATGCAATGTTCCATGTTGAAGGAAAAAAAAATATCTTTTTTAAAAAAATGACAAAATTATATGAATCCCACACATATCAGGATGGATCAAACAGAAAGACATATTGTAAGTCAAGATGCAATTACAAACTGACAGTCAGTCTTGACTCAGCATAAGACAGAAGTAGATACAGCGGAGACCACTTCCCAGTAAGGGAAAAAGAATAAAATATAAATAGCTAAGAGGAAACGCACATTGTGTTGTCCTGAACTTTACTAGGCAATTTCAAAAAAGGCGCTCAATGCTCACTGCTTGCACAGATTTCTAAATCTACCAAGAAAAATCCTAATCATGTAACAGGTTCGCCATGCATACTACAGAATTATCTAGACAAAAGCATAACCTCTGACAAATTACAGTTCTCTTAGAGGGACATTTTGACAGCACTCCAGAATGCTTGCCAATTACAATGTAATCAACAAGCCTAAATAAATCTCATTACAGAGGCATCACATTGGACCTGCTGATATTAATACTTTTCAGACATGATCCCAAGCTGGGGAACAAAACATGTTTACCTCATATTAAAGATGATTCAGTGGCAGCTTTGCCTATAACTAATTTTTAAAAAAGGAAAAATATGAAAGGGATGTTAATATGAGCATCTTGGGTATTAACGTCCCCTTGTCTCCCTCAGGTTAAATATCCTCTTGACTATACAGCTGATTACTCATTTGTACAGAATGCAACAGCAGTTGCTGCATATTTAGCACCACAAAGTTGTAGTTTATAATGAAAAGCAACTTAAGTGATTTTTTCTTAACTGGTTCAGTTTCTTTAAAAGAAGGTCTTGCTGCAATAACAGTAACTCCAACAACCCTATTTACGATAATTACATTAATTGTTCTCATTACAGAACTCAAAAGTCTCTACGGATATCTTCTGATCCACCAGCAGCACTAACTGCAATAACAAAACAGCAGAGCTTTAGAAGGCAACATTATCTACAGTTAGAAGTGTCTGTAATACAGGATTAAAGCAATGGCTGCTGTCCAGAGCACAGCTTGTTCCCCCAGTGCAAGACAGACACAGGCTACCTTCCATCTCTCCTAGAAACAATCAGTTTTTTTTCATTAATAGAAAAGCATCCTCTTAAGGACACAGCAACTTTAACTTCACTACTAGTATAGAATTAACTAATTATTAACTGATTTATACATGTGTTCTAGAGAATTTGTCAGCTTTCCACTAGAAAGAAAGCAAGACAGGCAAACACCTAACTCAGAAATATGGTATCACATTAAATTACACTAAGCAGAATCAGATCTTGACTTAACCAGGCAGTAATCTAAAGTGTTAGTTCTTCCTAGGCTACTTACAGGCAAGCACAAACAGAACACATTCTCATCTGAAGTTATGAGGATAACCCTTACAAAAAAAAAAAAATATCACAGGGAGCACTTGCCTTCAAATTCCATTACGTAAGAGTTAACCTATTAACATCACCCTTAAGTTTTGGTATATGTCATGTGTCTACTGCTTTCCTTCTTCAGGCAAGGCTCCCCCTACTTTAATTCTTCATCCAGTCTATCCCCAAGCAGAGTGTGGTATTTCCTCAGGCACTGCAGGACAGCTGCAGGATCCAGAAGAGACTACACAGCTGCACTGAAAGCAGCATGCATTTCGCTATACAGAGGTCATAACATTCACTTATGCATCAAAGCTTGTCAGAAATGTGCGGTTCTCCCCTGGCATGCACCCTCCCTGTAGAGTTTACTGATGTCATGAGGAATTTATAGTCTTTGGAAGTTCTAGCTGCAGTGTAATAACAGGGACAGAATAAATATAAAGCTGTTACCAGATTCGTCACTTCTGCCCAAAGGGTCACTTTACCACAAGTATAAGGTTACAGGAGGTCAAAGCCTCTCGACAAGTGCTCATGCACACATACTGCCTCCTCCTCCCAAAATGGTTAGAGCCCTCTTCTGGCACCTTCCATTGTATACTGGAGGCCATCAGAGCACTGGTTCCTTCACACCAGGCCTGCACTGCAGCGTCTGGTGAACTCGCTGTTGTGACTCAACCTGTGCAACAGCAAATCCCACGTGACTGCACAGTCTAATTTAAAGCACTAAACCTCCGCACACCACTTCCTCCCATCAGCACCCAGAGACACGGAAACAGAGAAGCCAAACCCATTACGCAAGGCGTGGAGTACTTCTTTTAACTATGGAAGAAGTGTCAGCCAGGCAATTATTCCAGCCTGCCAGGGAGCTATTTATGTCACAACTGATCTCTGCCTGCCTGTTGCTGATATCCATACCCATTTTCACTATAGCTTATGGTCATTATATACTAGAAAGTTTTGATTCATTTGTAAAGGCTGTTGCAGAATTTCTTGAAATCCCACATGTGACTTTTTACTTGCTTCTTCAGACCATGCAAAAACTGCTTGCCAAAAGGCAATATTTCAAAGTAAGAAAGATAAAATTTAGGCCAATTTCTGCAACTATTAAAACATAAATTCAGTAGTTTCCAGAACTCACCTACATAATCTAAAAGACCAACTGCTACTGTGAGAGATGATCTACACAGATACAAAACACAAAACTCATACAGAGTTTACCTGCCCAGCATAAAACTGCATGCTCTATTGCCACTACAGCCCAGACCAAAGCTAAGAAATAGAGAGACAGCCAAACACAAAACTTTGCATTTGACTTCCATCAAGGGCAAGAGTAACATGCTTTAGAGACAACTGAGGAGGAAAGCCCTGTATCCTGGGTTGCCATCAAAAGATGTAACCCTCAGCTTCCCCTTCTTGCACTCCACCTGTCCTTCTAACAGCAGAGGACTTCAACAAACAAAGCAATACAGCTGTGTGGGTTTGAAAAAAAGAGAAACAAACAAACAAAACACACACAAAACCCAACCCCAAACCCAACCCAAAATGTTAACAACACTGGATGCCCATGGCACCACGGACACAGAACTGTACAGTCTCTGTAGCAACTACTTGCCTACTTTCCCTTAGAGACACAAACATCCTCCTCTTCATGCAGGCACATCACCACTTAAAAGCTGCAAGCTCACTTTTTGACTACTCCAATGTACAAACTCACAACAAGCACTAATTCAGAAAGTGATTAGGAGTCCCCCTTCATGGTAGAAGTCTGAACCACAAAAGAGGAGAATAAATGCAGAGCATGACTTCCGGGAGGATCCTCCTACTTGGGACCCGATTTGTGACATTGGTATGACTCTGTACTTCTGTTTCCAGTTCACAAAAAAAGCACAAAATCGGGACAACTTGCATTTACTTTGGACTTCCACTCTAAACACATCACTTAACTCAAATGGAAAATAAAAATCCCACCATTCAAATCAGTGAAATGGACTTCCAAACTGCCTACCATAATGTTTTTTTCAATTGGACCCCAATACTTCTTTGGCATTCCCTTACTGAGAAATATGTTCACTCTGAAACATAACTACATAATTTGTGCCACCCCTTCTACTCAGCATGACTTGAATTTACATAGTTTGCATTTAGCAGAAGTCACAGCACTTTGGCATAGTGTTAGACTAACTATTCCATCTTCTAGAAGTGACTGGCCATGAGCTACCCTGTATTTTCCATTGATAGAGGGAGCTGTAGCCATATATAGCTCTTTAATCCAAATTACATTAAAAGACACTGACACTGAGCTGCTGCTGAATCTCTCTTTCCCATGGTTTTAAAGAGACTTTGCTTAAGCTCAGTAGAATGCAGCCTAACAGAGCCAGCTACTTCAGTGGTGTCAAGTAGCAGTACACAGGCAGATATGTTTAACTGGATTTTCCAGAGTTGCACATGTTTTTCTGCTAAGATTCTCCATCTGGACAAGGCACAGATTTAGATATTCTTTAATACTACATTTAAGCCACTGAGTCTTAAAGTTCTTCTAGTCCAAGTCACTCAAATTTAGCTTAACTGCTAAGTCTCGGAAGTTTAGTTTCTATGCTTTTCACACTTGCCTTGACAAAGAACATAATAATTAACATGATTAATGTGTTACAAAGATGCAAGGATATAATGATATAATAAGTAGCTAAAAATGGCTCAGACACCCACCCACCCATCCCCCCTCACCATTCCTCCTCAATGAAGTTAATAGGATTACTTTTCAAAATATTTTTCCTGATGGGAGGGCCCTAACAAACTGTGTACCTCATATTCAGGTATGCTACAGTTTATTAGAAAAAGAAGTCAAGAAACACGCTTCACATCATGTACTATGACTCTCTTCAAAGTCATTATTTGTAACAGTTTAAGACAAATTATTGTCTCCCCAAATTGAAGCGGGAAAGCTTTGTAGAAAAAGTGGAATACTTCAGTTTTTGACATGTTTCTTCAGCACCTTCTAGCCAGGTGAGCTACAAGAGCACTAAAGATCTGCATAAGCTTGCCTCATCTAAAAAGCCTCTTTACCAAAGCCACAACTGGTAATTCCACATTTTTCAGAAGCAAGCTCAGGTCTTGCCACAAGACCTTAGAGTAGCCATGTAACAGTGAACTACAATTCATACTTCTCAAAACAAAAAAAAGATTAAATGAAAAAAGTCATTTGCTCCAGCCCTGGAAGCTTACTAAGTTTACAGGAGAGAAAAAAAAAAAAAAAAAAAAAACAAAAAAACAAGAAGACATGACATAGAGGGCAGGTTTATCTAGCTGCCCCACTGCACTAGGCATCAACAGTCCTAAGGGAGAGAACCCTGATAAAACATCATCTTTCTAGTCCATTATTTCTTGGCAAAAATAAAAGCCAGTGTGACATATTCTACCTTTATAACCACACCTTACTCAACGAAAACCAGTAGGAATATTTCTTTCTTCCGGCCACCTACTACTAGTTACAGCCAAGTATTAACTATTCACCTACAGAACACTGCACTACTTAGAACAACCAGCACTGCCAATTGGTGCCAAACACAGAAATTATGATTTTCAGCAATGGTTTTCCTCCAAACCTCCTCTCTGTTTTAATGACAGACCGTCCTTGTACATCTGCCAATAAGAGAATTTCTGGAGCACAAGTGTGCACATGATGCAGGCTCCTGGGGATGAGAAGAAACCAAAGCAGTGCTGCACACCTGAACACTGGCTTGCAAAGTTTATTTACTACTCTATTACACAGTGAACGCATAAGAGAAGTGGAATAAAACACATGATACACTCACTGCTGTCATCATAACAAAAATTATCACTGCTAAGGTCTAAGATATTAGATTATCTTGCCTTACTATGTGGTAAAAGCATTGCTTCCTTACTCCAGAATAAGATGACAGGCAAGTTTTACTTGCTTGATAAGGAAATCTCAATTTTAGCACCTAGTATTTGGGTGTAAAACCACAGGTCTGTGATTTTTACTTACTATTAACTTAGATTAAATGTTTCTTGAACCTGAGAGGGCTAAAAAAAGCAGAAGATATTTTTAGCTCTAACACACAAATTCTTACATTACTGACCATCTAAGCAGACACCTGACCCCCTATGGCACAAGGGTCTTGGACATGTCCAGGCTCTAACCAGAACCCACATCAACTCAGATCCACCTCTGAAAGCCAATTCTTAAGTCTTCAGCTGCACGATCTTGCTCTCTTTTTGAAAAGAGAGCAGTGACCCACCATTTCTGCTCCCTCAAGTATAACATTATTCCTATTAATCCAGAAGAAACAGCATGTGTGAAAATCACTGCCCACCAGATAGACATGTTCTGTCAGGCTGTATTCCTGCCAGCCTGTCACCAGCAAGTATGATCTTGTCTCCCTCTACCTTCCGTGCTGGTGCCGCACAGGAAGAAAAGCCCGATTACTTATTTGAAACTCTCCTTGCTGCTGCAAGTCCTTTTGTTTAGGCAAGCTATAGGAGACTAACTTATCAAGACAGGAGGCATAAGACCATACATGCTTACCACCAACTCAAAGGTTGAGTCATCCTGGTCCATTCTGCTACTGAAGTTCTGCCAAGAGGCAGTTAAATTCCCTTTCTGTCTTCACATGCAAGCTCTTTCCCAACAGAAGGATCCAAAAGAACATTTATCAAAACAAGGTCATTGATCTCTAGCAGTTCCAACAAGCCCCTCAGGTCTAGAAGTTTTCCCAAACATACCAGCACCAAAGTAAGAACATACATTTGCAGAACCAAACATACTTCCACAAATTTGTAAATCTGTAAGGACATGTAAGTAAGTAAGAACTACTGGAACTACAAGAAGCAACCTCTTTCCCCTTGAGGATTATGTATGAAGTAGAACAGTGATTCCATACAGTGGATGACAAGCTTTCAGCTGCAATTACCAAGACAGCTGTACCAGTAAGGACAGTAACTTCCACTGCTCAAAGTAAAGGCTTCCCTGAAAGATATTAGATGCTGCTTTCCACAACAGAAAAGCAGCACTTCAATATACAAAGAAAACCACAAACCTTAAAGAAACTGACACTTCCTTTTTGTTCTGCTTTTTTTTTCCATCTAGGTACAAAATAAATATCACCACCGCACATATGCCCCCGAAGAAAACACAGAAAAGAGAAGTAAGTGCAAATTAGACAAAAAAATAAGCTTCATAGGTACTTCACTCTCCCAGAAGTTTATGTCAGTTCTGCCTCCCTAACAGGCATCTGGTGCTTCCCACAGTAATCCCACCTTTTCCCATATCCCTTTTATCTTTTACCTCTCACTCTGAGGATGAGCAGCACACTGATTAACCAAAAATATGAAAGTTTAATTGGAACATGTTACATACACTTCCTTTTCCTCTGCAGGAAGCCAATAAAGACTTAAAGCACACTTCATCTACACGGTTTTCAAATTTGGTCACAGTCAACCAAGGGGCTCAAACGGATGAATGAAGCGAGCCTTAGGAAGCCAATTAAGAAATGGAAAAAACTGAACAACAAAAATTAGCCATCTCAGAATGATATAAGTAATATGACATTGGGGTACACATCCTTACCTTGAATAGGTGGTCACAAGGAAAAATAATACCTCTCAACAGGTATACCAACAGGTAAAACAAAATTTTATTTGAAATAAAGAACCTCGAAGGCAGAGACAGCAACCTAATTTTATGTAATAAAGAAGAAATTACCGGTCATACCTAGTTTTCTCACGGTCCTTTCCTCATCTGTGCTGCTGCAATAGTTTGCCCCTCAACTTCGATGTAGATGTGCTCTGACAGTGAGAGAGGCCAAAACAGGAACACAAAAAACAGATGAGCTACATGCTAAAGCACAAGCATTTGGAATAAGCTGGCAAAAGGAGTTCAAATTTTACATTCTTCAGTTGAGCAAGATCTACTTCTCAAAGAGACAAAACCATACATATCAGATTAGGATGTTTTAGAAACAACCATCCTTCCTGAGGGGAAGCAACCTCACTACCCCGTCCCAACTCCATATTCCACACTCCTCACTTTTTAGGGTGAAAAGGCAGCATAGTGACTTGTTTCCAGCTTCTCAAAGTCTCTAGGGGAGTGCAGCTACCACCCTTTCTCACCACTGAGACTCTTCTTCCATGCTGGAATTACCAAACAGAACTGGTGAAGAATCCTCAGCGTAAACATGAGAGAAAGGCCAGTGTTTTGCAGTTCTATAATTTATTCTAACGTACACTATTATGACTAAGCTACTGGTGGAAAGTAGCACACCACTAGTAACTTCCTTGATCACATGTACAGCTGCTGCTGCAGCAGTGGATAAAAAGCTTGAGTACTTCGAGTACTAACCAGTACTAAACAGCTTTTGAGTTAAAGACGATGCCGGTTTCATTTTGAAATTAGCTCTTAAGATAAACTGTCCAGGCTGATAAAGCCAGCCTGTACAGTGTTTGTCCCTGCTTGAGCAGTTCAAGAGAGTACAGGGGGCACCATCAGGCCTTCATTACCTAAATTTTCCTTAATAGGTTAGTTTAGAGCTGAGGCACAGATTAGCTGAATTGGCCAAGCTGTCCTTAATACAAGCCTCAGAGTTAAACACAGCAAGGGCACCAAATCACTTTCAGATCTGTGTATAATCCTTAGTCTGCCTGACTGTGGCCAAACAAGGCATCTAGATACTTCTTGATCATGATCCTTTCTGTCTGGCCACAAGCCTCACATGCACAAAGGCCAAGGATGGGTTTGTTTTTTTTTTATGGATAGGGAATCCCCAAGTAACCAATTAAGCTGGCTTTAAGACTTTAAAAATCCAGGGCAGCACAGAGTGAACTTAATGGGAAGCAGATCTGGCCCACTATTTTAAGTAATCTTTAGACGGGGGGGCGGGGGGAGAAGGCTTAAAGTTTTGCCTGAAGAGCCTGCAGTGGCTGGGAGTTCTATTTTGCTCTTAAAGTTATGCATATATGTCCTAGATTTGCAATCTGTTCCAGAAGAACACTAGTAAGAGTACTTTTAGCAGGTGAATTCAGTGTCATATAGTGGTTTAAGTGCTGATGGCATATCTTTGTCTAAGTTCACAACTGGGCACACCATAGGTGGGCACTTCCACTCTGACCATGCAGCATCCAGGAAACCGCTTCCTAGTAGAGGATGACCACACACACTCTAACACCTGGGAAGCAACACTGCACAGGAAAATCCCAAGTGCAACAACCATTTGTTTCCCCAGATGAGCATACCCGTAACACTATCTCATTAATATAACCTCTTAGGCTTAGGTCTCCAACTCCTGTTGGTGTTTTTTTAAAAACAAAACACCGGACTACTACACTTGCATTAGCTGGGGGAAAAAAACAAACCAAAGACTTATTTACACTTCACACCACTTCCTTGCCGTGCCCGCTGGAAAGCTGCAGGATGATAAGGGACAAGTCAGTGAAAAAAATTAAATATAGATAAACATGGTATCTGGCACTTCCTTGAGCTGCAAGAAGCATAAGGAAAATCACAAGATTTATTCACCAGGGACTACAGCAGCGGGCAGTTACCTGCTACCTTAAGCTTGGACTTTAGAAGCAGGGTTCTTACTGGTCAATGTCCTGCTAAGTAGGTAACAACTTCAAGGTTTAGCTTAACATACCCTTCTTCAAAGCTTCAGGGATGAAGAACTATTCACAAATCCCTGCAAAGCAAAATTCTGTGCTAAAAGCTATGTTCATATAGTATTAAGCATGAACACTTAAAACAGGAAGGAGAGTTCCCACCTGCCTTGTTCCATGTAAATAACATTATTTAGATGCATAAAGCTCTGAAGTTCCCCAACTTCAGTTTCCCAACATCATAACCATTGCAAACACTTAAAAAAAAAGAAAAAGCTGACACAATTAAAACCAACTACCTCATGCATGAAGTGCTGAAATCACATCTAGCTTACTAGTAAAGAAATTATGGTGAACTGTAGGCAAAGGGCAGTCTAGACAGCTTTGGTAAGAGAAGTAGTGACTTTCCCCAAGATCAAGCCACCATCTGCCCTCCCTTCCTAAACTCTGGGATCTCACCAAGAGAAATCCAAGCTCTCGCACTATTACCAGTTTGCGTCTGTTTCAGACTCCAGAGAGTCAAGGACAAGTCTCTGCAAAAAGTGCAAGGTCTTTCAAGCTCATCTGGAGAAAGCTTTGCACTTTTTGCAGACTAAAGCTCAAATAAAGCCTCTTCCAGGTGCTTTTATGCCTATTTTTCCATTTGTTTGCACGGCTGCTTGTTTTCCTCTAATGAAGCATTGACACTCAACAGCAAACTTGGTGAACAATATTCTCCCCTGGTGTTCACACAAGGCAGCCGGGCTACAACTAAGTTGCTAAATGCCTGTTTTAACAATTGTGAATTCCAACTACTTGCTTGCTGAGAGCAGCAGGAGTTTGTTAATCATTTATTTTCACTGGTACTACTCCTTGTATTGGAAACAAAACACAGCTTCGCAGAGATGACTACAATTTTGGAGTGATTAACTCCAGTATTCAATGCTATTTAAGCATTTCACACCACCTTCACATTATGCCTCCACACTACAATCTTAGGAAGTATCAACTCTTACAGCATGCTCTGAAATACAGAGTAGTATATATCCCCAACTTCCAACCGAGAAAAAGAACAAGCTGCTTCATATCCTCTCTTCCAAGAATGGCTTCTGCAACTGTCAAACACAAAACACGAGGATTCAGTTGAACTACACAAAATACCAAGTCCTGCGTATACATCTGTCAGTTGCCCTGCTGTGTGAAACACTGCCCCACCTCAGAAACGGGGCACTGGTTACCTGCCTTTTCTAAAATTCATCCTAACGGGGTTTTTAAAAACCAGCAAACAAAAAGAAACCAAGCGAAAAAAACATGAATCGTAAGTTTTATTCAGCAAAGTTCAGCCGGAAGCACGCCTTACAAATCTTTTTGAAGCAGCTGCTGAAGACACGCAAGGCTAACAACATTCATTTTAGACTGTGCAGTCAGAAATCGAGTCAATATTCCCACAGGTGCCTGCCTGGACTACGACCTACCGCCTCAGTTTTGCGGTACCCTTCCCCAATCCTAGCCCAGGACGCCCTTACACCACCAGCTTTCCAGGAGATGTTATATATCAACCATTCTGCTATTGCACCTTCCCGGACCGGACCCGCCCCCCCCGCCCCGCGCCGGCCCAGCGCCCCTGGGCCGGGGGGTGGGCGGGGATCGCGCCGCCGGGAGGATGGGGCGCCGCGGCAGCAAACCCGCGCGGAGCCCTGGAGATGGGTTTTAAATAAAAGAAAGGGAAAAAAAAAAAGAGAGAGGGAAAATAAAAAAACAAAGGGGGGGGATGCGGGGAGGAGCTGCCGCGGTCCCTCCGCCGGGACAACTTTTCCCAGGTGCCGGCGGCTCCTCGCCCGGGCCGGCCCCGGGAGAAGGAGGAGGAGGACGATGAGAAGGCAGCTGCCCGCCCGGCTCCGGCGCGGCGGGGCTGCCGAGCGGTGGGTCGGGATGCCTGCGGAGCCGGGCCCCCTGCCCGCGTTTCCTCCCGCCGGCAGGCTACGGACGGACAGACGGCCGCTGCCCACCCAGAGCCTTCTCGCCGCCTCCCCTCCGGTTACCTCCTCGCCGCCGCCGCTCTCCTCCGTGCCGTTTCCTACGCTCGCCATGTTCCCGCTCCGCTGCCCGCCACGCCGGGATGACTACGGCTGCCTCGCCGTGCCGTGCCGCGCCCCGTCCAGCTCCGCTCCGCTGCCCACCGCCCAGCAGTGGTGCCTGACTCCAACGCTTCCCGGCCACCCCCGCTCGGCACGGACCGGCCCCGGACCCCGGCCACGCCCCCCGCCTCCGCCTCCCCACCCCGTCGGTGGCCACGCCCCCTCATTTGCATCGGTCGGCCCCGGAGGTGCCTGCGGGCCCGGCGGCGGGGGCGGTCACGGCACCGCACCGGGCCCTCGCGGGGAGGGGGGAGGGGCTCGCCCGGCCTCCCGCGCAAGCGGTTCCTCGTCCGCAGCTCGTGTCCGGTCTCCTTCCCCCGCGAGGCGCGCGCGCTTTGTCCTGCCGCCCCCCGTCCGGCCAGCCCGCGGCCCCGTGCCACCAGCGCCGCTGGCACCCGCCCGAGGGCGGCGGGGCTTCTCGCATTCAGTGCCCCCTGCAGCCGCTCCCTCGGTGTCCCCGCAGCCCCCCGGCACCTGAGCGGCGATGCCCGGTACCCGGAGCCTGCACCACCGCGTAGGTGCTGCTGCGCTCCCTACCACCGGCCTCTGCCTCGGCTTGCGGCGGGGCCCAGCCGGCGGCCTCGGCGCTCGCTTGGAGGGGCGTCAGGCCCACAGCACTGCGTTCGCGCGGCGGCCCCATGAGCCTGTCGGTGTCACTCAGTCTGCTCGTGCATTCCTCACCGCCTGGAGGCCATGAGAAACGTGAACGTCAGTCAGCACCCTGTGGAAGAGCTGTTCCATGGCCATGCTGAGAAAAAAAGTTTGTGAAGCAGGCAGCTCTCTGAGAAGGACTGTAAGAGTCCCCCACCCCGCATTTCCTGTTGATAGATCACAGTATTGTAATGCTCTTTGCTAAAGATCTACCAATTTCCACTTTTCCCTGTTCTGCCAGGTCAAGTTCTGACTTCTGCTTAGGTTCAGGACCTCAGCTGAGGTCAAGTTCTACTAAAAAGTAGGTAGCATGATGCCTGTCTCCACTTCTCCAGGCTACTCCTCTGTCACAGCCCCTGTTAAAAAATACATGTAGTTTTGATATACTAGCTTTGATGTGAACCATAGACAGGCGAAGAGGGAAGGAGAACTGAACAGATTCAGCTAACCAGGAGGTAGATACAAAGAGCTTTTTGGAACATTTGGGATCAATGAAGCAGAGTCTGGATGGAGGCCTGTCACTAGTAGGTGTTCCCCAGGGGTCTGTGCTCGGTCCAGTCCTGTTTAACATATTCATCAATGACCTGGATGAAGAGACAGGTGTAACGTCAGCAAGTTCACTGATGACACTGAGGTGGGAGGAGTGGCTGATATGCCAGAAGGCTGTGCTGCCACCCAGCGAGACCTGGACAGGCTGGAGAGCTGGGTGAGGGGAACCTCATGAAATTCAACAAGAGCAAGTGCAAGGTCTTGAGCTTGGGGAGGAAGAACCCCATGCACCAGTACAGGCTGAGGGCTGAACTACTGGAAAGTGTCTTTGTTAAGAAGGACCTTGGAGTGCTGGTGGACGGCAAGCTGACCCTGAGCCAGCACCGTGCCCTTGTGGCCAAGAAGGCCAATGGTATCCTGGGATGCATTAAGAGGATTGTGGCCAGCAGGTCGAGAGAGGTTATCTACTCAGCCCTAGTGAGACCACATTTGGAGTACTGTGTCCAGTTCTGGGCCCCCCAGTTTAAGAAGGACAGGGAATTGCTTGAGCAAGTCCAGCGGAGAGCTACCAAGATGGTCAGGCGGCTGGAGCACTTCCCTTATGAAGATAGGCTGAAAGACCTGGATTTGTTCAGCCTGGAGAAGAGAAGACTGAGGGGGCATCTTATCAATACTTACAAATATCTGAAGGCCAGGTGTCAAGAGGATGAGGCCGGACTTTTCTCAGTGGTGCCCAACGACAGGACAAGGGGCAATGGGCACAAGTTGGAACACAGAAAGTTCCACCTGAGTATGAGGAAAAACTTCTTTACTGTGAGGGTGGCAGAGCAGTGGAACAGGCTGCCCAGGGAGATTGTGGATTCTCCTTCCCTGGAGACATTCAAAATGCGCCTGGACACAGTCCTGTGAACCCTGGTCTGGGTGTGCCTGCTCAAGCAGGGGGTTTGGACAAGATGATCTTCAGAGGTCCCTTCCAACCCCTACCATTCTGTGATTCTGTGATTTTGTGGGATTACAGTCTAGAGATGAGCAAGGTCCTTCAGTCTAAAAAGAGGCAGAAGTATGGGCTTTCAATGTAGGCTAGAAATTTAAGTGTCTTCATTAGTCTTACATAGTCTGTGGTACGCTTTGGTATTTTTACTCAGCCGAGCTAAGTAAAATGGGAAGGGGAACCTAACTGAATATCTTCACCTGTCCTGCAAGATTGCATTCTTCTCAGTTAAGGTGTCACAGGCACACTGTTCTCCCATACCCCTATTGTACCTGAGCATGTTTCTTCACTGGCAGCTTGTTAGAAGTTACTCCAGTGGTCTTAATACACTTCTCCAGGACTGATCTGAAGCACATGAAACATACCAGTAGTGCAAATGCAGTAGACAGGCCCATACATGCTTTGTATTTCACTCACAGCACACTCATATCTGTCTACCAGCTCCTACTGAAATGTACATTACCATTACATCAGAATGTTACACTGTTCACGAGAATTATACATGTTATCATCCTCTGTTGAAGACATGACTCCCTTTCTGTTTTTCAGTTCCAAAGGCAATCCCTTTGAGATGTCCCTTTTCCCAGAGTAGCGGATTACCTCTGTTTCAAAACAGTTTTTAATAGCATTATTCGAAAACAGAATACTATGGGGTACATAATGTGAGTAGGATAGCTAATACATAAGGTCTCCAAGGTCTAGAAACATGGTCCTTAAAGATTAGAGCCTGTTATAACATTCTGTAGGAGCCACACACCTAGGCAGTTATGCGTTGCCAGTTCTACCTACAGAGAATAAAAACTTAGCCTGATCCCCTACGTTCTTCTAGGAACTATTAATGGACTATAGCGCCAGCGCTTTTAGAGTTAGGCTGGGAAAATCACACCAATGTGCAGAGTTTGTAGTCACGAGTAATTACTCTATGTGTAGGAGACATAGCTGCATGAGTCAGAGGTTCAGTTAATATACTCAGCAAGTTCAAGGTCTAGCTCAACACCACTTTGTCATGATTAGCTTTTCATAGGTTTAATTTACATTGTATTATTTCCTCCCCACAAGTTCCTTAGCATATTTATTCTCTTTTGGATAGATTTAAGGTGACATCCAACAGTGATCTTTCTCTGATCAGAACAAAGATGCATGCTAAAATAATTATGGTAGTGGTAACTACATCATATCTTTCCTAACCCAGGTAGCTAAGGCATGAAAATTGCTACTGAAGTCTGAGTACAGGCCCTGTGAATGGCAGAGCCATTACTGAGTTTTGCTTGGTCTTTGACAGCCTGCCACAGGGCATGCTCCCGTTTAAGTCATTGTAATAACAGTCAAAGGGCCATCTCAAAGCCACTCCCTCCATTGGCTTTAATCAGTTTAATCATTCTTCCCCTTCTTTGAAATTTAAGCATTAAAGAAAAGCCTTGCTAATTTCTCTTCCTCTTACAGTTTTCCATTTGTAAAAAACTAAACAAAACAAAACCCACAACTTCTGCAGCACTATGAACAAGAATTAATAGTTCTTAATCCTCTGAGAAGAGAAGCCTGCTGCAATTCCCAGCCAGCTCTAGTTTCTATCCATTTGATCGTAGGTATCTTTGCAGCAAGAATTAAGAAGATTATGAGCTCATTACTAATCTTTCAGAGAGCATTCAGAGTGGATGTGTTTAAAGGATTTTGCTGAAATCTCACAGAGGAGGCAAGACCTTGAGAGACTGTTCCTGTCTGGCTGGCATAGCTATGTAGAATTCCCACCCAGGAAAATCTTGCTTACATTTTCCCTCATCTTCAGAGCCATCCCCTGCATGCTGCTGTGTTAGCACTACCTGGGTATTAGATCACTCTGCTGCTGGTGTTTCCTTCTGCAGTATAGCTATTCACTGTCAATTTGCCTCATTACAAGAATTCATGGGACAATGAAGAAAAAATAATTTTTTTTTGAGCATCTGTAATCAAATACAGATATGACGTGGATGAAAAGTCCTGTTCTGCTGTTCATGATCAGATAATATAGAAGAATAAAATCAACTTCAGTATAAATGCTTGGTACTGATCTAGTTTTCTTGAGGACTAGAAAATAGTCCTTCTGTAAAAGAAGCCTAGGAAAGAAAAGATGCACTCCTGCAGCTATTTTCCTGTAGGGTTAGTCTGTCTCAGACTCACTCAAGCAGAGCTGTAGATAACAATTAGCAGATTCCCTGGTGGAAGTAGGGCAAGTGAGCAAGTCCCACCTGTTTCCAAAAGTACTGTTTCATAAACTACTTATTAGAACAACGAATACTCTGAGCAGCACAAACTATGTGTGAATCTACCCACATAAATACGCTGTGAAAGATTTGCTGAGAGAGTAAGAATCACCACATTGAGGAATAGCTTTCAAGACCAAGAGACAGAATTTTCTTACTGCTGCACTGAATTAGAAGCCAGCAAAGAAAAAAAAAATTGAATGTCATAACTTAGCAGAGATACTAATTCACAAAAAACCTAGAACAAAAGCAAGATACAACAGCCAAGAGAGAAAAAATGGTGACGGTGTATTTCCAACCTGTAGGATTAGGGTTTTTTTCAGTCAGCACTACTTTTGCCAATTAAGATGAAGCAACCCCTCTTCCTGACAGGGACTACTTCCAGAATACTCTTTCTTCGCACAAGCTGAGCTAGTCTGTGACTTACAAACAGTACTTCAGAGATTACTATAGCAATAGGAGTAACCCCTTTAAACACATGAGAGTGCATTGGTGCATACATGTAGTTGCATGAGAAGGCTAAGGCTGACTATAAGATTATTTTATTGTCAACTGCCCCTTTCATGCACACATACACACACGGTCCTTTGCCACTATCTAGCCCTGCAACAAGTCTCAGGTTTTACCTTAGTCTATAGAAGGACTACTATCCGTCTGTCCCAGCACCTGTTTTCCCACACCCACCTATAAGCAGAGCTTAGCAAGCTGCAGAGCAGCCCACCTAGTCAAGTAAACGCAACAGTTAAAGTAACTGAAAAAGTAAAAGTCAGTGTCTTCAAAATAAGTTCTTTGGCCTTAGGCCCCAACAAAAGGGTATAAGGAACTGAACCAAGCACACCAACATATACTCTTTCTGAAAGACACAAAAGAAAGCAGCCTCTCTAAGACATCTCTTGGCATGCATGGAGGCAGTACTATGGCATAGAGTATTGGTGTATTGCAGAGACTACAGTTATTGATGCCAAATAAAGTTTAAAGTACCGGACTGTTATAGTTAGGAGTGAACGGTTTCTACCCTCAATAAGCTGCTTCATCTAAGTCCTGTTTGTTGGACCTCTCAAGAACTTTATTTGGAAGTGAAGAATCTAGGTGATATTTCTTTGACAAATACATTGATGCAGGATTTTTATTTAAAAACTTGGACATTCACCTTCTGTTAGGCATTCTTAGAGAGCCACAGGGTTTCAAACTCCCAGATTATGTTTCTGTACTTAACAGTGGTAGCCATCTTGAAGGAGAGCCACCATTTCTTTCAGTCAGACAGCCATATTTCCCTTCACTCACCATACTAGCATGTAGCAAATATTGTAGTGATGTAAAGACATACAGAACTGCTAGCTCATATGCCTGAGACTAGAACAGGGGTGATCAGGCAGTTCCCAGATGTTTCAGCATAAACAGGATCTTGAACGATATCCATAAAAAAGCTTCCTCTACTTAGGGAAGCCCTGCCTCTTTCCCAAAGCCAGGAAAGAACAATAATGAACTTTGGACAAGGTACAGTGGCTTACCTCAGTTAGCATGTGACTTGTTTCTAGGTACTTAAGGTAGGTTGTATAAGTGATCCTCAGTGAAAGTGCAATGCAATTAATGCATCCGACTTTCAGTCAGCCCCTAGTGCTTTTACCAATGTAAGTACACAGACTTTATTTGAATGCTAATTTCTAGCAACACTTCTGCAGGTGCCATGTCTAACTTATGGGCTGTATTTGGATTACTTTGTGTATCCCCTTGTCACCTTCTTAAGGGGGAACCCTAAAAGATGTCACTGAGAATGACTACCTCAGTTTTTTAGCCCTAGAAACAGGCATACCCCAGCGCCCAACACCTAACATACCACATCTTTCCTGTCTCAGGAGCAGTCAAGCTATTCTTAGGCTGACGCAATTTAAACTGGATGTATCCACAGCCAGTGTATAACTTTTCACGACAGTGTGATAAGGTAAGTCACAGAATAGTTTAGGTTTGAAGTGGCCTTAGAAGGTCACCTGATCCACCTACTGCTGAAAGTACAGCCAAGCTCCAGGTTAGGACATGTTGCTTATACTGCAGTACACACATACCTTACCTGAGAACACCTAACACACCACATAAATACAGACCTCCAAGCAACACATTATTGAGTCAGACTCAATAAGATGATATATCAGGAAATCTGTAAGCTGTGCAGAGTGAAGAATAGCAATAAACAAAACAAATCCAACAACAAAACACCACACCATTTATTACCTGATGCTTCTCTACATTTGGAAGTACAGGTAGGCATCCCGTCACCTAAACTCTTTCTCATCATGGTATCTTTACTGATCATGCATGTCCTACCCCACCCTATTCTCTGACCTGACCTGACCTGATAGTCCATTCCATTTCCACACACACACCCCTCCAAAAAAAAAAGGGAAAATTCCCCTTTTTTTTTTCTCCCTGTTTATCTCCTCCTCTGCTCATTCACCCAAGGAAGAGCATTTCCAGCAGGTGCTTAAGGGGCCTCACCCATAACTCCTTCCCTCAGGCCAGATGATTAACCCTTTCCTGTCCTACAGCAGATGGTACATTTATTTATCTTGGTATGCTACGTCTCATCTCTGCAGCTTTCTTCCCTTCTCTCCTATCCTTTACAGCTAAGCAGTTTCCTGATATTTTAGCAAGACATTCTCTGTACTTTCCCCAAGTCTTATCTCTAAGCTTCTTCCTGTTTCCCATAACTTCTTGTATTATTTTCATTGGAAGTGTTTTGACGTTCCTTCTCCCAGCCTCTTATAAGTGCATGTTTCAGAGAGTTATAGAGTAATAAAGGTCAGAAATGGCCTCTGCAACTGTTCTTATCCAACCCTCCATTTTTTTAAAGATAGAAAAAGCAACACTAAGTTATGGTATTTGTTTAGAAAATAACATGCATTAATGTGTCATCACTCCCCCTGATACTAGGATGATGCTTGATGTTTGTGTGGTATATTGTGAATGACTGATCACTTCTTCTTACAGAATGTCTTGTTAAATAAACCCTTAAGCATGTTGGTGCATTGCTGCCGTTTAATAGTATTGTCCCAAAAACCTGGGTCCGTTACCCGGTATGCATCGCCCAATTTACACACAGAGTTGAGTTATTTTCCTTTATTAAAGTACATGCACGGGTACGGGTGCAAGGTACAAACCAGCACTCTGTTGGTGGAAACATATCTATCATTATTCTGTTAAATGACTGGTTAAAATTCTTCACCTGCCATGTAAATAACTATGCATGCCCACTCTGTGTTTTTGAGACCTTTACTTCCTTGACCTTTTGGGTCAGCGGGTTTCTTGAGTGGGTGGTCTTTGAGTCAGTGGTCGTGATCAGCCTCTGCAGGCATTATCTTGCCCCTAGTTTCACTTAAATTTGGCAAGACTAAACAGTCGCTCACAGGCACTAACTAAGCAGACTATCATGCACTTTGGGGCTTTTGTTCTGAGACAAAGATATATGCCTTAGTATTGTTAGGGTAAAGTGAGTTAAGTTTATCTTCACCAATATTAGTAGGCTTAGTTTTAACTGGCTCTTTTTTTCCCTTTGAAACCTTTGGTCCTATTAACCATCTAAACTGTCTTTTGTCTGTGGTACTTTTATTAGCTTCAAGAAATGGATCAGTTTGCCTCTAAATCCTCTAGTAACTAGAGCCAATGGCACCTTTGGAAGTATTTTATGTAGCTGAGTCCTTTCCATGTGCTTTTTCTTTACATACCATACTATTTATACCAGAAGAAGCAAAGGAAAAAGGTCTAACTTCACCTTACTGAAATTTTCTTTGCGTTGCTAACAAAAGTTTTCAAAGTTATGTTTGCCAGAAAATATGTTATATCTTTTGTGTATTCATTTTGTTATTCTTTCATTGCTCTGAAAACAACATGTTCTGGATTGAACCATCTGAACAGATGGTTGTTATGTGTCCAAGTCATCAGGCAATGAACACGCCTGAATGCAACCCTTTTCTCCCCCACAGCAAAAAAAATTCCCAATGCCAAACCCAAAATGTCACATATATATAATAATGTTCTTGTTCCAACAAGGAAGCAGGAGTTGTATCTCTGAGTGAGGATCCTATGACTTAATGATAGGACAGCAATTTATAATTGCTAAATTGTACCCAGTGGCTTTCCTTTCACACTGTAGGAAAATATATATATTTATTTATTTGCTTATATTTTAACTCCTCTTAATTGATGTAATATCCACATTAAAGGTATTTTCTAAAAAAAACGAAGTCCTGCAAAACAGACGTGTGTGCTTCCTTCCTCTTGTATAGGCTGCCATATTCAGAAGCTCCTACTATAATGGCAGGTCTCGATCCCTCTGTTCAGTGAAGAGATTTTGCTGTGGGTTGGGTAGGGACCATCTCTGCACTTTGCAGCTAAATGCACACATTTAGCTGAGAAAAGGCTAAGATGTCTAGTCTGGGGACATAAGCCTTGTCCAGTACATCATAGCATTTGGCCAGTATGTTTGTAAGAGCTCTTGAAGCTTGAATATAACTCTTTTGGCTCCAAATGGAGCCAAATGGAGAGAATGGCATGTGTTAAGAATAAAGTGAGGTGTTGTACTCTCCTTCAAATATTTGTTAGAGTGAATGGTATTCTTTAACTTAAGTGCAAGTACAGTAAGTTTCAAATACTCTTTTTCTAGAGTTCACTTTGAGATTTAACTGTATTGATGATTTCATTAGTTCATTCAAGCCCACTGTTATTGAAGAAGTCCTAAAAATGCAAGGCTTAGATAACATATTTCTTTAAAATGCTTTTATTTAGTCTATCAGTTAAACTTTAATAAATAGGGTTACACTGTAATGCTATGCATTATGTGGACAGTTATAGATAAACCCAAGCTTGCCTTGTCCACACTTTATGCTGGTTGTATCTGATCTAGCTACTAATCAAAAGTCAAGTAGGCATGTTAGTGTGATGCTGTGCACAAACTAATATACTTCCCTGGCAGATTGGTGTGCAGCAGTTTCCAAATGTTCCTCCATTAGAGTTGAAAGTACGCATTCTGTGTCAAAATCTTCACATACTTTGTGGCAGCTCATTTGGCCAATGATTCAGCAGATCGTCTGAAAGAACTGAGAAACAAAATTCAAAAAAGGGACCTAAGGATAAGTGGATTTGTGGAGGATTGTGCATAAAAAGCATCTGGTGAATTTACAATCTTTTTGTAGCTAATTTTGGGCTTCCTAGAAAAATGATCTAATACATCCTGCAGAAAGCTCTCCTGCAGCTATGGTCTTTGTGAAAATATTTGTTTTAGCATTATGCTGACTGTAGGCCAGGCAGACCCTGATGGGGAAATCAGTGTATTAAGGGTGAGCATTTGCCTTGATATGATCCAGTCATAAAACCAGTAAAAATTCTCCTGGATGGATGGAATTCAGATGGATACTTCTGTTTGCAATGAAGAGAAATTATCTCAAGTAATTCTGCCTCCATTTATATCCTCAGCACTGTGTGGCTCAAGTCCAGGAGATGTCAAAACATCAAATAAGGGGTATATATTTCCTGAGTAATCATTTCCTTTACTGGCCACATGTAACCAAAATAAAACTTCTGTTTCTGCACAAGGGAAATACCAAACGTCTTGAAGAGTTAGGGATTGCTAGACTGTGTACAAGCCATGACAAAAATGTTTTCTGAATGCTCTGAGTTTGATTTACAGAAAGATACAAGGAGAAGCTTTCATCTGAGAAATAGATTGGCTGAGGCACACAGGTCTTCTGACAAAAAGACCCGATGACCTCTCCAAGTCATACCAGGATAGGAGGTCCTTTGAGGGACAAGGTGATTTGGTATTCCTATCTGTTACACAGTGAACAGCTCCTTTGTAAGAAAGTTAAGGCTCATATTGTTCAAGAGGCAGCTCAGAATTTTCATAATATGTATAGTTTCCATACGAACTAATTGAACAAGGACATTTTCTAAAAGGACAGATCACTTTTTTTCTCTGCAGTGCAGCAGAATGTAACTAGTAGATAGACAAGGTAATATTTTGCCTGTTTCTACCTTCTATATTGATGAGGTAAAAATGCTTTAAAAATATTTTTTACTGAAGAACTTAATCATTAATAAGAAGAAACAATTTCACTTGCTGCTTTGAAAAGTTTTAAGAAGGTCAAGTTTAGAATATTTTCCCATTTTGTATGAGCGGTTCCAGTCTCATTTAAAAGTCCTGATTTTACTTTTGGATTTTTAAAAATCAGTATATCTTCAGTGTGCTCACTCAGAGAAATACTTCAGCATCATGGACCTAAACCAGGCTAGGCCTTTTCAGCTCCAGCAGCTGAAGTGCTGACTCCGTTCTCAGAACATGGGTACATGAACAAGATGCCAGAAGATGTGAATGCCCAGTGAGTTGACTACTACACAGTTAGCTACTACAGTCCGAATACTCCCACTTGTGAAAACTGCAAGGCAATTTTCCTGTGAGGGTCAGCTGGATAAGCAACTTCTTGTTCTCTGTTGCACAAGTTATTGTTACATAAAATATTGTAAATCATCGTGGATTTCTTTACTGTAATTTGCTTAACTAGTGTTTGACGTGTTCTTCTATCTAACCTGCCTGTCTCTCTGTCTATCTATCCTGTGCCCTTGTATCTGCTTGAAAGCACTTCAGGTAATTTCTAAGCATTTCTGATATTTCATTACGTTCATAAATCTTTACTCTTAATACACTTAGGGAACAAGAAATAGTTAATGCTTAAGCAGTGTTGTTACATTTTATCAGCTTCAGGAAGTCAGACAGGAAGCACGGGGCAAAGGCCGCAACAGACTCCAATTGCTGTCCATAACCTTGATCTTGCGAATCACATCAGTCAATGCCTGGAGGTCATGAAAGACATCATAAAAAAGGGGAAAAGATGGGCTGACATCCATCAGTGTGGTGGTCCCTGTGCCAGTATGCATAGCATGCGTTTCCAAACACTTTGTCACAGGGCTGTGTTTCTTTCAGGCTTCCCAGGGCCAAATGCCTTGGCTTCTTCCATGACAATTCACATTCCACCATTCAGGCAGTGGGAGTGGTTGTGCAGTGATCAGGAGTGCAGCACAATCCCAAGACTGCTTCAGAAGCTGCAAGCGGCCTTCAATTCTATGATGCAAGGATATGCGGGGATTTCTTCATCTTTGCAACAACCATGGATCTTCCTTCTATGTCGAGCCAGTTTACCTTTGTTAAATGCAGGTACCATATGTTTTATGAACAGAGACTGAGCTAATAAATGCTCCCTTACTACTGACAACAACAATCTAATAATCTTTTTGACTAGCAATATACAAAGGCATCTTTGAAGCAGTAGCTCAGAGAACTCCTAGATTGCTTAGATCTCAAAAAAAAAAAATCTGTGCAGACACCTATGCTTAGATGGAGACACCCTGAGACTGCAATAGATGGAGAGGGAAAGAGAAAAAAAAGAAAAGCTTTGAGTTTTTATACTGTTTACAGACTACTGCATGTGGGCGATCTCTTACTTTAAACACAGATGGCTGTGAGCCACAATAGGTCATGCTGAGAAACCAAGCATATATTTGCAGGCTTCCTATTTCCCATTGAAGCAACTCTTCAGAAAGGCATATATTTGATGTATTTGTAGTCCTTAAAATAAAATCTTTTGGATTAGGCAGTTTTGAATTAAAATACATTGTGGATGCATCAAGTTGAAGCTTAAGAATGGTGTGTCTGATCATGTTTTCTCTACTGAGTGCAAATAAGGGCTGCAGATTTAGGCTTCAAAATTTTCTTATAAAGATGGAATAGGAAATTCAGTGTCATGGCACACGTGATTACAAGATTTTATGCCTACTTGAGCCAGTGTGGAAGGTAACCAATCATGGAAAATAAGACAGAGCGCTGGGATGCAGCCACATGTGAAGACATAGATGGATAGGAAGGACACAACAGAAGTTAGAAAACTAGTCTGGAGCTTGAGTAACTAGTTCTACTGCCCACCCTGGCACATACTGACTGGATGACTCTGTGCTGGCTACCTAGTCTTTCCGTGCCACAGTCCCATAATAAGGGATAACAAGACTGCCTTACATCAGCAGGGTGTCATTAGGATTGGTACTCTTATGGGTATTTATATAATCCTGTGAGATCATATAATTACCTTGAATATATATACACTACCCATCTATAACAGGTCTGTGTACAGGTAGCCCAACCTACAAAGGTCAATGAGGTTATCTCCAGATTAGCCTTGGCTTATAACTACATATTCCTCTCACTGGGAGCTGTGGGGTGGGAGGTAAGGAGAACCACAGTGACTGTCTTCTTCCATTCCCACTGTCTCCCTGGCTCAGTCAAACCACGGCAGTAGCATTAGTAGCTAATAGTAACCAAAAGCAGTCTGGTCTCCTAGGGAGCAGCAGTAGTACTTAAACCTGTGCCCCGATACCCTAAACCCCAAGGACAGCTGAGATGGCACCAATTCGTGTACTTTGTAGGAGTCACCCTGTGCAGTGGCAACAGAAAATAAGGAGCCATCACTTGAGGTTTCTGCAGCGCAAAGCTGTTCTGTTCTATAATGGGAAATAGAGGACAGGGAAGCAGCTGACCAGGTGGTGGTGGTGATTTAATTGTTCCTTCCCCCTGTATCACTGGATTGGTCCAACACCTCAGAGGATGTGGAAGAGTATCATCAGTTAAGTAGCACCATGTGACACAGAGCCGGGCTCAGTCAGCTGCTGTACAGAGGGCACATGGCCACGAGGAGCATGGACAGCAGGCACCCTGGGAGTCACAGAAGAGACAACACAAATTCAGCCAGGGAGAACAGCATTCTGAGGACCAAATCTGAGTCACTCTCTGAGGGCACAAACCACCTGCAACCATGTTCCTCTTCATGCACTCTTCTTAATCAGTGACCACTTATATACAGTAATTCTCAAAGAATTCAGATCAGCTGAAAATGTCCATTTAACAGAAAGCAGATTTATTAGCACATTAATAGATATTACTTAAATTGTATTAGTTGTGCAAAATGTCATGAATTTAAGTGTCACATAAGTTTGCAAAATTGTAAAAAAAAAATTTGTAAGAAATTGAAGCAACTTTTCAATCCAGCATTTAAATGTTCAAAATTTTCACTCACACCTATACCATGACTGTAGGTGTAGGTACTCACACACCTGAACCTTGAGTGAAAAGAGGGGCACAGAGGAGGCTCTCCTTGAATCCTTTGCTATGCTCTTGAGGCCTAATTGTGGTTTAAAACTGCAGTGCTCCTCCTCATGCATCCCTTAATTGACACTGGTGCTGATCCAGTCACAGAGTATGTTCAGCTCTTTGTTCCAGATGAGAAGAATGCAACAACAGCAACAAAACCCACAAGAAAAAAAAAACTCTTTTCAAATGGTTCACATGAACTGCCATTTCAGGTTCCCAGTAAATGCTTATTTCTTTCAGTATTTGAAATTCAATTTATAAGATTTAGATGCGTGCCCGAGTCCCCTAAACAGAGGACTATAGAGGTAAGGATTAAGCAGTCTTTTTCAAAAAGGTTTGAGATATCTATTTACTCACATACGTGGTATCATTCTGTAGTTAGCTGTGAGTTTGCTACAACTGTGTAATCTGTTAATGAATGCTCTGTGTGCTTGAAAGCTTGTAATCTTTTCCCAGCTGTACCATCTGGTCTCACAAAAGATCTGATTTCTTCCAACAAATCTCATACAGCATAGCTTCCAGGGTGCAAATGAATTATAACAACTTCCCTTTTTCCTTTGACCTAGTCTAAATTTCTTCTACCAGAAAGATGATTTCATCTTTCATCTGACATTCTTTATTTTAACAGGCTTTAGGCAACACTTTGTTCTTATTTTCAAATTGAAATATTACATGCCTGTAAAGTAAGTCTAAAACTGTATGAAGCTTAGGCCATACAGATTTCAGCTACTGAATACTGGCCTTTTCCTTACTGAGGGTTATTGTTAGAAGCTAAAAATTAAAAATCTAGCCTGAACATGCAGCCATGTGAAAAACTGCCAGGCTTTCCCTATTTTGGAATGTCTAAATCTAGACCACATTAGCAATTGGTGAATAATCACTAGTAATTATCATCACTGGCACTTGACAGATTTGTTTAGAGGAATAGCTTCCCGTTACTGATGGTAGCGTACCTCCCTGAATTACGCCTACACAATAAGAAATGTGTGTGATTATTGTCACTCTTGTCACTAACAGCTGGGCTTTATTTAGTAGATGGGAGGCTATTCTGTTGGTGATGGAGTGGGAAGCCTACGTTGAAGGAGGTTACCATATATTTTGTTCTGAAGACATCAAGGGTGGCTTTTATTCTATTCTGGAGAGGCAAGCTGCAAATTAATTTGCTTGGCAGCATGAACAGTCTATCTGCCTCACACAGTTGATATTTTTAATAATGAAGTGGTAAGCAGCTTTCATGCCATACCATAAGGAGATGATGTCTCTAGTAAATTGGACCATAGCGAGAGATGATGACTGGAACGCTAGATTTAACCTAGAATTCCAGAGAAAGCCATAGATGAGGATATACGCATTGGTAGCTGAATAAAATTGCAGACTTTTTCAGTATCTGTTTTTATGTTTGTGGTTTCTCAAACTCAAAGTGTAAAAAACCACTCAGTGGGATTTTTTTTACCAATTTGTGAAAAAAAAAAAATCAGCACGGAAAATCACATGCTCTTGGTTCCATGCAATGACACTGGAGCTTATAGAAAGCTATGTAGATCCATTGCAAATCATCACTCACAGTTGAGATTCTTCTGTCCATGATTGTCTGGACACTGCAAAACACTGAAAAGGCCCTCTGAGCAGTCCAGTTGTCTATACGGAGGATCAGAGGTCAGATGGTCTCAGCAGAACATGGAGTGAGGGAGATTGGTGTGCTCCCTGTCCCATCAGCATAATTTCGCTTTTTGCAGCACTCACTTCTAACCTAAAGGTCTCTGCAAAAACCTCAAAATATTAGGGTTGTTCTTTATGCCAGATGAAAAGGCAGTATATAGTAGAATATTATGTGCCTATTGCAGCATTGCAATCTCTGCCTTTTCAGAAGATGAGTGTTTTTTTCATTTATTTATTTCCAAGCCCTCTGATTTTATGCACTGTTTACTATTGACATAGAAAGTAGCTTACTTGTGGACAGCACTGCTTAAAGGTAACTTGTCTCTATGTTAAGAGTTTTGGATGCTACATAGGATGGAAGACTCTATCATACCTCTTAAGGTATAAATTGTATCAACAGAATAATTTACTAGAAGATTTGCCAAACAGATAAATTAGCCAGTGTCAGAAATAAACTTCCAAAAACTCAGACAAAATATCTTGCTGTTACCACCATACTTTAGACATGCCAGGAAACATTTCTTAAAAGGATTCGTAGGCCAATTAATCCATGCAGCCTGACCTGGGAAGCACTAATGATGATGGAATGTGTTTGGTGAAGGTGGGACTTTTCTGCACCTTTTTCTCATAAAGAGTAAAATGGCAGTGAGCTGAGTGTAATAACACAAAAATGGCTACAGTATCCGTCTAGCCTTGTATCCTGGCTCTATCACTGTCAAAACACACAGGCTTGCAAAAAACAGAAGAACAGAAGTATGTATAATCCTTTCCCCAGTTCCATTATTATGCAGCTCAAGAATTTCTTGAGCATGTGTATAAGAATCCTCAGAAGATTACTCTTCCATCAGTTTGTCTGGAGTTCTCTTTAATCAGTACAAGTCTTCAGCATCCACAACATTATGTGCAAGAAATTCCACAGTTTAACTGAAGAAGGAGATTCTTCCAAAGCAGAACATGAGATTTAGCCCTTCAGAGTCAGCTCTCACAAACTACTCATTCAGCTACCCAAGTCAAATCAGACTGGCTGGTCTGGATGTAAGGGATGAAGACCGTGAGTAGCACAGCACAGAAAACAGCCTAAGAGGCCCAAAACACCTTTCTCTTGACATCCCTTCAGGACCCAAGGCGATAGATCTATCTGACTTGCTCTCAGATTGATAGCAGGGAAGCCTGTCACTGACCTAAGTGGAGAGACTGACAACCTCAGTGGAGTTTACTAAGCAAAAGTCTAACTACCCACAAAAGGTGCTCTTACCTGAACCTGCCTGAAGCACAGTTCTTCCAATCAGTTTTGTTATCTAAACAGTGCTGTGTTACTTCATAGTTTCCTCGCTCATGAAGCATCAATGAATGACTCTCACGGAAAGAACACACAGCATTTATCCACTTCAGAAACAATTTTGCTGGAAGACACCACCAGGCACATAGCAGGAATCAAAAGTGCTCCTCTGAAAAGCAAGCTGAAAAATTCTCATACTCTGCTTTTTTGCCAGATGTCAGCGCTTGTGACTGACGCCTGTCCAGTAAGTACTCTGTTCACTGACATTGGGAGGAGAATGAATGCACATGGACAATCAGCTGAGGAATTCACCCTGGCAAAAGTGGACATACAATACTTATTTTCTCAAGATATGGCAACAGCCAGCTTTCAAGAAAGAGGAGATCTTATCACTTGGTGTAACAGAAAGCCTTTAAAGTAGCACAAAAATTGTTACTTTGGCTAATCTATGGAGATGGTTCAAAGAGTAAGATGGGGACAAGACCCTCAGATGCTGTCAAGAACAATCACTGTCAGGCTGGGATAGGGCTGGAACAGGGAGGGACTCCTTGGTAGGACATCACTGCTGGCACCCAGGGCAGAACACTGTGTCACAGCTGTCTACTCAACCAAACAACTGCTGTCACATTAGTCCCCGCCCTGTATACGTGGCAAAATGCGGTCCTTGCTCATAACTAAGGCTCTTGAGGAAAAAAAAAAAAGTTGGTTATCTGTCAGATGAAGAACACGCCCTAAAATACCAAGAAGTACCTCTATAGGTAGATTTGAGAGTCAGAAAAACAATAACCACAATATAGTCTATAGGCTATGTCCATCTCTTTGAGTGGACACCTTGACCATAAAAGAACAACAATTTATGATGTTACACCCTTCTGGAGTGGAGAGCGTATGTCCTTTAGTTCATCCTCTTCTCACTTAAAAAGGCAGCTGACAAACACTCATGCCTGTTTTCAAGCCTGTTGCTGTTCAGGACCACTTCTTCCATTCTTCTTCTTTTTTTTTTTTAATGATGCCAAAGTGTACGGATTAAGAGCTGGTGATTATAGCATAAAACGGCTGTTTATAGCAATTACCCAGTTGGCACACTGACCTTTCTGAAGTCACAATGTTTCATAGATAAAAGGGCATTATATAGTAATTAAAATTTCAAGGAAAGTTCGTTGAAATCCAGCTCCTTTGCTTTAGGTTTCACAACTAAGCTACAACTATTCAAAATGTTTTTTAGATAGATACAGTCTTGCATATTTCCAAGCCAGTGAAATTTACACTGACATCAAATGCATGTGGCTTTTCTCTGAAAGATATTCAAGAAAACACAAGACCTCTTCCCAGAGAAGTAGAGAGAGTACTCCTATGATCAGCCCTCCAAGGCTATAAAACAGAAATGAAAAATTTTAGCAATGAATTATAGTGTTCTGTGACAAGTTTTCCTTCATACTTTCTAAAGGAAAATTCTGAAATGCTGGGGACAGTTACCCATTGTGCAAATGATTCCTGAGTCTTCAGCCAAAGACAGCTGACGGATCAGATGAGACATCTTGCAGAAGGTCGGCTATAGCCCTGCTTGGCGTCTCATAAAATCTTTGCATACTGTAAGTAGAAGATACTTCTACCAGGAGGGAAAAAGTGCCTGGAAGAAATTCATAGTTTCTTAGGTCTTAGTACAATCACGCTGTCAATCTACACTGGCAAACTGCTAAGTAATTTTGCTGTAGTACTACTTACCGCTGCAAATCTGAGCCTTTTCTATACTATTTCACCTCCTTACGTAAACAGGTATGTAAACCTGTACCAGGAAACATTTTCTTAGGCTTTTGTTAGATACATGACATAGTTAGACTGGCACAAGGTTCCCATGCCACAGGAAACCTGTAGTTGGCCTTAGAAAGTGAAGTCTTGTTGACTGTCATTGAGACTCAGATCAAATTTTCTGTAAAGAAGACATAAAATCCTAAATTTCCTGTGTATCTTTGAAATTGTTTTCACAGCTATATCTAAGAAAAAAGCTGGTATGTAGTTTATACTGTTGTTAAGAACTAAACTCCTGCTTGTTAATAGTCTCAGCTGAAGTTGAAATGTGACACATTTTCATTAAATAATTTCACAGAATCCTTGCTCATATAACCGTATAAAGCATTTTGCAATGGTCCCCAGTCCACAGCTTGCTCTGGGATAAATAGCTTTTGGATCTTGATGATGGAAAAGCCCTGGCAAAAATTTCCTGAAAAAAGAATATATATGATAAAAGACTAGTGCGTACCTCAAAAAGAGATCCCATTAAGGTGGATCGGGACTTAATATATGCTACATCTTTATGTTACAATTCTTACATTGTAATGTCCCCATAGGCTGTGTTATTTCCCTGATGTAAGAAGCAATTTATTTTACAACCTCTTCTAAAATGCTGTTCTCTAAGGTACTTTTCATCCATTGCCTATGATAACATTCCTTCACAACTGAATTTGGAAACTCCATTATTTTCACAAACATTCAGTTTTCACAAAAAGAAAGTGAATAGCATATCTGAAGAGGGTTTGACTCTTAGGCACTAGGGAATAAAACCAGAAGGTTCTCTGGCGTGTAGCTAATATGCAAAAGCATCTTAAATTAATATAATTCCTTGTCTTACAAATATCACAGATGTGTCATATTTTCCAGCTGGGCATTTCACCAATGGAGTTTCAAGTCCAAATGTGATTTCATGAAGCATGCCTTTCCAACTCATAATAAACAGCAAACATGATCTAGTGCATACCCAAATCCAAGAACGATATCTGTGATGAATCTCCAAAGAAGCTACAAGTGAAAACAGCATCCATGGTTTGCACTTTTGTATTGTTGAAGTGTTTCACTGTACAAACCAGATTTGAAATGAGAATGCTGGGAAATTACCGCTGGAGTAAAAGTTTGGTACAACTGCAGCAGCTTGAGTTCCTGATGAAAATTTTATTTATGTCTGTGCTTGTTCTTGGCTGAAAATAATATGTAACATACTCTACAACTGTAGATGGTGTCCACTCTGATACTACTGCTGCTCTGTGTCTTTCTTTGTTCCTTATTCCAGTAATATATGCTTATTCAGCTGTAAACATCAGAATGACTTGGGTCAGCAACATTTAAGGCCTGGTCTGGTTTGGATTGTATGCATCCATGTCACCGTCTCTCTTAAGCTTGTCTTCCTCTTCCATTTTCAGCTGTTTTAATGGCAAGCAAGAACAAGCATTAGAAGTAGATGGAAACCCTTCAGGAAAATCACTCTGACTGCTCAACATTCATGAGATGAAAGCATCCTGCATTCGACTCTCACTGGGGTTATGTAACAGCAAGATTTGCCCATGAAGCAGTTCAGAAATTACCAACCACAGGATGTTTCTGTCCCTTTTGGTTTTTTTTTAATTGTTTCTCTGTACCTTGGGTGATAGCAAAACAACACGCTATCCTTGGGAACTCCTCTCTCTTTTGGGGAGAGACATTAAAAACCAGTTTAACTTCTGTCTTTGGACAGAATTATATTTTAGTTACACAGCTTTCAAACTGCCTGCACAGTTTTTTATGTGATCTGTTTAGACATTAAAGATCTCTGCAGAGCTTTTATGAATGTATTGGTATTTTACTTTATTGTAAAAGTAATATAAGCTACTCTTTGTCCCACCTATAGCTACCTTTTAGGCATAAATCACTCCTGTTCAGGTGTCATGGTGAAAGATGCGAGTGGCTGCCTTTGACAGTCTTTGATGCAAAGATTGTCACACCCCCAGACTACTGTTCGTTGGCATGGGAATTTCGGAAGCAGTGACAAGCAAGACATTGCTAGGCCTTCCCATTCATTCCCACTCTTGGGGAACACCAGGCTGGTTGTACTGATGCAACCCTATGTGAGATCATACTGCAAACACTATGGCTTATCTTAGGCCAGGTTAAAAAACGCTCCCCCAGAAGGACTGGGGGAGTACTTTCAACCGGGTTTGATCAATGCTTTGGGTGCTGCCATCCAGAAGACAGCTGCACCCTCAGAACAAAGGCCTGCAGTACAGGGTATGTCCACCAAAAGCTGACAGCTGTTGAAGCCCCATCTCCTAAAGTTACAGCCCTGGAACCTTTCCGTATCTCTGTAATTGCAGTGCCAAGACATTCAGTGCTTAAAAACCAGTGACAATGTTCGGTGTCTGTGAAGGTACAAAGGTACCAGCGAGCTTAAGACTGAGGTAATGAACAAGGACAAAGCCGATTCTAAAATACAAAATAAAAATAATGCCTAGCACTGATTGACCAAAGTTTTTTCAGACTACTTACAGACATTAATTTTGTTACTGTCATGACACTCCCGTTGGAACATAAGTGACGATCATGGTGATTTTTCTGGGTTGAAGCGGAAGCCCAGGATACTTTAAATGACTTTTCTAAATTTAGTGATGTGACCCAGGGCTGAGAATACCATAAAATCTGATTTATGATTAAGGCACAAAACTTCCTTTAATAAGAATTACCATGTCATTATATTAAGACTATGTCTCTTACAGCAAGTACTATTCAATACCATGATTATTTATGTGTTTCTAAGGCTGTATGAATCAAGAAAGGAATGAAAGGTGTTTCTTGTGGTAAAAGACTAGGCTGGAACTAAGGGATTTAATTAATGTCTTTGCCTTAGACTTCCTGGACCATTTAGGACCAGCTTTTCAGAATGGTTATGTATCCACAGTAGCTGGAGTTGTGCACATGTGAGCTCTGAAAATCAGTCTCCTAAGGTTGCGGGGATACCACCGTACTGCAAAATACAGGCTACCTGATTCCTTCAGTAGCACGTTAATTACAATTTCTCTTTATTCCTCTTGCATGTAGGGTGCTTTTATTAGCTAGTCTTCCAGTTGCCTTTGGCACTATCTCCACTTTTCCTCAAACTCTGATGAAATTCCAATGCTCTTTGGATTTCAGCACTTCTCATCTCAAAGAAGTCAGCATAATATCATAATACCTGCCTGGTTTACACTGTTTTAATTTTTCATACATCCTTCACTGCTTTAATATTGAAGTATTAAAGTCTCTCCAGCACAGAAAAGTAAGTACCTCTTGGAAACCTTGAAATGCCCACGTGCTTTGTGCCTAGTATATAAAGGGCAGATTAAATCCAAGCTATCAAAATAAAAAGCTCTCTTTGTTCTTAAGAGGATTTGGATTGAGCAGAGTTGCTTTGTAAGTATATGACTTCTTAGTACTGAAGTTTGGAAATGGAACAGAAAACATATTACTCAGCCATGGTTAAAAATGCTCAGCTTTGGTATTTTCAACTTAGCTGCTCCTTAAGCTTCTACTGACACAGTCTTCCTGCTTGAAGTTTACGTACTTTACATTGGGTTTTTTAACTAATGCAGAAGACCTCCAAAATAAAACCTGTCATGGGGAGAAGGAAGAGAGGCAGTGAGGGAAATTCATGTATGTAACTGAGCAGCCCAAGAAGCATGGATAATTACAACACAACAGTCTCTAGCCCCTTCCAAACCTCGCTCCCCTCTGTGATGGTGGTGTGGTCGGCAGTGACCTCCCTTGTGCTGGCGAATTCTGTGATATTGTTTTCACATGGTCTTAGAAAAAAAATCCAGTCCACTGATTTCTCCAGTTTTGGCATGTTTGGTTTTCCAAAGAAGGTTTTTGAAACGAGTATCTAACTTCCTTTGTACAAACACTAAAAATTTCTACTAGTTTTCTGGAGGAGCAGGGTTTAATCCTGCTACTCTTGACCCAGATTGCTCCTACATGTTTATTTCAACAGTGCACTTAGATCAATACAGCCCTGTCACTTCCACCCTAGATGTGGCTACATCAGATAAGAAACGGGGCGTTGTCAAATTTCAGGTGGTGTTGCAAGTACACAAAGGGGAAAGGTATGTTCATAACATAAAGAGAGCACAGGAGATAACAACAAACACATAAAAAGGCAAGCATGGTTTTGGAAATTGGAATGAGGATCCGTCGTGGAACAACTAGTAGGTTTCAGGGAGGATACAGCAGGAAGCAAGTGCAACAATCCTTCATCAAGACCTGGGGAGTGTTATGGTGTGCAAAGGTGAGGGATGAAGAAAGCAGAGGGTGTAGCTGAAGAAGGAAAGAGGCACTGTCAACAACTACAGGAAAAATAGGCCGAAGCTTAGCAAAACTTCCATAATGAGCAATAATAACTGTAATTAAGAGGCAGAGGTGAGTGAGAGGTAATAAAGGTATTCAGCACTGAAATGCAGTGCATGTGTAAATATAACTGGGGGAAGTATAATGGTGTTAGACCATGCTGCTATTGCTAAATGAAGCAAAATATGCTCTTATATCATAGGGTTGTGCTGTTACATTCCTTCCCCCCCCACCTTAACAACTTTCCTTTGTGAAAGCAGCAAGCAAATATTGTGACCACCTTCTACTCTTGGCATCCTACCCCTTCCATGCAGCTTGCACAGACCTGATCTCCTTCCATGAACTTTTTCTGGTGTTACCGTCACCCTCTACTCCAACACACCACCTGCTCACACAGCTTTGAGTATTGTTTTTGTGTTTCCAGAAGTAATAGATATTTTGGCTTGAGGCAGAAGGCTGTGGTTCAACTGGTACGTGCAACAGGTGCATCAGGTTACCTCAATGCAGAATAACTTGTCTTTCTTAACAGGCAGTGCTCACGGTGGCTTTGTCAAGCTGTTCCAGCAGGGCATTGCTGGGTGCTCTAACACAAGAGTATTCTGCAGTTGTCCACTGTGGCGTTCTTTGTATATTCCCTAAAAAATTGCCCCTGGAGCAACCAGAGTGCACCATTAATCCCACGTGGCTAGGAAGAAAGGTGGAGGCCAACGGATCTATTTTTTTAAAGCAATGGCATGAGTGGTGAGAGCAAGCTAAGTTGCTACATGCCTCAGGAAACTTGTTCATTGTAGTACTAAGCGCCACAATGCTATAAAAGAGGGGGTCGGCAAGGGGTAAGCATTCACTTTGAGACAATAAAGTGCAATTTATCAACAAGACATGATGAAAGACTTTGTACCTCCGTAAAACCCCGGGTACGGTGCGTTTTTAATGACTTCAGGTTTGTGGGTTTTGGGGTTTTTTGTTTGTTTGTTTGGGGGGTTTTCAGGATTTTTTTTTTCCAGAACGGTTCCAGGCGCTTCCCAAGCGAGGCAGGAGGAGCTCCGCAGCCGCTCTCCCGCCCCGTAACGGCGCGGCAAGGCGTGCCAGCAGTCCCTCCCGCCGCCAGCCGCGGCGCCCGTCCGGGGGCGGCAGCCTAGCCTCGCCTAGTCTTGCCTTGCCTTCCCTCCGCGCCTGAAGAGACCGTGACGTCTTTTTGTGGCGGCCGTTAACGGTCGCCGCAGCGGACTACAGGCCCCAGCGGGCCGGGCGCGGGCCCGAGCGGCCATGGCGGCGGCGGCAGCACCCGACTACGAGGCGGCGGAGCTGTACACCCGCGCCTTCCGCCTCGGCGCCCTAGGCCTCTGCTGGCGGCAACAGCTGGCGCCGCCCGACCTCTCGCTGGCGACGGAGGCGGCGGCGGCGGAGGAGGAGGAGGAGGAGGAGGCCGTAGCGGCGCAGCTGGGTTGCGCGTCGGAGACCGTGGCGGAGCTGCGGGCCGTCTGCAGGTGGTGTTGGTGGCGGGCGGGGGTGGGGGAGGCCGCTCGCCGAGCCTCGGGACTGCTGCCGGGCCCAAGGAAGGGCGGAAGCCACGGGCTTTCTCCAGGCGGCGGTTGGCGGGCCCGGTCCGAGCGGGAAGCCGCCGCCGGCCGCCCTCCGTGCCGGGCAGGGCAGGCCTCCCCGGGCCGATGGGTCCTGTCGTTCAGACGCTGCACTGGTTCCTGCAAGCGGTACCTGGGCAAAACCGCTTCTGAACAGCCTTTTCCGAATGTGTGCCGCGTGGGGGGTTTTATCTCCGGGTGAATACGAGGTGGAGAAGGAAAAGATCGAGTTTATAAAGGGTAATGCCCCACCGGCGGAAACTTACAGCCTTGAATTCACCAACAAACAGTTCAGTACTTAACAAATTGCTCATGTAAATACTTAGACACGGATCTCTCGTTAGGTAAAACGTAAGTTGTCTGAACACGTGCGTCGTTTTCAAAGGCCCCAGTTGCAAAATGAACGGCACACCTTATACGAAGGAAGGGAACCAGGCATCTATGTTAACATCGTTTAGTGAGGTCTGGTGACTGGCAACGTACCCTGACTGTTGAGCTTGTGTGGGTCCTCAGTTTCTGCTGACTGCTTCTGCTGAGGCTGGTGGTGAAGTCGAAGCTGTGCAAGTGCTTCCCTGCATGGGAGATAGTGCTGTTTGGCCAGGCATCCTCCGTGGCACAGGGGCTGAGGAACAAAAAAACGTTTTGCGCTTGTAACTTTGCTCATATTTGTGGACCGGTGAATTTCAAACTAGCATTGAAAGAAAAAGAGAACCCATTTAGGGGCTGAAGCTGCAGGATTTACGATGCTAAAGCTGGAGGGCTTTCAGGTCATGTGAATAGTGAGAATCATCTCTTATCTGTAGAAGAGGCCTGATTTCAGGTAGTAATTCCTGCAGAAAGCATCACAATTGATGGTTTGTCTGTGGCTCATCAGTAAGGAAGATGTGCCAGAGTTCTGTTGCTATCTATATACCTTTAAGCAAGTTCTGTCCTCCAGTTATTGCTTCATCTGAGGTGCAGAAGTACTTAAGAGCTATTTCAAATGCAAAATGGAGGTTGTTCACTTTCATGAACTGAGTAGAATGAACATAGTCTCAGAAGTGATGCAGAAGGCATAATTAGGTAAACGTAGCTAGAATTGCACTATATATTGTCCTTGACAGCTTTTCCTTCAGTGTCCTGCATGCAAGATGCATATAAAAAAATGCAGGTGTTCTGTCATATTTCCTTCAAAATGCTTTCAGAGTTAGACCCCAAATTATGGGGGTAATATGGCAGCAAAAACAACATTAGCAACATTATTTGTGATAAAGTCATTAACTGCACAAAGTTCATGTGATAATTACTGTTGGTTTAAATAATGATGGTACCTCAGAGGAAGGAGAAAGACAGGAATATTTGTTCCTGTAGTAAAAGGCAAGGATCAGAGAATAGGAATAGGAGCCCAGGAGCACCGAGTTCTATGTCTGAGCATGAGTGTTGTGTGTAATGATGAGAACTTAGTAAGATATTCAGAAATCAACACTTCTAGGTGCATTTTTAATCAGGAAGAAGACAACACATACCTCACTCAACACATATCTCACCTTGCCAACAGAGAAGAAATTTGGCAGGCATTCTTGATTTTTCTAATACTAGTTTATCTGAAACAATGCTTTACTTTAGCTGTCATGGTTCTGGTGACATGGGTAGTGTCTTGCCATTGCTAGGCTTAGTAAAAATAGAGGCTGATGTTAGTATTAAAAACCGTTCATGTATGCTGGTGTGGCAGCAACTGTGGGAATTACTCTGTAAGCTTTCCCAGTGCAGATGTAGTCCTTGATTGCTCATATGCCATGGCTTATTCTCTGCAGTGACCCTGTTGCTTAAGCCTGTCTCTTGCTATTTCCACTTGAATTCCAAGCAGATTTTCTATGCTTCGTGTATTTTCCCCTTCATTCATTCTGCCTTTTCTTCTGTTCTGCTTTCTTTAATCTATGACGGCTACATTTCATCTGTTGTCTGCGTTTGCTGGTAGTACAGAGCAGTGTTGTCTGCTGCCAATTGTACTGTGGAAAGTGGTGCTGTATAGTGAAGAGTTTTGGGAAAGAAAAAAAGGACAGTCTATGAGGGGGAGAGAACAGATCATCTGGCAGCTGCTTGTTGGCTTTGCAGGAGAATGAAAATAAACCTGCACATTCTGATGTGACCTTTCCCCTCTGCAGGTTGGAAATCCCAGTCTCTATTCTCCATGTGGTTTTGTTTTTAAATTAAATAGTCCTAGCCTATTGAGATTCTCCTTAATATTCGCCAACCTCAAATTTCTACCTGTGGTCACTTTCACTCGCATGCTCTGAACTGTTTGTATTCCTTCCTTGAGAAGAGATGAAAACACTGAACTACACCAAGATGTGTTCCATGGTGTCTTGTGGTCACATTTATTATTGTCATAAATACAGCTTTCTAGATGCTGAAGTGAACACAGCCTGGATATAAACACAGATTTTTCTGACTGTGAACTACTTGTAAGGGAACTTTTGGCAAGTTAAGGAGGTTTTCTTTGGGTGGAAGAGAGGTGGGAAGATGTGGGTAATCCTCCTATGTCTAATTTTAAAATAGTAATAGGTTAAGAGAGTCTTTCATAGACTCAGCATGAAGTTTTTCAATATCTGTAGTTAAATCTTTTTTAGAATATAGTGACATAGTGTATATTTAAGTATTCTTGACAATTTAGAGTCTTCTGGGAAGGAGAAAGCATATAATGTTTAAAAGCTGTTTAACGCTCTGTGCATCTCAGTGTGTTGTGGTTAATTACCCGCACCCCCCCTTCTATTTTCTTCCTGTAACACATTCCTGCAAATGGAATGCAGGAAAAAAAAATCCGTCTTCACTCACTTGATTTGACTTGGCAAGAATGCTTTGCATACTGCTCGAGTTGTATGCAGGCAGTCGTTACAGAGATTGCTTGGGTTTTCATCAGATTTTAAACGGGTAAAATGGTGTCCTTAGCTAGGAGATTCCATCAGTAGTTCTCTTAAATAACAAAGGTGTCAAGAGGGTAAAGCTTTAAGTTTTGTTTAAATGCCTTAGTGTTCTGTGACCAAAGAGGTTTACCTTGGGATTCATTATTGCTGTTTGAGCAATTGAAGTGTTTAAGTGTTGGAGAAGCTAAGTTACGTTATTGTATTTTGCCTTCTGAGTGATTTCTTTTGTATATGTAGGACAGGCTAAGACTCAAACCGGTGTGGATTTTAGGTAATCAAGGAAGGTGAGGCTTACAGGTACCTTATTCCACTTCAGCCTTACTTCACCTTCTTGTTTTATTAGAAGGGGTAGTTGTAAATATCTCTAGGGCGTGTTATAAAGCTGCATTAAGCTAGTGTTAGCGACTTAACGTATTAGCATTTAGCGTTTTGTAGTATTAGTGTCTCAGAGGTGATGAAAGTACTGCCCTTAAAATACATGCAATATAAGGAGTAATGTAAATACTGTATCTGCTTACTATGAAAATGTCAGGCAAAATACTAAAGCATCTTCCAGTTTCTAAAACTGAGAAGGCTCATTATGCAGCCAGAATATTCTGAGAAAAGTAAAGTCACTGTGATTAAAGGCTTCACTGATAGTCTATTTCTATATCCAAATTTTCACAGGTTTGCCTTTAGCCTTTTTATTTCTTTCCACCTTGAAATGTTCTTCTCAGGCACATAAATTTCATATAATATTTTGCATACTTTTTTCCAGTGAGACCTTCAACTGCTGTTCCTTGTCACTCTCCTGTACTTCACTTCAGTGTCTGTTAAACAGTATGGCTAGTGTTTTACCCTCACCCATAGCTGAGTGCATGGAGTGTATTTGTCTTGCATGCAGGGAATATTCTGTGTGGGGACATGGTGGAATCCCACACTTGTGGCTGTCAGGAGTGAGGTGTACCCGGTGCAAACTTTGTATTGCCTGTACTTTTGTCTGTTAGGTGTATGACACTGACTACTTAGCCTTAATTTCTGGAGGGATTAGCATGTACTTCTCATTTGTAAAGCCTGTTTTCCTCCTGTGTGATGTGGTGTGCCTGCAGTGGAGTTACCGGCGAGAAGCTCCAGCTTGGCCAGTATAAAAGGCCATATGGCAAAGCCTTTCAAGGCTTAGAGCATGTCATACAATGACATATGTAATGAATTATTATACTGATTCAAAATACTGAAAAAGGTGTTCTGCATGCAACATTCCTTTAGAAATTGAGAGTTTCTGACTTTCCAGGAGTGAGAAATGGCTCCTGAAGGTCAGGGATTCAGTAGCAGTTTCTCTTTGTACTAGCTACCTTTCTGTCCTAACAAAGAAAAAGAGGAAGCAGCTTACGTGCCAGCTATTTTACACTGTCTGCTTGGAGCTGCTTTCTGTGGAACATTAGGTTTTTTCCCTGCAGCAGGCAATTAATGGGCATGGTGTGGGTACCAGAGCCAGAGAACTTTGTCCTAGAGCTGTGGGAGCGGAAGGAAACCACAAGTATTGTTGATGAGTTCTGACCTCATATGTATGCATAGAAGGGAAATGAGAAACTCACCTTCAGTGCAGGTGAAACTTCACAATGGTAGGTAATAGACATTTTCAGATCCAGTAGGTAACCTATGTGGTGTTTAAAGACCAAAATACCCAGTCATTTCTTCAAAATGATAGGTCTTGGAGTGGCTTGGGGCTGTTTGGTGAATGGGGCACTAATCCATGTGCAGGAAGACTTAGATAAATAGTCTGCTCAGGCTAGTGGGATGCGGATTCCACAGAAGGGTCGGTTGTGAGTTGCTTTACCTGTCAGGGGCTATATATTACTTCAGTAGGTGGGCTACTCATAACACTTAATCCATGCTGAATGGAGAACAGCCCCATCTAAATGGGGTTTGTTCTTTGTTCTCCAAAGTGCTGTTCTCCTCATTTATGTTGAATTACTATTCCTCAGCTGTGGATCAGTCTGCACTTGATACAGGACTCACTCGGATGTCTCTGCCTCCACTTCCTCAAGTGGTAATCTAAAGATAAGGTCAATTCCATTTCCAGGAGGTTATGACTAATTGCTGCATAGTCTCTTTCAAAATGGTGCTTCTGGAGGACTTGATTTTCTATTTGTGATTAAGTCTGTAAGACAGGAAGGTTAAATCTCTGTGTTCTGCTGGATGGTAAGAAACTAACTAAACAATAGTAAATTCAAATTATCTTCAGCACAGAGTGACTTTATTGGGTCATTAGAACTAGGCCATCTACTCACAACCAAAATTTTGTCACTTGACTTCCTTATTGTAAGCTGATACCAGTTGATTCCAGACTTCTGTTTCTCACTGTATATTCCTCTTCAGTTCCACTCTAAAGGCTTATTCATTACTGTAGTGATAGTATTACCAAGCTTAGTATTGTTGACATGGGGAACATTGTAAGATTATGGGGAACACCATAATGAAAAAGCATATAATCAAATCATAAATTATATCAAGAATAAATGGTACACTCCAAAAATTTTTCCTGGACTTCATAAATGATTTGTTTGTCCCACAAAGAGATGGGTTTGCACAAGAGTTCGCTGGGATTGAAACTGTGCATGGACTTAGGCAGTGGTATAAGCCCTGCTTTTATATAGTCTGCAAACACTAGAGAGACAAAAGAGATAAGTCTGATTTGAAGTGGGTGATACTTCTCTCTTTTAAATAATATTTTCTCAGACTATTTTTAAGTTGGATAAAATTCTTTTCTGATTAATACAAAATCATTACTGTCTTTGAGTCAACATTATTCTGTATGTTTCTAAAAAGGTAATTGATATCTTACGGGATCTAATCTGATGCCTTCACATGGATCATTTGGTCTGCTTATAGAATGGCCTGGGTGAACCTTATGTTATAAAACTGGCAAAGGACTATGTATGATATCCGACAGGATTAATTTTTTGTGGCATGTTTCTGAGAAATTCCATCCTCCGTTTATGTTATGAAAACCTAACATTTGTGTGATCAATTTAAATCATTGCTGCAGCTAAAAGCAGTTCCACTTTTTCTTCCCACATACTGCAGTGATTTGCACTGCAGCAGAAACCTATGGTTGGACATACTTTCGGTACTTTTCCTGTGCAAACACAGGAAGAGTGAGGGAGAAAAGGGTCTGAGGATGGAAAGAAGGATACGAGGAAGAGTGGACCTGTCAGTTCTGGCAGAAGTGTTGTCTTATTCCCACTGGAAGAAATGTGGCATAAATTAATGTCTTAATACAGCAATGGCAGTTCATGGCAATATGGTGCCTTGCCCATGTTTGTACCTGAGGGGTGTTAGCTTTACCAACAGGCTGAGGTTGATGATTCCTTTTGGTTGAATCTATTTTGCCTTGTATCATCAGAAAATCAGAGTAGGTGGATGAGATTTGAAAAAGTCAAGTGGCATTGGCATTTTTAGTTTATAAAAAGAATTGGACACATATTTTGAACAGGCCTTGTTAAACCTCTCTAGGCAGCTGCACTCCATTAGGCAGAATGCAGAATAAATGGTAAAATTTACCCAATCTCTGTGAAAGCCAGACATAAACTCCAGGGCTCTTTGTCTTCTGGTTCTTTATCTTAATAACCATACTGCCCTTTTGCCCTGATTGAAGCTATACATACTGTGCCTTGCTTATTCACATTTTTCTGTCTTTGTTCCTTTTAAGAAGAGCTTAACTGACTTTAGTTATGAAGTAACTTTGAAAAAATGTGTAATAGGTATTTTCTTTATTGTCCTAGCATTGATATGTTAATGTCTTCTGATAAAGAAAAGGACCCAGATGTTATTCCTGAAGATAGCAGTCTGCTGACCCTTCGGTATGTTGGCATGGTACACTCGTAGTACCTGATGTGGGGTGGGGTGGAAAACAAGCACAAAATCATGGCTGGCTGCTTGTTCCCTTTCCAGGCCATGGTGTACTTCCTGAAGCAGTGTCCAGAAATAGCCTAAGGGCAGAAATACCAGCTTCTGGTAGCATAGTTGGTATGAGCCTTCTGCTTGAACGTTACTTTAGGAATTTTTTATTAAGATACACAGAATATGCAGTCTTTCTTATTGGAAGAACTTGGGTTTTCTGGGCCTAGGAACTTCTGAATTAGCGCCTAAATTTGGAGCATGCAAGGAACTTCTCACAATCATGTGCAGGAGGTTTCTCCAAAGCCTTGTGAAATAAATCTGTAGCTCTTACCTCTAGTAACCCACAGTCACATTGTAACAGCCACAGTGCAAGTACTGAGGCTGTAGCCAGGTAACTCTTTATTTCAACCCACTCTTTATAGAACTAATTCCTACAACTGGTACATTCCAGAGGTTGAGCCATTCATGTTAAGTTTCTATTAGTTAGTGAACTTTGAACTCATAGTTGGCCAGTTGAGGCATTTGCTGGACTTGAATTTCAGTTTGCATAGTACCAATGTAAATAAATGTGTTAGGGTGGTGATGAGTGTTAAGTTTGATTGTTACTGAAAACCTTCAGGGAGGTCTGGAGGATAAATGGACTGGTCCTAGAAGTTAAAAAGGATTTGTTGTTCATACAGTGGTTAAATACATGTATTTTAGTAGATAGTTTGTGTATGATACTTTCTTCTACAAATGCTACTGAAGTTTTTTTTAGAAAAGCATCTGTGTCATGGGGTTGAGAATATTTGTGGGTTTTTTCTTGTTTTTTGCTTGAACATGAATCCCTCTAAAGTGGGAGGGATAGTTGAAACAGCTTCCTCAAGGGTATTGAAGTATTCTTTGTTAGGAGAGCCTCAGCAGATAATATTCTATTGCTTTTTCTCATATGTGTAAAACTGCCACAAACAACCTTGTAATTTGCACATCAGGGGAAAGACAAAGTCAAGTTGAAATCCACAAGCTGGCCTGTGTACTACCAGGTTTTATGGGAGTCAGGAGACAAGAGTATTCTAAGTTAGTGTGTCATACTAAGACAGCCACAAATCTCTTTGAAAGCTCTTTGAAAGCTGCACTGTAGTAGCTTGTGCCATTTAAAAATATACCTAGAGATTCTGCATGGAAATTGTTGAAAGAAATTTTGTCCTGTGTTCTTCCCCTCAGAATTAGAAAGAAGGCATCAGAGAGGAGAGAAGAAACAATTATTGTGGATCGGGCTTGCAGACAAGAAACTCTTGCTTATGAGATGGTACGTTCCCTGTCATCTTGTAGGATCTCAAGACAGTTCCGTATAGCCAAAATAAAACTTCTGATTGTTTGGGTTTTTTCTGATTGCTGTGAATCTGTGTACACTGCAAATGTTTGCAGGTAATGGTGTTTGCAGGTGATGATTAAGATTAAAGACATTTTTTAGAAAGACAGGACAGGAACTCTGTTCTTACAGTCTGTCTATTAGTACTGACTGTAGTAAGGAAGAGCTGCAGCTCCTTACCACTGTATGACTGCTTTTATTTGTTGCTACTAAGGCATTGTGTAGGGCATCTCTTGTATTGAGCATCATGAGAACTTATTGTAGAGCTAGACAAAATGCATAATGTTTTTGCTTCTGGAGTCCTATGTTGGAGTCTAAGCTTTAATGTGTAAATGATTGTGAGCTAGTTTCTGTATGGCTGAAGGAGGAAGACAGTAGGAACATGGTGGCAGTAAGTTCCTAATTGTGAGCTTTGTAACCCAAATTTTTCAGCCATTCTGAGCTGTAGGAACCAGGGGTGTAGTGATCAGCCCCTCAAAAGCCATCTTGGAATTCCTTTAACTATTCTTGGTACGTCTCTTTCTAAGATTTCTTCATAACTATTAAAGTTGGTTAAAGGAAAGGAAAACATAAGTTTTTAAATTTTGCGGTGCCAGAGTCTGTGGCTTGAATAAGCAAGCCAGGAACTACTGTAAAAATTAGGGATGGAGGTGTTATCCAAAAAGTGGATTTGTCACCTGGTGTGCAGTGAGCCAATAATCACACACTCGGGAGGGACACTGCAAATTTATTTCAGGGTTGCGCAAGCCTGAGTGCTTGGTGGTTTTTCACAAATCAAGCACTCCAAAGCCACCTACCTTATCATAGTTATACAATATGTCCATACATATTCTACCTATCTAGTACATATTCATTCTAATCTACATAAGTTATGTAATTGGCACTGAGTCATTCTTCTTGGCTCCACTTAGTTTCTTCCACACATGCATTCCTTTCTTCAGGGGTCTTTGGTGATCTTGATGGATGTGGCATCCTAAGACCTGTTACACAGAAACAACTTAAAACTATTTCTCATAGCAACTCTCTCATTTTAATTCTAAACCAAAATGCTTGTCACTAATTAATGAGTGAGCTGATGGCCAAGACATCTCGGCGCTAGTCTTAGATTAACTATTAGCAATGCTTAATCAAAAAGGAGAGAGTCTGCATTCACGCTAATTTAATCATATACAGTATTCCTTAGATTCATGCTAACTGAACATATACAACGCTCCTTTAGATTCACACTAACACTCCTTGTATCCAAGGGTGGGGGTTGTCTGCTATCAGAGGTGTAGTGAGGAAGAAGCCTCACTTGTTACTATTAAACATTTTTTTCCCCTTGAGGTTTCCTGGTCTGTCATGAGTGATCTTGTTTCAACTGTTCAGAGGTCCAGGTACAAAACGTAAACATCATGCATCAGCTGAGATGCAGCAACTGTGTTGGGCTCAGCCTAGGACGTTCCTGAGAAAATATTTGTTATAGAAATCATCATAAAGGGTTTCAGTGAGTGCTGCCTTATTTCTGTTTCTGAAGAATGAGCGCGTGGACAGTAACTGCATCCTTTAAGCAAGCTGTGGTAACTGGTTTGTGTGTCAGAGCTGGTTGTGACCATGGTGTACTGGAACAGGATGACAGCAATAAGAAATGTGAGTTTGGAGTGTGTTGCATGAAGAAGGGAGATGCAAGGGATAGAGCACAAGTATCTCTGAACTGAAGTCTCACAGCAGTACACACTCCTATTGTTAAATCTTAAGAACACTGTGCTGGTAGGAAGTGTTTGTGCAGTCAGTATTTTCTCTTGATTTATTTAAAAAGGAGGAAACTGCCACAGAAAAGTGCCCCACCTCATTCTCACAGCTGGGCTATGTCTTAAACACAAAGTAGGATGGAAATGTGGAAATGCTTTATCTTCTTTTCTAAAACATAGTGTGGCAAGGGCATTGCTGGATTTTTGTCTTGGATTTTGGAGAAATTGAGACCTCCAGCTATGTCAAGCTTCCCTCATAGGAGGCAGCATTGCACTAATTTTTATTTTCATATACTTGTGGCTAGTTTCTAGGTCAGCCTTTAAGTTGAGGGTTGCAATCCCCCTTTATGTCCAAAGAGCATTTCAAAGCATTAAGTGATGGAGGTTGGTAGCAGCTGGGTTCCATGAGGACAGAGTAGCAGCAGGCTTTAATTACTTTACACAGGGCCTCTCAGTAGCCAAGGAGTAGCCACCTGTCTCCTAATTGCTGGAAACACCTCAGCTTCTCCAGAGCTGAGGAGTGAAGGAAAATGCTTGAAATCAGTAATTACAGCAGTTTCTCACCTTTCCTTCTTGGAGGGAATAGGCTGTTATCAGTTCAGAAGGCTACACAGTGAAAAATTAGTTACAGTTAGAAATCCATTTCTCAGACTTTTATCCACGGGCTATGATATATAAGTGGTTGCCAGTATAATATATATATATATATATGTATCTTTATTTTTCCAGGAGTCACATGCAATTGGAAAGAGGCCAGACAATCCAACAGATCTCGTTGGGGAGGGAGAGTTACTTTTAACTCTGAACATCTTCTATCCTGTCATATTTCAGAAGGTTGGTACTAAATCCTCTAGGTTGTATTTTGATGTCTCTTCCCTGCTCAGGTAATACCTTGCTTTCCCAAGCAGTTAAAATCAGGTGAGTCCACTGTGGGTGCGGGGTAAACCCTTCAACCATGGTAACTTCTCAAGGCTGTGTCAGAATCTGGCTTTCATTCTGTTAGTGGTTTACAGAAGGAATTTTTTACAATTACTCAGCAGTAAATTGATTTCATAGAAAGCTCAAAGCCTGAAACTAAATATGTGAAGAATGCAATACTCTCTCTGGATTTGGGGTAAGTGTTCTCAGACTTTCTATTTTTCCTGCACTTTCTGGTGGAGAAAGTGAGGTTTGAGGTTCTGGATAAAACTAACAAATGGTAGCCTTAGGAGAGGCTGAGGCAAGATGCTGTTTAACATCTTGTACAGTGAGGTGATGTGCCATATGCTGCCACTAATGACCTCAAGCTGTCAACTGAAGAGCAGTACTGATGCTGACAAGTGATTTTTATTTGAAGCTCATATGCTCTTTTCTTTGTAGCATAAAGATCACAAACCCTATCAGACGGTCCTTGTACTGGGCAGCCAGAAGCTCACTGAGCTGAGAGACTCGATTTCCTGTGTCAGTGACTTCCAGATAGGTGGTGAGTTCAGCAGCCAGCCAGATCAAGCACCAGAGCACATCAGCAAGGTAACATCTACTGGGAGCCCTCTAAATGTGTAGGAGCTTTGAAAACATACAGGAAAGAGGGAGACAGAATTTTGTTTTGTTGTTGTTTTTTTTTCTTCAGCACTAAATTAGGCTGCATTGGTCCTGCTTGTGGGTTGCATTGCAAGTAAACACATCGTGGTGGCATCACCAAGCTGGCCTGTTTTGCGTGTTCTCAAGAAAAACATCATTAGTGTTACTGCTGGGAAGCAGTAACAATGAGTTCTTGCATAGGTGTTTCCCTGTGGACTGACTTTACTTTAAGCTATATTCTAAAACACCAGAGGTAATAGAAAGCTAAATGTAGACCATCCCTCTTTGAACTTACATGCTTCAGTGTTTGGAACTGGCTGATGAGAAGAAGTAGGAATGAAGATTATTCCCCTCTCCCACAATTGCCAAGTGTTCTCTGGGGATGCGCAAAAGGGGTCAATAAAGAAAAAGTACTCTGAAAATAGTGAAATTGCATCGTTTTGATAATGGATTGTATCACATATATATCATATCACAGAATGGTTGAGGTTGGAAGGGACCTCTGGAGTTCGTCTGGTCCAATCCCCCTGCTCAAGCAAGAGCACCTGCAGCCAGTTGCCCAGGACCATTTCCAGCTGGCTTTTGGATATCTCCATGGATGGAGACTGCACAGCTTCCCTGGGCAACCTGTGCCGGTGCTTGGTCACTCTTGTGATGAAAAGTTTCCTGATTTTGGAGGGAACCTCCTGTGCTTCAGTTTGTGCCCACTGCGTCTTGTCCTGTCACAGGACACAACTGAAAACAGCCTGGTTCTGTCTTCTTTACACCCTCCCTTCAGATATTTGTACACGTTTATAAGATCTGCCCTCATAATAGTGAGAAGATGGCACATCCTTATTTATGGAGACCAAAAAGCATCCCAGATACTAGTCTTTTCATTTATGTAATGCAAATGGAAGAGTCTTTCTGCCACTGTCCAGTAAAGCACTAGCTGATTAGTTCGGAGGCTCTCCTCCTGGGCATGCAGAGGAGTCATATAAGGCTGTCATGGCCTCACCAGGGTTGAGGTTAGGCTTCCTCGCACCAATAATTTCTCCAGCATAAGTGCATGCTGCCATGCCTAGCCTCCCAGCAGGAGCTGTTAATGACTGGTGTGCATTAACTCCATTTGTTTGTTTTCCACAAGCATGATCGTGAATTTACAACTTGCATTGAGATTGCATTGAGATTGTGTTGCTCAGAGTGTGGTAAGTCTTCACAATAAGACTTGCATGCTGCTTCAGCGGACAGGTAATCAGCCATCAGTGGGGTAGAATTTTCTGCCCTGCAGTCTAGGAAGGAAGTGGCACCATGACCTGCCACAAGTATGTTAGCATTTCCAAATAGAGAAAATAACTTCTATGAATTTAAGGATCTTAGAGACTGATCTAAATCAGAGTGGTGCTCTGAGAGTCTGCAGGAAAGAGGCTGCTTAAATTAGCTCTTGATGGCAGCTTTCTCTTCTCTTGAAGTGCAGTTTGAGTACACAGGCTGAGTGAAAGGATCAAGTTGCTGCCCTCATTGGTTAAGTAAACAAGTGCAGCTTGTCAGCCAATACAGAGAGACTCTTTGGATTTTATTGGTGTTAATAGGCCTAACTTCTCTTTCATTCCTGCTACTTTTGGATTTTGTAATTTTATTCTTTGCTGCTTCTTCACTGGGCAATGATTAATGGGATGAAATTTAACAAGCAGACATGCCGGATTCTGCACCTAGGATGGAGTAATGCCAGGCACAAGTCTAAACTGGGAGAAGAGTGGCTGGAGATCAGCCGTGCGGAAAGGGAGCTGTGGGTGCTGGTCAGCAGCATGCTCGGTATGAGCCAGCAGTGTGCCCTGGCAGCCAAGAGGACGTACCACATCCTGGGGTGCGTCAAACACAGCGTAACCAGCTGGTCAAAAGAGGTGACTATCCTGCTATATTCAGTGTTGGTGCAGCCTCACCCTGAGTGCTGTGTGCAGTTCCGGGCCCCACAGTTTAAGAAGGATGTGAAGTAACAACTGGATCTTTTATGTGGTTACTGCTACTGTTGTGATTCCCTGGAGAAACACAAAGGGCATCTCTCCTTGCATAATTAAGGATAATGCAAAGTCTGGGAGGAAGGAATGTCTGAGTCATACCTCTGGCCAGCATTTATGAGGGAAGACCTGACTCAAATTCCCAAGAAGTTTATAACAGTGGCTCCCTTGGCCTTCTGTTTACTGTAACAAACAGCTGTTTCCTGAACTTTGGAGCAGCTCTGAAGGACTGGCTAACTCAGAACTGCTGTGACCCACAGAAGCCGGTAAGCAGTTGCCACAGCGTTGCAGTACTTACACTTTGTGGTTGAAGAGCCAGGGAGGGAGACAATAACAGAGCTGAAACAAATTGACTGAATCTAAAACACATTTCTAGCGCTGTGCCTTTGTGCAGGTCATTTCCAGTCATGAGTCCCGTCGCTGCCCCAGTGTCTGCATTTCCTGTCTTTTGACACCTTAGAGTTAATAGCTCAGAGACACCTTTGGGGACAGGTAAGCATTCACTCTGTTAATAAAGACACCTAAGACTGGTCTGGGGATCCAGAGTCCCTGGTTGTCCATGATTTTCCTATTTGATTCTTATTTCGTCTGCATATGCCTCTGTACCAGTCTTTAAACTAATTCCTGTTTACTTCTTGTCTTCCACTCTTTCTCTGCTTTTTCCACTGTAAGCTCTTGCAGGTCACAGGCACCTCCTTACAGACATGTTCATAAGGATTCTGTGACTTCATGAGCAGTGAGCAACTCCCAAGTTACAGAATTGGAGTGAGCTGGTCACTGTGTTAAACATGGAAAGGAAGCAAGCTGCTTGAAGTTACCTTCCCCAGTCATTATCTGTCTGACCTGCCTGCACACGTGTCTGTTGATATAAGTAAACATAACCTCTGAATAAATATAACCTTTTGGGCCCCCCAGGTTAAGAACAGGGAACTACTCAAGGAAGTTCAGGGGGGAGCTGCCAAGATGATCAGGGGACTGGGGCATCTCCCTTATGAGTCAAGGGTGAGAGACTTGGGTTTGTTCAGCCTGGAGAAGAGCAGACTGAGGGGGGGATTTCATCAATACCTGTAAATATCTAAGGGGTGGGTGTCAAGGCAATGGGACTAGGCTCTTTTCAGTAGTGCCCAATGACAGGACAAGGGGCAGTAGGCACAAGCTGGAACACAAGAAGTTCCACCTGAATATGAGGAAAAACTTCCTTACTGTGAGGGTGACAGAGCAGTGGAACAGGCTGCCCAGAGAGGTTGTGGAGAAAATAGAGGATTTAAATAGGCTTTGTGAAGTACCTGAATACCAGTGTATAATTGCAGATAAAGTTTTTTTTTGCTGAAAGGTCATGAAACACTGCTTTTCTTGGATGTGCAATTGCAAATTTGGAAAATCATACGCTGTAACTTACAGTTTAACTGTATGTGTGTACAGTTTGTCTTAGCATCACTTGTATGTGTTGTAGCTGTGTATGGTTGTTTATAGAGCATATGCAGAATGGCTCCCTGAGCAGCAGTCGGTACAGATGTGTTCTACTCTGAATTGTTTTGAGAGGGTTTGGTCTGTGTCCTTCAATCTCTGTTCACTTCCAGTAATTAATTTTGTGGAAGGCAGCTGACCTGTTTTCCCTAGCCCAGGACAGACTTGTGTGTTAAGTGTATTGCTTTTGCAACAATGGTGATTTTTTTTTTTGCTATTATTTTTCTTCAGCAAAATGTAGTAAAAGTACCTGAACAACATGATTCCCTGCTTGCTGTGGGTTTTCAGTCTGAGGCATCTCCCTGCTTCAAGGTCCACTGTAGAGGATGTCTCCTGCTTCTTATAACTGTTTCTAAGACCTGTATATGTGTTGTGATGAGTTTGATAATGTACACTGCTACCTTGCTTCAGTCGTCAGGGGGTTATAGCACAAACCAAACCAACACCCTTTTATGTGCCAGAAAGAATGTGTAAGAGCACGATTTAAATGTAAAATGTTACATGGATAAAAAAGCACAACCTTTCCTGGTCATCTCTGTGCTCAAGTTGCTTGTTTATATAAAGGCTGTTTTGACAGCAACAACAAAAGATGGACATTATGGGAAGCAGATGTATGCCTGAATTACACAATTACTCCTTTCTTAGATGTTAAATGACATTTCTGTTTAAATAAAAAGTTTGTATGTGTTTCCCCTCTTAATTTTGGCTATATATATCTCTTTCTCGTGTGAATCTGTTCTACTTTCTCTTATCATGTAGCTGTTTTTAAGTTGCAACTCCACGCACAATATTTTGTACAGAATCGTAGAATATCTCGAGTAGGAGGGGACCCATAAGGATCACCAAGTCGAACTCCCTGCTCCTCACAGAACTACCTAAAACTAAGCCATATGACTAAAAGTGTTGTCCAGATGCTCCTTGAACTCTGACAGGCTTGGTGCCATGACAGCTTCCCTGGGGAGCCTGTTCCAGTGATTGACCACCCTCTCAGTGAAGAGCCTTTTCCCAGTGTCTAATCCGAACTTCCCCGATGCAGCTTCATTCCGCTTCCTCATGTCCTATCGCTGGTCTCCAGAGAGAGGAGAGCAACACCTCCCAGTCCACTGACCCCCTTGACCAAGCTGTAGACTGCAGTGAGGTCACCCTTCAGTCTTCTTCAAGCTGAACAAACCAAGTGACCTCAACTGCTTCTCCTAAGTCTTGCCCTTGAGGCCTCTCACCATCTTGGTGTCCCTCCTCTGGACACACTCTAATAGTTTGATGTCTTTCTTGTATTGAAGAACCTAAAACAACACATAGTACTTGAAGTGGGGCTGCACCAGTGCAGTGTAGTGTGGGGCAGTCACCTCCCCCAGCTGGCTAGTGATGCCATGCTTGATGCATTCCAGGACACCGTTGGTCCAGTTGTCTGCCAGGGCACACTCTTGGCTCATCTTCAACTTGCCACCAATCCAAAACCCCAGATCTCTTTCTATGGGGCTGGTCTCCAGCCTTTCTTCCCACGGTTTGTAAAAATACAGTGTGTCTTTAATTCTTAGCTTTAGGAGAGAACAGCTCTGTCAAAATTGTTGTGCAAGCTGTCTGGATAGATAAACAGAATGATACTTGATTGTGCTATTTCAACAAGATGTCCTGTTCTTATTTATTTTGTTCTTTTTCAAGGCTGTGCTTGCAGGTGGAGTCTGCTTTTTTTATGGATGGGTATGATTTTACCTAGATAGCTCTGTAGTCCTGCTGCAGAATTTATTACATGTGTAAGGGAGACTCATGGGTTAGTTCAGTTTCTTGAAATTATTTGGTATTTGGTGACTCTTGCTCTGCTGGTATGAGTGCCATAAATGGTTATCTTTGATAGAGAAGACTGGTATAAATGGCCTGTCCGTATGTGACAAACTTTGTAATTAAGGGGGAATTTTGAAGGATGTTAGATTTGCTTCCTAAGCCCCCAGAGGTGAGGTTACTGGACCTTTCAAAATTGCATGCCTGTCTTGTTTATCTAGATGTGACCCAGGACTGCTCCCATGTGGCTGGTGTGTGTGTGTACGGGACAGGACTGCAATAATTCTCTGTCATTCCAGCAGAAAGCATTTTGTGGTGTGACCTGTCCTGATCAGGTGTGCTGGGTCTGGCTGGGATGGAGTTAACTTTCCTCACAGCAGCTGATGTAGTGTGGTGCTTTGCATTTTTGGCTAGGCGGGACTTGATAACACACCAGTGTTTTGAATATTGCTAAGCAGTGCTTGCACAGCCTTAAGGCTGTTCCTCTAGGTCCCCTCAAGGCCAGCGGGCTGGGGGTGGCAAGAGACTGGGAGGGGACATAGCTGGGACAGCTGACCCCAGCTGACCAAAGGGATATCCCATGCCATATGATGTTGTGCTGAGCAGTAGGAGCTGGAGGAAAGGAGGAGAGGGACCATTCATGGTTAAGGAATCTGTCTTCCAAACCAACCACTATGTGTACTGAGGCCCCGCTTCCCAGGAAGCGGTTGGAGATCGCCTGCTGATGGGAAGTAGAGAACAGATCTCTTTTTGCTTTGCTTCTGTGCGCAGCTTTGTTTTTCTCATGAGCCTGCCTTTATTTCAGTGCATGACCTTGCCCATCTTGTTTTCTTTCCCCTGTCCTGTTGAGGGAGGGGACTTAGTAACTGGGTGGGGTGTCTGGCAGCCAGTCAAGGTCAACCCACTACATCTTGCTAATTTTTAAAAATATTGTTAGTCTTTTTCTAAGTCAGTGCTGTGAAGTTACTTAATTCGTGTAATATGTGTAACGATGCTTGTGTTCTTGTTCTGTGTTTTGTAGAAATCCATAACTGCTATGATGGGGATAGTAATAAGAGCACTAAAATAACCTGAAGTGGCTTGAGAATAATATCGGCAGAGCAACTGCATAGTGGGCAATCACATAAACCTTGTTGTCACATCAGCATCTAAAACCAGCACAAAGCTTTTTTAAGAAACCTGTAGAACAAGGTCTCCTAATGTAATTTAGATACCTGGAGTACTTGTTTTTTGACATGTTCTGGTTTAAAGTGTTTAATCTCTCATAATACTAATGCAGACTTCTCTCTCTTTCTTTCTCTCTCTCAGGATCACTACAAATCTGCCTTTTTTTATTTTGAAGGAATTTTTTATAATGATAAAAGATACCCAGAGTGCAGAGATCTGAGCAGGTAAAGTAGTTGTAGATGTTGACTGAGGAAACCTTAAGGGACAGGAAATTTATTCGATTTTGTGTATGATTTGTGGTGTTTTAAGACTGGAATGTTGAGCTAGAAAGGAGTTTTCATACTGTCTTTTCATCCTGAATTGATTTTTACATAGAAGTTTAACTTTACTTGCTCTATTTATTCCTTCCACTCACTTCCCTTCTGGAAAGGGGATGAATGCGTTTTTTTCCCCCTCAAATCCTGTTTTTCTCTCTTGGGATGGGACTGCTATGGAAGGTGCCAGGTAACAGTCTGTACTGGCTTTTTAAGTGCCCTCCCTAGTTGTGATGACCACCAGAAGACTTGGCCTGTGAGATAGAAGATGGGTCAGAAAGACAGCAAACTCAGCTGTGTGGAGGTCAGTTGTTCTGCTCAGTCTTGAAAGTCAACAAGGGGACTGTATGACTTCTGGGAAATTTGATGTTGCCCAGAGCATCAGGTGTCTCTTGTTTGGAACTATAGCTCACACTGGTTGAGCACATGCCATACCCATTTAAACTACTATGAATAGTTTATTTTAAGGCAGTAGGGCCTTGCTGACACATAAATGAGATTTAGGAGATGAAGGTGTTAAAATGGATGATATAGAAGAGCTGTGAGTTTGTACTCTGTTCTTGTTATGCCAGACTTGGTGTGTGACTTCAGAGAAATTATTTTGCTCCTTCTCTTTCTGTCCATGAGCAACAATGATCTTCATGGAGGGTCTTGTGATAATATACTCATTTGTAGAAGTGAAATTCCTTGTATGTAGGAGTGTGCTGAAAAGCCAAGGAGTAATTGCCACAGTGCCCAGTGCCCCTCTAGTGTTAAATTTTGGAAATGTAACCCTGCAGTTGTCAGCTTGTTGGCAAAAACAAACAAAAAACCCTTTTTAATACTTAAAAACAAAGTTATTGACCCAGTGAACAAAGAGGACCTGCCATTGACTTGAATTATTGCATTGCTTGAGAAGTGTTGTGCTGCAAACACCCTGACCTGGATGGGTGCCGTCAGGAGTGTACAATCCAGCCAGAACTCCTCAGGAAGCTCCCTGGTGGGGATTTAAAGGCAGGTGTTCCACAAGACCAGCACACAGTTCTGTGGGGTTGTGGTATTGCTGTGAAATTACTACAAAATATCTTGAGGGGTCATGATATCCGTCTTTTTAACTGTGTCCAAGTTAAGAGTTTTGCATGTCCCCCAAGGCCTTACTTTTCTGTGCATTCACAGTTCATAGCATTGCTATGCTGACGACCTTTCCGTTTTCAGAACAATTACTGAGTGGTCAGAATCTCATGACAGAGGCTATGGAAATCTTCAGTCTGTTAAAATGGAGGAATACACATTTAATGATTTGTCCCTCAAAATTGGCTTTCCATACCTTTTCTGCCACCAAGGGAATTGTGAGCACATCATTATCATCACAGATATAAGGTAAGTTACTGCTCTTTGGGAGTCCTTAGGCAGTTGAAAGCAAGCCGCCTGTGGACAAACTTCAGGCATTAAATGCTGCATATTTGTTAGATTAAGATTATCCTGCTGCCTTCTGCAGGGTTTATTTAAGATTTTATTTGATACACGTGACTGCCTCTGCAAGGAAGAAAATAATCTCCCTTGCAATATTATTTTTTAATAATTTGTCTGCATAAAAACACTGCTTTCTAACTGGCATGGCACATCTGTGGTATGGGAGAAGTAGCACCCACAGTGAAAAGCCCTTTCTATGCAGAGCCAAAGTATGGCAGATTTACATACTGATTCTGGAGCATTAACGGCTCTCACTGAATTCAGCTGGACTTGTTAGTTTAGACTTGGTACTAAAGGGCAGGAACTGAAAAGAGAGCCGAGGAGTGGAAATAGTGGACTGAGGTGGATAGGCAAGGGAGAGAAGAAGGAGGTGAAGTGGCTGTGAGGTGGGAACCACATCAAGAGTAGAGCGTTGCGTACACTCCGCTCAGTGCATAACGGGTAGGGAGAGCACTCCTCTGATTGTCTGTAGTGCGTTACAGATTATTTTCAGTTCCTAGAAGCCTGATGTACCTAGGCATTATTAATAAGTGGTGCCTCCCAAGAGGAATACAACCCAAGGAAGGGTGAAGATGTCACAAGTATATGATCTCAAGAGTATGAGCGTCTAAACATTGGCCGGGTGATGGTTTTGCCTGTTATGCTTTTGCCTGTCTATGTAGGAGATAAAAGCTTTGAAAAGATGGTCTAAAGTAGATGGTCTGAAGAATACTGTGTTACTACACAAACTGAATTTACTCCTGACCATAAAGTCCGCAGATGATGCAACTAGCCATCTATCTCAAGGTCTTCATCTGTGTTAAAAAATGCTAAGCAGAAGTCTAATCATAGTTTACACAGGAATTTAAATCATGCCTTATCTTCAATGTCCACGCATATGTTGAGATAAATTCCAATGTGGCTGAGTCTTTATTGTGTTTTATGTATTCATTTATTTCCCTCAAGGCTCATTCATCATGATGACTGCCTGGACAGGAATCTCTATCCGTTGCTAATCAAGAAACACTGGTTATGTACCAGAAAATGCTTTGTGTGCAAAATGTATACAGCCAGGTATGCTACATTCTCAATCCTTTTAAGCTGTCTCCTTAAATAAGTCTTTTGAGGTGCTGCTACTAACTTAAAAAAAAAAATATCAAAGCTCTGTATGAGTTTGGTAAGGTGTGTGAATAATCTTCATGCAAGTATTCTGAGATCTTACTCTTCAGGCAGCTGTCTGCTCCCTACCCAGGAAAAGGCCTCCTGCAGGTAGCGTTCATTTGGATGGTGATTCAGGATGATGAAAAGAACTGAAGTGATGAAGAGGTTAATTATTTGGCTCGGGTTCTTTTGCATATACAGAGCTTAGCTCTCAATCAGTTACTTCTGAATATCTTACTTTTGGGGAGAAATGCTGCATTTTTCCCCTGTGACAAGATATGATTCAAATTCATTTGCCAAAAGTCATACAGAGCTTTCATTAAAACTAGCATCTATGTAGAAGGACATATGGATCTGTCCAACTTTAATACAGTAAAATCTAGAGATTTTTAAAAGACAGGTAGCTTTCCCCACAGGTAAGCTTCTAACCTCTACCTGAAAACTCTGTGCTGTGCAGCTGTACTTGAAGGAACATTTTGTGAGGCACAGTTTTTCTGCAGTTCAGAGAGCAGAATGTGAATTCAGTGCTTTTTATATACTTTAGTGATGTTTACTTAGACATGAGAAAGCTTTTCTGTAAACACAGCAGGAATTTCTATAAAGGAGTTCTACAGACTAGGCTAGGCTCACTGATTTTATAGGTCTGAATGATTTATTTACAAAAACACCCACTGCCCTTTTTTTTTCCCCCTGGGCAGGTTACACTCTCAGCCTCAGTTTGACACAGCAGCCGTGTCTTTGTTAGCTTGCTTGTTTGGCCTTAGACTTCCCTGGAATCAGGCAAGGAGCCAATTCCCCTCATGATGGGAGCCCAACCGAGTGTCCCTAGCAGAGCCCTAGGATGCCAACCAAGTGACTGTTGTCTGTGAGGCGTTTGGCCATATGGGGAGGTGGAGCCAAAGGGTCAATTTGGGGGAAAGATGGGATGGGGAGAGCATTACCAGAGGTGATGTAAATGCATTAAATTAAAACCAGGATTAAGCACTAAGCTTAAGCGGGGAGATGCTAAACCATGGATAGCAGAGCTGCTTTGGCTGGCTGTCTAGCATGCTCTAATCTGTGCCGATAGCATCTTTAATCACTAGAGGCCTTGAGCTGTTATGGCCTTTGAGCGCTACCATAAATTAATTGCTTGGTGACATGGCAGGCCCTCCTTTTGCTGGCAGCTGTGTTCATGTTAGCTTCAGTGCTTGCTGGAGTGTGCAGCAATCCTCTCCTTGTCTGGTCTGCATCATCCAGGCCCTTCTTTTAGACTTGTAAAAGGATTTGGTTATTATTTAAAGCAGTTTGGGTCAGTCACATGTCTGCTCTGTATCAGTTTCTTACCTTAAGGGAAAATATTTCTCTTTTACGACTTAAATGGCCATAGGGTGGACAGAAGATTCATGTTTGGTGGGGTTTTTTTGGTTATGCACTACCAGCTGCACAGGTTTGAGGAGTTCTTCAGGAATTGCTGCTGTAGCAGTGCAAGGTAGCAACTGGAATTGACACTGAGTGGGTGTGGAGTTTGGCAAAGAGCTGTATGCCTGGGGTGGGAGATACGCAATATAGGTAGTACCTGGTCAATATGATGTTATTACTGATGTTTGTTGCTGCCATCCCCAACTCCGAGTAAAAGTTGAGATGTTTGTCACAAATGTGTTGGACTCGCATGGAAGACACTTGTATTTTGTAACCTGCAGGTGGGTAACCAACAAAGACAGCCTGGCACCAGAGGATCCTTGTTTCTTCTGCGATGTTTGTTTTCGGATGCTCCACTACGACACGGAAGGCAATAAACTGGGGGAGTTTCTTGCGTATCCTTACGTTGATCCTGGGATTTTCAACTGAAACTGACATAGGGCAGAACTACGTAGGCAGTGAACTACATTGGTGAATCTGTTGCTGTGGCTGTTAAAACCACACAACAGCTTGAGTTCTGAGTGTACTGCTGGGTTTTGGGTTAGGATTTTAGTCCTCTCCACTGAGGTGGAAGGTGCCCTTTGCACTTGCAGTCTTTCCGGTGTGCTTTTCTAAGTAAGTATGATTTTAAAAGGTAAGTTAGCATGCAGAAATATGGCCAGACATCTACTTTATTTTAATCAGTTACATTTTTTAATACAGTTTGTCAACAATACAGTCATTTGGAGATGGTGGACACCCAAAATACGGGTGTTTAAAGAGAGAATACCTTGCAAAAGCAGCCATGATTTTGAGTTCTGTGCATCCAAGGCTCTGTTAACGTCAAAGGATGAGAACTTGGTCTTTGGGCATTTTACCTTGAAAACTGTGGCAGTTGTCATCTCTGAAGAAGGGTGGATAGCACTGAATTTGGGGGGAGGAGGATGCTTTCTGAGAGAGAGGCTCAGAGTGCTTGTTAAGTTCTAAGGTCTTTCCTGCAAACAGAATGGTGCTTGCGTCTGTGAACTGCAGCTGTGCTTGCATTCTGACTCTGAGGATTCCGTGAAGAGTAAACTACATTTCACCAATTACTGAATTGTAGCCTGCCATTCAAATGACTGTTAACTGTTTACAGTGTGTGCAGTTTTAACTGTTCCTAAAGTAGTGCTCATTGTGCACTTCTTTTTTCAGTATCATTCTCTTACTGTAAGTATTGTTGGTCTTTATTAAAACATGACCAGTTTGCACTTGCTAGTCTGATGTTAAGTTAAAACTCTGCTTGCCAAAACAGTATACTTATCTAGTGCCTTGCTTTTTAAAGTCATCAGGTACTCAAGAGGATTTTAGTGGAGATCTTTGCTGTTTAGGAAAGCTAGTATGCTGCCTGCTTTTCTTTTGAACACTTCAGCCAGTTCTCAAAAAAAGCCTAGTTCTAGTTGGTGTAAAAGACAGCCAACTCTGATAACCTGCATACAGAAATGTATTTGACAAATGGGATTCTGTTCAGGTCCTGTGGCCCCAGATTCTGCAAGTACTTACTTGATTATCTTAGGTATCTTCAAACAAAAGTGTCTTACGCATTTTTAGGACTCCATTCATTGCTCACATATCTGACTGCTTTCTGGTGGTATATTAGGTCACATGAATATAAATCTGTGCCTTTTTTAGGACCAAAAAAAGGTGATTTTTTTTTTGACTCATCAGTCAGCCAGTTGTTGGCCTGTGTGTTTTGAAAACACAGCAGTGAACCAAGCGCTTGTAACAGCAGGTAGTGATAGTCCTCTTACCCTTCGGGAATCTGCAGAAGAGGCAGTGCCCTGCCTGCCAGAACTGTCACCAGTTAAACTGCTAGGGCTGGACTGCTTTGTGGTGCTGTAACACTGCTTTGAAGATCCACCGCATTACACTCGGGTTGCAGCCTCAGTATTTGCCTCCTAAGTTGCCTCTCTTCATATTTCCGCAACCCCCTGTAACATACAGGCTTCCCAGTCCTCTTCAGTATTGGAATGGAGATCATGTAGACAGCTGGTGTAACTTCTAGATATTGTTTACTCGTTTGATGGCTTCTTATGCTGAATTCTAAGGTGGCAATCAATAGGTTTTTGTGGGCCCTTCCTTCCTTCCTTCCTTCCTTCCTTCCTTCCTTCCTTCCTTCCTTCCTTCCTTCCTTCCTTCCTTCCTTCCTTCCTTCCTTCCTTCCTTCCTTCCTTCCTTCCTTCCTTCCTTCCTTCCTTCCTTCCTTCCTTCCTTCCTTCCTTCCTTCCTTCCTTCCTTCCTTCCTTCCTTCCTTCCTTCCTTCCTTCCTTCCTTCCTTCCTTCCTTCCTTCCTTCCTTCCTTCCTTCCTTCCTTCCTTCCTTCCTTCCTTCCTTCCTTCCTTCCTTCCTTCCTTCCTTCCTTCCTTCCTTCCTTCCTTCCTTCCTTCCTTCCTTCCTTCCTTCCTTCCTTCCTTCCTTCCTTCCTTCCTTCCTTCCTTCCTTCCTTCCTTCCTTCCTTCCTTCCTTCCTTCCTTCCTTCCTTCCTTCCTTCCTTCCTTCCTTCCTTCCTTCCTTCCTTCCTTCCTTCCTTCCTTCCTTCCTTCCTTCCTTCCTTCCTTCCTTCCTTCCTTCCTTCCTTCCTTCCTTCCTTCCTTCCTTCCTTCCTTCCTTCCTTCCTTCCTTCCTTCCTTCCTTCCTTCCTTCCTTCCTTCCTTCCTTCCTCCCTCCCTCCCTCCCTCCCTCCCTCCCTCCCTCCCTCCCTCCCTCCCTCCCTCCCTCCCTCCCTCCCTCCCTCCCTCCCTCCCTCCCTCCCTCCCTCCCTCCCTCCCTCCCTCCCTCCCTCCCTCCCTCCCTCCCTCCCTCCCTCCCTCCCTCCCTCCCTCCCTCCCTCTTTCTTTCTCCCTCCCTCTTTCTCCCTCCCTCTTTCTCCCTCCCTCTTTCTGTAGCAGTAGGGAGAAGGGAGTGGCCAAAATGTGATTTTATTCTTTCATTAAACTAATTCTGTGTCAGTATGCTACCTGTCACCCAACCAATGTACGTTGTTTCCAGTAAAAAGTTGTGGTCAAATATATTTCAAAATTGCCATCCCTGCAGGTTAAGAAGTTTTGCCAAGGCCAGCCCCATACTTCCAGTAAGACAAAGAGAGCCTGGCCACAGTCTGGGTGTGGGAGTTGAGCGCATCCTGTGCTTAACAGCAAAACAGAAGAGAGCTTGTGTTGGAAGCTGCTGTATGTGTGTTCTGGTCCTATTTCATAGTGAATGATTCAACTTAAGTGACAAATGGTACAAAAGGTTACACTAAATCATAGTTGTTAAAGACGCTGTACTTCCCAGGAGCTGTCACAGGACAGCTGGGTCTGGCCCTGGTTTAATGTGTCTTTCTGAAAGAGTCCTCTGAGTGAAATCCAGCATTGCACCCAGCTGCCCATTCGTAGTTAAATTTCTATGACACCAGCTGGGTATTTGTGTTTTGGCTACTTGTTAAATGCTGTGTTTCAGTGATCAAAAGTTCCAAATAGGCTTATTTACTTAATGATGAAAAATGAGAAATTAATTTTTTTAACAATCCCTTGTCTGTGTGTTTGGCATTTGGTTTTTTTCTTTTTTCTTTTTTTTAAAGCAAGACAATCAGCAATTTTTTCTTAAATCCCTTGTTATAAGAAATTGATGTTATAACATAGAAATAAGTCTATAACTAACTATAAATTCTGTAATACATACAAGGGTATGGAACTTGGAGATGTTTTGAGTTACATTTAAATGAAAATCCAAGGGCCCTGCCTGCTGACACGTGGAGACTTTTGTCTGTACTTACTGGGGGATGAAAAAAGGCTAGAGTATTGAAAACTGGTTGAATCTGTTGAATCTAAAAAGCATTAACCTGACTCTGTGGTTGGCTTTTTGCTTTGATCTTCATTAAATGCTCAGTGATTTGGCAGTATGAGCCTTTATAACTTACTTCAAACTTCCACAGGGTCTTGGAGGTTGTCTCCGATGGAAGTTTTTTGCCTTGCTGGCAAGACAGCAATTCAGAATGCTGTTTCTGCCCCTCTGATTTTACTGTTGGTGTAAAGCTCCAAAGCAAAACGTGATTCATACAGACAGCATCACTTCCCACTGCTAGCTGGGCACTTGTAGCATTGTCACCACAGCCCCCTGTGCACTCGAATGATGAGCAACGAGTGACTCAACAGGGCTGCACAATATTTTAAGCCATAGTAAACTTGACTCTGGAAGTAGGGGTGCTACTGTCAAAGCTAACTGCTTTATATTTTGTGCATGAACTGTGGTTTTGTTTCCTTTCTGCAAAAAGAATCAGCCTTATTCCTTGGGAGGCTGAAGAAGTTTGACTGGCTAGTCAGTTCTCAGCTCTCAGAAATATTTGTATCTTTCAAGAGACGCAGCTCATGGATACTCGGGCATCTCAGAAGGTGAGATGACCAGTTCTACAACCAGTGAGATTCTGTGAATCGAGGTTTCTTGTGGTTTGTAGATGGGCAGTAAATCTGGGCAGTAAAAGCCCAGGCAGCTGAATGGATAGAGCGTGGCTTTGGTGACCTGCAGCACACAATCAGGAGCTTTACCTCTGCATCCATTGCAGTTAACCCTTTGAACAAGTGGTATGGTTGACCCCATTATCTCTGAAACAGTTGAGTAGGACAGACATGTTGGCTTGTCAACACTTGCGTGAAAACAAGGTGGATTTGGCATACTTGTGGAATACATATTACCTCTTTTTTTGGTAAAAGGGGTTTTGATACAAAGGAACCATCAAAATCAGGAAGTGCCTATGTGAAAATTGCCCTTCGAGTTAACATCTTTACAGAAACACTTCTGAGGTGAAAGTGGAAGTTGTTTTAGTTTCCTAAGGCAATAAAATACATCTTGTGACTAGCTGTTTATAGAAACATGCAAATCCTGTGTGCCGTAACCAGCTGTATTTGGGAGCTGAATGGGAACGCTGCTGTCCGGGGCCCTAGCTGTGTGGCCATCCCTTGACAGTGGTCTGCTGCAAAACACTAGACTGGTGAAACTCAAGATTTGTGGAGGCCAAACATGAGTCTGCCAAGGACAATTTCATACTGGGAGCTGCCATGGCTATTGATCATTCAGGTTTAACTCGAGATAGTCTTCAAGATCTGAAAGCTACTCAGTTTTGGTATACGAACACCTTCCATTGCACTACACAATACGTTCTCATTACGCACATGAAAAGCTTTGCAAGCAATTTTAGCTTTTAGTTTTGTGACTACTTGCATGATTTTACCTTTGTATGGGAGGAGATTGCTGTATTCAAAACCTTAACTATATTGTTGGAAACTAAAATTTCTTTCCATGCCAAGTTCTAACTTCCACTAATCACACAAGTGGATCCTGCTTTGTAAATATAGGCCTCAGTATTTAGTCATTAACCTTTCTGAATGCCTGTAGCGTGATATTTTCATTTCCGAAGGTAGTCAGTGTGTTACTACAGAGTGCTATGGCAGCTGAGCGCAACTGTATTCTGTGCAAAAAGCCATTGATGAGCTTGGTTCTTGGGAGCTGCAACGTGGAGGCCTTCCCCCAAGCACTCTTCACATCTCTTTCCCCCTTTGATTAACAGAGCTGTGAGTTCTGGTTAAGGACGATCTACAGAAGCAGTTAACATCATCTAGTTATCATCTAGGTGTACCGCTGTCTAAAAGGATGGTTAAACACTGGTCAGACTACTTGGAACAGGCATTGGTAGCAGCTTATGTGCAGTGACTACACCTCCAGACATGGTCTCTGAAGGAGTGGCATATTTTGCAAGGGAAAAGAACATTCACTGTGATGGGTTCTGGCTGAGTTATGTAAAAAAACCAGTTAACTACTGCAAACTAGGAAAGAGAACTAAATTGCAGTTTTGAACACAATAAACATAATACTTGTTGTACAAGCAGTATCAGATACGAAGGTTCCAATTTTAGGTTTTTCATGCTTTTTCCTGTACCTCTGGTCAGGAGTGCTTTTCTTTGTTGTTACTTAAACCATGCAAGTGATGAGAGGGGTAGATGAGGGCTATGATCCTAAAACTATTATGCAGGTTACTATTGTAGTCTGTTAGGAAGAAGGGGGCGGGGGGGGGGGGCGCGCAAAATGGCAATGCCAGGGAAAAAACACCATCTCTTCAGAATTAGGAGGTGGAGAACAAGGAGTTACTTCATACTAGTACATTATTTCAGTGAAGGGGGGAAAAAAAGTATTAGCCAAGGCAAATCTGTCACTTTCAGATTCTGGATTCTTTCCCCTGTACTACCCTGGGTAAGAACAAAAGAACAACAGAACACCCAGGTGGGCTGACTGAAGTAACCATGGCAGCAAGTAATGACGCAAGCAAACAAGAAAAAATTTTTTTCAGTATTTGATACTGTGCTGCAATACTGAAAATTCTTCCTTGTTGAGCTGTGTAGGTTAAAGCTGCAGAAGTACTGGGTTCCACAAGGCTGCAATCATATTTTTCTGTTGCTGCCCAAGTTGGAACACAGGAAGTTCCATCTAAACAGGAGAAGAAACTTCCTTACTGTGAGTGTGACAGAACAGTGGAACAGGCTGCCCAGGGAGGTGGTGGAGTCTCCTTCCCTGGAGACATTCAAAACGTGCCTGGACACAGTCCTGTGCCCCCCGCTCTAGGTGTGCCTGCTCAAGCAGGGGCGTTGGACAAGATGATCTTCAGAGGTCCCTTCCAACCCCTACCATTCTGTGATTCGGTGGCACAATACAAGGCAATACACATACCTGGAACACTGCTGCCTTCCCTGACAGCCCCCCCAGCAAGATCTTAGGTCTAGTAAACTCTTACTTTCTCACCTGCCTGGTGAGAAATCCAGTTGCACACAAGTTGTTTCTAGCTCTGACATTAGGCAAAGGCTGTGTTTCAAGAAGGAATTTTCACAGGAGCTTGCACCTATTTAATTCCCTTTCATGCCTTTAGAAATTTTTCTTAAAATACTTTACCAGTGTCTCCATTAAAATTCAAGTTAGAAATGCCCAAGTTAATGCCAAGGCAGTAAAACTGAAATAGTACTAAAACCAGACACTTGTTCCTTTGAATGTTTTAGTCTATACAGGTTAGTATTAAGAATCAGTCTCTCTTCAGCAGTTTAGATTCTTTAATTTCTAAATTGTTCAAGACAGTGTTTTCCACCCAGTGTGCATCAACAGATTCAGTGAAAACAAGATTTCTTTCTAGTATACTTACTATACCAAAAGCATACCATAAAGCCACATTGCAGTGAATTGGCACAATGAGTTTTGCAAGAACAGAACTAAATTTGTTTAAAAAAAAGAAGTGATTAAGTATACCCATACAGCAACATTTTAACAGCTATAAAAATGCTGCTCCCAACTCCTACAAAACAGTGAAAAGACATCCCAACAAGGGCTGAAAAACTATGCACAAGTGGAGGTCAGTATCAGAGGAAGAGAGTAGATTTTATACAAATGAAGCAGTTAGTTAGGCAGTTGAAAGTATTTACACTTTTTCCTGCTATTAGCTAGACAAACATACAGTAGTCAGATAAAAATATACTACAACTCTAAGAAGGCCTGTAACATGTAAGCATTTGTTTTTTAACTGGAAATCCCATCTTTTGAAATGTGTTACCTGTGAATACTGGACAAAACTATCGGCAAAAGTGTTTTAAGTACTTCTAAACCAAGATTAAAGGGCCTCTTGTTCCAGAAAAGTTAACTTGAAAATACTATGCTTAGAAAATTTAGAACTTTCAGCAGCCTATAGATTTCAAATGTAGAAAAAAGACTCCAATGGTGTCATTTGCTTTCGAAGGCAGAATCTTTTGCTGACTTTTCAAGCTCGCTCTCTTCACTGCATGTCCTAGAAACAAAAAAAAGCAACATTACTGACCATATAAAAACACAGAGAGCAAGACTTACTCCAGATGAATGAGTACAGCCTAACACATGTGATGCTGATGTATGTTCAGCATCAGAGGAAGCCTGGAAAGCTGAAGCAGGGAGCGACACCAGCCGCCCATCTTCTCTGTGACAACACTGCTCCAAACGCAACACTAAGCTGGTAGGGACTGACATCGTGTTTCTTCATGTGTACAACTGGCAGGAACGGCAGCTGTTCCCCAGGGCTTTGTGTTCCATGCAAGGCTGTCCTCCCTAGCCTGCTGCCAAGTGTCAGCTCGGGTGGAAAAGCACTCTGGCTTAGCATTCCTTTCTAATTGTAACTTTTCTAGTAGCCAGGAATAATCCACTACATGTTGCAAGTACATCTTCAGAAAGGTATGGACATGTTCTGCCTCAAAGGGAGTAAAGTTCAGAACTGAACAGACAGCCCTCTGATTGGGGAAATGTACAAATTATTTGGCTTAGAGTCAGGAGTGGGAACAGCAGGGTGTTTTGAACATGGATGATTTGTTCTTGTTTTGCTTACTAGTTTCTCACTTCTAAAAAACTAAGTATTTCAAATAAAAACAAAAAATACTGCATGAAATGGAAGGTTATATGATAGACAGACACCACGCTACAGCTTGCTTGAATTCAGAACAGGTTTGTGGATGCATTTCTCAACAGGCAAGGTAGATGGAGGAGGTGTTATAAAATCTGTTTTGTGGCTGTTACCCTCACTATTTGCTAAGTCCACAGAAATCACCTCCAAACAGCCACACATGCTTTTTGTAAAAAGTATTTGTTTCTTTAGGCAAGTCAAAGAACTTGTTGGAGTGTAGACAGTCAACAGCATTTTCCAGGCTATCTGAAGTATCTGCCTTAAGTTTTTTGTGACCAGTGTCCATTGAGGTGTCACACATGCCCCCCAATATTCTTATCCTTAATTCCTCTAGTCACAAATGCAAAGGGCAATCTGAGACTGTCTCTCTCCCTGAAAAATCCAAGTGTTGTCAGGTTCTGCAGGAGCAAGGAAAGGAACAGGCCATGAAAAAATTCTGCCTTGGAATATCAGTGCAGTAGTCATTTATTCTTAAATACTTGGCCAAGAGTATTCTATTATTACTGAACTGCCTTGCTATTGATTTCAGGTAACTCTGGTGTTGCACTTTCTTCATACCATACTGCGGTTTGGCCAAATCACCTATTTAAGCAGCACACCAGGCTGCATAACCTGTGTCAGGACCCTACACTTGTGCCTTCAGTGTGTTCCCATAACATCCTGCTTGTTCAAATCAAATGAGTGTTTGGCATCGCTGGTTGAAAACTCTGAAAGTTTCAGCGTGATGACACACTGAAAGGTGTGTCATCAAAAGCCAGTAGCTCTGAGGCTGCCTCTCAGCACACACCAAATTCCTTTTCATCTTAAGGGTTTCTTTGGTTTTGTTCCGTTTAGATTTACCTTATAAGTAACAGTCAATATTCCACTCATTTGTAGTCTTAACTTGGCAGACAGCCAAAAGAATGCCAGGCAGCAGCAGATTCTCCTGGCCCACTGCAGAGTGATGAAAGGAATGCTTCCTTCCATACACACTGCTGGACAGAAAAAAACCAAAATCACTGAGCACAAGGTGCAGAAGTGCTCAGAGCAAACAAAGCAGTACTTCAAAGAAATTCAGCTCAAGGGTAATTCTTGGCCTTTTCCTCATTGTGTACCAAGTTCTATTAAGTATTTCCTATATTCTAACAAGACATACACTGCTTGTTGTTCTTGATTACAAAAAACCATTCTTCAGTGAGGCTAAGGTTTAAATACCTCCTGACAAATTTGAGCATTCTTACAGCTTCTTGTTTGGAAAAGGTAAATACGTCAAGCTCTATAAAGCGTTCAGAGTTCTAAAATTTCACCAGTCTATAAGTTCAAGCCTGCAGTTAACCTGCATTTGGGCATTTCTGTAGCTATACTACAGAACAGTAATGAAAGTGGCTTGGCTATTGATTAGGATACGTTATTTCACAAAAAACTTGATAAACCCCATTAGTTTCTGTAAGACTTGGTTCAGACTTACTTTGGTTCCAACTTAATAATAGCAAGTAGCCTAAAGCACAGGAGAAAGCTTGTACTTTGCCCTGTCTCACTACATGCTGATTTTATCCTAACAGGACATCCTGTAATTTTTTTCTTTTAAGTCCACTGTAGCAGCGAGTGAAGCAGCTTTTAAAAATGTTCTTTCAAAAGATTTGCATGCTATTATTATTCCCTAAGGCTGAGAGAAAACTCTGTAAAGAAGACAGTACTTCCCCATCATTAAGTAACTTCAATCTACTGCTGTTGCATTTACATCATTTTGCTAGAGCAGAACAGATCCTTATTTTCAGCAAGGTGGTTAACTCACTTTTCCTTACTGGTAGCTTCACGCTTATCTTTCATTTCTTCGGTGTTCTCTCCATTGTGTTGTGACTGGTTAGTGTCTTGAGCTTCAGACCCTCCATTCAGAACCTTTGAACCTTTAAAATGAAAGGGCAGGGAAACAGAACAGTACTGCAGGCAGCAAAACCGTGCTATGAAAAGCCCTAGATAGTTTCTTTACCTTCAACTCAAACACTGTAAATGTTTTCTCCTCACCTTGACACCCAGCAGCTGAAATGATAGAAAAAGCACTAACTGATACAGCTTGAGCTTCTGAAAAGTCCACGTGGTGAGCTTCATCCCACAATTTTAATAATGGAAAATGCACAGTGTATGTATTTCATGAGGTTTGGAGTTCTTCTTGTGCTTGCTCAGCTACAGATAATAGGACTAGTGCTTATTTATATTCTGAGGAGTGAGAGAATATACTTCACAAGTAAATCCCATTTACAACTCTAACCTGGTCAGACAATTTTGGGGGATTTCTGATACTTTAACTGGAGGTTATTAGTTCCATGGATTCTCATTTACTCTCAACTCTAATATGTATATAATAAAAATTATGACAACAGTATATAGGGAATAAAAATGTATAGTTATAGCATGCAACTGTCAAGCAGAAAAACAAAGTGCCATGTAGAAGCTGTATTTAGTGAAGTTGAAGGAATATTTAGCCTGTTTAAAATTTCTGTAATGAATACATGTTTTGCTCTGCCAGTGAATTTTGAGTGAATTGCTGAGGAATGTCACTTCAGGTCAGAATTGACACTCCATTTTATTCGAAGCTACAGGTTTACAAAAAACCACCACCCCTTTACAAACTATTGTGTTACAGCAAGGGAAAAAAAAAGTGGACATTCTGCATCAGAATACTTATGGGACAAGAGAAACTACAAAGCAGACAAGATCATTAAGATCACATTCTAGTGCAGACCTGCTCAAAATCAGTTCTGAATTTGAATGCCACAGGAAAAAGTCAATGAAAGAATGAATGCTATAATCTTGTTACAAAACAGATAGCCTGAAGCTGTACTTCAGCTTAAGTACAAATGGCTGTTAATTGCTGTGCTTTGTAAAGAGAGTTCAGCAATTTTTAAAAGCGCAGAAGTACAAACGTAAGGAACTGAAATTTCCCTTTTGTAGCAAATGAAGAAAAAATCCACTTCCATGAAAGATCCCCCTACTCTGATAAAACTTACCTTCTCCACCTGACTAGACAACAATATGATATTTCAGTATGTTCTGCTGGAGTCTCGTGTTACCCTTATCCAAGTGGCTTCATTAGTCAGACTCTTCCATGTGTAGGATGTCTTTCAGTTTAGATTCTTTGTTAAAATATTAGCTGTGCTGATCACTGGATTGGGGAGAGATCTGTGTGGAACCTTTACTGTATCATACATACTTCTCTCACCATAAAATGGTTGGATTTTATCATCATCCTTGTTTTCTTAGGAGTTAAAAACACAATGGTATTTCAACTACAGTTATTCTGAATCCGTGACACCCTCCATCAATTCAGAGTAACCTGTTTATTCCAGATCCAGGTGGTGTAACTTCTGAAGTTTTCTGTAACAGTTTAGCTCCAAGATTCAAGTTCAAAGTAAATACAATTTTTCGCTGCTGGTTGTGAAATTCAAGGATCTAAATCATTTTAATAGATGGGTAGAACTCCTACGTCATCAAGGGTTTAAGGTTTTTTGCAACACAGCTTTCCAGTGTGTCTGTTTCATTTTTTTCCTCTCTCTAAAAATACAAGTATCTCTCTTACTACATTTTTTTTTTAAATAACCAATCTAAGTTATTGCTTACCATGGAAAGCTTTCGATATCATGCTGTACTTGTGTAAGGGCTCATTATTTATCTGGAATAGTACTGCTAAGAACATAAAGGCCTTTTCTCCCCTAAATGATGATTATTTCTTTATTGTTAGACTGAACTACTGCAGTTGCATTACAGAAGTGGTTAAAAGCTGCTGCTACACGTAGTAACATGTATCATATAGGAAGAGGCTAGTGAAGGAAATTAAGCAGTTAAAGCATAGGTGGAAGTCTATGCACCAAAAGGTTACTCAAGCAATGGAAGGTAAGCAATATGTTAATCTACCTCATGTTTAATTTTTTTTTATTCCATAAGGTAACAAAGTTAGAAAATTATATTACAGAGAAGTAAGAAACACTAAACTCAATTCTGACAAAAGCCCTTCCCTTCAGGCAAAAGAGGTTAAATAACCATGGAAAACATTATACCTTTGAACTTGAAACTTATTATAGCAGTATTATCCTTGACTATTTCAAATACGTCAAGGTTTTAATAGATGGACAGAACTCCTACATCAAGGATTTTTTGAACCTGGCTAAGAAACTGATGGAGACTACGTCTTTCATATGACCAGAAACTAAAACAATGACTTACCTGTTTGGTCCTTTTCTTTCTCCATTTTTTTGTTTGTTCCTTTCTTCCACTGTTCTTTGGTTTTGTTGGCTTCCTCGTGCTGCTTCTGCTCAGCAAGTGATTTATTTAGTACTTGGGAAAGAACAGAATCTCCTTCCCCAACCAGAAACATGGTCTTGAACTTGTTATATAGCATTGTAGATTTCTCCATGATAACTTGGCTGACTTTGAATTTCCGTATCTGAAATCAAAGTAATAAACCAATAAGCTCCACTTAGGTATTTAAATACCTATATAATGTCATCACATACTGGATGAAATTCTTAAATTCACTTGAAATGGGAGAGACCATAGACTTTTACACTCTCTGAAGTATCACAGAACAGCTCAGATTGGAAGGGACCTAGAGAGATCATCTGGTCCAACGCTTTTTGGGAAAGGGAGCCTGGATGAGATTATTGAGCACCCAGTCCGGTCACATCTTGGAAGCCTCCAGCAATGGGGACTCTACCACATCCCCAGGGAGGCTGTTCTAGGGAAGATTGTTCTCACTGAAAAAATATTTCATTTTTATGTTGAGCTGAAATCTCTCCCAGTACAACTTGTACCTGTTGCCCTGTCTTCTCCACGTGGCTCCCTGTAAAGGGAGAGCCTCTGTCCTCTTTGTGGCTGCCCTTTTTAAGTACTGGAATACTGTGATGAGGGGCCCTCCCTGAGACCTCTCCAGGAGGAAAAGACTGAACCCCTCCAGTCTTTCCTTATAGGGCAGGTTCTCCAGCCCTTTGATCATCTTCATGGCCCTCCTTTGGACCCTCTCCAGTCTGTCCACATCCTTGAATTGTGGGACCCAGAAACGGGCACAGTACTCCAGTAGCAAATAATGCTATATCAGTTTAAGAAAACACACAAATTACTTGGATTAACATTGCAGATCTCACCTTCTTTAGAGTCAGAATCATCTCTGTATGTTTCTGAGCTTGTTGCATTGTGACTTGAAGGGATGCAAGCTCATCAAGAGCCTCAATACACCTGTTCACATCCTGTATATAAACAAGAAATTAGTTTGAAGACTTCCATGTTAATAATCCCTAATTAGCCATACTAAGTTAATTTCCTTCCTGAAATGACACCTTCCTATAAATCCTTAATTTGACTATGTACTTAATTTTAGAAAAATTTATACAGTCAAACTTGCAAATAAAGATTACTATTAGTTGCCTGTCTGCTACTTCCATAACAAAAAGCAGATGCTGTTTGGATAACTTAAAATTTAAAAAAATAATTTTATAATTTCAAAATACAGACTTGAGCTTTATGCCGCTTTCACAGTTCTAGTACTTCTGTGCTTGAGGCTCTTCTCCATAGTCAGTCTTTCCATACAATTTTCCCCAGGTGACTTGCCATTGAGAAGGCAGCAAAGTATCTTTAATGGACTGCAGCTAACACATAGAACTGCCTTTGCACATTTTTCAGTTAAAAGGTTGAGGAATGACATAGTATTCAGGACACCCAGAAGTAATGATGTGAGCTTCTAAATAATTTCCAAGAACCACTGTACTTAAGTCTTCTTCCTGTAATACTTAGTTCTCAATTTCCTTATCTTCAGCTACTCTTGTTTAATTCCCATTTGGAACTAACAAGATTCATCTCCAGCACAAGTCATACTAACATTCTGCATCTCGTATAAAGTTGGAGCTCCTGTTCTCAAGGGAAATTAGTATTAAAAAACCTAAACAAACATGTCGGGACTATGCTCAGCAGAATTCTTACTGTGTTTGCTTGATGAATATAATTGTGATAATCTAAGTGTCCTTGCTGTAGCTCAACAATGGATGTTCTTCCCAGTACTGCAAGATACTTGCTCCATTACACCTCTGAATCAGAGGTTTGGCAGAGTTTTGGGGTTTTCTGGTTTTGTTTTTAATTATTGTTTTAGGGGAATTTACTATCTGGCTCAAGACAGAATGATTTGTTTAAGCCAAACCATTAAGTTGTGAAGTAAAAGCCTTCTAAATTTTAATTAAGGTGAAATATATTTTGAGACAAAGAATTGGCATAGACTTAAATAAAAATATTTAAGAATAGGCCACACTGGAAATGAATGTTTGCTATTTAACACTGTGGTGGGTGAGCCTTGGCCAGCAGCCAGCCACCCAGCTAGCCACTCACCTCTCCCTCCTCAACAGTGCAGAGGAGCAAAATAGAACGAGAAAGCTCGTAGGTCAAGATAAAAAACAGGGAGATTGCTTACCAGTTACTGTGTGGACAAAACAGACTCTACTTAAGGGCCTACAGTACATCCACATCTCCGCTGTACTGGGGAGCCCAAAACCAGAATCCAGTGTCTCACCAGTGCTGAGCAGAAGACAGTTAGTACCTCTTTCCACATTTTGGCAACTCTCTTTCTAATGCAGCCCAGGATGCTGTCGGCCACCTTTGCCACAAAAACATATCGCTAGCTCATGGTAAACTCGGTTTCCGCCAGCACCCCCAGGGCATTTCCTGACAAGCTGCTCTCCAGCCAGTCAGTCCCCAGCCTGTGCTGGTGCATGGGGTTATTCCTCCCTGGGGGCAGAACTTGAACCCTTGCTGAATGTCATGAGGTTCCTGATGGCCCTTTTCTCCAGCCTGTCCAAGTCCTCTTAACGCTGTGCTGCCAGCACTTCCTCACTTCTGTGCGTATGCTTGTGGTGATTCCACTTCAGCCCTGTCCTGCTGAGGAATTCTGTTGATTACAAGGCCAATTCTGTTTACATCACCCTACATCATTTGATTGCCATCCTGCTCCACCACTTCCTCACTTTCCCCCCAGCTACTCTTCCTAGTTTAAGCCTCTTAAACCAGGCTGGCCAGCCTCTTGGCAACAACAGTTTGCTACTGTTGGCCCAGTTAGTTGGGAAGATCCTGCCACCTCCCTCCCAGTCCTATCCATTCCTTCGAAGTTCCTTCTCGAAAAAGGGACCACCACCTTGCCCATGTGCCAGCAGCAATGAGTGAGGTGAGTAGATAGGGGCCTCCACCTCTGCATCAGGGAGTCTGCCACTACCACACTCATCGTGTCCTTCTGGTGCTTCTGCATGGCTCAGGCTGAGCTGACACAGTTGCTTCATTTGACAGAATTTTGTCTGCATGTTTCTGGTAAATAATTTATTATGAAGTATTTTCGAACAAAATCAATTTTACTTGCTGACGTTGATCTTTTTATGTCCATCATAACCTCATTAAAGCAGCAGTTATCTTTCAAACTGAAAAGATTCCATTCATTCTCAGAATATTAATTACGAACAGACCTGCATACCAAGTATTTCCTACTGGAATTATACAAATAAATCAGCTTTTAAAAAATACTTACAAGATTATCGATTTTCAGGGAGTTCTTAATTTCTGCATGTATCCGTTGAAGCCTAGAATCCATTGATGTTTCTGAAGATTAAAAAAAGTATGCATGAATATTTGATAGTCACAGCAGGTTTGTTTTGGTAAAAACCTTTCTACAAATCTGAACTTCATATAGCATGTAGAAAAATCTGGGCAGGCACTCTATATCAGATAACCATGCAGGCGCACACATAGATACACCACAGGGCTTACTATCAGAAACAAAGTATGCAGCTTTTAAAAACTGAACACTATTAGCAACTTACACAATTTTTTCCTATAGAGTTACAAACTGAAAGTAATTTTCTGTTTCAGTATATAGCTGTTATTCTCTACTTGTGGGCCAGGTTAAAAGGAAGTTTCAATAAATACTAAGAGTTAGAAAGCTGGAAAACCATTAGTGACAGGACACCTGGATGTTTTCAGTAAATTGGACATGATTCAAGTTACAGTCCAAATCCACCCAAATAAAATGTTCCCAGTACACATGCACCAGTGAGTTTGCAAGATGACTGAACATGTCCATCTCTATTTCACATGCTGAATGCCTGTTTGGATTTTTGTTTGGATGTAGTATTCTGAACAACACTGCAAGCAAACAGTCTCCTTCAAGTCCAATCCACCTGGGATGAGTTTGGATACTCCCCCCACCCTCCCCAGTCATGGTTGACTGGAGTCCACGCTACTGGAGCTGTGCTATACTACAAATTACAGCCAGTGGTTTGGATTGCCCTTAAAGATGGGAGTACTAAAAAAGGAATGACTTATCCCTGTGAAAGTCAGTTTGCAAGTCTGGGTTAGTAGGCAAGACCACAGTAATCTGAATCTAAGCTTCTTGATTAGGAAGAACAAGCCTCTTGCTTAGTAACAGGTAGCATCAAAATACTTTCTAGAGGTCCCTCAGACTATTGTGTTATGAGAAAACAGAAAGGAAAAAATGCAGGGAGGAACTAAAGTGATTCGGTTCAAAGAACAAGAGCTTTTGTTTCTTGTTCACAGACAGAAGGGACCATTGATGTTTAAAAGCTTGAATGCCAGTGAAATGAGAATAGCAAAGACCTGTTCTAATGAACTAAAGAAAGAGATCGTAAAAGACCAAGAATGCACTGTTTCACAGATCTGAAGAAGCAGTCATGGATCAAGCATCCTGGACTGAGAGCCCAAAGCCATCCTCAGCAGTAAATTATCCAGGAAGATAATTCTGTTCAAAATTTAAGATGACCGAAAATACTGTCTAGCTTCTTTAAACTAACCTCTCTTCTTCTCCGTCTTCTTAACTTCTGTTTTCTTGCCTTCTTCTTTACTCTGCCTGTCAAAAATGTTAAGTTTTTACAATGTTGTGAAGTGAGATTTTCAGTCTTTTCTTCCCAATTTTTAGATGAGATGCAATGTTTTGAGGTATTATGTCAGTAAAACATTAGCATGCAAAACCGAAAGAGCCAAACCCTGGTTTTCAGAGACTGAAGTAAATCAACAAAATTAGTTAGCTGACATACTGCTGATAAATCCTCCATAGTAACAGATGGTTTTCCCTAGAAACAGCAAATTAAAGCATTTTAGAAACAAGTCACACTTCTAAACTGTATTTTGTTTTGGTTGCATGGACAAATTGGTAAAATGGCATTGTACAGAACTACTGTATGGAGAAATAGAATATTTTTAAGATGATGGCAAGAAGAGTAAAATTATTTTACATAACCATGGGGAACTATGGAGAGATCAATTAGTCATAATCAGTTACGATGTGACTTATTTCTCATATAATTAATTATAACAGTATCAGAATCCTACAACTGACCATAAATGTGTCAATGACGACTTAAATATTCATGAAGCAAACCCTACTAAGGGAAGATTTCTTACAAGTTCATTGAAATCTCCTGGCTCTTTCTCTAATTATATCACTAAAAATAAAGGGTCTCAAGAAAAACAAAACCAAACCTGTCTCCATCTCATTTACAGAACGAAGACAGAAGTCTTTCAAACAAAGGCTTTTGAACCCTTTATTCAGAGAAGATCATGAACCTCTGCATAGCAATTCCTCAGTCTTGTCTTACTGAGAGGTTTCAAAGCCTCATTTTAGAATCTCTGTATTTCAGCACATCACGACTAAATATTCTGTGACTCATTTTCTTCATGTCCTAGTAATATGCATCCATCCAAAATATTCAGGCCTGTACGTCTATCATCTTCCACATTCCTTTCATACTCTATCCAGTTACAGAATCAACAGTTTTCAAGTACATAAGACTATTTTACTTCAACTGGCAGCACAAGTTCATGCCATTTATACAGTACGTGTAAACTTTGCATATGTACAGAACAGTGTACAAAGCGCTGTTATTACACGTAAGTATAAATGAAGTAGCTACATGAAGACCAGAAAATGGAAACTATGCTGACAAGAAAAGGAACCATAAAGAGGTATCAGCCTATATTCAGGGTATTAGTAGAAGAACTTGAAGACAGACTGCACAAAAAGAAGTCTTTTTACTTTTTATCAATATTGAGTTTTGTGGTATTAGTCATGAGCTACAATTAAATTCATTATGCATTAACTACTACTCCTTTATCTTACTGGAACAAAGCTCTTTCTACACTCTAATGCATAAAATATGACAGCTATTTAAAAGTAGAGGAGATTTGGTTATTATAACCAAATCAATATATGACAGTTTGATTGCAGAAATCACTCAGCATATGTCAGATTTAAATAGTGATATATCAAGAGCTGCAAAGATGCTACGGACAATTTAGTACCTCTGGAGCTGGAAATGCTTTGGTTTGCTGAAGGCAAGTAGAGTATTATGTTAGGTTTCCAGAGAATGAGAAACGGGAAGAGGAGAACAAAGGACTAGAGGATAAAAAACGCCAAACAAACTAGGTTCTTGTTAAAGAACGTGAAAAAGGTAAATTTTTGTTGTTATGGGTGAAGGGGACCATCCTCCTCCTCCGTATTCTCCAAACTTTTACCTTGTTCTCCCTTTCTTCTACCCTCCCACCAACTTTGGGGATGGGAACATCAATCTCTCATGGTGGCAGGTTCTTCACCCATTTGCAGAGTAGCTCTTGAGAATGAGTCAGATTTCTTCCTATTGTCCACCCCACCCCACCCCCAGTTTCTGGCAGGATTTTCTCTCCCTTCTTATGCTTGATTCATTTGTGGTAATTTATCTTCCGAATGCAGACTGCTCTTGGTATCACTCAAAGCCAGGAAAAAATTCTTAATTTTTCCCTTGTTCTGTCTGATAGTACGTGCTCCAGCTGCCAGAGAAGGAATTGTTTTCCAGGCAACTCTATGAATTCCATGACCTGAACTAAAATCCGTAACGCTGGATTAATAGGTACTACCAGTTCTCAATCTAACGTATCCAAGACTTAACGAAAAATACAGGCTGTCCTTAACAGTTTTTCATACTGATCCCTTTTCACATGAATACTCTTCAGTTACTTCTACACAGAACACACCAGCTGTCTTCTCCTAGAAATTCTAAGTCACTGAAAGACAGACATAGCTTAATTTCTAGGTTCAATTCTTCCCATCCTCCCACAATAGAACGTACTGGTTTAGAGGAGCTTTTTATTCTCCACTTACAAACAAGTTAAAATAGACAAAAAAAAGGTGGGGGGAAAGAGCAACAGAACACAGTGCAAACCAGTTTGGAATTTTTCCCAGGTATTGTCTCCTCCTTTCAGTACTCCTAAAACTTGCAGACATCATGTGTTAAAACATACTCACGATTCAGATTCTGTCTGTTCCTCTTGCTTACGCTTTCTTTCTGTTACTTCTCTCTCATGTTGGCCTCTTACAATACTCCTTCTATGAGATGCCTGAAAGCTTCTTCCCCCTTTTTTCTTCTGTTTTTATTCAGAATTTTAGGTTCAGAAAAAGAAAAGGAATCTTTAGATTACTGAAAAGCAAGATTATTAGATTGTTTCTGTGAACAGGTAACCCTCCCTACACCAAGTATCTCTGAAGCAATTCTGCTTCATGAAACAACCTACAAGAACTGGCTTTCCCTGCAACTAAATACAAGACTTCCACACTCTGATAAGTTCTGAACTTTAGTCCTTTCTCCCTTTTTGCTTTTCTAATAGAAAGCAAATATCCTAAGCACCAGAAAATTGAAGACATTCCAAATGACTGGCTAGGGACAGCTTTATACCTTTTAAAAACTTTTATTTCAAGCCGAATGTTCTCTTAGACGCGCCCAAGGCAAAAAAAGTCTGTGTTCCAAGGAACATAGATGGAAGAAGCCTTCTGACAAAATAAATAACTGCTACATTTAAATCTTTTGTTGAAAAGTGTCTTAGAAAATACCAAAGAAGTTCCTGTAATAATTATCTGACAAATGAAGTTCTGCAGTTTTATTCTGTATGTCTGTATCTGCCAGACACAGGGCTCCAAACTTTACTAAGATCTGGCATTAATATCACTGACGAGAGTTCTTGAAGTTACTGTCCTCTGTAACAATTAGATCAGGAAAGCAGAATTGTACCTTGTCACCTTCTTGTTCTTCTCCATCCTCTTCAGAATCAGAAGCTGATGCAGAACCCATTTTTGCAGCATTTTTCCTTTTTGGTTCAGCCTCTTTCTTTCCTTCCTTTTTGTCAAACTCCTTCTTTGATTTCTCCTCTTCCTTCTGACCTTCTTCATCTTTTTTCCCTTGCTTTTTGGGCTTTTCTTCTGGTCCTTTTTTCTTTGCCTTCTCCTCCTCATTAACACTAAAACATGAACAGTATTTAGGCATCATATCCAGTATCTGCAGAAGAATGTGATGTTTTAAACTCACTAAGTCAGGATGTTGACTCTTTTTACCACAGAATATTAAAAATTATGAAGTTAGTTTACTCTCAGTTCATTTAATGACTCTTCAAAAAATACTTGGTCTTTTTCTAAAATTATAGCCCACTACCTGTGCAAAAAACAGAAGTATGGAGGCCCTAACAAAGCTAATGTTAATACGTCTATAGATCAAAAACAAAGTTAATGCTTAGAAGTTCTCTACACACACGTCTCCAGAACCAAGGATGCATACACTGTAAACTAGTTTTATAAAGTATATTTGTTTAAGGTGTACATATACTGAAACTGTGCATCTGCTGATCTGTAGAAGACTATGCTAATGCTCAACTTTCCCTTCAGTTACTAGAACCACTAAGGACTTGACAAAAGAACCAAAGAGGGTAAACCCAAAATTTAGGTAACAAGTAGCGTTGGAATTCCAACAGAGGAGATTTCTGAAGCAAAAATAATAATAAAAAAACCCAAAAAACCAAACAAAAAAAACAAACAAACAAAAAACCCACAAACAATATTTTAGTCTTGCATGATCTTGTCTTTTCTCTCAGTAGATATCTTTTCTTCTTCACCCAGCATAAAATTATACAAGGAATTTTGCACAGATGTCACCAGTTAGGAAGGTTAACTTCTTTTGGCTATTGTTCCAGAAATGTACTACCTTGAGTTCCTACGTATTAATTCTCTGACCTGTGAGTAAGAGCATCCAAGCAAACAGAAACTCATACTGAACACTAAAGGCACAAAAACCTATCAGAAACTGAGTACTAATTATGAAGTCTTAACATAAGGAACACCATGGTTTACAATGAAGAAGCTTTTTATTAAGAAACAAAACAGATCAACTCACAAGTCACTCTCTGAAAGACAAGGTGGTTTCACCAATTTGGGTCTTCCCCTTGGTTTTGGAACCTTTATTTCAGAAGCTAGAATTTATACAGAAAAAACAGGTTAGTCCACAGCCACCACCTGCTCCTCGTCTATGAGGAAAGCTCTTACTCAATAGACAGAAGCTACACTTAAATCAAAATACATACCCTAACTTTGCTGTTATAAAAACTTCAAGTACTGAACTTTAATCAAGATCTCTCTGAAAAATTTAAGTTTTGGTAGTTTTTTTAGCTAATTGGTATATTAAACTTTGCTGGTCTTCTAGCCACAGGCTCCAATTACCAATTCTTGTGGTTTTTTGCACTCTCTGCAGTCAGGATGTTTCACATGTTGCGTAACTTATATGAACAAGTCTGGCATTAGAGAATAGCAAGTCATTCTGTGTCCATTTTTACACAGCCTGTTTGCCAGTAGTTTTAGATTTATCATGGGGCTTCCATCACATTTCTTGATAACAAACCACTGTCAAGAAGTTCTACCACTACACCACAGCAGAGAGAAAAACTTCTCATTTCCTCAGATTCACCATATTGTTAGGAATAAGACAGTGTGTCTGATTTCTTGGCACTTATATCCTTCAAGTGCTTGTCCGATACACAGTGTACACACATGGTTAGGAAACCCCATATTGAGTGTTTGGAAGTACTGGTGGTGGTAGCATGAAGCACTGTTACGCAAGAGGTGCATGCATTGTATCACCACCAGAAAAGGCTGCATAGTACATCTTATAAAAAGGCATTTTATACAGGGGGTGACAGCATCTTTTCTAGATCCTTTCCTCCTCTCGCATACAATAGTTAAAAGACCAAAGCCAAACAAAAAAACCTAACAAAAAATTGTAGATAAAACCACAGAAGTATTAAAAAAGTACATTTAGTACATGTAATGAGAGGGAGGGGAGGGGGAAGGGAGCTGAAATACATAATTTCCTCACAGTTTCCAAGGCAAAACATTTTAAGTCTAGTTAACTGTGGTTGCACCTTCTGAAAGTTATTTTCATATTGTCAGCAGATACAGGTAAGTATAAATTATTTGTTTCCCAGACTAGACACTCATACAATGTACTTAACTGCTGCAAGAACTGTTTTCTGGTTCTGATGATCAATTCAAGAATATCTGCGAGCTTACCACAAAAATTCCAATGAATTAGATCATTGCTACTTTGAAACAAACAAGCACTGCAGAATTATCACCAAATGGTTCTAATTATACATTTTTAGAAAAGCGGTTATATCTTCTTTTCGTTTGTCTATCAATCTCCATAGACTGCTTTAAATATGTTTTTAAACAAGTCCCTCCAGCTCTCCATTTGTTTTTACTGTCCTCTGAGCTCCACCTACAGGCTGCATCCTCCCAGTTCTCATAATTTTGTTTTATGGATGTTCTAATACAACTGAAGTATTCTATAGACCTTTAATGAATATAAGCCTTTATGGAGCAACAATGCAAGCACAGCTCTTACTGTACATCTATACTTTCGCAGCTTTCTATGAAGAAGGCTTTTCTAAAGGTGATAACTGTACCCCAAAACGAGTCTTATTTAGAGAACGAAGCATTAATGCTTACAATTTAAATCGACCTATGTCCTAAATTCTTTGGTCTGAGATGAGGTGTTTCCTCATTACAATCTGTTAGCAAAGATTGCCTTTGGCTTGAGAAAATACTCTATAGCACTTTAGGGGAAAGAGACAGCTCCCCAACTAATTCTTCTAAGGTATTTCTGTGGTGAAAAAATAAAAAGTCTTTTGAAGTTACCTGCTGGTCGTCCTCTTTTGGGGCTTACTTTTGGAGACACTGGCACAGGAGCTGCTGCCACCATCACTGCTGCGGCTTCCTCAGCTTCAGTTTGTTTTTCAGCCTAATTTAAAGAAAGAATTTCACAGGTGAAAAAACAGGGCACCAGTTTCTCAATTACTTTCTCACACAACGGTTTTAAGCTTCTAGAAACATATTATTACACTATTGCTTCCACACGTGAAAAAAGATTGTGGATTTTGTAACATTACATTTAAATACCACTAATTTTACCCTCTAGGTACCATCGCTACCCGATATAGTAATGTTTAATATAATTTCAACTAGCTCATTCATCTTCAAAACAATGAACTGCCTTAGTAGGACGAAGGAAAAAGATTATTTTTTAAGTATTAAGATCACTATAACAGCATGCCAAAACACAGTTTTAAGCAGGCTTTTGCACCCCATAAACAAATACTCTTTTAGATGCTATCATCTCCCCTAGCTGCATTGAAGTATCAAGCCAGTAGATGGAGGTATTCAGAAAAAAACACCTGCTTCTAGCTCTATAGCTGGTTATTGACAATGAAAAATTGTATGTTGACCTGCAGTAACTGGACATAATGACCTTCATCTACACAGTCATTTTAGGGGAGCTACGTTGCAAAGTCAGATTGAACTTACGACAAAAGGAGATCTTGATGAAAGGACACATACACACAAAACATTCTATATCCACACATACAGATGAAAAAGAGTTGAGAAAAATCCCAACTGGAGAAAATATTCATGAAATTTGGTATCCTGGGTACAGGAGCATTAGCTAGCAGCAACAAAAAAGTTAGAGGCAAATACATATTTACCTTAATATTCTTTGTGGGCACCTATAATAAAAGACCATTTTAAATAACACAGGTAAACTTAAATATAGAACAGAGTAGAGGTACATCTCTCATTAATTCTGCTTTCCACCAGTCTACAAAAAGACTGTTTAAATCAAGGCAGAAAAGTACCTGTTAGAATGCTTTTTTACAATCACAGGAAAAGAAAACACTGTGTTTCTTAAGGCAAATAAGAAATGCATTCAAAGTCATAACTGCATAGCCAACCCTCCCTTCTGACCCACAAACACATACCACATCCCTTGAAATATTAGGTTTTTCTGTTCAGCAATGGCCTGTAGTAATGCAAATTTCTGGTTAGCCCCCTTGCCACACACAGTATGTGCCAAACACGAAGTCTGTCAGCTGAAGCTAGTAAATGTGACAGCGCAAGTTGACTTAGCCTTGCAGTGCCTTATAATGTAAAAAAAAACCCACCTCAAACAAAACAAAAAAACACCAAACCACAAGATTTGAGTGGCTTTTGAAAAAGTAAAGAATGAGATTCTTTTTTGTGTGTCATCTGTGAGGCTTCTCTCCTTACAAGCTGAAATTGCAAGTATGCATAGTCACAGACATGCTTTTGACTTCTTGCTGTTTCAGGCTAGCTTTCTTTGAATTTTATTTTAGGTTTACTTTTTTAAAATTACCTTTTTTTAAAAAATAAGGTATTCTTTAAACTATATTTTAAAATATTCAAGTAATTTTTGTAAGAGCATCCGAACACATATCCTTCTTTTTTGTGAAGCAAATGATGCTCCGCATGCTACTTACCTGTGACAAACATACTAAGGTCACAGTTTCTTTGCACTCATCAGCGCTGACAGCAGGGATGGGAAGTTACAAGTTAAATGATTTCAAATTAAAATTAAACTTTGCCCCACTTCAATTTACATTTCAGTTGGGTCAGTACCCTGATCTGCTTTGCCATGTGACCACAGGAACACGAATGCTGCAGCATGCTGAGCAAGCAGCTGGAACTGCCTTTTTCAAAGTAACTCAAATTATCCCCAGGTTGAAGAGACCACAAAAGTCACAGCTTCATGAAAAGGCAGAGTATTTCAGGTGTTAGTTGAGTGTGATGAATATTATAAAAATTTATTTTTCAGAGCTTCAAACCAGAATATTTTGTTAGCAAGAGTTTGTATCTTAGTTTTTCTTATTTGCAATGGACTGTTTGGGAAGATGGGAACTCCCTACTCCACATGAAGTTCAAACAGAGTTAAGTCTTGCAAAACACCGTCTGGGAAAACTTTCATTCCCATAAACCTTTCAGCCATTTGGATGGGGGGAGGGAGGCTATCAAGCACTTCAACTTACGCATAATCTGTCATTAAAGAAAATAGTATCCAGTATCACCACATCCAAAAATTCCAGCAAGGTGAAGTAATTAAACATATTGTTACCTTTCTTTTTCTTCCTCTCCTAGCAACTTTAGGAAGAGAAGTGTCACTTGTTTTCACCACATCCTGTGAAGTTAGAAAATAGTGCTGAGAGTCTTAACAAAGCAAAGATGTATTTTTAATTATTTCAAGATTTTCCCACAACTGAAGCCTCTAGCACATAATTTAGACAAAAATCCTATAATATATATGAAGACAACTCCTGATTATTAAAATCCTGATTAGCTGGTAATGAGGATTTTTTCTGAAAGAGAAGAAATAAGTACTAAATAATATTCTCTTTTAAATAAAGGTATGTAGTCATCTTTTAGTCTGTCTGAACTTTTTATCTAGTTATCTAAATTTGCAATACAGAGTATGTGATAAAAACCACACTGTTCCAACTGGACTTACAGACAAGCCAGACTAGAAGTTTCCTCTCCAATGAAAGCTTCAATATAAACACATACAAATATTTATATAATTAAACAGCTCCTGAGACTGTCACATTAGTAATAACTGTAGCTTCTTGGTACTCAGTAACATATTCACACCAATCAACATTACTATTAAAGCGTTATCTGGTACATAGAAAAAAGTTTTACATACTACTTTACTGTTTTTTTCAGAAGGTAGATCATCTTCCTTTGAAGTATCCATCTCCTTTTCCTCTGTTTCAGCTTCTGTAGGTAAGTTGTCCCCTTTAGGTAGTAACTGCAAAGGGAAGTCAACATAGTAAAAAGTATTATTTCATAGTTAAAAGAACATGCTAACAACCATCAGGCTGCTTTTCACTTTAAATAGTTTAGATCTGTAGATACACTCCTTTCTTAAGTACACATTAAAAGCCTAAGGCAGGACCACTTTCTCTAGCACACAGTTGCAGGTGGTTGTCAGAACAGGTCAGAATACAGCAATATACTATCATGAAACTTCAATTCTACTTTGTCTTCACGATAACTAATTTTTCACCATATCGCTATTACATGAGCACTTAGAAATGCTCATGTTCACATTCAAGATTCATTTGGATTGTGTGTATCTGTACATACAAATGGATATCCAAGTCACAGGCCACATTTAGCAAAGAATATCACTCTACTAAACAAAGACTTAACGTATTGAACAGATGACAAACAAGTTGTTTTATCCCATCTGAAGAGAGTAATTAGTGATAATTGGTGTAATCAATTCCATGCCTTTTTCCTGTTTGGTTGGGGATTTTTTAAACCGTAAATTACTTGCTTTTGGTTTAGGTGAGCAGTTAAGCCTTGAAAAATCAAGGGTTTGTAATAATTTACTTGAAAATAACCAGCACTTCCTTGCAGCCTATGTATGTGTATGTTTTTTCTTCAGTTCATTCTCCCAACTTTAATACTATTGCCTTGTCCCACTTGCAAGCACCTTTTATGAAATTCCCCTTTAAAGTAGCTACAGTTGTTAAAACTTCAACATTGAATAAAACAACTCAGGGACAAGGCTACCATGCAATATTTCTTATTACTTGAAGACATGTATTACCACTGAGTCTTTCTACAGATTACTATTTTAAGACAGAAGAAACACTGGTACACTAAAACCACAGGAAGAGTACAATGACTGCTTAAAAGAATGTTATAGCTACACTAATGTCAAAAGGAGTGAGAGTAAGTTTACTCTGTATTTTGCCTTGTACTCTGAGTAATATGTAAAAGGACCTGTTCAGGATCTTTCATTCCATTTTTGTGTTTAACTGGATCTTATGTCTCCTGTTTCTCTTTCACGGTGCCAGCTCAGCATACCCTGAAAGCAAACTTCATGTTTCTCCTGAAGGGTAAGTCATCGCCATCCCCACTAGCACATGCTGCTTGCTGCATAAATTCACAGTGAAGCACACTGATGAACCAGTCTGGTTTAAAAGAAGTTTTCCCCTTACAGCAGCAAATGCTGGGGAACAAATGCTTTTATCAGCAGTGTGCGTGGGCAAGAAGGAAGAACAGTGCTAGTTTACTAATGCTACCAGGAAATTACATATTGAAGAGTGCTCCTGAAGTATAGTTGTTACAACCCAAATGACACTGACTTTCCACATGTGGAAGTACTAAATTAAGGAACACTCTTAAGCAGTAAGAAGTAGGGAGAAATAACCCATCAATAACTCTGCAGTCTCCAACTCATCAAAACAACTCTTGACATCATCTATGAATGTACTACCAGTACAATAATTTTTCTCCCCCCAAAGGTCTTTTTTCCTCTTGAAAAAACAAGCTATTACAGCTACTAGACACTAGTCCTACATGAGAAACATCCACTAGTACGTGACACATTGCAACTTCTTCAGCTGCAACTGTGAATCAATACTAAAGGAAAGCCAGCTACACCTACACAGAACTACATTAAATCTTTGAAAATAATCAAAATGGAAAATGGTCAAAATTAAGGCAAGTCTATTCAACATAGTTTGACACTTAATTTAAGGGCACTGCTCATCCTGTAGAGTAGTAATTTCTAGAAACGAGTTAAAAATAAATGAGATACCATAAATGTATCAATCCCACCTGCACCACAATTTTTGTCATTTTAGGATTCTGTTCTCCTTAAAAAAAACTGAGATGAAACATAACATCTCCTCCATGCCATATTAAAAATAACCCCATATGAACAAACAAAAACATGCAAGTTCAAATCAGTGTGCTACACTAATATCATTAAGTGTATAGTAAGCTGGGAAGGTTCACTTCTTAAAGTACAAGCTATGTACAGCACCAGTAAGCTGAAACAAAGCTGTTTCAGACAGAAACGCACCTTCTTATTATGAATACAACATCTTTAAAGAAAACACAACCTTGTTTCAGAAGGTTTCTATGGTAGTTACACATTTACAAAAGAAGCTAAACTCTGTCTGTGTAAACTACTCTATACCAAGTACTCACAGATACTTTCCTGACTCGGAGTTCACTTGATACAGCTATGAAATCCTTTATATCTGTTTATAACCTGATGAGTCCATTAGGAGTATGGCCTAATTCAAACTGATTCTTATAGTCTGTTCTGGCAAAAACACTGAGAAACCCTTTCAGCACAGACAGAACCTAATGCTCTGTGAAGCTTTGCAACAGAAACTGTCATAATTGAAAACGACAGTCATACCTGCCCTATGACATTAAAAAGTCTTCAAAAACAGAAAGGGAAGCTTAAAGCTAAATCTTCATGATCATTTCCACCTTTTCCTGCCTAGGTAGTACCGTACAAATTTAGTTTAAGTGTGTTATGGTTTAGAAATATAGACCGGTAAAGAAGTTAGTTTTCAAAAATATGGACAGGACCTTGAAAGGAATACAGGAGGACAAAAATATTCCTGTATGTATGCCTGAAAAGAAGCAAAAGCAAAGCAGTTACAACAGTAAAACACTTAAAGTACTGAAGTAAAAACCTTGCAATACAGTTTTGACTTACACACGTTTCTGGTAGAACAAAACAAATCCAGTCACTTACTTTTGGGACAGAAGATTTTCTTCTTTTGGCTCCTGCTTTTTCTTCACTCCCCTCAGCAGGCTCCTGACTGCTTTCTTGAACAGTTTCTTTGACAGGGGTGTTAACGGCTGAATGGGACTTTAATACAAAAATATAAAAAATGAGAGCTAAATCCCTTCCTGAATTACAAAATAATGATACTGAGAGGTGTTTTGCCACCTGTACATCACTGAAGAAAGCATCATCCTAAGGAACCTCTACTTAAAGCTACAAGAATATAAAATATATCTTATTTCATTAATTTCCACACTTTTCAGTTTAAATTGTATTTTCATTATCAAACTTTCAAGCTCCAATGCTATAACGACTTATTTTCACACTAAAAATATTGCAATGTAAGGTTTTTATTATGTAACATTAAAAAAAAAAAGGTTGTTTTTGGTTAAATACAACTTGTGATGCTACTGCCAAGAAAAGCATTTTTAAATAAGCTATCAATGCCACGAAAGCCAACTACCTGCTCCAGAAGACAAAAGCAGACAAAAAAAGGCTAAAGAATTAAAAGTTAAACGTGAAAATAGAGGAGGTAAAGCCAAAATTACACTCTTTTATTCCATTACATTGTGGATGGCATTCCCACTCTCAGATATTAGCTCCTTCAAACAAGGCTGGCAGAACTCCCCTGACTCTCTAATTTTTCCCCCACTGAGGAAGTGGTTTTGGATTTAAGCCTAAGCCACAAGCTCCCTTCTGCCCTCTACCTCCCTTACTAGCAGTTACAAGCAACATCTGTGAAGTATAAATACTGCTTTCAGAACATTCCAGCCAGTTTTGGCAGTTAAACAGAAAACGTGGCTCTCAGAAGGACTTACCAAGACAAAATATGCCCAGTGAAAGGACAGAAAGAAAAAAAAATTGCACGTGAATCCCTCTATATGAATAGCTGACAAGCCTGTCGCTTTAATATTATCTTGTATCTAGAATAAAAGCTTGATTTTGCCAACACCTCCGTGTGATCACTCACCCACCTCTGACCTTATCTGCTGGGTGGCCAAACCCAGAATTATCTTCTCACCCTGAATTTTTAAGCTCTGTCTTCCCTGCTACTGTCCAGTAACTGTGCTTAACTCCAAGAACCTTTTTTTAAAATCAACAAGTTTTATGGAGATCAAATACCAGGATCAAGGAATACCTTAAGATACATTCATTAGTCTCCAATACCTCAGCTAAAATAAAATCTGTCCATTCACCAACACATAGTGAATATTGCAACATATTAGTAGGTCATAATACACTACTCCACTTTAAAATAGTGTTTGAAAAATAGCATCTTCACTTATCAGTGACTTATCACTTATCAGCACGTCACCTTTCCTCTCAGTCTTCATAACCAACTACTTGTCTTCACTTTCACGATCACTCGCTGCCTACACTGGTCTTCTCTAACACACTGTGCTGGGGAGGGAATGCACCTGGCAGGCAGGTGTCTCCCTGTGAGGAGCCCGGCCGGCGACTGCCCCGAGCCCCTGACAGCTGGCCCCAGCTGGCTCCGCAACAGGCAAACTGACCCACAACCTCCGCCAAAACAACTATTGGAAAGCGTCACTGAAGAGAAGAGCAGCTGCCTGAGAAGGGCAGGAGAGATGCTGTGGAAGGGGGATGCTGATGCACAGACAAGACACCTGTGCAGGGCATGAGGGACACTGAGGCGAAAGAGAAGCCAGGGCAGGAGGGATGTGGGAAGGATGAGGCACACAAGGAGCTGCCCAAGCCAAGTGTTTGTTTGCCTTTGTTTCTCGTTACCAAAATCGCTGACAAAAAGCTTATGTGAATTGGCTAAATTGTGCCAAATTCCCCAACATTAATGTTTTGTTGCCTGTGCCATACCTCTCTCCGGCAAAGTTGGGAAGGTGGGGCCTCAAAAGCTCATTTATACCACTTTGCTACCCTTAAAACAGGTGCAAACTTCCCCATAAACTCCCAGTAAAACTATCTAAATACCTACATCAAGTGCTCAAACTTCCTTTCCCTCCCTGACTAAAACATCCAGACGCCCTACCCTTCAAAAACCCCTTAGCTCTAGATTAAAACAGCCACAGAGGCTGTTACCAAGCAGATAAGCATCCCTCCCGTATTACTACGAGGGAGAAACTGCACACACTTGTTTCTCCAGCTTTGAGAATTGGATGCTAAGGCAACATCCTCATGAAGCTGCAATGTAGTCAAATGCCAAGGGAACTAACAAGGACACGAAATATGGTACCTCTGAAGTCTCACCACTGTAAGCTGTATGTTATCCTGCAAAGTACTGAAGAAACAAAGCTTATTTCAGGACGTAAGCTGAAACAGGTGAAACCAAAACAAAAAACAAATATGATATGATAATTTTCTTATTCTTGGAAAAGTGGAACGTTCCTCCATCTTATCTATAATCCTTGGCAGAACAGTGACATAATAATTCAATTCTAAGAATTAAACCAAAAAAGGTAGTGCTTTTTGAAAAAATATGGAAGATCCACAACTGATTGACATGACATCAAAGACGCTCGAAGAAACTATCTCTGAATTAAACCCTTACTGGTGGTTTTATTTCAGATTGAGAAACCTTACTCTGCCTGCTTTACATCCTGATTTATTTTACAGAATGTCAAATCTAGTAAGCCATTTGCAGACATACTACTTAGCACCAACAGGAACTGCCCATACGTAAAAACAAGAGCTGGCTAAATCCTAATGGCCTGATTTGCTCCGAATAAAGCCTGCTTTTAACAACGCATAGCACGGGACAGAAAGAGAGGCTATCAAAACAGGATTTCTAAAGTTCAGGTGAGAATTCAGAAGAAAATTTGTGCAAGCCTACTGCATTACTTCATTCATTCTGTAATTCAATCTGGTCCAACCCTACTGCTCAAGCAGGGCCACCCAGAGCCAGTTGCCCAGGACCATGTCTGGACAGCTTCTAAATATCTCCAAGGACAGAGACTCCACAACCTCCCTGGATAACCTGTGCCAGCACTCGGTCACACTCACAGTGAATAAGTGCATCCTGACATTCAGAGGGAACCTCCTACATTTCATCTCCTGTGCTGATGCCCACTGCCTCTGGTCCTGTCACTCAATGAAAAGAGCCTGACTCTGTCTCTCTGCTTCAGGTTATTTGTGTACACTGATGAGAACACTCCTGAGCCCCCTGAGGCTGCAAAGTCCCAGCTCTCAGTCTTTTCTCATAGCAGAGATGCTCCAGTCCCTTCATCTTCACGGCCCTTCATGAGACTCCCCACTATGTCCATGTCTGTCTTGTACTGAGTAGCCAGAACTGGACACAGTACTCTAATTAAAACAATCCTACTAAGAGAAGTTTCTTCTTCCGGTAATTTTAACATTCACTTATAGGAGCAGATTTTAAATACGACTTGTTGAAAGAAAAAGTTTTTCTTTAAATAAAAAAAACTAATGGGGAAAAATGGCAAATAACAACTCAATGGCTCCAGACCGAACCTGAGGTGTTCCCAGAAAGAGCCTGTGAACGAGCTGTCACTGAAGCTGAAGTGAAGTATCTGAATGGAACTCAAAAGGTGCAAAGGACTTCCCCGCAGAAAAACTGCTAGACTAAGAAAACAGTCCGTATGCATCTCTTGGCAGCCTGTTTTGTGTACTTCCAATTGGAAATGTCTTTAGGAATGTCTGAGATGCTATGAAAGCAACCCAGACCACTGCTTACTTGAAGTTACTGATTCCTGCTGTGAAACGAAATGTTAGACAAGCTTGTTACTACTGATTGCTTATATCTAGATTTTCACCTTCTTAGAATGACTGGTAACATGCAACTCAGTTATGGTTCACAACTGCCTCAGCCATCCATGAAGCATGTCTCCTAAACTGTCACGAAGAAAACAGAGAGAAGGTATACAGACTCCTATTTTACAGTAGCAGAAAGAATCTGTCCCTTATTAATATAGTCCTTCCCACTGTGATGTGGGGATTAGCATCTTACAATATCCTGCAGCAGAAAAAGCACACATCTGGAGTATATCATCTTATCTCTTGACTACTTCAGAAACTCCTTAACTCTTTATCCACATTCTCCTTCAAACTAGAAGCACAGTAGCTTCATATACCTTACGAATCAGGGATTAACTAGTGCTGAAATGGCAATCTGGCATGTCATCTAAGCAGCAAGTTAATACCAAAAGATACCAATTATTTGTATTATTATTGCAGCATTGCCTAGAGGCCCCATTATGTGATCAGGGTCCACCATACATAGCAAAACCAAGAGGCTACAGAATGTTCAGAGCAGGTAAGCAAAGACAAAATGATCAAGACAATGTATTTGTTTTCAGATTAAATTTGGGTCTTTTTATGAGTGGCATGGTATAGCTCCAGTTAAAGCCTGGTAAGATTTACCAGGACGGCGAGAAATGAGGAACTACTGATGGACAAAAATTGAATCAAGTTGTGATAGTTTGAGGGCAAAAGGCAGCATTACATTGCTTTCAAGCACTAGAAGGAAAAGCCTGTAGGCTAAGAAAGCACTGAGATCTTACAAGGATACTTGTGGAGAAGAGCACTTGGGTTTAGAGGACAGAAAGAAGCAGAGTGACTGAGATTCCAAAAAACTACCACTTTTCAAGCATAGTTGTGAAGTTCCAAAAGTAAGTATCTTAGGAATACATACAGTTATAAGTACAAATAAGCAAGTATATATATATAGTTACAAGTAAAACTTTATCTGTACTGTAAGAAGGGTTAAACTTTTAGCCTTTTGCTCTGAAACTGTCAACAGCATCGCTCATGAGCCTACTATAAGGAACAGATAGCCCCAGTTAAACGCCACCCATCTTTCTCATACTATTAATACTAGAGGTCAATTCAAAATAAAATAATTTTTTAAAAATAACACAAACATACAAAAAATTGGTCTAACCTGCAGTGTACAACAGCAATAATTCATTACCCTGCAGCAGGGAAACTCATTGCCTTCCCCCCCACCCCCACCCAACAGTATAGCAACAAAGATTTGCAGACTCTGCATAACTTACCTGCTGATGAGAGAACTTCACTTTGGGATTGTTGTCGATTTCCCACAACCCTTCATTAAAACCCTTTCTTTTGTTTGGTTTACCATATTTATCTTTATTTTCAGAGTAAGGGAATATATCCTTTGGTCCCAAAAATGCCCTTAAGGAGAGAAGGAACAAAAATAACAGAATTTCATGTTTTAAAAGGTCAGTCTTTTCAAAGGAGAAGTAAGCACCAAGTGCTATTAAGATATGAAACTCATTACTACTGCAACAACTAATTCTGCTGCATAAGCATCTTCAATTTCTCAATTTTTGCCTTCAAAAGCCCATGTTTTTCACTACTGCCACCACATATATGGCCCCCCTCCTTCCCAGAGTGTTGAGTGCCTGGGCAAGAAATAGCCCATGCTGCACCTTAAGATTGTAGCTGATAGGACCACCAAATACTGTGATCCAGAACAACTGAAAAGGGAGTAGCTTCTAAACAAACAGAAAGAGCAATTGCTTCCTTAGAAAAAAAAGAGGCTTAAACATTAAGAATGAAGAAACCTGGAATTTGGACAACCTAAGGCAAGAGAACAATTTAAAGTAGAAGAAATGGCTCCAAGCTAACAATGAAAATCTTTCAAACTTATTAATTCAGAAATAACCCACTTAAAATAGAAAATATAAAAATAATTTTTAGTGTATTGGACACCAAAAAGCAACATATGAATACACTGACTGCGCACGTCTTTGTAAGTATGCTATGTAATTCAGCATTAATTCACTAGTTTTTCAGTGTGTGACAACAGGACCTCATCACTTGATTTACTCAACCAATAAAAACTTTAAACTGTTCCTTATTTTAAGCTTCTCCCCCAAGCCTTTTCATGAAGTAAACATTAAAAACAATCTAATTTTTAAGCTACTCTTGTAGTAGAGGTCTTAACACTGCCTGCGTACCTTTGTCAGATAAACAAACAACACTCCTGCGTAGCACTACCCCTACTGTAAGCTGTGTAACTAAAGCTTTTAGCCTAGTAGCTTTTCTCATATGTCGAAGTCACAATATCCACATTACTAGTTTCTCTAAGCTGGACTTGGGAAAACCAGGTAACATATTACTGAAAAGCAATATTCTGGTTTATGCTGAAGAACAAAGACTCTAATTCCTGCTCTACTTTCATGACCTTTCAAGTTAGGATTTCACTGTGGCAATCCACATGCTGCTAACAGAAAAAGACAACACTTCAGTGGTAGATTCTTGTTTTGACTTCGTGCCTAGACACAGCTTTGCCTGATTGTATGTGCGTTAGATCCAACCATTTGAAGAATTGCAGACACTTGCTTTCTAAAGTACCACCTCATGGAAAAGTTAAACAGACACTTCTAAGCTCAACTCTCCTGTTTTCATCAACTTTTAACAGAGCTACTTGAGTCTTACACCCTACTAAACAGAAAAGGACATATCATCTAGAAAGCTTTTCCTACTTCAGCAGTACAACACTCACTATGTGTACAAAGCATTAAGGAAGCCACTGTGACAGATCATACTGCAGATCACCCACCTTTTTGCAACACATGGTTAGAGAGGATTCAGCCAGTATGGGAAACATGCACCTGCAAAGCCTACTCAATCAGACCAAAAGGATGGGAAAGGTGACAAACAAAGCTGGAGAGACAAAAACAGGGAACATTGACTCCTTTCTTCCCTATATCCGGAAGGCAAACATCCTTCCAAGGTCTGTAAGCCTCTACCCTTGTTGCTCAGGCTTTGAAAAACACCAGGAACCAGCTACTGGGAGGACTGTCATGCAGCTTATTGGGTTGCTGTAACTGAACTCCCACGTACCAGAACGGGAAAGGAACAAGGAAATCCAATGATGAGAGATTAACCTAGTATATAGGGTCCAGAAACCAGAGTTCGGTGTGACTTTCCCTTTGTCTGTGACCAACCAAAATTTGCACTGATGCAATTTACGGCCACAACAGATCCAAATAAAGCTTCTATTAAAACACTCGCTTTTAGGAAAGGACACTGTTGCTGCATTAAGACAGTATGGAAATAAATTAAACAAGCTTTCAACTCCCAAAGCATACTTTAAGCAGCATGTAACTGCTCAGCACACACAGGCAGCAACACATTTAGTTCTGCTTTGACAAAACTTATGACAAAATCAATAGCAATCAAAGTACAACTTTACACTTGTTTATAGTAATCTGTAAAACTGCATTAATATTGTTCCTAAAAATCAAGTAAGAATTATCCCCAAGCCAGTCTTAGTTTCATTTTTCCCCATAGCTCCTTTCCTACAGTAACCATTCACACAGCTACAAAATGTAATCCTTTAGACGGAAGGCCCTTTTAGCATGATTAAACTCACTAACTGGATTTGCAGAGGTGTCACTACTTACAGTTAGACTGGCTGTATATGCACACTAGACATGTGTACCTGTGTATGTTCACAGACTACTAACATGGTGAAAGCACAGAGTATCTAGGTGTGCAACTCGAACTGTGAGATTTCAGCAGAGCACAGCAGGCATCAAGTTTACCAAATTTATTTTAATTCCCATTAAAAAGTACAGAAAATTGTTAGCGCTACCTAATTCCTGATGGATCACAGCTACTTGCAGCTACAAACCTAAATGGAATTACATACCATGAACAGCATTCTCCTTTTTGACCTGATCTCCTCCTTCCTATTCTTACTTACAGGTATCTGCTGCAAGCAACAGTAAGATCAAGAAGCACGGGAGTTTCACCTGCTGCACCTGCACCCTAAGGAGCACAATGTAAGTGATATGCTTAAAGAACAAATGCCACAAGACAGCTGGGACCTGGGTCATCCTGTATTTTACAGTGTGTATGAAACAGACAAGAAGTTTCTCTTATATTGTATGGATCTCTGAAATGTAGTAACCCTGAACCTACAGCCTAACAAAAAACAGGTCACAGTAAAACTTTATTCTGTGAGAATATCAAAGAGTGAGGAACAGACATTTCAAACTTACCCATGTAAACCACAAAAAAAAAAAAAAAAAAAGAAAACTTCCAAACCCAAGCATGTCTTAAGAGACTAAGCTAAACTTAAAACTGGCCAGGACATTTCTCAAAATTTGCAAATGTATTTTTAAAGCTTTAAATAAGGAGTTATTTCTGCCTCCCTTACATTCAATCTGCATCCCTGAACTTACTGACAACTGCACAAAACCCCAGCACAATCCAGAAAGACACATGTTACCAAGGACAGGATCAAAGCCTGATTGTGTTTTCAGTTGCCAAGAAAAATTCAGCTGGGCAAAAAAATATAAAGTAAGAAAAAAGGTACCCTGCTGCATTGTTTAAAATTATAATTTAAAATAGGGGACAAAATTCAAACTTTGCAACCTTGAATCAAATTCCAGGAACCCCTCTTTACCCACAAAACTATACACACACAAAAAACCCAAAACTACAAAAACTGAGCCATTGAAAGATGAGAACAATTAAAGAAATGCATGGGTGTTTGAGCCAAGCATATAGAAATCTTTTTCACAGGGAAATCACTTCTTAAAGAAAAACTAAGTAATAAGTAATGTCAGAGAGTAGAGGATGTTTTAATTCAATGCGTCAATGTACCTTGTCTTAGCATGGCTTACTAAAAGATACCTGCAAAGTACCAGGAAAAAAACCCAAGGCCTTTCCACAAAATGCAAGAAACAAGAGTACTTGTTTACACAACTTCTGTCTCTGGCTTGCTTACATACCATTTGCTACTTTATTAAGAAAAAAAAATTTTAAAACACCTTTTATCGGATTCTTTGGGGGGGTTTGTGGTTGGAGGTTTTGGTTGTTTTTTTTTTTTTTAAAACATCAGACTACAAACGTAGCACTGAATTGGAAGTCTTAGGAATCTACAGTAGGACGACCAGTCATGCTATAAAGTAACACGATCATTTTCAGAAAGACAGAGCTGCAAAAGATGCAGCTTATTTACAACCAAAGATAACAGTGGAAGAAATACAGGCCCTCAAAGCAACTGTTGTATGATTGGAAAATGCTGAAAGTGCGCAAAGATAAATATTTTGCAGGTTGACAAGAATAAAGCTAACTGCACTTCCTTCTTTTTTCTCTCCAGATATTATAAAAACCCAATGCCCATATCCCCAGACCCTTCCAGAGAAAAAGCCAAAACCCAATATATGAGTATATGTCTGTTTCTCAAATTTTGCCTATTTCATTGTTCTTAGCCTTATTTCACTGTTCTCCTCATTTCACTTTCCTTGAGAATATATTGAGAATATTCTTTGAGAATTCTGAGGATATACAGGACTAGGACTGAAGTCCATTACTGAAGAATGAAAAATCTATCAGTCATACCACCGTGGGTCAGATTTGTTTTCTTCTGACCAGAAAAGTGTATGTGGTATAGTTATGGTCTACCATTCCGTTAAATAGCTTAAGCAAATGTTAAGAGAAGCATGCCTTGTCTAAAAGACTAATTTAAGAAGAGTTGGTCTGCCTCTGAATACTATACTTTAAAATACACTACAAGCCTTTAACTTCTTGCCACAGCATTGTACAATGAAAAAAAAAATATGACCTTTAAATATAAAGGACTTACGTCTCATGGGTGCCAAAAAAGAAAATAGGCATTTTATTTGCAGGAGGCTTTACTGCTCCATCGGGAACTTCATCCACCTAAAGAAAAGGCAGTCTATAATTAAAGTCAAGTAACAGTTAAGAACAGTCTAGGGAGAAAGAAATAGAAAGTGTTCAGCATTTAAAAAAAAGAAAAAAAAAGCTAGAGAGAAGTAAAGGAGGTCTCAAGACCTCTTTTTAACTACGTTAAAAAATTCAGCAAAATCAAAGACAGTACTAGCAACAATAGGAAGTCAAAACACTTCTGGTACTAGAGCAACACTTTTCACATGACTATAATCTCTAAAAGAGGAGACATGGCGTGCTATAGGTGAAAAGCACCATTCAATTCCATCCAAATACCACCTCTCCTTCAGCATAAGCAGCAGCAGGAGGTACCACTTATCACATACACTTCGTTTGCTCTACAGGAAGCACTACAGGAAGAGCTGACTTTGAAAGTAACGAGTAACCCCGCCATAACTTCATGTGCTTCTTTCGTCAAGAAAGAGCAGTTATTTGGGAACAGTGTTTTTGTACGGTTCGGTGCTTGCACAGCGCCCGCGTCACGCTGCCATCCGGCGGCCTTCGTTTCTAAAAGCTAAGTTATGCAAATCAGGACGAGCAGCGGCCGCCAGAGCGGGCTGCTCGCCGCAGGAGAGGCGACCGGGGACCAGCGCAGGGCAGCAGGAGCGGAGGGTAACCGGGGCTCTGCAGCGCGGCCCCGGGCCTGCCCTGGGGGCAGGGGAGGCCGGGGGAGGCGCCGGGCGGTTTCCCGGCGCTGCTCCCGCAGGTGCCCGGAGGCGGGTCGGCCGGGGGAGCGGGGCTCGGAGGAGCAGGGGGGGGGCGCCGGGGCCAGCAGGGTAGGGGGTGCCTTACCCGGGCTGGCCAGTGCGGGTAACCCTTCATCTTGGCGAAGATCAAGTCTCCAGGTTTGAAATCGCGACTCATGTTTCCTCACCGATGCGCCGCCCGCTGTCGCCGGCGAACTGGGCCGAGAGGAGGGGTCCGCACCACCGCCGAGGCGCCGCCGGCCGCCCGAAGTCCCGCTGCCGGGACAGACAAACACAGCGGGACAAGGGAGCGGGGAGAGGGGCGGCGGACAGGGGGACATCAGCAACGCACTCCGCCGGGGCGGGCGGGCAGCCCCCGGTTGGGGGACACCGCGCCCGCCCCTCACCCCCCGCCCAAAACGCCCCGGGACTGCCCGTGGCCCCTACCCGCGGCGCCTTCGCGGCACTGACGCCACGCACATACCCACGCGGGCCGGGCCGCGCCGCAGGCGGCCAGGAGTGCCCACACACCCCCACGGACACACACGGATCGGATCGGCTCTGCTCGGCTCGGCTGCCACAGCCGAAGCTCACCCTTCCCCAGCCGACACGGCTCCCGCCCGCCCCCCGCGCATACGGCGCGATGGCGCGGAAGAGAAACTCCGCGCGCCCGCCCAGCTAACTACCTACTTACCTGCCTGCCCGCCCGCTGGTCCAGCGTTTCGCTACCCGCCGCGCTGACGCCCGGCCCACAGCCTACCTCCACCTGCAGCAGCCGCCGCTGCCGCCGCCGCCGCGGGAGACACGGCCGAGCTCCCTCCCCCCGCCGAGCGGGGCGGTGCCAACTGGCGCGTCGCAACCGGCCGCCGGGGTAGGTACGGCTGTCGGGAGGGGTAGCGGGAAACCAGCACCGGCCCGGCGATAGCGGACAGCGTAGACTCTCCCACTTCCGTACCCCAGGGTGGCGAGGGGCAGCCGGGAGAAGTCACCCGCTCCCCTGCCCCAAGGGAGAGAGAAGGGAAAGGAGAGGGACTCGCTCCCCTTCTGTCCCCTCAGCCGTGGAAGTGGCTCATTCCTCGTCCCGCGGGGGCGGAGCGGGGCGGGGCGGTGTTGCGGAGGCGGGGGGAGGGAAGAGGAGGAGGAGGAGGAGGAGGAGAAGAAGATGATGATGAAGAAGAAGAAGCGGGGAGGAGGGGCTGGCGCGGCGAGGAGCCGTCGTGCGGGCAGCTTTCGGTATCCGCGGCAGGAGGCGAGGCGGGATCTCTGCTGTGTGTTGCCCTGCTTCCCTGCCGGCCTAGCGGGTCCAGCCCATACTGAGCCCCTCACTGTCCCACGGATGAGGCGGCAGCGTGGGCGGCGGGGAGGCGCGCCCTGGCTCGGCGGCGGCGTTGGCAGACCGGGGTAGGCCTGCCAGGGACCCCGCGGCCCCGCTGCCACCGGGAGCCGTTCTACCCGCCGCGTTAGCCAGCGGCCGTGCTCCCGCCCACCCCAGCCGGGAGTGCCGCCCCGCTCAGGGACTGGGCTAATGGCCACCACCCTCGTTTTTAAAATGGAGGGGTGTGTCTGTCCCCGCCGGTTCCTCTGAGTTCCCGCCGTTACCGAGGCCTCACTTTCCCAGACTTCTCATCCCGAGCGGCCGCCGGCCCAGCAGCCGCCGGTGTTCCCGGGCGCTCCCCACCTGCCGCTTCTCCGTGTCCTGGCTTCCCCCAGCACCCGCCGCCCACGGTCTCCGTCGCTTGGAGCCTACAGGGTTCTTACACACAACTTGGTCATCTTAACTCCTGCTGGGATTTTTCGTTTGGTTGGTTTTTTTTACCGGGATTACTGTTAATTCAGACTTCGCTTTACTCCCTTGTGGTCTCCATACCTACACCTTTCTGGCCTGTTTACCTGCTAACGTTAAGCTCACTCCTCTCCCAGCATTTCAGACACCCACCCCCCTCTCTGTTTCTGCCCATCAGGTGGTCTCTGTGCTAGGTGCATCAGGCACCCCCTGCCTCCCCACACTTCCCCCCCACAAATACTTCCAACAGAAGCCCTCAGATCCAGATTTTTACTCAGCAGCTTCTTTCTCCCTGCCTGCCTGTCCTCTCTTAGTTCTAGTACTTCTCCCTCTGCATTGAAAATTAGCCAGCCTGACAGCTCTTGGTGGCTTTGGCCCTACCTGATGGTCCCAGATAGCACCACCACCGGCAAGTCACTGTACCTTACGTTTGTGCTAATGTGGGTGCCAAAAGCAGCAAACAGCTGTAAGAGTAGTGGCACAAAAAATTACTTCTTACACAATTACAGTGTCTCACAGGGGCAGACCTAACCATTTTGTGCTTGAGCACTCATCCTCGGTGTATGGCCCAATGCATGAGTTTTACAGCCCAGTTTTCTGCAAGCTGCACTTCGTGCTGCTTGCACCCAAAGATAAGTCCTTATGAGAAGAATCATCTTACTGCTTTTGGTTTTGATGCTGAAACTTAAGTCAGGCCAAATCACAGACTGCAGTTGCAACAGAGCAAGTTGTGCTTTGTTCTAGGCTCTCTTCTCCTCAAATGCAGAAAGGCAATCAATAAATGCAAACTGCAGAGCTCTATTCCATCTGTGTTGAGCAGGAACAAACTGCAGTTTTCCAGTGGCTTAAACCAGTCAAATTTGCTTGATTCTCTTGGAGGCAGTAAAGCTATCTCAACTTCAGTAAGGCATTTGACACTGTCTCCCATAGCCCCCTCACAGGCAAGCAAAGAACTGTGCGTTGGATGAGTGGACAGTGAGGTGGACTGAAAACTGGCTGAACAACAGAATTCAGAGGGTCGTGATCAACGCAGCAGAGTCTGGATGAAGGCCTGTCACTAGTAGGTGTTCCCCAGGGGTCTGTGCTCGGTCCAGTCCTGTTTAACATATTCATCAATGACCTGGATGAAGAGACAGGGTGTAACCTCAGCAAGTTCACTGATGATACCAAGCTGGGAAGAGTGGCTGATACACCAGAAGGCTGTCCTGCCATCCAACATGACCCAGACAGGCTGGAGAGCTAGGTCGAGGGGAACTTCATGAAATTCTACAAGAGCAAGTGCGAGGTCCTGCACCTGGGGAGGAACAGCCCCCAGCACCAGTACAGGCTGGGTGCTGAACTACTGGAAAGCATCTCTGCTGAGAAGGACCTGGGAGTGCTGGTGGACAGCAAGCTGACCCTGAGCCAGCACCGTGCCCTTGTGGCCAAGAAGGCCAATGGTATCCTGGGATGCAATAAAAGGAATGTGGCCAGCAGGTTGAGAGAGGTTATCCTCCTGCTCTAGTCAGCCCTAATGAGATCACATTTGGAGTACTGTGTCCAGTTCTGGGCCCCCCAGCTTAAGAAGGACAGGGAACTGCTTGAGCAAGTCCAGCAGAGAGCTACCAAGATGATCAGGGGGCTGGAGCATCTCCCATATGAGGAAAGGCTGAGAGACATGGGTTTGTTTAGCCTGGAGAAGAGAAGACTGAGGGGGGACTTCATCAATACCTATAAATATCTAAAGGGTGGGTGTCAGGATCATGGGACTAGGGTCTTTTCATTAGTGCCCAACGACAGGACAAGGGGCAATGGGCACAGGTTGGAACATAGGAAGTTCCACCTGAATATGAGAAAAAACTTCTTTACTGTGAGGGTGACATAGCAGTGGAACAGGCTGCCCAGGGAGATTGTGGAGTCTCCTTCCCTGGAGACATTCAAAACCTGCCTGGACACGGTCCTGTGCCCCCTGCTCTAGGTGTACCTGCTCAAGCAGGGAGGTTGGACAAGATGATCTCCAGAGGTCCCTTTCAACCCCCACCATTCTGTGATTCTGTGATTCTATGAAAGCTCATACCCATGACACAAATAGCAAGTTACTACAGGATTAGACAACAGCTCATCAGAAAATATTAGATCATCAACATATTAGACAGGAAAAAAACTTTCTTCCTATGCGCAAGTGGATGACCACTTGGGGCAAAAGTTTTTAAAAAAATCAAGGTTAAAGTAGACTAGAATTAGTTAGAGGAAGATAACAGTTAAACAGAAATTGTAGAAATTGTATCTGCATTGGCAGATATCTAAGTCTTTATTGCACTGCATTGAATCATTCCTGTTCCATAAAGTTTTGTATTTTTTCCTAAACGAGAAAGTGTTGAGTACTGCAAAAACTGTTTATATTAATATTTTGCTGTTCAGGAACTGGCAGTCTGCAGGGATTCCATTAGCTAAGTCACTTCTCTCTCTAACCATATTGTTACATTTGTCTTCCACCTTGGATTAAATAAGTTCTTTTTTTCAGTTTTGAAGTGACCCTTTTGGAATCTCATGAGGACATTCTAATTCCCTCAGCGTTTGGAAGCAGTCTTTTGGATCTGACTTTTCCCAGGAATCAGAAGCTTTGCACCCTGTATTAAAATCAGTGAAGAACAGCTGAAAATACTTCTTTTTCTCCCTATTAAGGAAGCAACTCAAGAAGCCTTGGTTTCGTACAAAAGTAGGGTGTTCTTCAAAAGAGACTAATGTGACTAAAGCACTTATTAAATGCAAAGAAAACAAAGTACAATTTGATTTAAAGGGTGAAAAATAAAACTGAACAAGTTATGTTTTGTGCATGGTTGGGCTAATTTGCACGGTAAGTAAATATAAGATTGGAGACAAACTGTTCAAGTGCAGATACAACAGAAGGAAAAAAACGTGTGCTTTGCAATCCAGACTGTACTTGAAAGAGAGTAACATGCCATACTGATGCTGGTAGGCTTTAAGGACTGTATCAGCATTTCTAGCAAACTGTTTAATTTTGAATGACAGAATCTGTAGACCTGCCACCCGACACTTGAGTAAGTACACTGCTGCACGTTGTTACAAGCTGTGAATGAACTTCAGAGGTGAAAAACAGTCCTTCCTGTGAGGAGTTGTATGTCTTGAGCTTGCATGGTCAAAACAGCCGTTCCAAACGATTTCCTGCAGGTGTGGTCTAGGTCGCATTGAAAAGAAGTGTGCTGGCATCCTGTCAGCAAGTGAAGCGGCTGCTTCTTGCTCTGCCAAGGCCAGACCAACGCTGAAGCACCATGTCCTCCTTCTCGCTGAACGTCAAGCACTGTTTCTGAACACATCTGAAACAGTCTCTCTGAAGAATAAGAATTAACGTTGAATTCCACATGTCATACAACCCTGACTTCTTTCCACCTTTCTAAAATTAAACATATATCCCAAATATTTGTTGGTTTTAGACCGAAATATTCCTCGCACTGTGAAGAAATGCCTGAGACAAAATGTATATGAGATGTACTTTTCAGTGCAGGAGGAAGGAAATGTGGTTTGTTTAGCTGCATCCATGCAGCAGCAGTACTGTGAATAATAATAACATCGGGAGTAATAATTCTTGTGAACCAAGGTAAAAAATTATATGTGTGTTATTTTGGGCAGATAAACTCATCTTATTGGTTCAGCATCTGGTAAGCTATTATGGTGCCAAAACCTATCAGAACTTGCAGATGCGGTGTTAAATCTCTATGATTCCTTCCATATTATCCTGTAACCTGCATTTCTTCATTAGCCAAGGCCATTTTTCATCATGTTTGATTTTGACTCTCGTCAGACTACAGCAGAGAGGAAGCTCTGTTCACTGTTGTATTTTTGATCAGCAAAAATATGCCACTGTGTTATTAGAACTGCAACATAATGAAACCTTCCGATTTTGTGCACCTGGGCAAAGAACTTTGATTTGGCACAAGACATTTAAAATAACTGCATGACGCAGAAGTAGCAAAACCACAGCTAAAAGCCAGTTATACAGATCAGGTCACAAACCAGAAATGAAGTTTTGAGGCTTATCTCAGGATGTAAAATATGGACTTTTCTCTCTCTTGCAATTAAAACTTCAATCTGTACCTCAAAGGATATCAGTATCAGGCTATACTTCACCAGACTTCTTAGAAAATCTTAGCACAGAGTGGTATTTTTGCAGTTACAAGCAACAGGAAAAGACTTTGGAATAAAAAGTGGTAGGGCACCCTAAATGCTATGGCAGTACTTGTGATCACGAAGTCAGTCATGCTGACCTGTAAGCCAAAGCAATTAGCTGTACTTTGAATTCAGTATGAGTGTTTTCCTGAGCGAGGACCAACTGCAGCTCTGTGGTTAATATAAGCTGATTTTAACTTCATAAATAACTATCCTAAGTGTAATTTTGCTCCTACTGGGGAATTCCAGCTGGAAGAAAAACCCCAATGATTTTTATGTGTTTTATAATTATATAAATATATAACTAGAACTATGTTTTAAATTGGTAATAGTATTTCTCTGTAGATATTTTGACATCATAAACTCTGAGACCTTTAGATGCAGAAGTATGAATTAAAGAAAGGATATGACATCATTCTGCTTGTTTCCAGTTATTGCACCCAGATTATACAGTCACACCGAAGCTGGAGAGGGAGTTACCAGGCCAAATACAACCTAGAAAACCTGAGAATAACTAATGCAACCCAGCTCCATGTAGTGATAAGAGTACTTACAGAAGCAGCAGTACAGGACATGCAGCCTGTCAAACTCATGGGTGCTGCATTTCCAGTGCTGACAAAACACGGCACCTGGCATAACTCAAGAGTGTTGTGTAAACTCGCTAGAGTCTTATGTATTCAATCTTTGTGTGTCTCCACCTCTGCCATTAATTGGGGTCAACTTTGATTACAGTTAAATTATGTAATCCCTTCTATAGCAAGGATAATTGAGTTTCCCGTAAAAGATTTTTTTTTCCTCATGTTTCCATATATGCCCCTTCTGTGTACTATCTATCAGGATATTACTGTGTCTCACGTGACTTGTTCATCTTCTGGACTGTGTGTTCTCAAATAACCTGGTCATTTTGGGACTGTGTATTTTCTAAGACTAACCTGGTCATTTGTGGACTATAATTTTTCCTAGATAACCTGGTAATCTATGGACATCATGGTATGTTTTTCTCCTTCAGATGCAGACCAATGTTCTTTTAAGAGGCTACCTTACCCATGCTTTCCAAGTGTGCTTCATAGAATCATCACAGAATATAAAGGTTGCAAAAGACTTCTAAGATCAAGTTCAACTGCCAACCCAATACCACCATGCCTCCTAAACTGATACCATAAGTTGGCAAATATAAGAACCCTCTAAAACCCAATTTGTAGTTTTAAAAGCAGGCATTCTTTATTGCAGTGCCAGGGTCCTCTGGTGGTCGTCAGTAGTCTTCCTCACCATGTCTGCTGGTTGAACTCAGTCTACAGGCATGCTCAGTTAATTTTTGGCTTGGTTACACAGTTCTTATTGATGCTAAGCTAGTTTATTCTAGTACATTTCCATTATTTATTCTATTCAAGGATACAGCATCTCCAGACTCCCTTCTATCTAACCACAAATAGCAAGTTCTAAGGCTATCTAGAATTCTAAATATTTCAAAACAGCTATGTCGCTTCAGTTAAAAGACACTGTATGTTCTTTTGAAGCTGGTATCTGGTATCAACACCATGCCCTGAAGTGCCACATCTACATTTCTTTTAACACCTCCAGGGATGGTGACTCCATCACCTCTCTGGGCAGCCTGTTCCAATGCTTGCCCACTCTTGCAGTAAAGAAATTTTTCCTAATATCTAATCTAAACCTCCCCTGACTCAACTTCAAGCCATTTCCTCTCATTCTATCGCTAGTTACTTGGGAGACTGACACCCACCTAGCTACAACCTCCTTTCAGGTAGTTGTAGACAGTGATAAGGTCTCCCCTCAGTCTCCTTCAGACTAAACCACAGTTCCCTTAGCTGCTCATTAGACTTGTTCTCCAGCTTCGTTGCCCTTCTCTGGACACGCTCCAGCACTTCAATGTCTTTCTTATGGTAGCTTCCATACAGTCTTGCTCATGGGAAAGGACTCAGATTTCTCATGGCCTGTGGAAATTCAGGTCACTTATCAACAGTAAAATAATACGTATAAAAGTACCTTTCAAGTGATTTGTTACTGGTAACTTAATGTGTATCTACTTATGCTAATATCAATAGCGGTTACTGAACGTTACCCTAAAATTTTCTTAGTTCTCTTCAGCCTGGGACATGCTTTCTACAACACCTTGTCCACTTTTCTAGGGTGTTGTAGGGCAGATTTTATCCAGCCTCTTGTGTTGTTGTCATCACATGTGCTTGCATACAAGGCTTGAAATCTCTCAGTTGTTTCACAAGAACCCTTCCATTTGTGCAGTGAGGTGAACAGAAGGGGAGCAGTAACCTCCTCACCCATCGCGTCCTGCTGTGATTTTGCCACATGGCCTTTGAAAATTACCTCTTTCTTTTTCTTGATAATCTGGGCAAAGAATGGGCTGCCCCGTACTTGAGTACACCCAAGCCTCAATCTGGCTTTCACATTAGCAGCTCATTTTCATTTCCTATACATATATTCCCTACTTTAAGGATTCAGTATCCATAAAACTCGGCTGGGACTGCCCAGCTGCAGACCTGCCTACGTGCCAGCCGCTGTGGGAAGGAAGGTACGGCCACCCTCCCACCTGCCGAGCGGCCTAGCCGGGGGCGACCGGCCTTGGCTGGGGAGCCTCAGGCGGCCCCGAGGCGACCCCTAAAGCAGAGTACACACAACTCCTCAACGAAGTGGGTGACGCGAGGCGGGAATACGAGCAGCAGCCCGCAGAGGCCTGGGCCCCGCCCCGCGCATGCGCGGCGCTGCGGCGGCGTTCTTGGAGATCTCCGCCCGCCCGGCCTTCCCAACGGCCACTTGGATGGGCGGTGCGGCGCGGCGTGGAGGGGCGTGGCCGCGTGCTCCCTCCACCCGGGCCCTAGCGACCGCGCGCACAGCTGGCTGTCCGGGGAGAGGTGGGACAGGGCCGGCGGCGTCTCGGGGGGCCGAGCGCCTCACGCACGCCTCGGGAGTGGTCCGGCCGCCTGCGGGGCCCGCCTGCCGCTGAGGCGCGGGGTGGGCGGCGGCAGCGCGGGGGCGCCGCTCTGCCCGGCACCGTCAGGCGGTGGCGACGGAGCTTCGCGCCGGTTCCGTGTCTGGCGGCGGCTCGTGGGCCCTGCCGAAGGCCCCGTCTGGACCTGCCACGGCCTGGTCCCCTTGGCCTGCCGGAGCGCCGCCCAGCCGCCGGCACGGCCCGCGCCTCAGCGAGTGACACCTGTGGCGTGGGCGCAGGGAGCTCTGGGGCGACTCTGTTTTCTTGCACAAAAATTTCGGTCTACGTTAATGAAAATCTAGTAATTCTGTCAGCTGGAACAACTTCTGGTGAGTTTTTATAGGTTCCAGTGCAAAGATGTTAGTTACGCCTGGATTTGTGTGTTTTAAAGTAGCACATCTTAAGATCATGGTTAGATCTATTTTGAGTAGTCTCAATCATAGAATGGTTTGGGTTGGAAGATCATCTAGTTCCGTCCTCACCCCCCACCCCCCCGCCCCCTCCATGCACAAGGACATCTGTCGCTAGGCTGGGTTGCTCAGAGCCTGGCCCTGAACGCTTCCAGGGATGGGGCCTGCACAGGTTCTCCGGGTAGCCTGTGCCCCACTGCCTTCAGAGTGAAGAATTTCTTCCGTATGTCTGATCTAGATCAATAGCTTTGCAAAAGTTAGTTAAGCATTTTCAGAAGTTAGTGAGGAGAATATGGCACAAGTTTTTTAGGTAACACCCATCATATGTATTAACTCCTCAGATGAACACTTCTTACACTGTTCTGTTTAATTATGGGGCTCCTGTGAGCCATTCCATGCCACTTGAATACTTTTTTCATAAGTGAAATAGCATGCTTTTGGAGTGTATCCATTTGTGTGCTAATAAACTAGCTGTTGATACGTAGTGTAACGGAAGGTTACATATTCAAAATCATTAGCATTTGTATAAAACATTATTTAGATTCCCCCCCTCCCGTCCCTTAACTTTAGGGTAGTTTCAGGAAGCTTTAAAACTGCAGAATGAAGTGGATGTGATGGAGTACATTCTGATTATGTTTTGAAACTAAGATTTTTTTTTTCCACTGCAACTGTTGGTTGTTGGGGTAGAGTTAGTGAATTCTATTCTTGAGATGAGAAACAGATTTCTGAGAAATTCTTTTAGTTATACTTATTTTTTTTCTACTGTTCATTATGAGATTTTGGTGTAGGTTGCAAAAAAGCTTAATAGCATGGTATGAATAACTACTTTCTCAGTGTTCAGAGCTACATCTTAATGTGATAGGGGTATAGTTTCTCATGCTCTGATATCACCATTTGTTTTTATCCAAGCAATTGATCCTTGTTGAGTACAATACTACAAATACTCAGGATTGTTCTTCTGTCATGCAAAGTTGGAGTTTTTTGTTTGCAGGTTGCTAATAATTTAGCAGGTCTTAATATGTGCTTAGCAGTTGTACCAGAGACTTGTCTATACTTTGAAATGAGGCCTTCAACTGTTTTCTCATCTGAGATGGAAAGAAAGCTGTGTTGCTTTCTCTAGGAGTGCAAGTGACAGTTGTATGGTAGTTACATGTTTTGGGGCTTATGATTACATGTACTGAAGTGAACTCCAATGGGTAGATCTTAAAAATCAAAAATGATACATCAAGATATTCTTTATTAAGAAATTGAAGCAAACAGTTAACCTTCATTGTACTTTTCTTCCCATATACCTCCACTTGATCTTGAAGGTACTTTGGAATAACTGTGTGCTTGAATATAAAGCAACGTGATAACCCTGGGCACCAGTTGTTATGCTTTTCTGTATTTGAAAAAAAAAGTTTTAGAAATAATGCATTTATTCTTGCTGTGTATTCTGTTAAAATTATAGTTTGAAGCAGAAATGCATTTTTTCACCTCCATATTTCTGGGGCAGATTATTAGCTACTGGAATGAACAAAATCAGTTTGTAGTTAATATATTACACCAGGTACTTCTGTGTTCAGTCTGACAGAAATAGATTGTGTCAAATATGCGGCTACAAGCCAAGGATGGTAAAGATGGAGTCTGGGCTCATTTCTTGTTTGGGACTTCAGTATGTATGCCCGTGTGCCATGGAGTTCAAAAGCAAACCTTCATGGCTCATTGATCTTGACTGGAATATAGCTTATTCTTCATGTTAGCTTACCTTAATTAATGGAAAGAACACATAAATGAGTTTGCTGCTCAACTTGAAGTAAATCTGGAGGTTTTTTTTAAGGTCTATGTTAGAAATCTGTTACCTGTATTGATTTCTTTTTATCAGTAGCACTAAATTAGTGAGTTTCTTCTAAAGGTGGGCTGAGTTATAGTTCAATTTAATATTCCTCCTGTTTACCCCTAAATATTGCTGATATATCTAATACAGTAAAAATACATTCAAGTAGAAAATTCTAGGTTTGTGAAACAGAAGACTTGCTATGTTAAAAGCTGCTATTAGACAGAAAACCTTGGATATTGACTTACTTAAATAACATCACAGTACATGCACTTATCTCCCTTAGAATTAGTTTGAAGAGAAATTGAGTTTGGAATCCTCTTAGGAGAATAGAGAATGTAGGGGAACAATCTATGCAAATGTAACATTTTGTATTGACATCCTTCTGAAAACCCAGGCAAAAGATATTCCACAAATATTTTTTCGTCTACAATATTCAAGTTTAGAGAACTAGCAGCACAATTCTCTTTGACTAAAACTGATGTCAAATTACAGTTGGTGGTAATTGTTCATATGACGTAGTAACACTGGTAACCGTGTCAACAAATATTTCTTTTATTTTGCTGCCAAATAAACTAAAGCATGTCTCTAACAGGTTTTAATGTTTTTATGATATGGGAAAGAGTAATTTTTGAAGCTTGTCAAGTAAAAGTATATATGGTCGAAGATGATTTTCATTCTTCAGAGTTTATAGACTTAAAAGCTGCATACTGGCCGTAATGAGTTTGTCCTCTCCAGTCAGCTGCGCTGTCACAGAAGCTAAATGGTGAGTTCCACTTCTCTATTTTTAAGTCTAGTAGTATGGTTTGTGTTTTTGTGTTTTATTTTCTAGCTCCCTGAAATTATGTCATTCAGACTGAAGAAGAACCAGATAGTGTGATACATGCAATCTGTGCCATATCAATATAGTCATTAGGTGAAAAGATTTACTTGGAAGGCGTGCATGCTGGCCATCCGATGAGCAAGAATTCTGACACGACTGTGGGAGACGTGGCTTAAGAGATAGAGGGAGTTCCTGTCTGCAGTTCGGAGCTCTGACCTGGAGCTACAGAAGGGTTTTCTGAATTAGCTGGGGTGACAGAGGTCAGCTTTGTCTTGCATGTGGCCCTTATTTTTTATAAGCTGATATCTGCTTGATCTTTGGCGCAAGTATGCTTCAATTCATTGGGGTTATCTTAGCTGCGAGAGCTATTTGTCACTGTTTAAAGTCCAATTATACAAAACCGCCAATTATATATAGGGACAGCAAAATTCCATGAATATGAACTTTGGTTAGGAAATCAGACTGCAGACTATTCTTCCAGCTGGGGAAGTTTAGCAAGATCCTGCTGCTAGGTAAAACATGAAAGAAAATTTCTCTCTGTTTCACAGTTACTCTACATTTTCTGCCAGATGTGGAAGAAAAGCTAGTGCAAATCTGTTTTTCTGCAGTGTTCTATGTTTACTGTAACTAGGTGACTTGTGATTGTGAGTTTAAAGTTTTTGTGTGACAAAAAGTCATTCTGCAATGTAGAACTCAAGAGCTATTTCTCCTTCTTATATGCTTTCTTGAAGTACTACTAAAAATGGTGTCTTAGATAAAAGCTGTAGTTGATAAAATATGCATTTTTGTTCAAAACCAATGATCAATGAACTATTAATATATGGAAATGGAAGTACAAAGCATTCTCTGAATTCCAGTTAGACTGCAAATCATACATGCTATGAAACTTTCCAGGGATTTTGTGTGTTTTTGTCTTTGATTTAAGCTTCAGAGAACTTTATGCTTGTAGCATTTCTAATATGAACACATAAGGAAGAATCTCCCACAATACGTAGCATGGGGTTTTCTTAATGTACTGCGTGTGCTGGCAGCACTATGATGATTAAAGAAAATATCACAGAAATAGGAATTCTTAAGGTCAATCTCTACTTTGTTAGAAAACTTTTAAGGTGACAAATAAAACAATGAAGTGGTTAACATAGTAATATTCCCTCTTTTTTGGTTGTGTGGTTTTTTTTTAAAGTAGCTGATACAATCTGATTGTATACAAAGAACAAAAATAGAGGTTTCTGCTTTATATTTTTGATTTTTCAGTAATGGCATTGTGAGTTTAGAAGCTGCCCAGAACGTGCTATTTTAAAAAGATGTTTAATGCTTTTTTTATCACCCAGTAATTACTGTTGTGCCTTAATGCTCATCTTCCATTTCTATAATGTCCCTAATTTGCCATTACTTATGTTTTGTAACTTGTTTCTGGTTTGTTTCCCCCATCCCCTCACTGGTCCAGTTAAACCAAACAGTTAATCACATAGTTAAATTTTCCACTGAGTAAGTTTTATTGTGTAGATAGCTCCATTCTGCTCTTCTTTTGTTTTCTCCTGTATGATTAATAGGGAAGTTGGAAGGAACAGTTTTCTTGAAAGCTGATTGCCCTACCACCCTGTGTCATTTACTTAAAGATTTAAAGGTGGTTTTTCATTTACTTTACAAAAAGTACTCATTGCCTTGCTGCATTCAGGATGCTGGCCATGCAAGAAGTATTAAATATTACCAGGTTTGAAGAACAAAAACGACATCCCTGCTGCCCACAAACCAACAAAATGGTTACCCTTTCCATAATCCTTGTTTCTTTGCCAGAGTCCTCCCCAGTTTTCAATTTGGGTTCTGTTTTTCTCCCTAACCTGTGCTTTGCTAACTTTGGTGCTGTCTGGCCTTTAGCTATCTTTAGTTAAGATTGATACTTCTTGCATCATCTCTGAATAAGACGACATGCCTTTCTTTCATCTCTGTTTTTCCCAGCTGCCGAAAAAATAAAGGTCTCCCAAACTTCTTATCATGATGTCCACAAACAAGTTTTTATACAGTTTACAGATGTTCTGGCTGTTCAGGTCCTTCTTATCTTATTGCAGTAGCTAAGAGTTGCATAAAATAAAAATACGTGATTTTTACTTACCTTGTTGCTGATCTTTTCCCCTTCCAGTCATGTTGGTTCCTTCAGGTATGGCTCCCAAAGTAAACACTGAAAGCTAATAATGTGCCTGTGGTTTTTTTGCAGTACATTCAGGTTTTAATGATCTTTATATCATACGTTTATTAACTATATAAAATGTGCTAAGTACATGGCACCCTGTGGAACAATTACTGATGACATAAAGTTATTCTGATATCCTGGATGAAGTCCGTCTTGTTTTTAAATGGGAATAGACTTAGTATTTATTAAATTATAAAATATTTATAGGCTGCAGCTAAAAACCTGAAATTTCATCCTTTGTTATCAGTAATGTCTTTAAAGACAACACTTATTCTAAATTACTGTTCCCCTTCTTGATGACATTTGTGTCTTTTTTGCTAGTCAACTTATGTGAGAAAATATGTATCATTAGGTAGAGTTTTCAGTTGTGGAAAACGTTAATAGCGCCTGTGGACAAACCTAGGGGTAAAGTGGTCGGCTTCTATTTAGAAAAAGCAAATAATTAAATCCTGGTGGACTGTCATTTCTGTAATTAATACTTAAGACTTCATGTAGACAAAGGTAAGCTATTTTAGTATTTTCAGTTCTGTGTGAAATGATGCAACTTTGTGGTTAATTTAAACTGTAAAGAGAAACATGATTATTTCATACTTAGTGGTCCTGACAACTTGTGCTTTTGTGTGGAGCAACTCATTATTGCAGCCAGTCTTACATAAAATAATGTGAAAAGTTATTTTTAATTCCTGAAATAATTTAGAAGTTGTCCAGTTTGAAGTTAAAATAATTGCACATAAGATTATTAAAGTAGTTTAATTATGTATTTTTATAGTAATTTTTCACTCTACATATAAAAGCTTCTTTTGATTATTTTAATACTGCTTGTGGTGCTCAAGGGCTGATTCTGCTAACTGCCAAGCAGTGGAAATGAAGATACTGGGTATTTTAGAGGACTAGACCTTTAATGTGTATTGTGTTTGTGATCAGTTGCATGTTTGTAGTTTAAATATATATATCTTTGAAGAAAAAATGTACAGAAGTTGGTTTTGTGTTTTTGGTGGTTTTTGTTGTTTATTTGTTTGTTCCACATATATGCATTTGTTTCATGACAGAGATGGTTTTGAGCTGGTAATCCATGTTAAAATATGAGTCTTTCTGCAGGAGACAAACAAACTTGCTAGTCGCTCTACTGTAAGTGATTGGAATGATTTTTTTAATGCATCCTGAAAGTTTATTGAATTAATCATAAAAATAATGAAAAATAATAAAAAACGTGTCATGCTTAATTCAAGTTTTGGAAATCCAAAGTGCATATCTGTTTTAAGTTCCTGCTGCTACATCTCTCAATATCTTGCACAATAAGCAATTCTATGCAACCCTTTTTGCAAAGAGCAATATTGTGATGACAACTGTGTGCCATAGTTTTACTTAAGTGAATGTTTAGAACTTCGGGCTACAATCTGATAATTGAAATAAGGGAGCATTAAAACTTAGAAGGAATACTCATGTGTTTTAAAAACATTCATATTTTGCAGCTTACATACCGCCAAATGTGAGACACAGTTACTACAAAATAGCAATGAATCAGAATTGGACACTGCTGAAGATCTGAGAAGGAAACTCTGTCAAGCTAAAAAAGAAAAATTAGACTTAACCATTAAACACAATCAAGAAGTAAGGACTTTTTTGTTTGATTTATTTTACTCTTAGGAAAAATGTAATCTAATTTCATTAAAATAACACTCTCGCATTGTGTTTGAAAAGCACAGTTGTCTGAAAAATAACAAGGAAGGTGATGCTGTACCGACCTCTCATACCTGTTCATAGGAACTCTTAGCACCTCTTCTGATATTGTTAAAGTTGCACCGAGCAGAGTGCAAATTTTCTGCCGGGAAAGGAGCCTCTGCCACTACCAGTGGTTTGTTAGATAGAATTGCCTGGTGACCCAAATAAATAAAAACCACAGCTATAATCCAGCCTCATAAAAAGATCTTATTTAGTTCTTACTTATATCCTTTTGCAGGGTATTAGAGTATCATTTTAATTCTGCAGAAATAATTTGCAACTCATAAACCTAGTACAGTATTTTTCTGTGTGTGTACACCAAATCCAGCTAGGATATCCTTTAGCGGTCTTGCAGAGTCTCAGCTTGTGCGAACTTGTGGTTTTCAATAACTATAACAATGTATAACATACAAATGTGGTGACATGTTTGTCAATAACATCATACTTTTAATGAGAACTTCATTCATAGGGAAATAATTTACTCACATTACAAAGGTTTTCCCTGATGCTGTTGGAGCAAACTAGTATTGAACTGAAGTAGTAGGAAAATAATTAATTTTATCTTTAGGTTGACTGTCAGCTTTCGCAGTAGTATACGTAAGGAAAGGTGGGCACAGAGTAGAGCAGTAGTTGTAATTGGCTTCAGATTTGTTGCTACTAGGGACACTTCCTGCACTTGTTAATGCCAATATGACAGCCGACGTTCTGGCTTAAACTCTGCTGGTGCAGAGATATTATTACTACTATTGGTAAAAATTTTGCTCTTAGCAGTTTGCGAGAGGCAGTTGAGGTAGGTGTTCATTCAGCTGTTTCGGGCTAAATCCAGCCTATAAACCAAGTTTGATGTTCCATATCCATTTATTATTACAATATGTGTACCTAAATTAAGAGATTCCTGCTTTTCCCACAAGGACTTGCTCTTGTGCTGCAGTTAATTTGTTGTTTTCCCATTACCCTATCAACTGTGGTGTGGTTCTATAAAATGGATCCCTGGAATTATCTGGATTTGAAAAACAAACAAACCAACCACACCTTACATTGAGAATTTGAAAGCTGGGTGTGTGTAAGGATCCTCTGCACTGTTTTGCTGGTGTGGTTTGCACCACAAAGTCAGATTGTATTTTAAGTACCTAAACTGCTTGAGAGACTGGGTTTTTTTTCCCTATCTATTTACTGTATAGTTACAGATAATGGAAATGCTCAAGTTACTGACACATGATATTTTTGAAGGGGCTACTTTGTAGATGTTCTGAAGAAATGTATATTTTACTTTCTACCTTCTTGTGTTGAAATAGCTTGAACTTGATTTTCTGGACCCAGTTTTTGGCAGCAATGGCTAGAACATGTTTCTTATCTGGATAAGATCACATTTTGAAGCATTTTTCATTCTTAGTTTGTTGTCTCTTAAATTTAATAGCATTCTATTTGTCTATTGAACATTATTGGACTGAATTTTATGTTCATACATATACTTGTGAGCCATTAGATGTTTGATAGTCTAGCATCCCAACATGACTGTTTTTCTAAGCATTAAATTAAACAAAGTTACCAGAAAATTGCCTATGGAATATAACATTTCTGTTGCTGCATTTTCTCCTATGAGGTGCAGGAAGATGACAGTATTATGATTTTTATTTTCTTAAGGTAGTGTATTTTTAGAAAAATGAAGATGTATGTTTAAGGTACATGAAATTCATCTAGGAATAGGAACAATTTGCATAAAAACCAGTAAAAGTACTTAGAATCTGCATAAATGTGCATTTGCAAGACTATATTTCAAATTCAAGTGAAATAGAAGGCAGCTGTAAATACAGTTCAAAATATCGTTAAAAAATATTTTGTAGGCGTATTTCTGTAACTTGTTGCATTTTTGCAAAGGAGCATTGCTGCCAGTTTTCTGAAACAAATTTATGTTCTAGCTGTCCGACTATGAAAGCCAGATAGTCAGATTACGGTCAGAAATTGAGAAAGGAGAGGCTGTTCGACAAAGTCTGGAGTATGAATTGGCAATTGCCAGAAAAGATGCTCGTCTGAAAACATATGCTGCAGAAGAGGAATTAAGTGATGCAAAAACCAAACTCTTGGAACTGCAAGGTAAGTTTCAAAAGAACAAACATGGAACAAGGGCTAAACCAGTTTCAAGTCAGGAATACAAATGAGAAGCAGTGACTTAATTAAATTTTCTAGTTATTGTTGTTTTTCTTGGATCTCTCTTACCTTTCCCATCTCTTATCCATCTGCTTTTGTAAACTCTTTTGAGTTTACAAAACTCTTGCTGTCTAATGTGTGAATTAAAACTAACCTGCTAAACCTATGAACCCTTTCTGTCTTGTTCCTCACCTTCTGTGTTCCCTTTTCAGTGCTGTCCTTGTACAGAATTGTAATTATGTTGGCTGTCTCCACATCCTGGTTATCACTGTCCAACAGTTCTTCCTTTTCCATTTCAGGGAAAACAAGAAAAGAAAAAGTCCATTCCTGTTCATTTGTTTACAGTATTTCGAACAACTTTTTTTCCAGAAGTTCCATTATACTGTTTGTTTCTTTCTTTTCAGAGGTTTCAAGCTTTTAATTGCTCATGTAGGTTTCTTCTCATCATCCTTGTTTCTCTTTTTATAGGTAATGGAACATGTATGTTGTGACAGTAGTATGTGGAAGGGAAAGTTTTTACCTAGACTTTTTTTCCTACTAGTTTTATATTCAGAAACTCAGATTTCTTTGATCCTTCTCCTCCATCTCCTCCAGAGAGATATTTCTCATTCTTACAAGTAAGTGAGGTGCATTTTAATTACCTAAGTAAGGATAATACCTTTTTAACCTTGCACCGGAGATGCATTTATGAGCTTGCTGAACCTTTGATGTTCCATGAAGAGTTTAGAGCACTCCTCGTGGAGATTTTGTCCTTCCAAGAATAGAAGGAGTCTCCGAAACTTGCACGTACTTGAAGTACCAGGTGTTTTTAAGATAATTCGAAAGCTGGACTTCTCACTCCTTTGGAGAACACACATACACACCAAAAATCCGCTTATGGATTACAAACTGGAAGAAGCCATTTTTTTTCCCTTTGGAAATTCCACTGTGATTGCAAGCTGAAGACTTGAACTACTAGTTGCTTATTTAGAGGAAAGCTGTGTTGCTTCCTGTGCACGTTTAGTTCACTGCTAGTTTGTTTGCCACTTTAGATGTGAGGAGTGTGTGTCTGTATTTTAAAGTACTTTTAAATCTCATTTTGTGATTCCATGATTTAGAAAACTCATTGGCTGCTGTGTCGGGCACAGCTGGCTGGTGGTGGTGGTGGCTTTGGGTCTGCAGGGCAACCGGTGCAGGAGGAAGGAGGTCTGGGTCTGCTCAGAGTGGGGCCCAGCCAGCTCCACAGCAGGCAAATCCACCCACCACTGCATGCCAAACTACCCACCAGGGAGTACATGATGCTGCTGCCAAAACTTGTTTCAGAAAGGGTAGTAAATGCTGAGCAGAAGAGAAAAAGGAGAGGAAGAGAAGAAGCAGCAGGAGAGACAGCAGCATAGCAGCAGACTGAGGAGGGGCTGGGGCCAAAGTATGACCACCCGGCAGGCACCAAGAGGCAGGACTCAAAAGGGACCATTGCTGATGGAGCGACCACAGTACAGTGACCCCAGTGTGCTGTGCTGCCTGTCACCCCCCTGAAGGGACTGGACTAATGTGTGCTGGGGTCTAGAGAACAAAAATGGGTAGGAGAGGTTTTGCAGAGGCAAGGAATGGTTTCCTAAATATATGTATGTGTGTGTGTGTGAGTTTCTTTCAATACCAGAATCAGTAATTAGAATTCAGTTAACTGATAGTTGGAATAGTTGGGTAGTTGTCTGGAATTCCTCAAACCATTTTTTTTTTTCCTGACAGGTGCCAAAGAAGTCAAATCATCATGGTGTTGCTTCTCAATTCTTCTGCAGTTTATAACTTGCCACTTGTTTTCCCTGGTCACGTGGAACCTTCCTCACCTCATTTGGTGTTTTGATGTGACCCTGACTTAGATCCTTGGACAGTAGGCTTCATTTGTGGCTTGTCCTCTTTAGTATTTCCTCCACAATTGGTTTTCTGCTGTTCTTAATGAGACTTTACCTTTGCTGCCTGACAGTCCTTTCCCGTCACTGTGTCTTAATGTGCCTCTTCCTTGTCTCCTTCTCTGACGGGGAATAAATTTCAGAAAACTGGGATGGATTTGAAATAAAAATGTGTTAGAAAGTGGCGATCACTTAAATGCTAATGTGGCTAGTTGTATTCAGCAAAATGAAAAGCTGATACAAAGTACTTTCATTTGAAAGCCAGTTTGTAAAATAAAGCAAAGTTCCTAGTTGAACTGCTTAAATTACATAGGTGGAGGTGATGAAGCTTTACATGGCATTTAAGCTTTTGTAGAAGAGTATATGCAATGTTCCCCTATCTCAGGGAATTTACTGGGCTGAAGATTTAAATCTCTTGAGCAGTTTGAAATTTCCTTGGAAAAGCTGAGCCTTTGCTCACTACCCAACTGCCTTAGGTTTTCTTATAGTGCCTTTCAGGGAGCAGGTGCCTATCTCAACTGTCACTTAAACAGAGCTCAAAATTAGTTGATACAGACTATTGCCTATATCAAATAGATATTTGGAATTAAGCTGGCCAAATGTTGTAGAAATCAGAAATTAATTCCTCTAGGCTATAGAGACCTCACCTGAAAGAGTTATCTCAAGTTTTTATGCTTTTCCAAGAGGAGAGGAGTTTTAGTTTATAAAAATTTCTAAAGTATTCCTGTGTCCCTGTGTGAAAGATGCTATAGGAACACAAAACTTGATTTTTTTCTTTGTAGTGAAGACGGTGCTCTCAGGTGCTGGAAGTGTTAATATTAGTGTTCCACAATATACAGAAGAACTGATGATCACTATACATTTTTTCTGAGCATGTTTTGCAGTGCTACTTGTCGTCTTTCTTTCTCTTTTTCTGTAAACAACAGTACTGAATGAAAAACTTCAGCAGAAACTGGCAGAGACTGAAAAAACATTTCATATTGCTCAGCAGAAGTGGAAAGAACAACAGCAAAGACTTGCAAGTGAGAGGGATGATATCCGCAGAATTTGCAACAGTGAATATGAATTGGTTCTTAAGGAAAAAACTAAACTAGAAAGTGTTTTGCAGGTATGATTGATATTGATAAATATTGATATTTATTGACTATTGATAAATTTTGATATTGATAAATAAATATTGATAAAACTATTGACTATTAACTATTGATAAATAGTTGGAAAGTTGCATGAGATGATGCTGGAACTTTTTTGGTGCGAAGTGGGTGGTAGGTTGGGGTTTTACTAGTTTAGGGAAAAAAGTCCCCCAAATAGCTAAATACTGCAGAATATTTCTGAAGAATAGTGTTTTATAAAGTAACACTGAGTGTGTAACAGTCTTTCTTGTTGTGATGGATTGTGTTCTGCCTGATTTTTCGTGGTAAACACCTAAACCAGGTTACCAGTGCGCAGTGGTAGTAAGGCATATGAGTGCTGTTGTGCAAAGCTGAGTTAGTAAAATCAGGGGCACCCGACACCTAGTTTCTGACTTTATTCATTCTTACCTCCCCCAGCCTGATGTCTAATAGCCTGTGAAGTTGAAAATCATTTGTATACTACGAAGACTGCACACTGTCAGAGAACCCAAGTAGTGATAATGGGCTTTCCAGCTGTGCATTATACATTATTCACTCCATGCCACAGACAAAAATGACTGTTGTTGAAATTCTGCTGTTTTGTTAGGAAAAAATAATTTAATACTAAGAGATGGCCTTATAACCTGTTTAGGCTGTGGGCCTTTATTCTTCAGATAATTAATTTCATTGTATTTCATGAAAAAAGTAATTTTCAAAGCTGATTCACACTGGTATGCATAAATCCCATAGATGTTACATGCATAAAAAAAGTAATAAAATATAAACTTTTTTACACTTTTTTTATACAGTCAAGGTACTAAAAACTTAATTATGTTGCAAAGACAGTATTATGGTGTGGCAGTGCTGAGTTAACATACCCACTTTTTCGTGTTCCACAGGGACACAAACAATTACACAACTATAATAAATTTAGTCTTCTTAATTGACAATTGAATTTCCTTATATCTTAGCAATGTAATAACAGCATCTGAGGAAAATTGAGAATGTATTCAGCTATAGTTATCCTTCATGCTTTTAAAGAAGTGTAGTGCAGAGGCTCCGTTAAGGCTGATATCCATTTACTCATATGCATGACATATGCAGAGAACAGATTGCTACTAAAAGATTCACTTTCTTCTATTCAGCGAGACTTTTCTGTTTTTTATATTCCTATTTTCTTCTTTTATAGCTTCCTTTAAGATGTGGCACACTTGACTCAGTTGGTCTGGGCATTGGTCAAGCAGTAGAAAATTAGCCCTGCTTTCTTCCCACGCAGTCAGCTCCAAGCCTGGGACAGGGCCAGACAGTCTACCCAAATGGCACAAAATAATCCTTACCTGGCAGCTTGACAGTGAAGTTCTGACAGCAAACCTGCCTGTTCTACTGCATTATGGTGCTGTTGGTCGGATTCTGTATTTCACCTGTAGGAGCAGCTCTTAGAAAAATGGGGCAGACAGTATCCCTTAATTATGTCTATTCCAAAAGTACTGTGTACTGACTCTTTAGCTGTTTGTTTGAAGGCAAAATCTGGAGAGAGAGGTGCAATAATGAGACCTGAAGTAGAAATCAAGTAGTGTGTGGATACGTGGTATTTCTGTGCATGGGCTACAACAGGAGTTGCACAGGAGGAGCCCCAATTGTGTAGATGGATCCCACTGAACTGGATTTTCTCTGAATGAACGACAAAAAGGAAATTCCTCTTCCCAGTAGTTTTGTGGATATGTTGAACAGTGCTTCGAAGGAACAGTCAGGAGAACTGTAAAGGAACAGCTAAACAAACAAAACAAAATGAGAGAAAGCCAATTAAAGAAGTTTCAGAGAATAATATATGAGCTGATTGACAGGTAACACCCTAAGATCCTTCTCAAACCAGCAGAGACATGATTCAGTTTTCATTCCGAGTCGATGCTTAAAAAAGTAGGGTTAGGTATAAGCTATGAAGAAACCTATTTTTAGATACAGTTTTCTTTTTTGATTTGCCAGGTGGAGCAGGCTAAGAGTGGAGGTTTGGTCCTGAGTTCTGTCTAACGGTAGGCTGAGTCAGGTTGAGGAGGCTTTGGAATAGACTTGCCTTCTGTTCCGTACAGTGTTTTGTAGAGGCCACATTCAGTAAGTTTAGTACTCTATAAACAGAGCAATGTTGGAGAGGTACACTCTCAAGGGATGCTTGGCCTTAGATCAAAAGGAGCAGTGGATTGCTTGGGACATTGTGTTTTCTGTCAAAGGATGTATATTCAGAAGTAAAGATGGTCTGCAGAGGCAAGTGTGTAGTTGCTAAATGTATTAAAGCTAGAAAATTGTTCAGTCCTAAGGTAAATGTGATTCACTACTAGTTATCAACTCCTAACCTGCTTTCCATAGTAAAAATGTTCTATTTTCCCACTTTGCTTTTTTAGCTGTTCTCCTGCCCATCACCCTAGTTATAGGTTTTATGTATAGTTATAAAATTCCAGCAAATTAAAAATACATAAATAAATGTCAAAAATGGACTTGACTGCCTTAGTTGTTGCTTGAAAGCTTAATTGATTTAAACTTGGCAGATACATGTCAGAAGGGTGTGGGTTTATAAATTATGACTTCAGATGTGTTCCAGTCTTTTGCATTGTGTATTTACAGGCCTGTTTTAAATACTTTCATAGTTATTCTGAGTTATGAAATGAAAGCTGGATAAAGGGGATCTAATTTTGGACTTAATACGTACATAGAGATGAGACTTTAAAGCATGTATGCAAATCCTGGTTGGAAAAGCTGCTCTTTATGGACTGTAATTCTGAACTTGGCTATGAAAATGCTGAGGTAGGCATGGAAATGAAGTGAACTTAACCTACGGAAATGTGTCTCTAAGATATGGAGGGAAGTAATCCTCTCTGCTTTTGAACAGGTTTGTAGTGTGCTCTGTTGGGTGTGCTTAGCATGCCATCCACTTCATAATAGAAATTGTAGTTCAATAGTCAGTGCAATAGCATCACCTTGTGGTTAGTCAGAATATAATCTTCCTTCACAGAAGCACTCAATTTTTCTCTTAGACTGCTTGTGAAATCATGTTGTTTATATACCCGTTTTAAAAAAAAACAGTTATGTGTTTCATAAGCAGATATATATATAGTAAGTGTGTATGTGATATGCACGTATGCACATACAGATTTTTTTTTTTTTTTTGTTAACATGGTGAAGTGTGTTTTTCTTTGAATCTTCTAAGTGCAAGTGACTGCTGGGGTAGCCTTGAACAGTTTCATACCAAGTCTGAAAAGTTTGGAGAATTCTTCAATGTTCTGAAATCCTATAACTCGTCTTGATTTGTATAACAAGATTTACATATTCAAAGTCTGATTAATGTTACCTACGTTTCCAGTATAAAATGTTTTTAACTCTTGATGTAGTGTTTTGCAGCAAACTGTGTATTGCTTATTTCATGAGTGTTTTTCCTGTCTCACATTTCCTGATGTCTGGAAGGTATACCTGAGGAGATCACTATCTCCATGTCTTTCGGGTGTGGAGAGAGTGGGAGTAGTTGTATACTTCTATAAAATATGGTTAAAAATTTGTTTTTAGCATGCTGATGGGAAGCAACTTGGACCTTGGCTTGATATTACAGGCAAAGTTAAGGGATTAACTTAAATTTACACCATTTCTAGGTATACTACTTTTGCAATATTTTGATTTACTGAGGTTCCCGTTTTTTTCTTCATGTGTGTTTCTCATGCATGCTCTGTGTTATCTTTTCAGAGGATGCAAAAAACCTGTGCCTTAGTACCTGCGCATGGAAGAAGACAGAAAATAAACCATTTTTTCAGTTACTAATTGGCAACACTTAGCACTAGTACAGTTGTGATTCCCTTCTTGAATCATTTGATTTCCTACTGAACCACCAATTATGTTTGGCCAAAACTTTCTACCTTCAGTCTGGAGGAACTTCTAGAAATAATTTTCCAAACTTTGGAAAAAACCTCATATTTCTTTGATCTTCATGTATAAACATGGTTCTGTCAGACTTCAATCTTATGAAGAATCATTCTGTATGAATAATTCATTTTCTCCTCCTCCTCCCTGCTCTGCAGATGCCTCATGATTAATAATTTCTAGGAACAAGATTATGTTATGTAAGGGTAATAGCAGAATTTGCAGACCAACTGGTTTATTTTCACAAAATGTCTCTTGCCATGATATTGAATAGGAATAAATGAACAGGACTTATTGTAATCTGTCTGTGTTTTGCACAGAAGGTCATTTTAACAAATTGGGTCCCCAAAGGTCCTCCAACTAAATCACTGGATTTATAGCTTGTTTCTCATGCTAGTTACAGAAAAGCTTATTCCTGTCCACTAGACCAAAGCTATTCTTTTTGAGACTTCTGGGATCTCCAGCTTAAGTATGCGCTAGGCAACTGGGGGTTCATTATTTGGCTACTTTCCTCCAAGCCTGGTGTGCTGTGAATGTGGATTTTATAACAGTGGCTCCACAGAGCTGCCAAGGCCAGTAGTGTTAGTAATTATCCCAGCCTGTAGCTTGGTTCAACTTCTGAATGCAGAAATTGAAGTAGGAAACAGCTTGGTTATTTTATTCTGAGAACTTTGTAGTTCATGTAGATAATTTTTTAAAGTAGTTCAGTTTCTAGACAGAAGAAGGTATTTCTCAGCACAGCAGAAATGAAGATTATCTAGTCTATGGGAGTAACTATTTGTAAAAGTGTCTAATTTGATTTCAAGTTCTAATAGTTAAAGTCAGAACAAGATAGAACTACTATCCCTATGTATCATTTTGTCAAATCGACTTAACTGTTTCCCTCTGCAGCATTGCCATTGAGCTGGGAGAGAAGAGATTGGAAGAGCAGCCTGTACTCTTTAGAGTGTAAGATTTCCCATGGGGAATTGGCTCTGATCTTACTATTACCACAAATGTCATGTCCATAGTGATTTTTGAACCAAAACATTTTACCTGGTAGCAAATGAAGAGCATGTCTACTGTTGAGTAAATGGTTCTGTTGATACGTGCTAACATGTTAGATTTTAATAACCTGTTCTAATGCAGTCTCCATTCACAGATTATTCCTCTTTTGAACTCTTTACTATAACACTTTATTTTAGGAAAAGTATGTCTTAATCTTTTATTTTTTCTAGGAGCAGAATAATGCACTGCAAAATCTACACAAGAAAATGAAGGATGTGGAGGTGGAACACAATGGCTGTACTGAGCTGCTGAGGCGCCAGGCCAATGAACTTGAATATAGCACTGAACGAGAGGAGCAGCTTAAAAAAGACCTTGAAGTAAGGCTAATAGAATGTTGCTGTTAGTCTCAACAAGTGCTGACACTCTGATCAATTTCATTTTTGAGGGCTGGAACCTCCCAGTTAGGCTGTGAATTGTATGTACTGGATTAATGAAATGCTGAACATCTGTTTTGCAGAAAAGGCTGAACAGGTGAATGCCATTTACACTGTGTGCCTGACTTGAGAGTGGTATTTGAACAGCAGATAGGAAAATGTTTATGTAAGCGTGAAAACAAGGCTAACTTTACTTTAGGAAATCTGTACATTTCTCTAACCTCTTAGTTTGTCTATCTTCTGATCTTTTTGGCTTAAGAACAGGTTTTCAGAATTAGTGAATTTGTGATGGAGAAACTACTGGAGCTGAGAAAATCATCAGATGTTGTGCTAGGCAGACAGAATAGCATAATAGAGGATCACAGGGGTTGTATGGCAGCCTGTTCATATCTAGGCTTAATTGATACAGGTAGTTTTAGTTTGCCTGTCTCTTGAGTGACACTCAGTGCTGAGAAGTGTCAAGTCTTCAAGACTAGTACCTTGTAAATATGCCTCTTCTGCTAAACTGCTAGTTCTCTCCTAAGTTTCAACAGTGTTTGTCCACTGATAGACTTTGTAGTGACTGTGTTATCTGTATGTACAATCTCATCCAAAACTTTCTTGGTGGAACGTTTGTCACTGCAGAAAAGCACAGTGAACGGATGGTTCTTTATCCTGATATAAGGTTTTACCAAAGGCATCTTTAAATATTTTCTGCAGTGAATTTTAGAGAATTGGCACTTGCAGGATATTGGGAGTCCTTAAAGGAATAAGTGACAAACAGTTTTCAGCTGTGTTTATTCTCTGTTATTTTTTCCTTAAAGGCAAAAGAAGTGTTTAAAGCATTGATTGCTAGGTAGGTAGAGCCCTACATTATAGATGAAGTACAAAAGAAAATTCCTGCAGGGAAGATCAAAGCTCATCAACAAAAAACACTGACTTATTGACCAAACTGGTAGACTTTTGTGCCCTCAGAGGGATCTACAGGAAATCTATTGCCAAGTATTGTGAGCTGCACACATTGGCCTAGACAGTATTACCTTCAGTTAGAAAGTGCTGCATACTGTGAAGTTCCAACAGCCCTTTTAAAAACAAAGATTTTTTTCTTCCAAGAACTTGAATGAGGGCTTTTTTTGTGACTTCATGGCTTTTAATATATTAACATAGGAATAATGAGCTAAAAGGAGGACCAAATTATTTATCTTTCTGAATATTTTGATTGGGTGTACTTGCCATCTGTAAATTTGAAAAGGAAGCACTCAGTTCCATGAAAATGTATAACTGCTATGCCCTGGAGATTTTTTTTCAGGGAATGCTATCCATTAACCACAATCAGCTAACATATTTTCATTGCTACTTAATTTTTACTAAATTCTTTTATCTTATTGAATCTCTTAATAATGTCATGAGAAAACAACATATTCAGACTACAGAAAAATCAGTCTTGAGGTACTTGTACCTATAGCTATTTAAGCAGTGATTAAGGAAAGTAAGTGATGAAACCTCTTGCATTTGTAAGTCTAAGCAAATTAGCATGTCTCCCTGTGAATTTAAAAAAAAAGTCTGAGTTAGACTGCAATGCATATGCTTTAGTCAGCTTGCATCTCACTTTACCATCTCAAAAGTAAATTGCATGTGTGTAGGTGTCTGAAAGGGCATACAATAGTAACTTACCATTTCTATACTTGAAGTCAAAGAGAGATTAACAAAGAGGCATCTCTGAAAATACCATTATTCTTTAAGAAACAAAAGCACTAGATATTTTAAGTTTTCAGTATTGATTACTGTAGGTGGTATTGATTACTGTAGACTTTGTACTGGATAGTGGACTCAAACTCCAGAGTTTGTGACAACAGCATAACCTGCATCTTGCAACGTAACAGTACTCTGCATCACCATTTGTGGAGCAAGATGTGTTCTGCCTTTTCTGTGGTCATGAAAGGCTGCAAGAATCTCAAGTTCAAAATTCAGGTTAATAAAATCTATTTTAAGCTGCTCTCTCACCCATAATCCTTTCCCAAAAGATAATATACTAAGGAACAGTTTAGTATTAACAAAGTTTGAAATCTAATTACAACTTTGATTTGTAAATTTGTCATTCCTCTTCCTCTTTTACCCTCTGGTGCTCAGTCAGGCAGAGGTATTATCTGTCCTTCATGCTGAAGCAGAGTGGAAAGACCTCAACCAAAGGGACTCGATAAGCTGCTCTTCACCTTTATAGCTCAGTTATTGGAACTTTGGTCTTGAAGGCTGTAAGGGAAGGAAATGGGGAATGTTCAAGGACAGACTTGTTGCATAAAGGAGAGGAAATGAGCACAATCTTCCCTTCTAATTGAATTTGAAAGAAAGGACTGTTCCCTTTTAAAAGGGCATGCTGCATTCCCAAGTAGAAGGAAGTAGAAGGAAGCCTGGAGACTGTTGGTATTTAAACACATTACTGTCAGTATTATGTCTTCCTCTCTGCCTTAACAGCTGATTCACTAGCATGCTAGCTTCTGTGGATCACATTTTTACTTGCCAAATTCTTCCCATACATTTTGGAAGAGGCATTAAAGAAGGGCACTAAAGCATGGGCAGTAGTTTTCACTGTGTGCCAACAGTGCCAAAGTCTCTTTGTGTTTCTTTCTATCTGATATTACTCTCATATAGTTCTGTAGTGTTCTAGCTGTCAATTTAAAACTCCTCAATGTATGGGAATAAGTACCCATGTTAGAAGTATGGTTAAAGTTCTGATAACCAGTTCTGTACCCAGCTGTGGTTAAACATAACTCTTATTTTTGCCTATGACATCAGTATTTGAGATGAATTTCCATTCAGATATAGAAGCCTTAAAATAGTACACCTAGACAGAACGGTCTACATATTTTCATGAAATAGCCCTATTTCTTTATTTCTCATAATGGAATTTTTAGCTTATAGATTGAAATTTGGTTTTTGTGGGAAGATTGACACAGGAGACATGTCTTATTTCAATTTCCATGAAGAATGCCTTGTGTTAATGGGCATTTGGTTAGAAAACGTGTACTTAAGTTCTTGATGATGGCAGCAAACTTTGTAGTGATTTGTGTAAAGTGTAGTGTGATTCTAATTAAAAGGCTATCTTATAATCTTAAGTTATACACTACTTGATAGGCAATGAAGATGAACTTTTTTTGGAGTTCACAAAGCTGTTCCTTTACTACCCTCTGCTGGACATAGGGGAGAAGTCTGTGGGAAAATATTTGTTTCAGTAATGAAAGGAAATGGCAAATTTAGAATATTTTTCTTTTTGTATGATGACTGTCTTATGAAAAATTTTATCAAATAGACTATATAATAAAGAAAGGAAGGTGAAAAAAGTTGTCCCCTCTTTGTTTGTTTGTCCCCTCTTTGTTTGTTTGTCCCCTCTTTGTTTGTTTGTCCCCTCTTTGTTTGTTTGTCCCCTCTTTGTTTGTTTGTCCCCTCTTTGTTTGTTGTCTTTTGTCATTTTTAAAATATTAGGCTGGTTTTACCCTTCAATCATTATTCTGGACATGGTCTAAAAGACAACATGTCTCATTTCTGGAATTAGAAATGAAGAGAAAGAATACTGGCAAATTTGTGTAGACTCTTCAGTTGAAAGTTAGCTGTTTACAGGGTCTAACCTGCTAGCTTTACAGTTTGCAGTGATATCAATGTGGTGTACAATTGTGTGGACATTAGAGTCCTTCTGAAATGGAACACATACTGTACCGGAAAAATTTAGTTGGGAACCTTATTCTGCCTTTTTAGCCTAAGTAGTCAAACAAATTCTTGATGTATTTTTATTGAACTCATGAATATACTACTATTTATGATAATCAGTTTCCTGGAACCAGTGTCTTTTATTTTAGCTTTTACCTCCATTACTCTGGAAAGATGATTTCTTGGGAAAGATAGAGCAATTTTGTATATAAAAATAGTGTTTCTTGTGATGTGTCTAGCTGCCACAAAGCTGGGTGGGAAAGCTGTTTGACAAAAAGTGGAGGATTTCACCATAAGAAACAGAATTATTAGTTCATAAATTTGAAACTCTGTCTTGTTCACATAAATGTAATGATTTTCTATTGTTTGTTTTATGTGTTTGAGGCTGCCAACTCTTAGTAAACTGGAGCTCAAGGTCTCTCAAAGTTTTTAAGCCATTCTCATGAGGCCTGCAAAATGTCCCATAGCTTGGTCCATTTTATTTCTGTGACTGAATACGTTGCTATATTTCTGAGACTGTGAGTTACCATTTAAAGACCATTCCATTAGCTTTCATCTTGCCTTTCCTGCTCCCCACCTGTAAGTATATTGACCTTTTCATGTACTGCTAAATGTGTCATCTTGTATTAGCTTGGTAATGCTGCTATGATGGGGAGATGACTGCAAAGAAGACTTGAGTGATGGTCCGTCTCTGTAATTGCAGAAGGTGTGTGTGCATGCAATAGTTGAAGGCTGTGGGTGTAGTAAATTTCTTACTGTATCTAAGTCAGTGAAACATGAAATTTACGTCCCAGCTAAAAAAACCAAAAAATCCCCCACCCACAAACCTGCTTATTTTTTTCCCCTCCTTGTTATTAATTTTACCATGAACTGCAGTGTTAGGTAGGTTATAGTTGTCATAAGAAAGACTTGAAGAAGCTACAAGCAGTGTGAGGGAGGACACATTCCACAGTCAGTTAACAGTGCTACTGGCTGAACTTTAAAGTACCTTTTATCTTCTATGACTTTTGACTTCTGTGACACACTTCTTGATGGCTTACCCCTACTTAATCCTTTGCTTTCTAATGTCTCCACAATACAAAACTGGCATCTAGGAATTCCAGCTACTGTGACTTTTATGTCCTCTAAGCACTGAAGTTTTTGTAATGGTATCTTTGCGGTTGCTCCAAAGTCATGTTTCCCCAGTGACAAGCTCACTGACATAATGGACTTCCTTTCTGAAAGGAACTTCGTTCTCTATCATCTCATATGTCATCACTTTATTCAAGTCCAGTTTGAAGGCTCAAACCTCACTATCAGACTGAAGTTGTTTGAATATTGTCTTATGTGGCCCTCACCAGGAGTTAGTAACAAGTCACACGTGCATGTATAAAGTAAGTGTCAGCTCATGTACAGTTAAGGGGTTTACCAGCTAATGAGTGTGAGAACCAAAAGGGACATCTTTTTGCCCTCAAGATCCTGTAGGAAGGGGCAGCAGTTCAGATGGGTCTGCCAATTTGCAGCTCAGTTGCAGATTGGAATGGATTTGGACTTTATCCAAAGGCAACAAAATTATATCAGTTTAGCAGTCCTACTTAGTTCTACTTTTTTTTTTTTTTTTTACACATAAAGCCAAGCGTATGACTTATCTCATTACACCCATCCCAGTGTAGTTATTTTTCTGGTATTGCGCAGGTCAGGTATGGCTCCACAGTTAATGAGACATGTTACTCTACACTTCATATACAGGAAATGTTTACAGTGAGAGTTGACTGCACTCTGTCAGGCTGAGAGAACATTTACTTCAGTGGTTAAGAATTGTTTGTAATTAAGGAACCTTATAGTTACTAAAAGATTGTTTATTATCTGGACAGGAGATGGCTCCACCTTACCATGATCAAGAGGCACCAGTGGTTCTAACACTAAGTGGAAGTGGTCAGCACATGTCCCAAAGATGTGTTTAGACCTGACCTCCTGAGTTATGAGTCATAGAGAAATGCTTTTAAGTAGGAAGAAGTAAGATCTTAATCTGAATATGGAAGCACACAGAGTGGGTGGATGATGGTCCAGATACGAGGTACACGTGTGTCCTCTTCACTTTGTCTTGGCTGAGCATTTCACATAGGGGTTGGACTTCAGCCATGGGGAAGTGCAAGTATCCTGACAACTTGTTAGTAAAATGAAACTGAAAAATCTTTCAGATGCGGTCTAAATAGAAGCAGAGAAGAGAAAAATTACTTCTATCACTGTATCTAAACTTAGTAACTGTTGTAAATATACTTTTCTTCCTATTGTTAACTTTGTTGCTTATCTGATAAAGGGTATCTTGATAAATATTGAACAATTACATTTTTACAGCTGTGGCATTGCACAGATGTAAGATACTGGATTATTCTTTCAGTATGGAGTGCCCCAGTATTCACAAATATTGCAGTACTTAAAGCAAGAGTGAGGGGCTGAGAAAAGTGGAAACAACAAAAGCCAGTTTGGAAAATGGTATTGCAAACTGTTAGCATGCAGAAAATGTCTCCTAGAAACCACTTTAGCATTCACTTGCAACAGGACACAGTAAAAGTGACTGAACCTTAAGGGATTAGAGTAAACCTACGACATGGTTGCTTACAAGTTCTAAGTCTGGCATTGAAGTTTTCTTAGTTATTTTTATTTTCTCTTTTTCAAAAGTCACAATTCTGTCTGTGCTACCATGGATCCCAGATATCTTTGTTCTTTAAATTAAGACTGAAAATGACTGAGTTTGAATATCTAAGGAAACTTTGGAGACTGCATGAGTTTGTGTGTGGTATCTTACTTAATATGTCTGCCTTCATGTATCCTGTTAGGTGCACATGGAAGTAACAGGTGACTGAATCTTGTTGAATAACCAGTGTTTTCAGTGTTGACTAAGCAAATGCTGTGTAACCACTGGAGGACGCACTTTTTGGATCCATCCTTGAGATCAATCTCTGTGACTTGGACCTGACAAGAAGCTTTCCAAGCTAAACCAGAAAGTGTTCCCATTGGACTCCCAGTTGAGAGTCAGTGGTCTGTATGTCTGCAGCCTGCAACATTTCTCTAGAACTTGTTTTCACACAGCCTTGTCTTTGTAGACAGGCATTGTGTAAAGTTTTCAAACACACATGGTTCAGTAAGGATACTGATTCTTACACTTCATCTGATTCAAAGAGGTTTGCCTGGCTAACATCATTCCAGTACCAGTGTCTTTCTGTCAGACAGGAACATGGAACTCTTCTCCTCATCCCTTTTTTTTTTTTTTTTGGAATTGTTAGTATGGTGTTACAGGTTAGACTCATCCCTTACGCTTCTTTCTTTCCCTTACAGAGTGCATAATGGATTATTCTCACTGGTAGAGCCTGCAGCTTCTCACTGTGAAAGGAAGAGCATATAAGTATCAGTCGAGCCTGTTTGAACCTTTGCTAGCAAAATACACAAGATTTTCTGTGGAGTGTTTTTTTTTTTTTTTTTTTTGCAGCTGTGTTCTTCCCAAGTAAAACTTCAGACTCAGCTTGGAATCCAGGTGCAACTTCTGTGGCTGATGTGCACTTATATAAACAGCAATTCCAAGGTTCTTTTCCTTAAAGCATTCTAAGCAAACCTGAATTTCCTTATATTCAATAACTCTGTATTGCTTAGCAAGGCTTATCTGCTAATGGCTGATTAGAGATATCTCATGAAGTTTTCGTTTTCCCACTGATTTCCCACTGATTTGCTGGCATGAGATTTTGTTTATATTTGCTGGATGTATGAGCCATCAGAGAGATGATCTCTCCAATGATCACATCAGAGATTTGTGTAATTCTCATCACAAGAACCATAAGCTTCAGCAGTCAAATCATAGAACCCAGGAAAAAGAATATTTGTTGCTCCACCAGACACAGACAGCATCTACACAACTTCCTCAATTTACATATGTAATTTTTCTGCAAGCTCTTTTAAGCATCTGAATCTCTTCTGGGTGAGACAGATGCTTATACTGGTAAACTAAGATTAAGGTTTACCTGAGTAATCTTCTGAGACTTTTGAGGAGAACACAGTTCACTCTTCATCTTTGGCTTCTAGAAATGCAAGAAATTAGTGGCAGTCCCTGTCAGGTCCCTGACAGTGACCTGTCTTGAATGAAAATAAATTTTATTTCTCTCCATAGGTCTTTGTTTTCTGAAGGTTTGGTGAACTAATTTAGACAAGGTTTTAAAAATCAGAATTGTAAGAAAATACTGGTATGAGGCAATGTTTTCAAGCCTTGAACTCCAGAAGAAGATGAGCTTTAAAAGCAAGAATAGGACATTGAGATTCCTAACCTTGTGAAGAAACCTCAGTTTTGAGCAAGTCAGTTTTCTCATGCATTTATATGGGGATGTGATCTGTAAGATGATACTTATCTGTCAAACAGATATTTTGATTTTTAGTTTCTAATTTGATTCCCTGTGTGTACTGCCATGAATCTCTTTGAAGACTTCCTAAGGGATACCTGTCAGGTACATCTAGCTCTCCTTTGGTCGGTGCCTAGGGTTCATTCCTCTTTTACAGTAGGCTAGACACATTGTCCTGCTTGCAATTAGGAGCCCGTTTCTCACATTCCAGAGATCATCAGGAATATCTGTAGCTGAAATACTAGTTTTCCCAGTGCTTCTCTTTTTATAGGCATGCTAATTCTACAAGTTAATTCTTCAGTGACTTGTGACAATGCAGTCAAATGAACAATCCACAAATAAGTCTATTTTTAAATTGAATTGCTGTTGCTTCAGACAGCAAAAGAGTGATATGCTGGCACCTTTTACAGGTGTCTGCTTGCTCCTGCCTCTATTTCTTCATTGTCCTAGGATTTTTCTTAGAACTCAAGTTTCAATATTTCTGGGAGTTTGTGTTTCCTTTGGATCATGTCTTTTGTCCCAGCAGTTAGTGTCCATCATGTCAGCTCAAGGAGATAGACTCTACTTTTAAATAACTATACCAGGACCTAATACCTATACACTCTGGGAGAATGTAATTGCTCCAGTTTTTCATTTTTGCAGATGCCCTCACTCAAGCTGTTATTTATTCTTTTTTTATTTTTCTTCTTGGGACTGATGAAATTTAACAGTCCTAGGGGGCTCCATTTGAGAGGATATGTTAACCATTTTGACAGTGTCTTGCATCTCTTGTTTCAGCTGAAGACAGGCAAAGTGAAGGCATAGTTCTACTTTAGACTGGTGCTTACGAAATAAAATAACACTTAGAAGACAAATGCAATACAGACCTTGTGAATTAGTAAGTTATGCCTAAAAACTTTACTTGCAGAATCAAGTTTATTTCCCCCTTTTTCCATTTCAGTGTTTTCTATGAGAATGAACACTTGAACAAACCAGCCAAAGACAGAAAACCATTTTTGCTCTTGAGGGTATGCAGTGAGATATTCTCAGTGAAGTTTTTATTTCTCAATTTTATTTAAAAAAAATTATGTTTCCCACTCTAAATGTTGTGATAGGTACCTTCCTTACTGTTTTCTTTATTCTCCTCAAAGTAGAATTATTTTCAGGCTGACTTTTAAAATGTTATTAAAAAAGAAATGAAATCCACTTCAATTGTATTTATGGTTCACTGACTACTTTTACTATGCTGGCAGTATTCTTCTGAAAAAGCATCCTCTTGACAGATGTTGACCTGTTGGAGGATGCTAAGGAGTCCTTCCAAACTAAAGCAGGAGGTAGTTTGCTAATTCTCCGTTAAGGGCAAAGGGAAGTAGGAGCTGATGTTTGGAAGGAATAATACTGTTAAGAGTCTAAAACAAGCTATTTTTGAGAATAATTTTAGCAATATGGAAGTACAGTGAGAGTGTTTGTGCAGGATTTGTGAATTCTTTTTATTAAGTACTTTATGCAGATAAAACTCCTGGGAAGGAGCAAAGTGTAAGCCTTTGACAGACCTTACTGTGAAGTAGGTTTGGTAAGCTCTGTGCTGTTGCTGCTTTTCTCATTACTAGGCCTTCCATGGGCATAATTTTCAAAAGTCTTTCCTTTTGTGTGTGTGATTACACAAAGTTTAAATTTATTGCCAAAAGCTTTTATTTTAATGTCTGTTAATGTTCTTTCTCTTCTTTTAAATGTTCAGAATCCAGATGCAGTCTCACGTTCTTGTTACTTTGTTTTACTTTTCCAAAATCAATAATTTCAACTGTATTTATATAACCTTAAATGTGCTTATGTTAAATGACTTTTAAATATTAATTTCTTTTTCTTCATGTCCCTGATTTAACTCGAAGCCAAGAGACATTTTGGGATGAATTTTTCTTTTCAATTCAGTTATCAGTCAAAGTGAAAACTTATTGAGAGAAAACAGTGTAGTTAAAATTGCATGTGAATTTCCATTACAGCATGTCTCTAGTTACTGCTTTTGGTAAAAGTGTTTTTCCACATCAAATTCCATGTCCAGGCCTTTATCTGGACATACATATCTGGCGATTGGTTTTGTGTTTATTGTAACTTGAAATAATTTTTTCCAGCTTGGATCACTTAAAAAAAAGTCTAGTAAAAATATAGACTACTTTTTGTAGGCAATCCAAATTTCCAAGTAGGTTCTTAACATAGTAATTTGCATTTTTGTGTTTTTCTAAAGGTAAGAATGAGTAAGAAAGATGCAACAGGTTAATTCAGAGAATCCCATTTTACTTGAACTATGCATGCATGTACAGGTGTTCTTCTGTGTAATGAGATGTAGTAACTGACTAAAGTAGTCAGGATACTTTTTAAGAGATCATAAACAACCTGATAATTGCTAGACAAAAATGTGTCAGAATAGTTACAAGCCAAGGAACATAGCAGTAAAAAAATACCAGGTTAGTGCTTCGAAACATAACAGAGTTTACAGATTTTTGTGGTACGGAAACTTGACTAGTCCAGGGCTGCAAAGCAATCTGTTCTGGGCACCTTAATTGGAAATTAGGTGCCAAAGCCAACATAATTTTGAAGAATTCACTATCTTCTGTGTGCTTCATGTGTCTCATCACTGAAATTGTTGATACTCTATTGATAACCGCATTGTATTTTGGAAGATACAGGGTGTGGTTATATTGCCTCAGATGACAACCTTTGGGAAAAAGCAAATAGCAAAGGAATAGGTAGAATATTTCATTTGGTCTTTCTGATTTCTGACTCCAGCTGCAGTCTTCTTGATTGTAAAAAAAAAAAATAATGCAGCAATAGAATCATTAAGGTTGGAAAAGATCTCTAGAATCATCAAGTCAACCCACCAACCCAGCACCACCAGGCCTTCTAAACCATGTCCCAAAGTGCCACATCTACTTGTTTTTTTGAACACCTCTATGGATGGTGACACCACCAGTGCTCTGGGCAGCCTTTTCCAATGCCTGACCACTCTTGCAGTAAAGAAATTTTTCTTAACACCCAATCTAAACCTCCTCTGACTCAACTTGAGGCCATTTTCTCTTGTCCTATCACTAGTTACTTGGGAGAAGAGGCTGACACCCACCTTGCTACAACCTCCTTTCAGGTAGTTGTAGATAGTGATAAGGTCTCCCCTCAGCCTCCTTTAGACTAAACAACCCCAGTTCCCTCACCTGCTCCTCATCAGATTTGTTCTCCAGACCCTTCTCCAGCTTCGTTGCCCTCTCTGGACATGCTCCAGCAATTCAATGTCCTTCTTGTAGTGAGGGGCCCAAAACTGAACACAGTATTCGAGGTGCTGCCTCACCAGTGTTGAGTACAAGGGCACGATCACTTCCTTACTCCTGCTGGCCACACTGTTCCTGATACAAGCCAAGATGCTGTTGGTCTTCTTGGCCGTCTGGGCAAACTGCTGGCTCATGTTCAGCCAGCTGTCAACCAGCACCCCCAGGTCCTTTTCCACCAGGCAGCTTTCCAGCTGCTCTTCCCCAGTCCTGTAGCGTTGCATGGGGTTGTTATGATCCAAGTGCAGGACCCGGTACTTGACATTGTTGAACCTCATACAGTTGGCCTCAGCCCATCGATCCAGCCTGTCCAGGTCCCTCTGCAGAGCCTTCCTACCCTCGAGCAGATCAACACTCCCACCAGCTTGGTGTTTGCAAACTTACTGAGGGTGCACTCGATCCCTTCATCCAGATCGTTGATAAAGATATTAGACAAGACTGGCCCCAAAACTGAGCCCTGGGGAGCACCGCTTGTGACCCGCTGACAGCTTTTTTTAGCTCTGTCCACCACAACTCTCTGGGCTCGACCATGCAGCCAGGTTTTTACCCAGTGAAGAGTACAACTGTCTTAGGTCATGAGCCACCAGCTTCTCTTGGAGGGTGCTCTGGGAGACAGTGTCAAAGGCTTTGCTATTCCAGGTGAATAACATCAACAGCCTTTCCCTCATCCACTAGGTGGGTCACCTGGTCATAGAAGGAGATCAGGCTGGTCAGGCAGGACCTGTCTTTCATGAAGGTCTGATCCCCTCGTGGTCCCACACATGCCTGGAGCTCTCACTCAAGACGAACTGCTCCATAATGTTCCCCAGTACTGAGGTCAGGCTCACTGGCCTGTAGTTGCCTGGATCCTCCTTCTGGCCCATTTTGTAGACAGGTGTCACATTGGCAAGTGCCCAGTCATCTGGGACTTACTTCCCCTGTTAACCAGGACTACCGATAAATGATGGAGAGTGGCTTGTCAAGCTCCTCTGCCAGCTTCCTCAGTACTCTCAGGTGAATCCCATGCAGCCCCATATACCTGTGAGTATCCAGGTGGCTCAGCAGGTTGTAAACCACTTCCTCCTGGATTATGGGGGATTTATTCTGCGATCCGTCCCTGCCTTCCAGCTCAGGAGGCTGAATACCCTGAGGATAACTGGTCTGACTGTTACAGACTTATGCAAAGAAGGCATTTAGTACCTCAGCCTTCTCCTTGTGCTCATTGGCAGTGTTCCCCTCCATGTCCTATAGAGGATGGAGGTTCTCCTTGGTTCTCCTTCTGTTGTTAATGTATTTGTAAAAAGACTTTTTGTTAACTCTTATAACAGTGGCCAGATTGAGTTCTAGCGGGGCTTTTGCCTGTCTGATTTTCTCTCTGCATGACCTTGTGAGATCCCTGTACTCTTCCTGAGTTGCCTGCCCCTTCTTCGAAAAGCAGTAGACTCTCCTTTTTTTCCTGAGTGTCAGCAAAAGCTCCCTGTTCAGCCAAGGCAGTTGTCTTCCCTGCTGGTCCATCTTAGAGCACATGGGGACAGCCTGCTCCTGCGCTTTCAGGACTTCCTTCTTGAAGAATGCCCAGCATTCCTGGACTCCTTTGCCACTCAGGACTTCCTCCCAAGGGACTCTCCCAATCAGTGCCCTGAACAGGTCGAAGTCTGCCCTCCAGAAGTCCATGGTAGTGGTTCTGCTGACCTCTCTTCTCACTTTGCTGAGAATCAAGACCTCTATCATTTCATAGCTGCTAAGCCCAAGACGGCTTCTGACCACCACATCTCCCACCAGTTCTTCTCTGTTTGTAAACAGCAGGTCAAGCAAGGCACCTCCTGTGGTAGGCTGACGCAGCAGCTGTGTCAGGAAGTTATCTTCTACACACTCCAGGAACCTCCTGGACTGCTTCCTTTCTGCTTTGTTGTATTTCCAGCAGGCATCCAGTAAGTTGAAGTCCTCCACAAGAACAAGAGCTAGCGACTGGGAGACTTCTGCCGGCCACTTGCAGAATGCTTCATCTACCTCTGAATCCTGGTTGGGTGGTCTGTAACAGACCCCCAGCAGGATATCTGCCTTCATGCCTTCCCCTTCATCCTTACCCATAAGCACTTGACCTTATTGTCACAATCATTGAATTCTGTACAATCAAAACACCCTAACACACAGAGACACCCCACTGCCTCTCCTTCCTAGCCTATCCCTTCTGAAGAGCTTATAGCTATCCATTGCAGCACTCACAGAATCACAGAATGGTGGGGGTTGAAAGGGACCTCTGGAGATCATCTTGTCCAACCTCCCTGCTTGAGCAGGTACACCTAGAGCAGGGGGCACAGGACCGTGTCCAGGCAGGTTTTGAATGTCTCCAGGGAAGGAGACTCCACAATCTCCCTGGGCAGCCTGTTCCACTGCTATGTCACCCTCACAGTAAAGAAGTTTTTTCTCATATTCAGGTGGAACTTCCTATGTTCCAACCTGTGCCCATTGCCCCTTGTCCTGTCGTTGGGCACTAATGAAAAGACCCTAGTCCCATGATCCTGACACCCACCCTTTAGATATTTATAGGTATTGATGAAGTCCCCCCTCAGTCTTCTCTTCTCCAGGCTAAACAAACCCATGTCTCTCAGCCTTTCCTCATATGGGAGATGCTCCAGCCCCCTGATCATCTTGGTAGCTCTCTGCTGGACTTGCTCAAGCAGTTCCCTGTCCTTCTTAAGCTGGGGGGCCCAGAACTGGACACAGTACTCCAAATGTGATCTCATTAGGGCTGACTAGAGCAGGAGGATAACCTCTCTCAACCTGCTGGCCACATTCCTTTTATTGCATCCCAGGATACCATTGGCCTTCTTGGCCACAAGGGCACGGTGCTGGCTCAGGGTCAGCTTGCTGTCCACCAGCACTCCCAGGTCCTTCTCAGCAGAGATGCTTTCCAGTAGTTCAGCACCCAGCCTGTACTGGTGCTGGGGGCTGTTCCTCCCCAGGTGCAGGACCTCGCACTTGCTCTTGTAGAATTTCATGAAGTTCCCCTCGACCTAGCTCTCCAGCCTGTCTGGGTCATGTTGGATGATAGGACAGCCTTCTGGTGTATCAGCCACTCTTCCCAGCTTGGTATCATCAGTGAACTTGCTGAGGTTACACCCTGTCTCTTCATCCAGGTCATTGATGAATATGTTAAACAGGACTGGACCGAGCACAGACCCCTGGGGAACACCTACTAGTGACAGGCCTCCATCCAGACTCTGCCCCGTTGATCACAACCCTCTGAGTTCTGTTTTTCAGCCAGTTCTCAATCCACCTCACTTTCCACTCATCCAACCCATACTTCCTTAGCTTGTCTACGAGGATGCCATGGGACACAGTGTTGGATGCCTTACTGAAGTCAAGATAGACAACATGCACTACTCTCCCTTTGTCAGTCCAGCCAGTTACGCCACCATAGAAAGCTATCTGGTTGTTCAAGCATAATCTTCACTTGGTGAATCCATGTTGACTATTTCTGATAACCTTCTTTTCCTCTACATGCCTGGAGATTACCTCCAGGATGAACTGCTCCATCACCTTTCTGGGGATGGAGGTGAGGCTGACTGGCCTATAGTTCCCCAGGTCCTCCTTCTTGCCATTTTTGAAGATTGGAGTGATACTTGCTGTCCTCCAGTCCTCGGGCACCTCTCCTGTCCTCCATGACCTTTCAAAGATGGTGGAGAGTGGCTCAGCAAGAACATCTGCCAGCTTCTTCAGCATTCATGGGTGCATCCCATCGGGGCCCATGGATTTGCTAGGATCCAGTTTGCATAGGGGACCTCTGACCCAATCCTTCTCAACCAAGGGGAAGTCCTCCTTTCTCCAGGTTTTCTCTCTCACCTCTGGGTGCTGGGATGCCTGAGGGTCAGTCTTAGCAGTAAAGACTGAAGGAAAGAAGGCATTCAGTAACTCTGCTTTTTCTGCATCCTGCATTACCAGGGCCCCTTCCTTGTTCATCAGTGGGCTCACTGTATCCCCAGTCTTCCTTTTACTGCTGACGTATTTGAAGAAGCCCTTCTTGTTATCTTTGACACGCATTGCGAGATTTAATTCCAAGGGGGCCTTGGCCTTCCTCGTCACATCTTGTGTACCCTGACAACGTTGCTATATTCCGCCCAAGTGGCCAGTCCCTTTTTCCAAATGATGTGAACCACCTTCCTCCATTTGAGTTTCTCTAGAAGCTCTTTGCTCATCCCTGTGGGTCTCCTGGCTCCTCTGTTTGACTTCTCCCTCCTAGGGATGCACTGATCTTGAGCTCGGAGGAAGTGGTCCTTGAATACTGACCAGCTCTCTTGGACCCCCCTGCCTTCTAGAGCCCTAGCCTGTGGGATTCCTCCAAGCAGGTCTCTGAAGAGGCCAAAGTCAGCCCTCTTGAAGTCCAAGGCTGTAATTCTACTTGTCGCCCGGCTTCTACCACGCAGTGTCCTGAAATCCCACCATCTCATGGTCATTGCAGCCAAGGCTACCCCCAGCTCTCACATCCTCAACCACCCCTTCCTTGTTCGTTAGGATAAGGTCAAGCAGCACATCTCGCCTCGTTGGCTCCTCCATCACCTGCATCAAAAAGTTGTCCTCGAGCTCTGTAGGAACCACCTGGATTGTGTGTGCCTCACCGTGTTGCTTTTCCAGCAAGTATCAGGGTGGTTGAAGTCCCCCATGAGAACCAGGGCCTGTGATTGAGAGGCTACTTCCAGCTGTCTGTAGAAGGCTTTATCGACTTCCTCTTCTTGATCAGGTGGCCTGTAGCAAACACTCACAACAGTGTCGCCCATATTTGCCTGCCCCTTAATTTTTACCCGCAAGCTCTCAACTTGTTCTCTCTCTACTCCAAGGCAGAACTCGATGCATTTCAGTTGCTCCCTCACATAAAGAGCAACTCCCCCATGTTGCCTTGCTGGTCTGTCTTTCCTGAAAAGCCTGTAGCCATCCATGACAGCATTCTAGTCATGTGAGCTGCCCCACCATGTCTCTCTGATTGCAATCAGATCATGGCCCTGTGACCACACACAGACCTCTAGTTCCTCCTATTTTTTTCCCCATTCTGCATGACTCCAGTCATGAGAGTCATCCCACCATGCTTCTGCGATGGCGACGTAAGCCATAGCTATCCTGTTGTACAGTGGCTTCCAGCTCCTTCTGTTTGTTGCCCATGCTGCATGCATTGGTGTAGATACACTTGAGCTGGGCTGTCAGTTTCACCCCCAACCTTGACATGCCACCCCTAGGCTCCTCTCTAAAGGGCCTGCTTATATCCCCTTCCCCCATCATCCCCTTCTTCCTACATAAATTTCTTTAACTAAATAGAAAATAATAATGTGATATTCTAGATATGTAAAAAATATTTTCATATGTATTTCTTGGTATGAGTTCTCACGGTTCCAAAGTACAAGTAGTTCAGATATATCAGGTTGGTGTACGGAGACCTAATATACAGAATGAACAGAATAGTCTTTGTGCCATGTTTACCATCTCTCTGGACTTAAATTTCTTCAAAATGTACTTCTAGGCAGCTACAGTAAGAATAAAGAAACTGGAAGAAAACATTGAAGCAGAGAGAGCAGCACATTTGGAATCCAAATTCAATTCAGAGATCATCCAGGTAAACTTTTTGTTAAACATTTTGCAGAAGTTTACAGTAAAACGGTTTATGAAGTTGTAAAGATACAATCTTCCAAAAATATTAAGACCACTTACATACTTGAGTGAAAACACTGAATATTTTTTTGCAACAAGTGTCAAAATTACAATAGCTAGTACTTAAAAGGAGAATAGAAAAATATCTGCTCTTCAGGGAGAATTGAAGTTATTAGAACAAATAATGAAATAGAATGTCACATTCGTAAATTCGAGAATTCCCACTAGAATTTAAACAGAGAGGGGAAAGGAAGTGTTTCACAATAGTCAAAGACTATACTACTGTTTAAATATCCTGCCCTGTATCTTTTGAATAGGCACTTAGAGCTACCTGGAGATACAGTGCGTACATCCAACTTCTCTAGGAGTGAGAGCTTAATGCATCCTTGAACTGCAGTTCCAAATACAGAGTACACTTCAGCTTCTAACAAAGTTGTTACATCTGCAGTTACTAGTAAAGATTGATTATATGAAAAAACCATAGTGTATATACTTGAATATTAAATCTTTTTATTATTAAGCTGTATCACATGGGGTTTGACCCGGTAAGGCAACTATGGTTTATTTTAAAAAGCAAGTGGGAAAAAGCTAAATGATGATTGCTTGGTAATCCATACTAACTAACAAGCCCTTCACACTCAACTTTTTGAAAACTAAGCAAATAAAAAAGAGTTTTTGGTATCTTTTTTTCTTACTTTCTGAGTAACAAAGATAAGTACTGCCATTCTTAAGGCAGTTGTTTTCTTATGGTCTTCTCTATGTACAGGCACTTAAGGTTTTTTTAAGTGGTGATTAAACTAGTAGAAAGGAAGGATCTAGTTTCCTTAATTTCCTCTCTCTACTCTTACATACAAAGGAACTGGGAGAGTAACATTCCTCAAAGTCAGAGACTTACCTTTTATGGGTGAATGACTGGTAAGGTTTTCTTCCTTGTTCATATACATGAACGAGCTTCAAGTGTGCTTTGTGCTGAGTGGCAGTGTAGCCTTTACTGTTAATCCCACATTTACATGAGTCTACTTAAAAAATAGAATTTCCCTGGAAAAGTTCAGTAATAACTGAAAAAGGAAAAATCCAGACACCACCAAATAAAAGGAGAATAAAAGGTGCTTTTCATTAGCATATCTGTCTGTATTTATTAATACACTTTCACATGTGTTCAGTGCTTTCTGTGCATATACTTCCATATAGAATTAATATAGTTACCTGTAAAGCAGAACAGAACATAGAACAGCATTAAAGATCGTGATAGTTTTTCCTAATTTACTTTAATTGCTTTCTTTTCACTTGGTAGTTAAGAATTCGAGACCTTGAAGGAGCTTTGCAAGTGGAGAAAGCCAGCCAAGCAGAAGCTCTTTTGGATTTAGAAATGATCAAGAAAGAGTTCAAAGAGGTAGAAAAAGCATATGAGAGAGAAAAACACAATGCCCAAGAGAACTTGGAAAAACTCGAAGTGTAAGTTACCTTTTAAATTAATTGTAAAATGGCAGTGAAAGCTTGGGTACCACCTACAGTTTACATTCCCTACAGTTTTCAGTCACTAGAAAACAACATAATCTGACGCAATTTGCCAAACAAAGCCAAGGTTGAGAACCTGGCATTCCATTAATAACAGGTCCATATCAGTAACCATATATATTATGGATAGGCAGAGAAAATAACCAATCTGTTACAAATTGTTTGCTGAAGCAAAAATGTTGAAAACTACAGTTATGATAGAGTCCTGTCTCTAGTAGTGTTTGGGAGGAGCGTAGGAAAACATACATGGCAGGTTTGCAACGGACTGGTTTTTCTGTATACATTTACATTATTATGAAAATATAACTTTTCACTTCAGGGAGCTAGATGAATCTTTAAGACTTCTGTCTAGAGGTTGTGTATAATTTCTAGTGGATAATCTTTGTTTTCAGCTTTTGAATAATTGTGGAAAGTTTTAATTTGGTGATGAAAAATAGGAAAAGGGGTGAAGTGTGTGAGGGCATACGAAATTCCTTGGGATTCCTTTCCTGCTCAGCACAACCTGCTGTGTCTGTGGTAACAGACAGTTTTTGGAAGAATTTGGTTTTCCTTTAAGCAAGGAAGCTTTTGGGCCTGAGACAGTCTTTCTATATGTGTGGTTACAGAGATGTTTTTAGTAATACGTTTGAAACCTGTGCTGTATTATAAACACCTTAGAGCTCTTCATTAAAATAAAGCCAAAGGAAGTCTGAATGTAAGATTGTGTATTTAGGTAAACCAGTGTCATATTAAAAATGAAGGCCTTTTTCTCAAAGAAAAGGTAACAATTTTAATGTTAAAATTTGTGAAAGTGTGTGAAATAGATTATGATAGTAATCTAATGTGATGCTTCAGGAAGACTGCGGTCTTCACAGCTGGGAAACTGAATACATGTATTTCAAAATTCTCTATGGTCCTAAAATAACATCAGTTAATTAAACTGTAATCTCATCCTGTCTGGTTGTTTCTGCTCTGAGCATGAGTTCTATGGCAGCAACATACATGGCACTAAACTAATACCAAGTTCTTTGCCTTTCCTTGAACTGGAGAAGGCTTTTACCATTGATTTGATATTTTGTTTGTTTGTTTTGTTTTTAAAAAAGCTCCTTTGTGTTCAGAACAGCCTTGTTTGGATGAATGCCTATTGCATTAGTTGTTTTGCTTAACAAGCTACTTTGTACTGTATGAGTTTTCTTGTGTGTAACTTCTTATTCTTACAGAGAATGTGGTTCTGGGTTTTTTTGTTGGGCTTTTTTTTTTCTTTCTGGCACATTTCTGTATTTGAGTGTTCCAGAAAATATGGAAAATTCATGTTACAGCTAAATACTCTTCCCTTCAGACTTAAAAGTTTTCTTGAACAAGTGTTCTTCCTGTGCTTGCTTTTGGACTGCTTCTTCAATCCTTCCAAGGTCTTATATTCCAAGGTCCATCTTTGTATTTAAGGTTAGACCAGCCAAATTCAGCATCCTCAAGTGAAACATGTGGCTCTTCTAGGTTTTTTGGCTAATGCCTGTTAAGTTGGAGTAGTTTTCAGTCTAGAAATACTTCTCCTGTCTTATCAACATGGCTACCATAACATGTCTTTCTGTGATCAGTCAGGGAGCTGTTAACCTGCCAAGAATCTCCAGATACCCTTTACTCCTTCCTTCTGGAAGTTTCAGGAATTTTTCTCCTGTTGTTTCTGTCCAAGCTCAAAAACTGGGCCTTGAATTGTGCAAGCAGCTCATCTCTGTCCTCCTATCTGTTATTACATCTCTTGCATTCTTAGAGAAAACAAGTGCTTTTGCTTTTGCTTCCGAAGCTCAGTGTAATGATGTGAGTGAACAACAGATACTGTCAAATTTAAGATGCAGTCAGTCCATCTGGGGAGCTAATAGACTTGTAGAAATTATATATATGACTTTTGAAAGTACTTCTGAAATGCAGAACTGCACTGGTTTTTATTTTTATAGCTCTTTAGAAAATAAATGTGAGTCTGAACACATGGGTCATATTCAGCTTTGATGTATTCACAAATAATGGGTTAAAATTACAGAAAATTACCTGTTCTGATTTGTTTGATGTGAAATAAATCTGGAGTAATGAATTCTGCATAAACGAATTTTTAAAATACAATAATGTATTTAAGTGTTACATGTGCACCAAAAATGTAAACCATGCATCATGCAAACATACTAGATCCTGAAGGGAGTGTTAATGCTTTACACTGGAAGTTACGTGTCAGTAAAACAATTTGATTCTCAAGGTTTCTAGTTTGGCATTTTAATGCTTTTATTTATCTGTTGTCAGTTGTTCTTTTTAACTTTCATCACAACCGTTCTCTCAGGTACTTTTCTATTTTAGCAAATTCTTATTTTCATGTAGGTACGTAACGTTTTATCTTAGATACCTGTGCTTAGTAATAATTTTCAGTACAAGATCCTCTCATGAACGCTCCTTTTGGCCCCACACAAAGTTCATAAAGTATATGAGTTCCTCACCTACATTTTTTAGAACAGTTTTGGTTAGTCAATTTCATCATGCTAGACCCAGTCCCCCAAAGCGGTATGCATATGTGCTTAAGTTTCCTTAACAGAGTTTGTCAGAGCATTTAATTCTGTGAATTATATTAGTTTCTTAGATAAGTAAAGACCTTTTATCACAAGAAGTAAGTGTTAAGTGGAGTACTGCTTGCACATGGAATAATGCTGTCCAGTAGTTACCATGTGGAGCTCTACTATCCCTTTAGGTGTTGAATACAAGCTTTGCATTTTTCAGCATTTCAGTGACTCTGTGTTTTTTCTAAAGACTTAGAAATTGCAAATTACACTCCACTAAGTCAGTGACAGAGATGTGAGTCTTTAAGGCCTGAATTATTACTAGTATGAATATGTTCTGAGAATCAAGGAATGATAAGACAGATAAAATGTAAGCTAATTAGAAGCATTTTTGATGGTAGCTTAAACACCTGTTTAGGAATATTCCAAACCATTAGAACTTAACAAGTTTTACTACAAGATCTGCTTTTTAAATTTTAATTTAGTAATGTTAGTTAAAAATTGTAAAAATCCATATATAGTAATTTTTCAAATAAGTCTTTGAGAGACTTTTAAAGATACTTTCCTTTATTAGAGTGTACAGACCAGCATAAGAATAATGGTTAAATATTGAATTACATTGATGCATTCAATAATGTTTTGCTTCTTGTGAGAATCTTTTATATAGATGTATGAAACTATTTCTTTGAGAATTGAAGGTTTTTCTATTTGGGGTCATTCTGGTCCACGAAAATCACATTTTTGAAAAATGGGAAGAACTCTTAAACAAAAATCTTATCCTCAAAATAAAAAGAGTTGCTTTTTCGGGACTATATTTCTTTGTCTGGAATTGCTGTATGAAATACCTGAATACATGTATTTGTGTGGCTAAGAATAGGAAATACAGTTTTTACAGTTATGATACCAGTTGCATCAGGAACTTTGATATTAGTGCTTACAGAGAAATAAGTACTTGTGTTACTAAAATCATAGAATCGTAGAATTATTAAGGTTGGAAAAGATCTCTAGAATCATCAAGTCCAACCACCAACTCAGCACCACCATGCCTGCAAAACCATGCCCTGAAGTGCCACTCTACACGTTTTTTGATACCTCCAGGGATGGTGACTTCACCACCTCTCTGGGCAGCCTTTTCCAATGCCTGACCACTCTTTCAGTAAATAAATTTTTCCTAATATCCAGTCAAAAACCTTCCCCTGATGCAGGTTGAGGCCAAGAAGAGAACCTTAAACAGCCTTCCCCTACACCTCTAAACTGGATAATTCTGTTCAACACTTTTTTCCCAGTAAAGCAGATTTGCCCTGTTTTGGGTGGTTTTTGGGTACAAAAAAGAATTTTTGCCTGCTTAAACATCTGTTCTGTGTGTTAACTGGATATCAGAATAAACTTTGTCTAATATCCAAACAGTACTTTTCACTACTTGCAATCATCTGTTGATTCAGGCAGTTAGTCCTAGCAGCTTCTGCCAACTGAGTTTTTTGAAAACAAATGACCTTCTGTGATATTCAGAGAATGCAAACCGTTCCATGAAAGTTAGCAGAGTTAAACAGCTGGTGGTTTTATTAATAGAGCTTGAAGTAACAGAAGCAGCCTATCCATATAATTTTGTTGGTCCAGATACCTACATTTCTAGAGCTCCATAAAGATAGGTAGTGAAGCTTTATCTCAGATGGACATTAATATACTCAGTTCCCTTGGAGTAATTACATGGGGTGGACGGGTACTGCCTTGTCTCTTTCCTGTACATTTTTTATTCTTTGAAGCATACAAGTATCAGTAATGTTGGTGAATATCAGTGATTGCTTTTGCCGGATCCCTTCAGAGAGAATACAAGAGCCTTTGATCTACTTACCTTTGAAGGCTGTGGTCCTTGGTCTCTAGACAATATCAGAAGCATGGCTTTTTCTTCTAAGCCATGATTTGGTATCCTAATATATTTTCCCTTTTCCTGGAGGAGTCCCACGAGTTTGTCTTTAAGCCTTAGTCTTCGGAAAGTCTTGAAGACTTTCATTTGTTTTGTTAGAACACTTGATGTCTTTTTAGCTGGACTTAATGTAGGATAAATGATTCCAAAGTTGGAAGAGATACAAAGCTGTGAGAATTTATTTTCCTAGAAGATGATGGTTATAATAACTGAAAACAAGGAAACAGGCTTTTCTGGGTTGCATAATTTATTAATTAGCTCTGAACCCAGTAGCACTATGTAAATTGGAAGCAACATGGGATTTGGGTCTCCATGTGAATTTACTTTTCTTGAAGAGTGAGAGCATGACATAGAATAAATTGGAACTGTTTTTGCTGTGTTTCTGGAAGCTGTGGGAGTAGAAGCTACTTTGGGGGACTGAAACACAGGCAAGTTCTTCCTCTAAGAATAAGAAGTAACTATCTACAGCTAAAAGAAAAAAAGTCAGCTAGGCTTAAGCAGAAGCATATAGGTATTTGGAGGACTGATAAAGTAGTCCTTCAGCTAAAAAGATATGTTGATCTATAAGAAATGAGTCAAAGTTGGGAAGCGACTATATTGAGTCAAAAGTTTCAGTGTTGGAAGAACTTTAAGCCCTTTGCATTACTTTCAGCTCTAGTGAGGCAGAAGTGATAGTAGAAGAGACAAAGTAATGAGAGACAACTGTATGGTCCCACTGGTAGGAGTTACATCAAAGAATAGTTCCAGTAGCAAGGGACTGCAGGAGATCTCTAGTCCAACCTTCTGCTCACACCGGGATCAGTTATGAGATCAGATTGTTCAGGGCTTCATCCAGTTAGGTCGTGAAAACCTCTAAGAATGGAGATGGCACAACCTGCCTAGGAACCTGTTCCACTGTTTGACTGTCATTAAGGTGGAAAAAGTTTCTGCTTGTCTGAACCACTTTGGATTTGATTTGTGTCTGTTGTCTCTTGTCCTCTAGCTGTACATTGCTGTGAAGTGACTGGCTACATCTTCTTGATAACCTCCTTTTAGGTATTGGGATGTCTGTTATAAACCCTGAAGTTATCTCTTCTCCAGCCTGAACATACCAAGTTCCCTCAGTTCTTATATATACTTCAGCCCACAACCATGTTGATGACCCTCCCCTGAGCCCACTCCAACCTTGTTCCTGTATTATGGGGAAGGTGTGTGCTTAAAACTGGTCATTATCCAAGGTGTGTTGTAATGAGTGCCAAATAAAAGGTGATTAATCACTTGATCTTCTGGCTGTGCTACTACTAATACCCCAGGATGCTGTCAGCTGTCTCTACTTGTATGCCATGCTGCTGATTTGTGGCTAGCTTTCTGTCTACCCAGATTACCAGGTCCTTTTTCAGCACAGCTACTCCCCAGCCAGTTACCAGCCATATTGCTTCAGGGGGCTTGTGCTTCCTAAATTCACATCTTTGCATGTGTCATTGTTGAATCTCAGAAGGTTCATGCTGGCCTGTTCCTCCTCCCTGTGTAGGTTCTAGGGAACAGCAGCGCTTCTCTGGAATGTATCAATTGTGTTGTGTTGTGACCTACTCCCAGCCAAGTCACTGTTATCTGCAAACTCAGTGAGATTGCACTCTTGGCCTAATCCAGATGATGGATAAAGGCGTTAAACAGATTCTGATAGAGGCTCCTACAGTATTCCACTTGTTACTAGCCACTACCATCAGAGCTTTACCATCAAACCATCTTTACCAGTGTTTTAGTTCACATACCTAGACTGAAGGTCTAACGTGGCTATACAAATACCATGTGAGACAGTGCCAAAAGCCTTCCTAAAGTTGACTTATATTTCATCTACTTGCTTTCCTTTTGTCCATACATCTGGTCATTTTATCATGGAATATAACTAGGTTGGCCAGACATGATTTAGGCTTGGTAAATCCTCACTGACTGTTCCCAGTCACCTTTTTGTTTCATGAGCCCAGAAATTTGTTCCAAGAGGAACAAATTCATGACCTTCCTGGGACTGAAACGAAGCTAACTGGTCAATAGTTCCTTGGCTTGTCCTTTTGCCCTTTTCTGAATATAGGTGTGGCATTTGCCTTTCACCGTTTACCAGGGACCTCCTCCAGTCTCTGTGACCTTTCAAAGATGATAAGAAGCAGCCTTGCTGTGACATTGGCCAGCTCTGTCAGAACCTTTTGAGAGTAGGTGAGCTGGCCTCTTCAATTTCTATGGGCTGAGTTCTCACAAGTAATCCCCAGACTCAATCCTCACCTACTACTAGCAGCTGTTGTCCTCTTCGACTGCTTTTACTGATCATAGAGGCTTGTGAGACCTTGTCAGAGAAGACTGAGACAAAAAAGGCATTGAGTGTGGTGACCTTCTCTGCATCCACTGTTGATAAACTACCTGGTCTGTGTAGAAGCAGGTTTTCTTTCCTGCCTCAATGTAGTGATAAAATCTCTTCTGGTTTTTGTCATCCTTTGCAAAAATCGATTCTAGGTGAGCTTTTGGCTTTCCTGACACCATGTTTACATACTCAGACAATCTTTCTAAATTCTTCTTTGGATTCCTGTCCCTGCTTCTGGCTCCTGTATGCTGTTGTTTGGCCTTGTAGCTTTCTCATGAGTTCCCTGTTCAGTCACACCAGGCTCTTTATATATCTGTTCTCCTGAGTAGCAGCAGGACTGATATAGAGTACAAGAACTGTTTTAAATTTTGGGAATAGTCTGCTGGTGCAAAATTCTGAAGTCATGCTATTCTGATTAGAATATATTCAGGTATGTGGAATCTTTAGGAGCAAGCTTTGTACTTGAAATTGGGGCTGATTATGTAACATGTGACATGCTCTTTCTGGAGAGAGCTAGTGTGTTAATTAAAATATAATTAATTCTGTTTATTATATTTAATTTGGATGCCATATACAAAAGACCAAACGAATTTATGACTGGAAGCCTGACACAAGCATTGGTAACTGAAAAGAACATAACCACTTCTTGAAAAGCCTTTCTTAGAAGGAATGTATAACTTTCATCAGTTAAAACAAAAACAGCAACTTCAGAAGCTATATGATGTGCTAACATGATGTGTGCCTTATCCACTGATTATATTTGAAAGTATATAATGTACTGGACAAAAGTATTTTTGATAAAAATGTTCTAATGCTGAAACTTTCCAGATTAGAAAGACAGTGTTTCTCCACAAACAAGCAGATGAATGAGAAGATTGAGGAAAAGAAGGAGGTAATTAAAGACCTTTCAGAGAGACTATGGAATAATGAAAAAACCTGCAGAGAATTACAGGAGGAACTTGTGATGGTAAGACAAAAGGCCTGTGGCACTTACTGTTTAGGTTTTTTTAACCATACTGTGAACATTAGCTGCATTTGTTGTGCGAGCTGTGGAAGAACTCTGCCATTGTGTTAACTGTGACTTTACTTATGTTACTTTGTTTTGTAAAACATGAGTAAATATAGCTAATGCATTGGAGAAGCTAATTCAAAGATGTATTTTAAATGATACACCATGTATTTAACTGAAGAGTATTTGCAGAAAACAATAATTTTAGAAGTATGGCTATGTGTAAAGCGTAACTTGTGTTGGCATTCCTAGCAAAGAAGGCAGTTTGTAGACATGGATAATGATTCCTTGTGGAAAATGTTCTGTCTTTCTATCCAAGCTTTTTTCTTCTCCAAGCTTTATTAGCTACCATTATAGGCTTGTTTATTTCTATTTCACATAACATTTTGGTTTTAGTGCAAGCATTTCACTGTAAAAATTGCTTGAAAATTGCTTGTTTAAAGGTGACAAAGCAGAGGGAATTTGTTTTTCTGTTTTGGTGTGGATTTGGCATGTTGGATGTATTTTACTGGACTATTTTCTGAAATCTTTCTCCTTTTATATGACCAGCTGGGGCCTTCCCATCCCACTGTCTCTACCCACCTCAAGTTAGATAACCGTTTTGACATCCTGTTGCACAGCAGCAGGGACAAATCAAAGATCTTAGGATATCTGGAAAACCTTCTCTCCTGCCAGTGTGTGGTAGCATATGCAGTATTTCTACACTTAAGCAATGTAAACTTTTTTTGATACTGGCTTGCAAATTTCTCCTTTTTCTCTGTCTTGGAGCTGTGAGTATGGAAGGTAAATGTGGTCTGTTCCCTGCTGCTAACAGGCATTGTGCTAATCAGTGAGCAAGAGCAGAGACCTGCATCAGAGGATCTTCAGACATGTTGGTGTCTTTTGTTCAGTTGATGGAGTTATTCCATACATTGTCTTAGTGTTTTCTACTTCCCAGACAGATTAGTAAGTAATAAATTGAAGAAAAATAAAATCAAAACCCCCTCTTCCTTCTGGGAGAATCACAGCTTCTTCGATGCAAGCATTAATGTATTAAAAGGCATTTGGTGGCCTAGCTAACCTGGAAAAGTCATCTTATCAGGCACAAAAGGAACACAAAGAGATAAAAGCAACTGTCTCCCCTAACTGCATTCAGTAATGTTTGCTATTTATTAATATAAAATACAATCCCAAGCTTAAAAATTTCTGCAAGGAACCTTGAGTGGTTGTTGGCTGTTGTTGTGATATGAGTTTTCCTTTCTGTTTTGTGTTCCTTAGTAAAACGTATGTTATACCTGACAAGAACTCAGGACAAAATTCTGCTCACAATAAAAGATTTCTGGTAATGGCAACAGTATTAAATGGTGTACTTGAAATTAACATTACATTACTGAAAGGTAAAAAGCAGAATAGATTGTCTTAGTTAAAAGAGCTGTGTTATTCATAGAACCAGTTGTTTTAATTGTTTTACTGGAATTATTTCAAACCACAAGACTGTCTTGAACAGGTAATAAAAATACTAATTTTCTGAGGAGTTGTATTAGTTGTCCCCTAGGGGATTAGACTTTTATCACCTTGGATGGCTTTGTATTTTTCCTGAAGACTTTTGTATTTGTTTGGGAAGAGGAGTGCCTGTGTGTGGTCTTGTTTACTCAGTCTGGACAGCTTTTTGTTATTTTTCTTCCCAAAATGAAAAAGCAGAAGACTCTGGCAGAAACTAAGTATAGATAACATTTAATATACTGTTATTAGGCTTCCCTATACCCATACTAAAATAGTGTGAAAATGGCAGTGTGTTCTCCTCCCTTCATTTCCCCCTCCTGCTTTCTTGATCCATTCATTACTTTCTTATATTTTATACTATTGTTAGACATCCTGAATATGTCCTTTCCACTCCAGTCTGATAATCTAATATTGGTACTGCTATAATACATGTTAATGTTTTTGTTTGTTAAGTACTTGGGAAATACAACCAAACCAGTGAAAGCTCTTTTTTAGAGAAGCAGACTTATGCAGGGAAGAAATACATTCTTTGGAAACTTTATAAGAAAAATAACTTTTCTTCCTCTCTTTTTTTTTTTTTTTTTTATGGCTCAGTTGAATGTATAGTAAAGTAGTTATGCTGCTTTTAATTTTAAATATCAGCATGTGGCAGAAGTTTGCCAGAAATCTGCATGGATCAAATGTGATAGGATCTGTTGGTATCAAACAAAACTGCTTATTAATGTTCAGCATGAGCAGACTCTCAAGATTTCCATTATGTTTTTCTGAGGAAATTGGTCTCAAGGTTGTCATTATTTCCAGCTAGGGTTTTTAGAATTTTTTAACTTGAAGAATAGGAATTTGGAAGAATGGCCATTGTGATTCAGAACTTGTTTTAAATTGAAACAGCCCTGGCTGTATGCCTGCCCCATGGAAAGAATAAAAGGTAACTTTAATAGTTTCAGTAGTTACTCAGGATATTTACGTTTCTGGCACCTAGTAGTGGATGATCTTTAATTCTTAGTACCAGACAAGCAGGAGAGTCGAACCTTTGTTTTATGAGACAAGTGCATTGAAATTTGGGGAACTTGCCAATTCACCAGAATGCATATTAGGAAATTAAAGTAATTAAAAATAGTGTATTTTAGTATAAATTCCTTTAATCTGGAAGAACTGTATGTTCATTTCCTCCCCTTTGTATAGATACTATCAGGAGTAGCATAATTAGGTATAAAAGTAGTGTAATAGATTGCACCCAGAGCCTGTCTTTTTCTTTGTGGCCTATAAATCTTTCTCTTACAGCTATGCATGCAGTCATGTGTTGTATACATCTCGGCTGCTTCTAATAGCCTTGTAGGTTATCATAAGCTGAAAGAAGTGTTTGAGAATCTAGTTCCTGGACATTGGCATTAACCATTGTTCTTTAACAGAAGTGTCTTGAGTATTTACTGAATAAAGAAACACCCTGAAGATTAGGATTCTGTTCTACAAATTCTATGGAGTAGAATCTAGTACTGCAAAGGTTTAAATATCATCTAGATGATTTATTGTGAACAGAGCTTTTTCTTTCAGTTTGAAAAAAGTGAGAGACAAGCTTAATTAATTTTGTGGTAATGATTGTTAAATGTTATGTTACCTTGACTCTTGTTTTGCTTGCCTTAACTTAGGGATGGAGTGTTCGCACCCAGATGTTACTTCTGTTACTGTCCTAATTTAAGAAGATCAATCAGTTTGAACCATATGCTTAAATGGTCTTCTACAAAGAAACAAATTTTGTAACTTATTCTGGAAGTGGAGAGGCCACTCAGGCTGTGATGTCCCAATGCTTGAAGACAGGCATCTAAAAAGCGCTTGTAAAGCTGCCAGTTCTCAGAAAATTTTCTCTGACTAACAGAAAAACCCCAGATCCAAGAAAACAGATACTTCATAAAATTCTCTTCCTCCAAAAGGTTTTTACAAATTTCTCTTTAGAGGACTGGAATAGTACCATATAAAACTTTAGCATTTATGATTAATTTTATTTCAGGTGATTAAACCTGAGACATTAAATATCTTGAAAAATTGTATTTAATTTACACATGGCTAGACACTTTTTAAAGACTTCTTTATAGGAGGGGTCTTCAGAAAATTCTAGCTAATATATAAAAATAAAGGAACTCTGTTAAGTATTCAGTAGTTAGATAACTTGAGCAAAAATAAGTAGCAGCCTAAGGACGGAGATTGTCAGTGAGGCTTTTGTTTTGTTTTTTATACTGCCGTTTATGGTTGGTTGCTTAAAATTTGTGCCACTACTCTGCTACATGGAACATCACTCAAGTCAAACCCATTTTTTGTTAACAGTGGAGCAGTCATTTGGAGTGTATTTCTCTAAATGCTTTGATTTGGTTTCCCCAAGGTCATGCCTGGTAAACATTCTGACACTTTTGTAAAGAATTTACCCAAATACCCAAGGAGTATTTGAGCATACTGCTTTTTGGTTGCTGTGTGGATAGTTCTGGCTTTGGCACTTGTTCTGCCATCACCAGATGGGATTTGTACTGAAGACCGAGTGGGTGAATTAGTCCATGCACAAGAGAGCCGCACAGGAAAATCACTATAACTGTACACAAAGTAGAGAAAATTCCTCTTGGAATGATGGCAGTTTGTTGCAGGACTGGACCCCAGTTCCCTGTGTAATACCACAGTGGTTTGGTAAGTTAATTTTGAAAAGTCCTCAAACTCCTGCCTACATGTTGATTGTTAAACATTATGGAACTTGAGATAGAGATGCACATTTGCAGCATCAGGTCATGTGGGCTACTCTGGAAGTGTGCATAGAGACTGCATTTATTTTATTCAACAGTGGCTTTTGAAAAATGCTGAAAAATGAATGGGACTACATTTCTGTCCTGGAACAGGCGATGGAATGATACCAAAATCTAATACTGGTAGCTAAGGAAAATATCTCTGCAACCCAGGTAGTAGGGAATTGCCAAGATAAATGCAAATACCCTGCTCCTGGGAGATTAGCATAATTCTGACAGTGGGTGAAATAATTTTTGTAAGTATTAGGTTTTTCTAATAATTCTGGTTATCCTTACAGATAAGGATATGAAGAAGTTGGAAAAAAGATTTTTCTCCTGGTTGCAGCCTTACAGCACTTATAATGAAAAATATTTGGCTTCTATTTGATTTCTTTTAAAGTGTGGTTGTGTTTTAAAATTGATGGTTAAGTTATTATTTTGCAGAACACATTTTTCTACCAAAAATTCTTTGGTCCTCAAAGGATATTTTGCGATAATAGGAGCCTTCTTAAGGATATGAAGTGTGATTTGGGGAAGCACTGTATATGCTACAATTCAGAGCATGTTCTGGGTTCAGAAAGTATTACTTTGCTCCCATATTCTTTGGTTTCTAGCCTCCTGCTCTGAATATTTTGTGAGGGAGGTAGTTGTGTTTGAGGGGTATAGGAAATACTCCTAATATATTTCAAGAATTTTAAGTTCTCAAGTGTTCATCCGAACTTCACAGGAAGACTTTACCACTGGTCTCAGCGACCTGGGATTCCTGCAGGCTCTTTCCTTGAGGAAAGGACCTGAAGTCCTTTCATAAGAACTTACAAGTCCTACTAGTAAAGACCAGGGATGTAAAAGGCATTGAGAAGACCTTTTCTGTGTCCTAGTCACCAGATCCCCTGCCCCATTCAGCAATGGGCCCACGTTTTGCCTAGTCTTCCTTTTGCTGGTGAGGTACTTCAGGAAGCCTTTCCTGTTGCCCTTCACATCGCTTGCCAGATTCAACTCTAGGTGGATTTTGGCTTTCCTGAGCATATCCCTCCATGCTTGGAAAGTGTCTCTATATTTCTTCCAGGTCACTTGTGCATGCTTCCACCTCCTCTATGCTTCCTGTTAATATTTCAATTTAGTCAGGAAATCCTTGTGCATCCATACAGGTCACCTGCTGCCTTTGATTTTCAAGGTCATTTTCAAGGATCACCTCTGGTCAAGAATGGTCCATCCCAAAGTACAGGAAGTCTAGCACAGTCAGCAGAAGGCTTATTTTACAAGTGTTCTGTCACCTGTTTCTACTAACGTGGTCTGGGAAGCAAACTCTCTTTAAGTAAACTCTGTAGCACTTAGTCACCTGATTTCCCTTTTGAAGTAATCTAGGGAATACTCACACCAGTACCTTTCCAGTAGTTCTGCAGGATTGGCATCCCCTAACACAGATATGGTGATGGATGGGGTTGCTGAAAGGGAAGTAATCTCATCTCCTGGAATAGTTGGATCTGGCAGAAAATACCTTTCAGCAATGGCAATTGATTATGTTTGACCTCTACACTTGTGGACTCCATTTTCCTTTTCAAAGTAAGGAGACTTAGTGTCTTTGTTCAGACTGGAGAAAACTAAGGGGGGTATAGCTACTGCCATGAGCTATCAAATGGGTGCTTATGGAGAAGATGAAGCTATTCTCTCCTTAGAGCTGTGCCATGAAAGTATGAGAGAAAACAGAAATTTTAGAAAGGGAATTCTAACTACCTTTAAGGGGGAAAAGAAACTTCACAGTGAGGATTGTGAGATATTGGAGGAGGTTGCCTGGAGGGGTTGTTGAAACTCCATCCTTGAGGATACTGAAAACTTGACTGGACAAGGCTCTGAGCAACCTAACCTGACTTCAAGCATGTCCCTGCTTTGAGTGGGGAGTGGGACCAAATGACCTCCAGAGATCCTGTCAGCTTAAATTATTCCATGATTTTATGACTCTACACATTCTTATTAGATACCTGTCAGTGAGACTTAAGAAATTATTTCGATATGTTCAGACCTGTTTGGACTCTTAACCTGGATTTCCAGCAGTGTAGTTTACAGTATTTTTCATCAATTTCTGATAATGAGGACAGTGATTGAAAATGGGAGCTACAAGGGAAAGATACTAAATATTTGCAGCTGAAACGTATTGAAAGTGGCTGGTCTAAGGAGTTTCCTTTAGATCTTCATTGCTGTTGAAAAAGAGAGTGAAATTGGCTTAGGGAGTATAGATGCAGTTAGCAAATAAAGCAGAGAAGTGGTGAAGGCTGAATAGACTGGAATATACTGACTAAATTGTGGTAAATTAGCTAAACCAGATGAAAAATTTGGGTGAGGAGATTGAAAAAAATTCTCACATTTTAATTTCCCAGAAAAACCTTTTCCCATGGGAAGATTTGGTCTGACCTGGTCTGTGCTGAAGTGGTTTATGTAAAAAGTATTTATTTCATTGTGGTGCTGATCATATTGTTTTATTTTCTTATTTGTAATATTTGAGGTTCTTTGAGATTATATCAGTACATGAGAGTAAATTATTTAAATGTATTTGCATCCCATAAAATATTCTTACTGAGCTCAGCAATTACAAGCTCTATTTATGTAGACAATTTTATAGAGTAAGAATTAAAACTTAGTTATTTTTGAGTATATAAAAGTGGTTTGGAAATTCTTTATAAAATGTAGTGCAAACTCTCACACAAGGAAAGGCGTGTAAATGCTACAGGGGATCTAACACTGAAATACACATATGAATAATATATTAGTTGATGTACAGTACATATAATTAAAATTGAAAGAGTAAAGCAAATTTATAAAATATTTAAACTGAATAGTGAAGAACACTGCAGAGAATTAAATACACTTCTTGGTTTTTTAGCCTGACAGATATATGCTACCAGTATGTAGCAGTTTTACTGGGGAGGATATTTCCCACACTTGAGAAATTGATCAGATCCTTACACATTCTGTGAAGCACAGCTAAAGCAGTAGTTCATAGATATGATAGAAAACAGTAGGATTTTTCTCAATGCAAAAAGTGTAACCTTCCATCACCAAGTAGAAATGGAAATTACTCAAATAGGTGTTAGAATTTAGAATAAAAATAAATTGAGTAACTAAAAGTAATGAGACATCTATGAGCATAATCGTTGTCATAAGAAAATCGTGAAGTTATTTAAATGTAGTTTCCTCTTGATTTTGGGGGGAGGGGTTGGTGGTTTGTGGTTTGGGTTTGTGGTGGTTTTTTTATTCTGTTTTTTTTTTTTTTATAAACTGCTGAGATATATTACTTTTTGTTAGTCAGCTGCTAAAATTGTACATTTCTTTGAGAAGTCAGAGAGAAGTCTGTCCAAGAGGACCTTGGTCTTGTCTGGAGTTACGGATACATGTCTTTGAAAACTGCAAGTTTTAATATGAGATTTAAATTGAAGAAATTATTTGTTATATAATCTTTCTGTTGTAGTGATTGAAAATCTGCTGTAATACCTTTCTACCCTTAGAATAAAGCCAGTGTCTTGATTTGAACACTAAGCTGCACTTAGTAAACAGCTCTCTTTAAAAAAATTCAGTGATAGGAGCTGAAGGACTCTGATGCTTTATATTCCATACATAAGGAGGAGTTTTTGATATTGAAGAAATCATTATCAAGCATGGAAGATACTAACAAGTAGTCAGTTTTGCAATGAGAATAGGTGTGGGATTTGACTGTGTGCCAAATCATGAATTTCTAGCCTGTCTGCCAGTAGTTTGGTGTCTTTCTGGATGCCCTTGCAGGGTTTAACAATAGATTTCATTGCTTACATAGATGGCAGCAGTTAATTATGGTTCATTAAGATATTTTTAAAGAAGATCATCAAGACTAGGTTTTAGAACAACCAGTTTTTCTTTTTCTTCTGAGTACCTGAAGCCTTTAGTTCTATTTTAAGTGTGTTTCAGGGTTCTGTGTTACTTATTTGTGATGTCATGTTACGTCTCTTGGCTCAAGAAAAGGAGTAATAAGAAATATAGCAGGAATATAAATTTGAAGGGGAACAAAAATACCATTGTGATCTGTATTTCTTCTGCTTACTCTTTTAATGGGTTTCTTTTTTTCCCCCCGCTTGTCTTGTCTGTATCTCCTGTCAAATAAAGGCCAAGAAACACCAGGTCTTTCTAACAGAGACGTATGAAAACAACATGAGAGAGCTGGAGTTACTCTTGGACAGCTTTGCTATGTCAGGCCAGCGGACAGCAGGTTAGTTGAAGGTATAAAATGACAGATGCATCTGTCAATGTTCCAAAGTCACTACATTGTGGGAATTCTGCAGATGCCTCTTGCATTCCCTCTTCTCAACATGCTTTGATTTGATGACATGATAAGAGCAGTTCTCACAGCAGTCAAATGGCCTTGCTAGCTGAGAAAGGGTGACGGAATGTGGACCTGCTGTTGTCAGCCCAGAGCTTGATTTACAAATGCTGGGGTGTATATGATCGGTCAGAAAAGGGCTCACTTGCTGTGCTCTAAATCCAACTGAGAAAAAAGTCCTTACAGTATACCTGCAAAGGGAACAGATGTTTTGCCTGAACCGAGCCAAATTCTGAGGCAACCTTCAGCAACTTAAAGGTCATATATTCACAAAGGTTGTGTAGGACACATGATATAACACAATACTTTTTACTGTTGATTGTGGTCTAGTACTATATTACATTCATTTGATCTACTACAGAACAATTATTGCTCTGTTTTCATTAAAATTAATTGTAAGTCAGTGGTTGTCATGTATAAAGCTACCTAGCTTTATATGAAATTATTGTATCAAACTCAACAACCTGCTGCCTGTGTAAACATTTGAAATAGTGGCTAGCATAAACAAACTGAACTTTAATAACAAAGCTAGTAATTTTTTTAAAGTTGAAAATAGTACACTTTTAAAAATCTTTGTTTAAAACTGTCTATAAAAGTTTTCTTTATGTAGTTCCTGTTAGAAAATCATATACTAGATACAAAATGCTTTCAACCTACAGTGCAAGTAAACTGGGAGAAAACAGAGAAAATGTTGCTTAAAGAGCAAATGGGTTTGTTTTGTGTAAATTGTGCACTTTTCAGCAACAGTAGACATAAATGGGTCATATAACACCTTGAAATGAAGGTGCATTTTTGTGTCTTCACAAAAAACATTTTCTTTTTTAGGGCCTGGTACTGTTAAAATTGAACAAAGAAACTTCTTGAGATTTCTGTTGTCCTTAAAAGCCTAGCCTTGAGTCTGTGATTCATTGATTTCCTCACGTGGGCTATATGATTTTTTTTTTAATTTGGGAACTAGTAACAGTTTTATGCTGCAATTATAAATGTAATTCCTGTGGGTAATACCTGTAGGTTTACTGTAGATACGTCAGACTGAAAAGCTCTTTAGAACTGTATATTTTCCTCAATCTTGCAAAGTTCCATATGCCCAGAGGGGCTTCAGCAATTCTGGAGGGAGCTGGGTGCTTCTGCCAAAATGCAGTTTCCAAAGCAGTAATTGTCTTTTGGGTAGGTTTTCTGTTCTCCCTAGTGGTAAACCTTGCAGAGAACAGCTTTGACCTGTTTCTGTAATATTAGGGATTCAATAACATTAACTTCAGCATTATCTTGCTTTGTTTAAGGTAAACTTTGAAAGATCTTATTTAAAGAGATCTTTTTTAAAAGCTTCAGCATCTCTGCAGAGGTTCAGTTGAGGCAGAAAGTCAAATTTAGCTCTTCTGTGGACTGAGTCTTTACAGCTAATAATAAAATGGACATTGGCTAGGACATTTGTTCAGCATATTTACTATGCTTCTAAATATGAAACAAATTTTTAATGCTATTGCCTTTCTGTGTTGTAGTTTCAAATGTATTATGTAACAGTATTTCTTTCAATTTTAAAAAAAATGTTTAATGTGATCATATTTGAAGTGGGAATGCCTAGGTGCAAATGAAGGTAAAACTTTTAAATGAATCTTTGTAGTTTAATTAGCAGATGAGGGGCTACAGGAGTCACAGCTGGCTGGGCAGTATCTCATGTTTTTGTTTTTAACTTCCAAGTCAAGTGGTTGAGAGATCTGCTTAAATATCTGTCAATATCAAACGTCCAGCCCCTTCATTTAAGTGCTGGTTGGGCTGTGATTATTAGGCTATACAGGTAAAAGAAGATAAGACTTTTTATTTTTAGGGTTAAAACCTGAGGTATTTTTAGAAGTTTTTTCTTCTTTGCACATTCCAAAATAACAAGCATAAATCCATGACTTCTCCTTTTTAAGTGACCTTTATAATTTTCCACAGCACTACTATTCTTATTGGGCAATTTGCATGATTTCACTTTGACCCTGTCCAGTTTATCATATTTTGCAGTTATTCAGCAGCAGGATTTGTACTCACAGAAGTTTTTCTTCACTTCAGGAAATAGAAGTTTGTGGTTGTAGTAATCTGAAAAAAAAAAAAGTTAACAGAGTATAAAGTGCTAAGAGTGTTACCTGCTTTGAGTTAGTGTCACCGTTAATGTTGACCACCAGTACTGTTTTGGTCACAAATCTAAAACACAGCACCATATGAGCCACTATGAAGACATTAACTCTGTCCTAGCCAGGCCTAGTACCATTACTAGAAATTCTGAAGCAGCACGTTTAAGAGTTTACTCATTTGTGTACCTCCTGTCAGACTCGTACTGAACTGGGCATTTTCCCAAAATTCTTGCCCCAAACTCGTAGGTGATCCTGAGCAAATACTTCAAGTATTGGGTTTTTTTCCCCTCTTCATTGCTGAATTAGGGCCTCTCCAGCAAGAAACTCCTGTTTGGATTGTGTTGCATCACTCATGCATAGCTGCATGAAGACAGACAACATTTGGCCTCTATTATAGCCATAGGCTTGTTTTCAGCTGGTGCAGGAAGGTGGAATCTGGTATTCTATTGGCAGACTGGGCTGCCTAGAAAAGAGGGTTGCAGCAAAGGCAAGGAGTGCCAGCATAGAAAGTTTACTGGCAAAAGTCTGGTTTTGGCAAACATGATGTTAATTAAGATGGTTCAGAGGCATGTTTCAGTGACACCAATGCAGGTTGGGATTTTAGAAATGAAGATACATTATTTAGACAGTTTGATGAAAACTATGGGATGGAAGACAACTCCTAGATTGGCTTAATGGGTATTATTTTAAACTGAATGAGAATCATGAGTTACAACTCCTCTAGAGCTAGAAGTGTGGAAGAATAGTACTTTCTTTCTTCTGTGCAACAAGATCACTACAAAGCGTTCCTACAATGGGTAGTAGTGAGAAGTCACTCTTGTAATTGAGAAGACAGGACTGATGCCCTGTGCATCCTTACCTATAGCTGTGGTTAAATGATAAAAATGAAAGTAAGGTGTTAAGGTGTTACTAGTCTCTTTCTTAAATGTGAAATCTAAACTTCTCACAAAAGGTCAGATTTTATGAATCCTTCTTAGGTTGATTCCAAGTGTAACATTGCTATTTGGGACATCTCTAGGACTCAGAGGTTTGGTTATGGGTGCTGGAGTCTCATTAAGATTTTGCTTTTCCCTGACTCTGTAGACCTTCAGAAACTGTGGTAAATAGGTGTCTACTGGAGTGGCTGATAGGACAGAGCAGAAGTCTGTTACTGGCACGTGAATTTTCTAAAAATTCACTCGTGTGCTGTAGAGCAGATCTTGCTCCTATTTCTGATGGTTCTAATCTTGCAAACCTGCATTGGTTTGACTAGGCGTGACTTTGACAGTAACAGTTAGCTGGCAAGTCAGTGTGAAAAGTTACTGTCCATTCTGAATAGTATTCTATGCTTCCTGGTATTATCAGAGCATTGGGAGAAAAGAGGCTAATTAGTTAAAAAAATTTTCAGAACGGCTGTTTGCAATACTTTCCAACTTGTGGATGGGTGTAAGTTTTCCACTGACTACTGGTGGTGCATTATGAATAGCCTACAGGACAAACCTATAATTTTAGTATAATGCTTTGAGTAGAATATCATGTTTATTGGACAACACTAACCATAGCATTCTTTAAAAAAAACAAAAAAAAAACCAACCTGCACATCTGTAAATGCACCTCCTCTAGCTGACAAAGTTTTATGGAAAGCCAAAGAAAAGGCTTAGAGTTTAGTATCTGGTCTGACTCTATGAGCCACCCTAGGCAAATTACTTAGTGACACTGACCTTTCAGAGGTGATAAACACCTGAATCATCATTTAGTTCTGCTGGGGAGTTATAATTGTTTAGCCTCTCTGGAGTTCAAACATCACAGATTTTTTCACATCTTTTGCAAAATAAGGATGCAATTAGTGTTGGTGAGGTTAGTTTTGCTTATAGAACATGTTAAGACTCATGGAAAAGGTGATACCATAATTTGTTACAAAATAAGTTTTTAAAGGCTGCGTACTAATATAAATAATGCTGGGAAGAAGAATCTGTCAATAACCTGGTCTTTTGCTGTAACACCAGAAAAAAATGAATAGTTTGTTCTTGGAAATTTAATATCAGCTGACATCTTGTGACCTCTTGATCAATACGGAGTTGTTTTTCTTTCTTAGCACATTGTACTACAGGCTTTGGAATGCTCAGACTTGTTCATGTGTCCCTAATTAAGGCAACCAGATCAGAAGTCTCCTTCTAAAGATTTAATAAATAAGTGTAGTGTGTATATAATGGATGTATCAGCTTTAAGATTTATAATTGAAACATTATGTAGGACTCTGCAGACAGATAATAAATTTTTTTTATTATTTCCTCTGGAATGAAATTCAAGATCATTTAAAAGGTTTTTAAGACCTCTCCAAGCATAACATAGTCATGTGATCTTTGGCTCGGTAAAGCTTTGAGTAAATGAAGTACTATGTTATAAATGCATGCTTAGTCACAGCAGCAAATAATGTCAGGAAAAGTGTTACATACTTAACTTTCAGGCAACATGTTTTTCAAAGTGTGTTATTGTGTGGTTTTAAAGTTGGCTGGTCTGACTGAATGCACAGACTTGACCACAGTAGAAATTACATGCGAGACTGCATACCAAATACATTAGGTAGAAATGTAATCCAGAATTTACAGTTCTGTATCTTGTATTAAAGATTTTATATAAATGTCTTTCAGCTGTATTTGCTGTGAAAGTATGGCTATCCAGCTGCATCTCTTGTGGCAAACAAGGCTGCTGTTCAGTGTTTTGTATTGTCACTGAAGCCCTAACTAATTTTCATCCCTCTCATCCAGGGCAAGTAGTTTTCTCTCTGTGGCTTTAAGGCTTAATTTTCATTCTGTATTTTTCTTCAGGCACTTGTAAGGACAAAGATAAACCTCCGAGCCTCTCTGTCCTTGAGACTTTGAGGTGTACCTTGACAGCTTACCAGAACAAGCTGGAAGATACGTCTAATGAGGTAACACTTGCACTGTTTGGCTCTATATGTATCGCCTTCGGCCTGCAGCAGTACTTTGCTTGTAAAAAAGGTCAGAAGAGTGGGAATGTTGAGTTGACAGCTTCACGTATACCAAAATAATCTCTGTCACTACTATTTCTTTAAGCTTGCCCTACAGTGAAGTTTCACTTATATTTGGGGGAACAGAGAAAAGAGGTTTCTTCTTTTTTTCTTTAATTTGGTTTTGTTTTCTTATTAAACCTGTTGGGATTATCATTTTCAATAAACATTCAGGAAAATGAGCCATTCATATCTAGGAATTCCATTAAAAGATAATGATTTAAGAGTTGGGCAGTGTATACACTGCAGTATTCCTAATTGTGCAACACGACGCTTTGGCAGTTATTGGTATCAGTTATGTAAATGTGTATGCCCTTGTACACTTAAAAAGTGGCATAATTTTCTGAGATGGGTGGGTTTATGATGAAATCTTTTTTGGTGCTATTTTGAGGTCTGTGCAAGTAAATTAGGACCATGCCAATACTTTGTTATCTAAGACAATAAGACAATAATGGAAGTATTTCAATTTTGGAAGTCTTATCCTTGAAAAAAATTACCTAGTGGCCTTTTATTTCACTGACTGAAAAGCCACAATCTGGCATTTATTTTCTTATTTGTATTGTGAATGTGATTAAATTAATCCTCTTGTGTGTAAATGTTTTATGAATTTGTGACTTTAACGGCTGTGAAGAGAAGTTAACTGCGCTGTTAAAGCTTTCTGTACAAACTTGTAATTATCTTATCTTTGGATTAAATTAGCAAATACAGAAAGGCAAGGTGTGATAAGATTGTAAAAAATGCCAGTACTGTTCGTTCATTTCTAGGTTTGTATTTTGTTTTGACAAATGCATAGTCTAGCTAGTCACTCACAATATTTTTTTTTTAAAAAGCAGAAGAAAAGTGTATCGGCTTTGCCCCTTTTATTGGGAAAAGAATGGTCTCCCACAAGATCTTTGAGTCTGTTCAACGGGTGCAGAAATAAGTGACCATGGAAACAATTATACTTTTGTAAACAGCAAGCACTGTTAGGTCTCTCCCAGTGAGATAAGAGAACCGATGTGTATAGTCATTACAAAACTCTCCTGAGACCCAAGTCTGGAAGCTGCAGAGTAACTAAGAACATATTACCCACAGTGAATTGTTATTTGGGAGGAGGAATGTCACGTGATAGGCAGCACAGTTGAGAAGTCGACTCAGCAGGCTTTGGCTTAGTGATGTGCTTTGTTGTGAAACTGTGCCAGAGACAGCAGTGGGGAGACCAAGGGGGTGGCTGCTAAGAAAGCAGAGAGAGTGTTCTGACAGAAAGAAGAATGAACTGTCAAGGAAAATAAATCGCAAGCAGAGCAGGACCAACTGATGACCTGCCACAAGACTTCCCAGTAGGGCTGCGTGTGACTGACCCTGAAGTTGTCATACGGAGCCAGAGATCACCAAGCACCTTCATGGTGCACAGAAAAGGGCAGTACTCTGTCCTTCTCACTTACCCCTGCCCCCATAGATAACTCTGCTTTTGGCTTTTTATATATTAGATATGTTTAGTAATAAAACTTTTTAATAATACAGTAATGCACAAAGGGACTATGAAGGGCATTGTGCAGTAAAACCAGGATGTTTTAATACACAGCGGTAAGGGTTTAGTTTTGAGTAATTATGTAGTGGTTCTTTTTATAGAGACATTTTCAACAAGACCCCACATATTGATGGTGTTATTAATATACACGTACACCTGTATGTATACATGAATATACTGGTAAACTCATCATGTGTCATCTTTAACTTACTGTTGTAAACATTAGATTAAATTATGTAATTCATTTGTGTGACTGAAAGGTGTATAAGTGTTTTGTTTTTGACAGATAACAAGCTTTTGACTTTCTGTGTAGTGCAGAAGCTAGATTATGTTTGGTGGAAGAGAGAAGGCTGGTAAACAAAAAAAAAAAGACTGGAAATGTTCCAGTAGCATTCTGTAATTTACTGTAATTATTTCTAAGGGTTCTGCCAGATCTCCTGATTTGAGATGAAACAAAAATATAATTTCCAAAGTAATTTGTGAATTCTGTATATGGGATATTTTACTTCTGAGTTGGTTCTTAATATTCAAGTGTTGTCAGTAACCTGCACGATAATACATCTCTATTGGATGCTTTCTTTCAGACATTTGTATTGCTAACCTGATATTCAGGTAACCAAAGATACAGATTGCAATGATGCGTTGTTATCTTTTTTGAAAGTGGAAAGTGAAGCTAGTATACATTATGGTCATGAGCTACTTCTAAGGTGGTTGCTTGTAACACCACAAACGGTTCAGTAGTCACCATGCCTCTTGTGAACATTGCTGCTTTTTACAGGTGCGTGAGTGCTACCCGGCACTCAGTAAAAAGTATACCACGCTGGTAGCTGGCGTTTCTGCAAATGGCCACTGACTTGGAGAATTTGTTTTCTCAAGCCGCTCCCTGGATCATAATCTGAACTTACTACCTTTTCAAATGCATTTCAAAGCCTGTGTTTTTGTCAGATATTTTGAGAGTTGATGGACATGTTAATAGTGGGCTCAGTCTGGGATTCTGCCACTGCTGTTTATCTTAAATCGGTACAAAACAGTTATTTAGTGTTTTTGTAATGGCACGTTATTTAGATTGTGTGGAGTATAAATATTGTCAAAGGAATTGAAAACAATTTATTTCACATTTCTATACAAAATTCTTCCTTTATATTCAAATGATTATGTAGCCTTTCTGTAAAAGCCTGTTTAACCTCCATGTTTTTCACAGCTAGGGAGAATGAAGGCTTTGTGTGAAAAAATGACAAAAGAACTTGAGATATCCAAAGAAAAAATGTGTGCTTTAAGTCAAGACCTTAAGGTATGGTTTAATAAACTTAACATAAAATTTGAAAGTTCTGCAAAAAATGTTTCTGGATTTATGGTATCTTTTTTTCTTAGCAGAATAAGTCTCTTTATCACTGTATTCTGTTGAGCAGACTAGTTTACCTTGCATGCTGCTTTATTCTGGTTACCACCTTCTACTACATAACTGATAATTTCAATGATTGCACTTCTGAAATAATTTTGAATAGACTTATTAATTTGCAAGGTATTGTTTTATATTGAAATCAGCATCAGTAACTTTTTTCTCTTAACTGTTTTTATCAAGAAAAGGAGAATTTATTACCTCTATTCATATGAAAGCACATTTTTATTAAAGCTGCCCTTTCCTTTGTTAACTTTTTTGTGTTTGTTTTTATCAGACAAGTTAATGCATGTATGAAGCATCAGGTCATCCTTAACAGTTGTATAATGTGCAGTCCAAAATTTATTAGAGTAAAATCTACCTGGGAACTGATAAAACACTTGAGAACTCTTTTCTTCAGTTTCTAAACAACATTTTTTCTTTTGTCTCTGTTTTTGGCTGACATACCACTTTTGTAATGTCCTGTCTGGTTACATCAGTGGCCAAGGGAGTGAGGAAGTCCTGAGGTCACGGTTAAACTTAATCTCCCAACTGGCAGTGTATTATATTACTGCCAAAGTAGAATATCTCTGCTCCTGGTGCTTCTCAGATTCTTTTGCTGGGGATATGCTGCTTTATCACTTCAGTTTAGTAACAGATACTTCTGCAACACTCATTGAATCTTCATATCAATTGATACTTGCACATGATCTCCTGTCATCTGATCTGAACTTTACTAATTTATGTTCAGAAGACTTTAAGACGTCTGCTTCTGTTGCATCACCTTAGTAAGGCACCTAAAAATTTTGCACCCCAATGCAACAGATACTTGTATCTTTTGTGCAAAAAACGAGTTTGCTACAGGCAGATGGTGCTGGTTTTTATGCAGTACACCAGTTTCTGTTCTCATTAAAACTTTGGTGATAAAATGGTATGTATGACTGAGAACTAGATTGAGTCTGAAAACATTTGTGTTAGAAATTTAACATTGCTTTAATCTTTTAACATTTTCATTATAAAGAATGAAAGTTGTCATTATCTGATGAATTTGGGAGTGTCTTTCCTATTATATTTCCTGCATAAGCAGCTATAATTTTATGAAAAACAAACTGCTTTCATTTTGACCTTTAGCAAGTTTTAGCAGTGCTGGAAGTCCAGTGCTTGTAGGAGAGAAAAGTGTATCTGTCCACTCCATCTCAGCAACCTTTTGGCTTAAGAGAGGTAGTGTATTAAGTTGTTTACCTTGTGAGATTTGGTACTGGTAACATAATGATCCTGTCTATGAACATTTCTGATTATTAGTCCAAAGAGAGTCCTCACATTTTTTTATCATGCGGATAAAGAATACAGTGGGTAGCAACAGCTGTCTGTATTGCCTACCAACTCAGCTGTAACGGATCAGAGACTTACTAATGAAAATAAGGTATCTTTTCACTACCTTTGAGAGCTCACCATTCTGCAGAGGATACCTTCCATCCATGTGTTCCGCATCTCAGTTGTGGGGGTAGAGGGGATTCTGAAGGTTAGTGAATCATGGAGCTTTTAACTCTGAGAGGTGGATTTCTGATCCTGCCTAGTTACAAGCTGTGGAGGACTATTGCCAATTTTGAAATTCTGTTATTGACAAGATACAATCAGCTTAGCCTGGAGCCTTCTGAACACATGTGGCTATATGACTGTTTACTTCCTTAGATGCTGAGCGTGGGACTAAGGTGACATTTTATAGAGTAAAATTCTTACCAGCCTTTCTGTTCCTTGTCTGTTCTACAGGAAGCTCAGGATAACCTGGCTGATGCCAATAAAGAGTTAAATCATCTGCACACTAAGTGTTCAGACAGAGAAACTTTAATAGGAACTTTAAATATGGAACTACAGAATGTACAGCAATGCTGGGAGAAAGAGAAAGTACATGCCACAGAGTCTGAAAATGAAATACAGAAGCTTACCAGGGCTTACCAGAAGGATACAGAGGTATTACCTGAGACAAGATGACTGTCAAAAAGAATCTTTATTTAATCTCAACTTTATACATTTGCATATATCAGATGGTTACTCTTAGTGTTAACAGATTTATTCCCCAAATATTATTTTAAGTTATGTATTTTGAAATGTGTATTTAATATATACAAGATCTCAGGGCATACTGGTTCTCCTTCATTCTGTATCATTAAATCATTGAATCATTGGGTTGGAAGGGACCTTAAAGTTCATATAGTTCCAACCCCCCTGCCATGGGCAGGGACACTTTCCACTAGACCAGGCTGCTCAAAGCCCCATCCAACCTGGCCTTGAACACTTAGAGGGAGGGGGTATCCCCAGCTTCTCTGGGCAACCTGTTCCAGTGTCTCACCACTCTCACAGTGAAGAATTTCTTCCTTATATCTAACCTAAATCTACCCTCTTTCAGTTTAAAGCCATGACCCCATGTCCTATCACTACCTGCCCTTGTAAGAAGTCCCTCTTCAGCTTTCTTGTAGGCCCCTTCAGATATGGGAAGGCTGCTATGAGGTCCCCTCAGAGCGCCCTCTTCTCTGGGCCAAACAACCCCTGTTCTCTCAGCCTGTCTTTGTAGGAGAGGTGCTTCAGCCCTCTGATCATCTTCGTGACCCTCCTCTGGACTTGTTCCAACAGGTCCATATCCTTCTTATGTTGGGGACCCCAGGGCTGGACACAGTACTCCAGGTGGGGTGTCATGAGAGCAGAGTAAAGGGGGAGAGTCACCTTTGTCAACCTGCTGGTCATGTTTCTTTTGTCGCAGCCCAGGATATGGTTGGCTTTCTGGGCTGTAAGCACACATTGCCAGGTCATGTCTGTTGAGCTTCTCATCAACCAACATCCCCAAGTCCTTCTCCTCAGGACTGCTCTCAGTCCATTCTCTTCCAGCCTGTATCTGTGCTTGGGATTGCCCTGACCCAGGTGCAGGACTGTGCACTTGGCCTTGTTGAACTTCCTGAGATTTGCACAGGCCCACCTCTCAAGCCTGTCAGGGTTCCTCTGGATGGCATCCCTTGTCTCCAGCATATCAAATGCACCACACAGCTTGGTGTCATCAGCAAACTTGCTGAGGGTGCACTCAATCCCGCTGTCCATGTAGCAGACAAAGGTGTTAAACAGTGCCAGTCCCAATACCGACCCCTGAGGAATGCCACTCATCACTAGTCTCCCCTTGGACGTCAAACTGTTGACCACAACTCATGCAGTGTGACCATCCAGCCAATTCCTTATCCGCTGAGTCATCCGTCCATCAAATCCATGTCTCTCCAATTTAGAAACAAGGATGTTGTGCAGGACAGTGTCAAATGCTTTGCACAAGTCCAGGCAGATGACATCGTTTGCCCTTCCCTTATCCACCAATGCTGTAACCCCATCATAGAAGGCCACCAAATTTGACAGGCATGATTTGCCCTTAGTGAAGCCATGTTGGCTGTCACCAATCACCTCCTTAATTTCCATATGCCTTAGCGTAGTTTCCAGGAGGATTTGCTCCATGATCTTGCTGGGCACAGAGTTGAGACTGAGTGGCCCTTGGGTCTTCCTTCTCCCATTTTCCAGTCAGTGGGAACTTCACCAAAATGCCACAACTTTCAAATATGATGGATAGTGGCGTGGCAACTTCATCCACCAGTTCCCTCAGGACCATGGGTGCGTCTCATCAGGTCCCATAACCTTGTGCACCTTCAGGTTCCTTAGGTGGTCTCGAACCTGATCTTTTCCTACATTGGGCGGTTCTTCATTCTCCCATTCCCTGCCTGTGCCTTCTGCAACTTGGGTCGTGTGGCTCAAGCACTTGCCAGTGAATACTGAGGCAAAAAAGTTGTTGACTATCTCAGCCTTCTCCATATCCTGGGTAACCAGGTCTCCTGTTTCCTTCTGGAGAGGGCCCATGCTTTCCCTAGTCTTCCTTTTATCATTGATGTACAACATATAGAAGCTTTTGCTGTTGCCTTTGATGTCCCTGGGCAGATTTAATTCTGTCAGGGCTTTAGCTTTCCTGACCTGATCCCTGGCTGCTTGGACAATTTCTCTGTATTCCTACCAGGCTACCTGTCCTTGCTTTCACCCTCCGTAGGCTTTCTTTTTGCATTTGACTTTGTCCAGGGGCTCCCTGTTCATCCATGCAGGTCTGCTGGCATTTTTGCCTGACTTCCTCTTTGTTGGGTTACATCGGTTCTGAGCTTGGAGGAGGTGATCCTTGAATATTAACCAGTTTTCTTGGGCCCCTCTTCCTTCCAGGGCTTTATCCCCTGGTATTCTACCAGGCAGATCCCTGAAGATGCAGAAGTTTGCTCTCCCAAAGTCCAGCGTAGTGAGCTTGCTGTGCGCCTTCCTCAGTGCCTTAAGGATCTGGAACGCCACAATTTCATGGTCAGTGCAGCCAAAGCTGCCCTTGAGCTTCACATTCCCCACCAGCCCCTCCTTGCTGGTGAGAATAGGGTCAGTGTAGCACCTGTCCTTGTTGGCTCCTCTATCACTTGGAGGACGACGTTGCCATCAACACATTCCAGGTACCTCCTGCGTTGCTTATGCCCTGCTATGTTGTCCCTCCAACAGATATTGGGGTGGTTGAAGTCCCCCATGAGGACCAGGGCTTGTGAACGTGAGGCTGCTCCTACCTGTCTATAGAGGGCCTCATCTGCTTGCTCTTCCTGGTCAGGTGGCCTTTAGAAGACCCCCACTATAATGTCACTTGTCCTTGCTCTGCCTTTAATCCTGACCCATACACTCTCAGTCAGCTCCTCATCCACCCCCAACAGAGCTCCATGTGCTCCAGCTGGTCATTGACATAGAGGACGACACCCCCTGCTCATCTCTCCTGCCTGTCCTTCATAAAGAGCCTGTATATTCCATTTCCAACACTCCAGTTATAGGAGCCATCCTACCACATCTCCGTGTTGCCAATAAGACCACAGCCCTGCAGGCATGCAGATGTTTCTACCTCCTATTGTCTGTTCCCCATGCTACAAGCATATGCATAGAGGCATTTGAGTTGTGCCCCCAGTGAAGCTGACTTACTGGCTAGAGTGGCTGGAATTCCTTTGTGCTGCTCTTCAGATGCTCTCCTGCTGACCTGTGATCCTCCTCTAGATCCTTCTCTATTGGAACTAATAGCTTGTCCAGTTATTTTGCATTTTTGAACAACTGAGTTTATTTGAAGAGCTACACCTGGCAAACAATTATTTATTTCTTTCCAACTGAAAGTTAACAAGAATATTTTACAATTGGAACATGCAATAGTATCGTCATCACATTTTGCTAATTACCGATTCACATGGCAATTGATAGATAGCAAATGTGGAATTGAGGTAGTTTTGCCTGCGTGCCACAAACCCTAGAAATTCTTATTTGTGACCTGTTAGCTCATTGTGGTGTGCTATATGTGGGAATTGCTTCACAAAGTCCATTCCAGAACTATTGTCTCTCTCCAAATATTTGTTTACAGATGTTAATTTTGTTGCTTCCCCCCCCCCCCCCCCCCCCCCACGATAAAGCAGTTCTGTGCTAGCAATAGCAGTGATAGTTGTCATGCATATTGAGCTCATTACTTCCACAGATTTGGACATGGATGCCAACTGAGTAAAAAGGAAACATTCTTTCCACCTCTTTCACAGCCTGCTATTTAAATAGTATCCACATGAAGCAGCTGGAATTGTTATACACATCAGATAATGATTAAAGTCAAGGAAACTAGAAGCCTGGCTATATTGTAAACTCAGCATGTCTACAACACTGTGGTTGCATTCAACAAGTGTGAATTGATTTTTGGGTCTTGGGATCCCTTTTGCATGCGAAATGGATAATTATCATCCTTGGTTTATCACAGCTCAAGCAAAAATGTAATGATGGTGGCACACTGGATTTTCCATGTGGAGTTAAGAGATCTGCTAGAAACAGAGTTAAACTAAACTAAACTACAACTTTTTATTGCCTAAAATACCATGAAATAATGGTGAGAAAATGCACCTAGGTATAATGGAAAGGGCTCAGAAAGACCATAGTTCCCCATCTCAGTCATCCACAATTTCTTGATGTAAAGCCTCATCATCCAAGGCCCTTGAAAAACAATGGGAACCTTTGCAATGGTTTACTGAATTTGAATAAAGGCTCTGCTCCTTGTGGCTTTTGAGGTACAGCTTTCTATTGTTGTCTTAATCAAAGTTGCTAAGTTGAATATATGTACTAAAAGGACAAAGGTTGGAATTTCTTTTGCATGCTGTTGTTGCTAAAGTTTATTTACAACTTGCATCTATTTATTATACTACTGACTAAAGTCAGTGTAAATGAATGAGGCATGTCCTGTGGAATTCAACTGATGAAGCTCTAAGCCTATTTTTTTCTAGCTATTTAGTCATACATAATCCATACAAAAACAATTTTAAAAAGTCTTTAGAGTGATAGTTTTATAAATAGTATGTTGTGCTTCTGAGCCAGTCAGACAATTTTGTGCATGCTATGCAGATATTCACAGTAGGTACAATTTGAATGTACCTGAATGTGTTAACATGAATGATTAAATTTCATCTACTAATAGTACAGGAATTTTTATCTGTATCAGGTCATGGTTGTGACCACTGCAGGATCAAGCTTTATTTATTTATTTACTATGTCTAATTAGACGAATTTTGTAAAAAATGCTTTCTTACTCTGGCTTTAATATGTATGACTGCAAATATTAACAATACTACTTTTGAAAAGGTTTGAGAACGAGCTTTGTGGGTTTTTATAGCTGCATGCAGCTCATGTTACTACACATCTGATGCATCTCTTTGGATTCTAACACTGTTCAGATACAACAGTTAATTTTTCTTTTTGTCTCAGGAGAAGCTAACCTTCCTCCATACCTTATACCAGCGTTTGGTAGCAGGCTGTGTGCTTATAAAACAACCAGAAGGCATCCTAGATAGATTCTCTTGGTCTGAGCTTCGTGCAGTCTTGCAGGAGAATGTTGATGCCCTGATCTTAGACCTCAACAGGGCTAATGAGAAGGTAAGTGTCCTTAGGCACCAGCTACCTCTATTAAATTCAGTGACATTTGTCCACATCACAGTATCATTAAAAAGGACTGACATTCATCTTATTTCAAAAAGAATTTGGACGTTAATAATTCAATACCATTAATTATGACTTGTCTACAACTCAGTTTGATGCCATTGCTGTGGGCATGTAAATGTGACTGAAGTCTGTATGAAGTCTCTAAGCTCCACTTTCTGTGCAGGACATGCTAATAGTACTAGCCAATATTAGCCACAGGGACCTAATTAAAAGAAAATAAATTAATCTTACTGATGAAGCAATTCAAAGAACTTAGTCATTTACACTAATAAAGCAAGTCTTTATTTTAGCGTAAAACAGAAACAAAATGCACTTATTCCAGGAACATAATTTTTAAATTATGTGTTTATGATTCAGAGGTACTATCTGATGAAATGCCAGTGTGATTTTTTAGTTTAATTGTAACTTTTGTGTTATGAAATTTGTATTCAGAAGCACAATAGAAAATACTTACCTTTATAAGACATGTGAATATTTGTTTAAGGGAGAAGCTGTAGATTTCTTAATGATTTTAATGTGAATAAGCCTACGTGGCCTTTTCCCCCAGAAATCCCTGCATTTTTAGGAAAGAAAAGACCTCATTTTAAATAACTTAAAGTGGCTCCACAGACTAACATATGCCACTCTTCAGGATTTCAGTGCGTGTTCTGGCTCCGTTGATCAGGCCAGTCCTACAGTCTAATAGAGCAGCTCCGGATCTTGGCTTCCCTGACATTTTGTTCTTTAGCCATAGGAAGGGAAAAGCTCTTTCAGATGTTTCTCATCTGCAGGAATTGTGACCATCTTCTTGCCCGAGTAAGCGACAAGGCTGGCTACAGTGAATGGCTTTGATTCTGCCCATCATTTAGTAAATACCCCAGCAGTCAGTGGATATTACTAAAGAGGGATAGTATAAAATAAGTTCTGGATTATGCAGATTGGATATACATTTCTGTTTTCCTTTTGAAATAAACGTGGAAAGGGAATGGAAGGGAATGGGGTGAACATTGTTGGTATTGTTTGGGGGGGTTGTGTCTTACTGTTTCTTGCTTTTTAATTTAGTATGGTTATTGAGATTGATTGTGAGGTCTCCAGGGGTCTTTTTATGTACTTACCAGCTTTTCAGGGCTTTGGGGCAGTGTTGTTACCTGTTGTTCTACCTGCATTCTGACAAAACAATTTTTCTGCAGTTATGTGTGATCTGTTTGGAAGATATCTTGCTGATATTCTCTAGTAGAAAAGTGTAGGCATGTATATTTAGAGGTCATTGTTAGCTTGATTCATTACTCCATTTGCATGGGATCTGCAAAGTTAAACCACAGAGTGAATCCCTTCATGCTTGTTGAAAACGCATCATAAACTAATGAGTTATTTGTGAGAAAAACTTTCTGTACACTAAAAATTCCTGAGTTATTTTAGTATTTAATAATATGTGGAATGTCTTGGGTTTCCAATAAAACAAAAAATAAAATTAGGGGCTGTTTTTTCATTAGTACTTGCAATCCTTGCAGACTGCTAAAGGACTGGTATACTCAGATTACTAATTAAGCAGCACAAGATTTAATCACTTGTTTCAAAAAAATGTGTGAAGCGTCCAGTTCAGGTTTCCATCAAAGAAGGCAACAGATACCTGCAAGGTGGTATAAGGATAGCAAAACTGAAACTAAGGAAAATTCATCATTCCAAAATATGTCTCAGTTTTGTTGCAAGATTGAAGTAAGTAATCTGTCACGACAGGCTTTTACTTAATTGTAATAAATATGTTGAAGAAATGACAATTTAGATTTTATGTTGGAATAGTCTGTGCTTAAATTAAAAAGCTGTTTTGAGAGGTAAAATAATTCCTTTTTAAATGCTTATCATACAGATATCTCACCTGGAATATGTTTGTAAGAACAAGTCTGATACTATGAAGGAGCTTCAGCAGAGCCAGGAAGATGCTTTTAGCAAAATGGCCAAACAGATGAAAGCACAGGAAAGCTCTTGGCAGAAAGAAAAGAAATATCTGGAACAGCAGTACTCAGGTCTCCTTGGGGAAGTTCATGCAAGGGCACAGGTATGGTGCTGTGAAGTGATTTTTTTTTTCTTGTAAATACTTAATGGATTATTTCAGTTGTTTAAGCTCCTAACCAATTTAAGGTTGTTTGGCAATTCTAGTGTATCTTTAAACTAAAAAACTCCAACACTGTGCTAGTATTAATTTATAATAAGAAATAAATGACTTTGTTACAACATTCCAGAAATTAATTGCTTAATTTGGTCGAGCAGTTGCCAGTGATATTTTTTGAGAATGTTAAAGCTGTAAGATTGAAGTTGCTTATTTTAAGAATTATGTAAGGCAGCAGTTACTTTTTCAGTGTCATGCTTTGCAAAGACTCTAACAGTAATGTGGTATCATCTGGGGATAAATTTAGGTATGTACATTCTGACCCTAAGAATGATTTAGAAGTTACGGTGGTAGACTTCAACAGCATTAAAGAACTTCATTATACAGATAGTACAGCAAGCAGTGGTTCAGAAGAGTAAAACTGTCATCAATGATGTTATAAAAGTTATTTGCAATCTAAAATTTCACTGTTATTCTACAATCACAATCCATTGTCTTTGAGGTCTCATTCCTTTACATGTGTTTCAGTTAACAGTGTTGTGAAGTACAGGAAACAAGATACACCTTGTTATTTGTGACTGCTGTCTGAAACTTACTTCATCAGAATAATGCTGTATTTGACCCAGATTTGGGCTTGGAAGTCTTTGCACTCTGAAAAATGTATTTATGAAGTATTTTTTAGACAGAGCAATTTATGGTAATTTCTTGGGAGTGACTTGAAATCTTGTATATATTTTTTTCTTGATATTTACATTTCAAGTTGGATATTGGCAATGCTAAAAACATCCCTATGAGTGGAATAAGTGGCATCCAGACTTACGTTAAGTTCCCCCAACATCCTGTAGTTTCTTCTTATGAAATTGTTGCCAACAAAAAGAATGATAAAATGAGGAAGCTTAATTTTAAAAATTATTTTTCCTTCCTAAAGAAAAAGTGGAGTTAGGTAATTTAGATTTCTACCCGCTATAGATGCTGCACAAAAGAAAGGTCCAAGTCATCTCTTTCAGAACTCTAGTGTATTGTGGAGAATTGGTGCTGTGCAGTACTGTGCTATTCTTTGGGATGGCGGTGAACCTGCCAGTCTTCTCAGCTGAGTTGTGTAGACAGCAAGCAGAGCATGTACTGAAAACATGGCTGTCTTTTGTGGAGCGTGCATTAAGCATGTCTTCTGGAAAAGACTTTATCTGTCAACTTGCTGTACAGGACTACTGGGTTTCTGAAAGGGAAATGCTTTCCCATAGAAACATCTGGGCGTGTTTTCTAACACAGGTTATGTAGTGTTGGAATACAAGCTGGTAGTGTTGTAATCTAGGCAGTGCAATGTCTGTATATGCATAGATGATTCAACAAAACTGTGTCTCGTCTTTCTTCCATCCCGTGTTCCAATTTGCCTTCCTTACCATCCAGTGTCAATCTGGGAAGAAGACAGTCTAATTTCTTCTGGATTTCTGTTTTTTTACCTGCTTTGGACCTGCATATACAAATTAAGCCTTTCCTTTTCTGGGATCCATAGCGTCCATGGATGTCTGCTGTTAGGGCTGTCCTAATCCTGACTGCTTGTTTTTTGTAAGGCTTGACTGTCTTTTACATGTCACATTTTGAGCCTGTAAGCCATATTTGTCCACAAGACCACTGCTCAGTTGGAGCAGAGTTGTGTAGGCAGAGTAATGCTGTAGCCTTATTTCCATAGGAAACAAGGAAAAATGCCACAAGTTATAGAATGTCTTCAAAGGGTCTTTTAAATATTGCTGAGTGTCAGTGCTTATGTAAAGAGACAGAATGCAGTTTTAAAATTTAATTATTTTACCAGGCTTTATTAATTAAATTTTACAGGAAATATATAATCAGTGTCAGTGGAATATAATTTGCCTGTATTCTGTAGTTCATTGTAGAGCTATGAGTCTCATCATACTAGGACATTTATTCTAGCACTACAAGGAAACTGTAGCAATTTGCTGTATTTTCCATAGCAAGATCTGAGGGTTAATTGCAAGCAGTTTAATGAGTAGTTTAATCCCTTGTAGGTGTTAGTTCCTTGCTGGAAAGGGAAGATTGGTGGTTTTTGCTGTCCTGCATCAAGCTAATGGTACATCATAGGATGCATCCTTTTGTTTGTAACTCTGACTGCAACCAGTGTTCCATGCCTTCTTATAGACATTTTCTCCTCAGAACTCCTGGGTTGAGACTTCTTCAGTTCTTCCAGTTTTTGGTACATGTGCAAAGGCAAACTGAAGACTGTCAGTTCAGACACTCAGGTGTTAACTGAGAGCTCTAACTGCACAACAATATGAGTAATATATTGTGGAAATTATTGTTTTGGTTTCTTAGAACTGCAGTAGAGAGTTAGGGCTTTTCAGAACAGTGTCCTTATGATTAAAATGTAACAATGCAAAATCTGAGGGTTTTAGTAGCAATGTCACCTGCCACTGCTTCTGTCCCCAGCCAGTACTGTTCAGGGTCTGTGGCACCAAGATAGGATCTATAGATGTTAATAGGTACTTCCTCACAGCTGTTACTGTAGGTCAGATGGATGGTGTAATCAGAAAGCAGTTTCACTGTTTTTCTGTAGGGCAGAAATTCCCGGAGTGGCCTTATCATAGATCAGCATTAAAAAGGCACTCTATAGATACTGCTCTTCTTTGTCCATGGTCTCCAAGTTTGGAGAGTCAATCGAGCTTAAAATGCATATCCTTTTTCCTCGCCTTCTGTAGCAGGAATGCAGTTCTCTGCATTTGATAGTGTGCCGTTTTGAAAATGTGACTATGCCCGTTCCTTAGCATCACACAAATTATTTATTCAGACTGTGTACAGTCTTATAGGAAATGTCCTCTGAATTTTAACTATCGGTTGTTTTTTGTTTATTATGTAGACATTTATTAATCTGTCCCCATTTTTTGTGGCAACCACTTAAAATAGAAGGGTTTTGTTCTGATATGCAAAAACATGTAAGAGAAAAATCCTGTAACTACTTTAAAAATGTTAATTTCAACAGACAAATAAAAGGTTTGCTAAGTAGGAAAGGGAAGAAGTCCTCTAGGGAGAAAAAGATGTCTTGTCTTTTATTGTCTTGTCTTCTTTGTTTGGAAGCCTTGCTTTTACAGCGAGGCAGGTGAATTAGCTAAAGGCTGTGGTATCTTGCAGTTGTATCGAAATTCAGTGCAACTGCTGCAAAAGGAGGAGAAGTAAGCATAACTGTACTGTTACTGACCCACTGGGTCTCTTCGATGGAAATGTCTGGCCTATGTACTTAAAACACAGGAAAGAAATGGAGGGCAATGGTGTTGATGTTGTTTATTTAGATGTATAGATGTGTAAGTTTAGAAGAATAAACCAGCTGCAATAAAGGAAAACCTTTTGAAGTCATAGTGTCATTATATTTCTAGATTCCAGTTCTATTTTCATGCCAGAGTAAAAGGTAAGGACCCAGTAAGACATGGGATAAAATAGTGTTGCTAGTAGCACCTGATTTTTTTGTTAAGGATTCTTGGAATCCACCAAGCTCTGCAACGAGTCCCTCAAATACCAAAGGAAGCTGGCTTGCCCATGTTTATGAGGAGAATTCTATGTCCCTTTCAAAAACTGTGCTTTTAAGCTTTGAGGAAAACACTAGAAACTGTGGAGTAAGACAGAGCAATTATTAGCTAGTGAAAACAAGAAAGTGTATTTTCTTGCAAGAGAAATGCCTATTTTTGACATTTTTGTAGTCAGAGATTGTCTTGTTCACTTTTGCGTATTACAATACAACCATAAGCATAAAACCGGTAAACTTTTTTAAAAATAAGCTTTAATTAGCCAGAGCACTAACTGTTAGTATTGCTGCCCAACAGCCCTGTGGGGATCACACTTTATTTACTTAGATATTGGCCTTTCATCTGTGATGGCCAGAAACCAGAAGTTGTTTTCTAAATTCAGCTTACCTTTTCAGTTCCTTCCAGACATGCTATCAGGGTTTGGTTTTTTTTTTAAAATCAAACACTGTAAGTAATGGAGTAGCACTGAAAGTATTGTACATGTTCATACTTAACTTTAGAGTAGTAAAGTGACATGTGAGGCCCATAAGTTGCAATTTGTAATTAATTTTTAAAATATTCTAATACTTAATAACACTACAAATGCTTAAAAAAATTTATTTGTTCAAAGGCATTCTGAACTGATTAGGGTACATCTCTATAGAAGTGTGGAATCTTTTATTTCCATTCTAGGGATAGCTATGGTGTTTCCCCGTGCCCCTCCCCCACCCTTGTGCTTGTAGGGTGGAGGAGGGAGAAGAAACTAGGGTGCCCCTCCACCACTTGCTTGGGACCTGTACCAAATAGAACACCTAAAAATGTGTCTGGATGACACCACTGTACTTCTCTTTTGGCCACTGCTAACAGGAATAACCTCACCCCATTTTTAACAAGATTGCTTGTAGCTTTAAGAGAGGTAGCTGAAGCAGAGCATAATCCTCTGTTTTCCTCATCATACGGACTTGTCATTCCATTCATGCTTACCTTTTTGTGTCCATGTATTGTAACCGGAGTGGAAGCATTTACCTTGAGCTTGTGGGTTCTTTTGTCACCAGCGCCTAAAATTTATTTTCTCCTTATACCACTGGATCCTTTTAAATGTAGCCTCAAGTGGTGGTTCTAATCACAGGGGACATTGTTCATCACGACACCTGTCTAAGTCTCTGAGGTCCCTGCATCGTGTCTTGATTCCTGTACAAGAACTGCATGTTATCAGAAGCAACCAGTCTGTGTGGCCTAACCTTAGTCCTGGCATTCCCTGGCTTGTTCGCGTCTTCATTCTGTTACACCAGTTTACTGTTTTAAGTCTCTCTCTTTCCCCATTTTAAAGCACAAAAAGGAAAAGGAAAAGGAAAAATGTTCAGCAGGTTGAAAAACTCTGTAATGGCACTACTCAAAATAAAAATATCTGTATTACACTGTTATTTTGAAATTGCAATTCTGTATGAGACCTAATTAATCTGTGAATATATAAGTAGGGGGTTGATTACAAAGTAATTAAGAGATCACCTTTACTTCCCCTTTCCCAGCTGCTACCAATCTGTCTAGGTTTATCTTCCAGAGTTTTCCTTCTTTTGTTTTTCCTCTGTCTTGCACTAACTTTCTTTTCTGCTTTTCTGCTTTGAAGAGCAATGTTCTTCCGGAAATTGGAGCATGTAATTGCTTATTGTTAAGCCAACACATAAAACTGTACTGTGGACAACCAGATACTGTTGGACCTTCTGTGGTCTATTGTAGTACTAGTGGATTATCGTCAGAAATCTGGAGTCCAGTTGTAGTTGAAGAGTGTGCAAATTTTCATTGTACTATTGATTTGTTTTCATATATCTGGCTGAGTAACTGCTAGGAGACTTTGACAATCATCACTAATAATTTCTGTTCCTTTAATGTATTATTTGACTCTGAAAAATTTTTTTTAAACTCTCATCTAGGTAAAATGATTTTGTTATTTAAAAAATATCTTCTAGATAATATTTCTTGTGGTTTTGATTGTTTCTTTTCCCTTATCCCAGGAATACCAAAAAACAGCAGAGAAAACCAAGGAAAAAATTTATGTCCTTGAAAAAAGACGGGAGAAATTTGCCTTTGAAAATGTTTCTCTGAAAAATACACTAATGGAGGTTCAGAAGGAGCATTCATCGCTCCTGGCAGCCTGTGCACTATTGGCAGGTGCCCTCTATCCTCTCTATGGCCGATCATGTGCTATGTCTTCCCAAAGAGACCTTCTCCAGGATCAGGTCAACATTTATGAATTAGTGAACCAGGAGATTAGGACCCTAGTTCATGCACTCTCTGATGTAGAGGAAAACAATCAAGATGAAGCAAAACTGATGAAAAGAAAATTCAAAGGCCTGATTTGTGTATTCCGAAGAGGTGTGATAGCAGTTTTGGCAGCTAACAGACTTAAAATTTTAGCCCGATCTTCTAGTTCCCTCTTCTCCTGGGTAAACAGCTTCAAAGAAGGCATTGGAATTCTAGTTTGTATAGGAGACTCCAAAGGCAAGCATAATCTGTCAAGTAAGCTAATTGGTTTTTTCTTTCATAAGTGTTATGGTAAATTACATGGTTAGTGAAGAGCAAACAATAATGTTATTATTAATAGAGTGTAAAGAAAAATTAGTGACATTTTGACAAATGTAATTTCTGGATTTCTTGACAAATGTAATTTCCCCTAAAAGGAAAGTCTGTGAAACATTGAAAGAAAAGTTACAACTACACATGTGAACTCATACTGTTTGATATCCTTGACATTTGCATTATGGATTTCAGAAGTAGGTGCTAACACATCTCTTCTGTGGTGAATATCTTGTAATGTTCCTAACCAGTAGACCATCAACATATTTTTTTAAAAGATATTTCCTCTTATTTTATTAATCACTTTTAATATTTATTTCCTACTAAAAATGCAGAAAGTTGCTTTCTGATTCAGGTAAAGTATTGGGATAGGGTCTCTAAATTTTTCTTTACAGATTATATAGTCTTCTGGTCCCTTTCTGTACCCAGACCAGCTCATGTTTTCCCCTGCAAGGATAAAGAGTATCAAAAATGTTTCCTAAATGAGAAGATTGGTCTGCTTTTCTGGTTTAGTAGTTCTGGAAGCATATTTAATACAGTCTAAGTTGTCCTGAAAGAAGAATTAGTTTGTGGCTTATATACTTAGTTTTGGTCAATTTCTGAAAGAGCTGGAGGTAGTAATGTGCCTTATCTAAGTTATTCAATTTTATTGCTAGTTACAATTCTGTTTCACAGGTCACGAAGAGGAACAAATACACTGTGTTGAAGCACTCAGCTGGTTTACTAGTTCTAACCTCCGTGCTGCAATAATCAGTTCTGTCACTGAATTACAGGATGTCGTTAACAAAACAGGTAATTTAAAAAGTATATTCTTGCAGTAGAAGATTAAAAAATAATCAGGGTAGTTACATAATTTCCTTTTAAGGATTTTATATAAACTATTCTGGATGAAATCTCTGGACATCTGTATTGTTGGAACAGATTAATTTTCCTTAATTGGTGATATGATACTTTATCATTTTGGTATATAGTGTCATGGAAACAGAAGGCTGGAAAGTGCTTCTAGAAAGCATGTAAACGGTTTTGCCTGCTTTTGTTGTGAGGTAGAAAAAAACAATTCTACACCATGCCAATATATATTTGATTAGCCTGTTCTTAAAAGCTTCCAGTCAAATAATATTTACAAGCTTCCTACTTACCTGGTTCCACTGTTCTAATATCCCAAAAGTATTTTACTGAAGCTCAACATGATTTTTTTTTGCCATAGAGAAAATCTACGTCATTTCTGGTATTTGATCTGTCTATTTCTTAAGTGTGGGCCCTAAAACTGACTCATAGTCAACCTGGGACTGCTGCTGACTGGAAGGAAATAATTTCCTACTGTCTTTATATGATATGAATCTAGAATTTCCAAATTGCTGGCATCTGGAAAACAATTGAATTTGATGGATGCTATTTTCATCTGGTTTACTTGCTACCTTGTGTTTTTTGAAAGAGAAATAAAATGCTCTAAATTTATACAATACGTAGCAGTCGTTATTTTATGTCTCTGCGGTGTTCCCTAAGTATATGCTTAATTTGAGTTGTGTATAGATTCCCTAATTCTCCTAGTCTCTCTTCATATGGCATTCTGCTATGCCTATGGAAAATTTTAGTCCCAGTCTCTGGAAGTATCACCTCTTGATTCCCAGCTGTTGACTGTCTTCCTTAATTTCTTTGCAGTGAGGAGTGATGAAAGATCTCACTTGGTTCCTCTGCATTGCTGTCATCCTTAGTTCTTTAGTACCTGGTAGTTTCAAAGTCCCAACAATTCTGTCACAGAATAAAGGATAATTTATATGAATAAAGGGAAGTAGCAGGGCAGGTGATACATTTCCCAGAAGCCTGAACAATAAACTGGTACCAGAAGTCAGCTGTTGAATCAAAAGTGTTTTGTTTCTGTTGGAGGTGTTTTCTACTTTGATTGTGCTGTTTTCCGTAACTTAAGTTTACATCCTTACAAAACAAATTTTGAACTTTGTTTCAGATTGTTACAGGGGTTATGCTGCAAGTGTTCTTGTGTTATAGAGTGTTGAGTAAAAACAGCAAATTGAAAAGGAATCAAGAGAAACTGTACAGCAGCATTGATGTGCTGAAGTGACTAGTTAGAACACACTAAACCTCATGCTCTTTTGCTGGTTTTGAAGTACATGATAATTCTGGAGGACTCTCTTTAGTTGATATCTCTGCACGCAACACAGTTTTGATTTTGAGAATTAGAAAAAGCCTAGAAAAAGAAATGCTGAGTATGTTATGGCCACAGTCAGTCTGGTGATTCTTTCACAGTTTATCTCTACTTTAATTTTCCCAGAATCTCAAGGTCTAACTGCTCATGTATTACTTGGAATTCTGTTGCTCATGAGATAAAAAATTTCCCAAGAACCTTTGATTCAAAAAATAGTAATAAATAATTTAAAGTTGGACAGGAAATTTCCAGAAGAATTGAAGTGATAAGGCTCTGTTGGAATATATTTGAAAGAAAGCTTGCTTACTTAGGAAATTATTTTATGTTCTGTAAATCATATTTCAAATGGGATTGAAACCCTCAAACTGACTTAAATGATTTTGAAATTTTTAAAAATGTAAATAGGGAATCTGAGAGGCATCTGCTGTCCTCAGATCTTGAAACAATGGCGGTTCCAGGTTAGATTGCATATCACAGGAGAGAGCAGGGACAAGAAGGTGCTCTGTGGATCTACCCTACAGAATGGTTGAGCGCGTTAAAGATTACTTTTAAAGATCGGTAGGTTCTGGGGAGCCATTTGGGGCAGTTGGAAGAAACTGAATCCAGATCACTGAGGTAACACTGGAACTTTTGGGCTTGTGCACTCTGGTGATTTGAGGCACGTTTCTTGAGGTTTTAACTTCTAAAAAGTGGTTTTGGTTTGACATTCATGATCATTTCTCTTCATAGTGTTCATTAGTTTGGTTCTCAATTCCAGCATGTCTTGGAATGATCTTTTAGCTTCAATCTGAATACATGTTAATGAAAGTGTGGGGTTTTTTGATTTGATTTGGTTTGGTTGGGTTTTTTTGTAAGGTTAGTTTTGTAGGTTTGTATGAACAGAATCTGTACTGTGATAAACCAGAGAAAGTAAAGGGCAAGCTTTCTCAATACAAATATCATCAACTGTTACATACACAAAGGTTTTGAAGCATGGCATGAAAATTTTAGTCTTGTGTACTTCTAAGTTCATCCTGCTGACTGTTCTATTTCACCAGAACAGAGTAAACAAGAATTCTTTCTTCAACTGTTAGTGAAGTAAGTTTTGTCACTTTTCATTGTCTTTTCTCTTCATTTGTTTAATGTAAGAATTAATTGCTTTTTGTGATATACCTGCATGTATGTTAATAATTTCTTATACATATCACAATATACAGAATTTAATGCTTTTATTGTAATTCCTTGATCCTTTGTTGGCAGGTACTTAAAACATATATACTTAAACTGTATGTTCTCTTCCCAATTATTATAGATACAGTTCCTTGTGGTATTGCATTATATTCTCATTTAGTCTTTCAAAGCAGTCAGTAACTTACATCAACATATTTCTGTGTATTTACTCCAAACTACTCTTCATAAAAAAAATAAACCAAGGTGGTGATATGCTTTTTTTAATTCCCCATCCCAAGAAAGTGATTTATGTTGTGGGTGCTGAACTGTACTGAATAACAGGAATCCTGGTTATGAAGTGGAATTATAATTTCAAAATGCTACAACACAATTGCCTGAACTATTATTATTAATTTATTTTTAATACTGTTAAACTGGCAGTTCTGGACATAGGGAAAGGGCTGCGATATTAGGTACTGCATATATGGAGAAATACTGTGTTTTCTGGCAGGCAGACAGTGTCATGTAAAATGAGATACCAGGTGGAAATGCTAGGGAAGATGAAGGAATGGTAGCTCATTTACAGTATCCTTGTTTTGATATTTACCAAAATTCATGGCAAGGGGGAGTTTTTTAGAAGGTTTTGGTGTCATATTACATGGAAGGCAGTACAAATGTTCTAGTTTTAATTTTAGGCTAATTTAACTGAATGTTCAAACTAATAAATGTATCATGACTGGAGAGAAAAGATTTCTTTGAAAGTGAAAGACAGGTGGGACAGGACGATCTGCGATAAGAGTTAAAATGATTAAGGTAGCTTATCTTTTATGTGATCAGTAATAGAAAAACAACATAAGGAAAAGAGAGGACCTTGGCAAAGTAGATTGAGCATTACAATAGCAGTTTCTTCTGCATATGAGAATAATATTATTTTTTTTTTAATTTCAAGGATGGTTTGTTAGTCAAAGTGCAAAATAAAAATGCTGGATCAAATTTTTAGCTTTAAAGATGAATAGAAAGAGTACTACCTTAGACACAGAGAAAAGACAGATTTACTACTAGCTGGGGTTATGGGGGACATGTACTCGAAAATGGTACTCCATTTAACCATTGGAATAATTGGAATGCTGGTATTTTGAAACCAAGCAGGATAATGGCTCTGAAAAAAGAATATTTGACTTTTTCATGTGCTTTTTTTTTGTTTGCTTACTGATAAATTTCATCTTGTGTAAATGATAAATCTTTATGATGGCAATTATATTCTAAAAATACCAATAATCATGCTTTGTTTGCTTTGAACCTTTGGTTTTGTCCTTGCAATGTATAAAGAGAAATTATTTAACTTAAAAAAGCTATGATGATTTTCTTCTGTTTATACTCTTAAGTAAGTATTTTAGTTCACTGCAGCAACAGGAGATCTGCTGTACTACTGAATGTAAATAAGCTCTTCCATGCTTGTCATCTTACACTGATAGTATCATAAGACAAGTAATGACAGATTAAGACCTGCCTAGCAGAGGGAAAACTAAATTACAAGACTTTTATTAAGGCATAAATAAACCTATTAACTGTTATCTGGAATACCAATTAGTGGAAGGAGCACTGACAATTTTATTTATCAACATTAAACACAATTATTAATTACAGACCTGACGAATCTAGCAGTAAGCAGGACATGTTGGGTGTGCTGGGGCCTTAAGTCCATTATATGAGAAGGATGATTACCAAAATCCTATGGGGAAATAAGTAATTGTAGCTGTAAAATTTTAATTGCCTTGGAATAAGGTAAATTATATTCTCTTGTCTCAGAATATAAATAGTATGGCATTAAGGTACCAAGCCTCACTAATCTTGAACAGCAAATGATTTAGACATCTATAGAGGGGAAGGAAGAGGAGTCAGGAAACCCTCAGAAATTTGCATTGTAAATATTGTGATAAAGTAATTTACCATGTGCTATCACATCTGACATACTTGACATGGCTTGCATTTGCTTGCATCTGACTTCCATGTTCTCTGAATTATTAAATTAGAACACCCAAGAAAGACTTAAGAAAGTATAGTATCTGAGAAGAACATAAAAACAACTGGACAATAACTCTTTGACAAAAAAATCCTATTATTTAGAATCCTATCCTACCCTTCCATCCAAAGATTGATAGGAATAGACTCTTTATTGCTAAACACAGTTTGTCCCAAAGTCTCTCTGAGGTATTCCTGTGAGCTCAATCTTCCACTCTTTAATGGAAATTTCATCCTGTTTTAAAGATTCTATTTGTTGTTGCTTTTTCCCACTGAAAAAGAACCCCAAAGTAATAACCTACTTGATGTTTCTTTTTTGTTGTTGTTCCTTAAAGATCCAAAGCCCTGGCTTTCTGGACACTCACTTGTAAGTGCAGCCAGGAACTCCTTTTCAAAACTTATGAACAAGCTGAATGTAATAATGGAGACTGTTCCACTAGAAAGTAACAGGAGCATTACTTCTCTGGAGAAAGACTCTTTGGTACAGAGGCTGGCTCATGGACTTCATAAAATAAATACCCAGGCCCTGGAAGGTGGATTTTATGACAGACTACCCATTATGGTATGCATATTTGTAGTTCTACTTCATGTAAACACGAGGTTCACAGCATAAGTGTTATGGTGAAGCTCTCTTGATACCTCCATTAATTTTGTTTTAGATTGTTTATGAGTCCATTACATGGAAGTCAACTATATAGAGAATCAGAACTTGTTTTGCAACACCAAAAACACGTTAATAGATCTTTTCTTTTATTGTCAAAGAATTTAAAGAAAGAGATTTGATGAATCCAAGAAAAAGGTTTTTTAAAAAGTTTGATCAAAATTGTATTTGCTTTATAAGAACAAACTTGCTTTTGGCTTTAACTAAATGTTAAGGTTCTTTCCTCCACACACACCCCCCACTCCCCCACCCCCTTTTTTTTCCCTTCTGCTTACTGTTCTATCATTCTGAAAAAAGAACTTTATCCCCCTTAACCGAAACAAAAGGATAAACTCTTTCTCACCTAATCTCTCTTCTGTTATGGGCCTTATATGAAAACAGGTACTTCCTTGAAAACAGACTTTTCAGCAACCCTCAACAGTAGGTGAAATAGGTTCACATTTTTACACTTATGTGTGTCTTTTAGAGATGGAGGACAAAATGACATATTTGTCTAATTTGCTTGAGTATTAAATGTGATAGACTTTATTGCTGAAACAGCACATTTTATAGTACATGAATTTGTTTCTGTTTACGAACAGAAAAACATAGCATTCTTGCAGAAGCAGATATTTGAATTTACGCAAAGACTTCATACAGCAGAGGTGGAACGCCGCTCACTGCGCCTAAAACTTGCAGAATTAAAATGGAATTTCAGTGAGATGAAGAAAGAAGCTGACAAAGCCCGGAGCCTCCAAGAGCAATTAAATATGTTTAAGCAATCTGTAAGTATATTTGATTTAGAGGAGACTGCTTACAAGGGATCCTCCTTTTTACACATTTTTTGATTTGTGTTCTTTTGAAAAACAAGTATCAAATCAATCTACCGTTAACAGAATTTTCCAGAAAACTTGCCTTGTAAATGTCACTAAACTGTAAGTCAGATGTATTTAGAAGTACCTCCGTTCCACAGTAGTTTCTCTTTGATTTGTAGATCGAGGTATTCTGTGTAAATTACATGTTTGGTCTTCAGCAAGGCAGGTTTTCTTCTGTATGTTGAAAATGTTGGTGTGATTTATATACCCTGAAAGGATTTGTAGATTTCACTTCAACTGAGTAAAGTCAGCTGGAATGAGGGTATACAGTAAGTGTGTTCATGAGACATTCATAAAGCATAAATGTAGTATTTTAAACTCTGCATGGGTATTACTGAATATTATGATAGACATTTTACTGTATCTTTGAGTATGGGTTATATACTGAGCTAGTCAGTGCAAATTTAACGTGTCTGTTTCCTTGAGGGTTTACGGCAAGGAAAATAAAAGCCCGCTTCTACATTCTCAGTAGTACATATGCACCAAATTTCTCTGATGCTTTCCTGTTGCTGATAAATTTACTTAAAAACTAGGGGTTCACTAACCTGTAAATAGCACTGTCTGGCAGGAATGGGAAGAGGTAACAAAAGGGTTCCTAAACCACTTGAAGCCACAGTATAGTGAGTAATGGACATGGTGTTTGAGGGATTGATGCCGTTTTGTGGGTTGTCAGTTTGTGCTGTCACACTCATGGAACTGTACCTTCAGTCCCTATTGGAGGGGAAGAAACTTTCCTAACTTTAGCATGCTGGAGGCTCACTGGGCACCCTTCCTCCTGTGCTGATTTTCTATAGGTTGCATAGCTTACATTTGAGATATCTGAGAAAGTGAATGGATAAAGATTCTTATACATCCTTTGCAGGTTCATGGTATGACTAAAATAGTCATGTCCCAGAATAAGCATTGTCTGTAGCTGTGCCCAGTGTTGATCCTGAAGCCTAGCTAGTAGACCTGTCCCAGTCAAAATATTCCAAGCAGAAAATATTTAATAGATGATTTCACATCCATTATCCTTCCTGTTCCTAGCTGGTAAATGGATTTTTTACTCAAATGGACAAGTTTATATCGAATCATCTTCATTTTTGTTCTTAATGGGTTTTATTCCCTTACAGTCTGGGACAGTTAGATGAAATCATCACATTTCAGATTGTTGTTCAAATGTAGATGGTGTTTTTCCTTGAATAATTATTTTTTCTTTCTGGAATGTTTTGGGGAGGGGAGAAAGAGTCCAGGAAGATGTTTACAAGGGTTAATAAGATGATACACACTGAAATGTGGGAAATGGATCTGTGTACTTCCTTCTAAGTGCTGATTCTTTACAACCTAGGGTGCTAATTTAAATAGAGTAATGAATGCATACTGTTTACAGTACCCTGAATGCTTTTTTGAAAAAACACAGTGAATAGAATTGTCTGCTGTTTTATTGTTCGGTGATCTGTCTTCATGTAAAAAAACTTAAATATTCATCTTTAGCATGCTTTTTTTTTTTTAGAATTCGATATATTTGCAAATCAAACTTTGAAAGTCAAGCAAGTAAACAAGTGAATACAGTTACACAATCAAACACAATTTATTTCCCTTATCAGAAATTGATCACCCATGAGAGATTTGAAAGTGCATGGGAAGAATTGAATAATGCATTACATCGGGAGCATCAGGCACAAGTGCTTTTGAATGAACAGGCACAACATCTACAGGAGTTAAATAATAAACTAGAATTGCACTCCAGTGAAGAAGCAGATAAAAACCAAATCTTAAGTGAAACTGTAAAGGTAAGATGATTATTCTTCTGAAATAGACATCAGAAATTTACCTTTTGGTGAATAAGCCAAATCTTGCAGTTCTTGTGCAGATAAAATTATAGGAGTAAATGCACACATACTAAGTCCGTTGGAACTCTAGGGTACTCAGAAAATACTTTCAAAATGAAACTTCCAATAATTAACTTCCTTTTTCTGCTTTTGGGACTGTGTGGTGTACACCAGTACCTGTAATCTGTGAAGTGTCTGGATTTTACATGATGCATAAGAGACAGCAGTTTTAGCTATCATGAGGTATTCGCAGACTACAGGAAAAATGAAGGAAGAAATACTGGAATACTTTGATTTAGAGATGATTAGAGACCATAAGAATATTTTAAAATCTGGATTAGCTGTTTCCTGACTATAATCTTTGAGTTGAGCATGCATTTGTCAGTTTGGAATATGCTAGGTGAGAGTAGAGAAAGATCGCTTTTCATCAGGGTTTAGAATTTTCCACAGTCGTAATGAGTAATGAGGGAAAAGGTGTTGTTACCAGAATATCTGACAGCAAATCAAGGAGAAGAGGAAGAATAAGAGGTTTGAAACCAGGTGGATATCTAACAAGGGAAGAGAAGAAACCTTGTGATGGCAGGTCTGTAATGTGTGGTGACCTGAGCTCTGCAGCTTTTATTTATTTTTTATTTAAAGCAAGCTTTTCTGCTTCTGTCTGCTCTTCAGCCCTACTACTGTCTTTCCATCTCTCAGTATTCTTCTGTGAATTTATAGTTGAGTGAAACAGACTGCTTCACTGGTATTTTGAGAAATAGAAGTGCTTGTGATTCTGGGGAAGATTTAGGGAGGAAGTGATAAGAAATGTCAAGAGGCTGGAGGAGAACCAAAAAGATGCAAGCTACAAAACTAGTAGAAATGTCAGAAACCATTGTTGAAAATACAACAGTGAAAATCGGTGTCAAGGAGGATGACTTGCAGCCGAGTTGAAGCTTGAAGTGATGTAAAGTGGAGGAAGCTGAAAGTTGTTGTTAAATTTATTAAGGAATGTTTTTATTAGCAGTATTATTTACTAAAAATTCCTTACCTCACTAAGGTGAAAGACCCTAGTGAAAGACCTTAGACATTTCCAATTTACCTATTGGTTTTTATGTTTTTTCTCCCTCCCAGTCCCCTAACTTTGGGTGTTTAATTTCAATGTAAGAATAGACCTGACTAATATTTAAGTCAGGTTGCTTGTTAATACTATGCTTTTTTGTTTCAGATATAACTGCAGTATATATAAGCTATTAGACTTGTGTTTGATTTCTTTGGGAAATACTTATTTCAAGATTTTTAAATGGATATTAAGATATTAAAGAAGGGAAGAAGACAGCTGTTATTTGAAATCTTCGTTAGGGTCTGCTCTTTAACCATTAATGTGTGGTATTTCACCATTTTTTTTTTACTTTATATGTAAAACATACGTTTACGTTTCTTCAGAGGAAATGAAACAAAAAGGCAATTGTAGGCATTTAAAATACAGGACAGAGTTTTAAACAAATCTATTTCATGGATTATTTGATACTGAATTAGATTTCACAGCTTCTGTTTTTTATTAAAAGGCTAGATACAAATATCTTGAGACAGCAGTGATCCTAAAATTCATCCTAATCCTGCAAACCCCTGGCGGTTGTTTGCTACTGGAACAACTTGGTTTAGTGTAAAATGCTTGATTATAGCCAAAAGCTGTGAAGATACTACACAATGTAATAAGACAGCTGTTGTGATACGGTGGAGGCTAAGAAAGTTGAGAAAATAAGCCTTAGAGTTGAAACTTACCACTTACAGTTACACTGATTTGGTTTTCTAAATGTATTACTCCATAATTCTCAATCCTTTCCATGGAGGAGTTTTGAACCAAATTTAAGTTGTAGACTTGTTGCCATGTACTGCCTCTAAACTTCTGTTTAACACCAGAAGGTTAACTGATGTCTCTTAATTGCTTCATGATGTTTACTACAATAGTTAGCACAAAATTGTGTTGTGGTTGTAACTGCGTGTATTTGAAACTGTATCAAGGAAGGAAACAGGATCAGTTGTGGTAGCATGGCAACACATGTTCATGGTCTAGTGTTTCTTGATTTTTTTTTAAATGTGATTTTATAATGTATACGTCCTAAATAATCATCTTGCCTTCAATTCTTATCATTGTTTTTTACAGCTCCAAATGTGTGCTGAATAACTGCTTCCTAAATTCAAGTAGCAATCTAACACAAGCTACTTCAATACCATGGGGTAAAAGGATTTTTTTGAATTTTGAGGTCTACATGTTTGAGTTTTTAAAAGACAAAGTCTTCCATAAGATCTTTTTCCACCACAATTTACCACAATCCCAGTTTATTCATGGCTTCATTCGTGACAGGCAGAAGCGGTCTCTGCCTTTGCCCTGGCATTTTAACTGACAGACCTTTTTGTCTTGGCTAATCGGTTTTTGTGATTTAAAATGGGGGTTTTGTAGCTCTTGTTTTGCAGTACAGTGGAACAACCTCATCCCTGTAATAATCAACCCTGGCTTTGTGAAATGATGTTCTTACAATTGCATAAGCTTTTAAACTCTTAAATAGTACACAGGGATGGAAAAAAGAACTGTTGCACTGAAAAAAATTATAGAAAAAGCATGCTTCCATCTTCATTTTAAGATACAAAATGATCTGTCAGTCTACACTAAGTATATTTAAAAAGCTGAAGAAAGTGGTAGCGTACAAGTTATTTTGTTTGGAGTAGAGTGACATGGGGTAAAAAACTTGCTTTGAATTCTTTATTCATAGTTTTTAAACATGGGGAAAGGGGAGACATAAAATATTAGATACCTTTACTTTTCATAATTTATTTTTAAGCTTATTCACACTTCAACAGCAATCAGTAAGGAGATATTTTGGTATTCACGTACTTTTATAAAGGAGTAATTACTCCTTTAATAAAGGAGTAATACTTAATTTCTTAGCTTTATCGGTTCAGATTTTAATCCTGTATATTTTTATCTTCTTAATGGCATATACCATAGAGACATCCCAGGTAGCCAATTACATTCAAGGTCAATTGGAACTAAGCAACTCTTTTACAACACTTTTTTATTAGATGAGGTAAATCAGTAGCTCTCATTCCCCTGTCTTTGAAGAGAGACTTTCACACAAATGCTAAACAGGCATCTATAGCAGACATAATTTTTACTCCTTTTACAAGCATGTCTTAATTCCAGTAAAATACCTTCTCTTCCTATTGACAGGCACTGTGTGTATATTTACTTCCTTTTAGGTATGTTAGCACCTGAAATAAAAATAGTATCTTTTTAACGTTTAATTTATGGAGCACGTCCTAGAAATTGTTAGTGAATAACTCTGTGTGCATTTCAAATGCAATATATGTCAAATCATGTAACTTGCTACTGATCTGCCTCAAAATAGTCTTCAATACATGTTTTAGAAGGTGATACCTTAGATTTTGGGTTTGTTTACTGAGTTTAGTGAAACTGCTGTTGATTTATGACAGCATAAGTGAGAAAAGAATCTCATCCGAGTGCTTTGATAACAGAAAAACTTTTCTGAGGGGAAGGTTTGGAGTGTTTATTTTCACTAGCTATTTAATTTAAATCATTCTATGCATATTGTATGTTTGGAAAGCATAGTATCCTTTGCTAAACAGACACATCCAAATTAGATAGATCCTGATGGAGACTGGGATTTCTAGGTTTGTTAGAAGTTAATGTTTTTCCTGAGCAGGCTGTGTTCTTGCTGTGGATTTCAGGTGAAGGTGGTAAACAAATTGCGCTTTTTGTTGCTTTTCCTCTTCATACATTTATAGCCAACATTTCCCTTGAAACATCATTTCAATTATTTATACAGTTTCTTTTATTAATACCATTGCACACACTTTGCAAGTCAGTTTTATCATTGGCTATTTCTGCAAATGATGCAGTATTCTAACTTACAGAAAGGTTAAAAGGCCTCACTTATATGAGGAAGATCAAGTGATTTTCATGCTTCTCAGATAGAACAGCAAAGATTACAATCAGTATAACAACAGAAATAGGTTTTGGCTTTTTGGGTTTTTTAAAATTATCTGACATCTTAAGTTGGAAACGCTGTTAGGGTTTGGGTGCGTGGAGCGGTGTTGTTGATTCCCAAAAACTTGTATGTCACTTTGTCAAGAAATGGCATTTCTGTGCATTGCCTGGTTAAATTAAAGGCTGCTGTTTAAAGAAAATGGTATAGCTGATTACCATTAGCATCTAACTCAATAGAGAATTTGTATTAATCAAGTTTAGCATGTTAAAGAGAAGCAAGCTCCCCTCTGAATAGGTTAGAAACTAAAATTCATAATTCGTTAATTAAGTGTTTGAGTTTTTTTCAATTTCTATACTCTGTATGTTATGAACAGTTAAATAATTTATGAAGTAGGTAAGAATGAATTAGCATTACCGTCTGCCCTATTCTTAGTCAAAAGAGATCATATGTTTTCTTATTACAGTAAATTACAGGTTAAACAGTTTTGTCATGTATTTCAGTTTGCATTAACACTATTTGAAACATAAGTAAGCCTGCTCATTCTCCTTCTCTGTTACATAGTTTTGACTACTGATAACTTCTTAGATAGATAGTCTTCAAAGAGTTAGGTCAACTGAGACTTGCCCCGGAACTGGTCCTTTGTGCTTCCTGATTTAAAGATTGCAATGCATTGTACATGGATTTTAGATATATGGGAACAGATAGTCTTCCCAGGCTTCCTTCTAGCAGCTGCTATCTTTACATAATAGGAGAGAGACATAAAGAGCATCCAGCATCCTGTTGTGGACTGGACCTGAGAGCTTCTCTTCACAGAAGGAAAGAGAAGATGACTGTGACAAAGTCTGCCTTCTATTACTCAATTCGCACGTCATATGTCTAAACTTAAACTTCACCTTAAATTTCTCCCTTCTGTTGTTTGTCCATGAAGTTTGTATGTTTTGTTGTCTTACTGTCTAATCGATTACCTTATTTTTTGAAAATCAAACTTTTGCATTAAATTTTCTCTTGAAGACAAATAATTGTACTCTATTCTGTTTAGCACTTTGAAAGCAGCTCTTTACGTTCTGGTGCACAGCTCTCCTTGCTTTGCTTCTCTGATTAGCCTCTAAGATTCAGGGTCCAAAGGTTGCCCTGTTCTTTTTCCAGTTTAGGGATCACCTCATTAGGAAGATTGATCCCTGTGTTTCCTCGCTGAACTAACTTATTTCCAGCCAGATTGTTAGGTCTGTGTATTTCCTTTGTTCTGTGCCTAAAACATTCATCAGTATCAGCATGAATAGTCTGGAGGGACTGAGGTCAGTATATGGCCTTTAGAAAAGTACTGTATTTGCTCCATAGTCATCAATGAAGCAGCCAAGCAACTAGCAGCCACGTTGTCGAAGGTCTGCTTAACTTTTTCTGAGGCAGGCTTTCCGGAAAATTGAGCAGAACAGGAGAAGGAATAACGTTAAAATTCATGGTTATGAACTAGTTATATGCATGAACATGAAGTCCAATACAACAATTCAGATTTTTGCGCTATGAGTCACACAAGCAAAATTTAATTAGAAGCTCTTATTTTGAAATTATATTGGCATTACCACTTTGTTACTGTTTCATTCCTCTGCAGTTTCTCTTTTGTCCAGTTCTGCAAGCTGAATGTTGGTAATAGTTGATTGTCATTTGAGCAATGTTAAGATTTTACATTGGAATTTGAACAGGTATTCAGGCTGGTTTTGTCAGGCAAATTCTTGATCATCTTTGTATGTAAGAAAATAATAAAATGATCTCCAAAATTGCTTCTACTTTATATTGAGAGAGGAGTGAAAGGAATTGTTGGTTTATTACATTTATGTTCAATCTAGTTAGGTGTAAACGTTGTTTATCTAATAAGAAAAGACATCCCTATGTTAGAAAAATTCATATTTTATTTTTAATGTGTCAAAGAGTTTACGATAGCTAAAGAAGATGCTCTCACCATTACAACAATTTGGGTGTAATTTAGGCACTGAAAGACAACACTGGAATAAGTCACAATTACATAACATGACTCTAGTTAATCTTTGAAAACTAATTATGACCAGGAGTTAGTTTCCAAGTAAGAATAGGTTTTCCCTTCTGTAGAAAATTATGGAATATGTTTGATCATGCTAGTCTGATTCAGTAGTCTGATTTCAACAGTTATTTTACTAATCATGCACTTAAGTGCCCTTCTGGTAGTTTGCAGGGGAAGGCAAGTAACCAAGACAGGTAGAATTGTGCCCAGGATTAATGAAACTATTGTGGAAACAAGAGTCAATAATTTGGACTGCAAGTTACTTCTCAACAGATGGCTAAGACCTTGGGTTTTTTTGTCTAATATATTAATAACTGGCACACAGTGAAACATAGAATGCTTTATTTATAACTTTACAGTCTAGTAATGTTGCCTATTTCAGAGAATACATTTTATCTTGAGTCTGTGGCACAGTGCTCTTAAAAAAAAAAAAAAAAGAAATTCTGACATTCTGTGGAAGATTAAATAGAGAAGAAGGAAAACTTTAACAAAGTAATTTCATGAACCAGAGCATTTTTGTAGTCTCTTTAAAGTACCTTCCAATTTTTTCTGGGTATTCCATTTGTAGGAACTATTTGCCTCTCTTGCAGGGAGGGAAAAGTCAGTGGAACAACATTGGGATCTAAAAGCTTAATGGTTTTATTCCTGCGTTGCAATTATACTAATAAACATCTATGCCCATGACCTTGGAATTTATAGTGCAGTGAGAAAGATTTATTTACATGTAATTTGGAAGAAATACCGGATTATCGTGTAATTACAGTGTGTGGTTATTAAGCATATGTACTGACATACCGTTTATCCCTGTTATTTCAAGACCTTCAACGGTGTTTCAGTTTTCACTCAAAAATACAGACAGCCTTCTTGTTAAATCCAGTGCCTGGGAGATCTTTGTTATGTTACTGGGTCAACTACAAAGTAACTTTGTTACCTTGAGATGTGCAGAGGGGATCAATAGATCTTTAAAACAGCATGTGATGTTTTTAAAGAAATGTTCTAAACCCTATTTTTCCTAGTAGTTTAGATATCAGTGTGTAGGACTTTCCGCTATACATGTTCTTGGTATACAAGTCCTTAATACATAGATTTGCTTCTTGCTGCTGTTTAACTAGGGCATCTCTAGGGCCCCATCATTTTTTCACCTTAGTCAGGTTTTCCCATGATCTCCCTTTCTATTTTTGTGATGTTAATTCTGTAAAGATCTTTAGATCTTCTTGTGAAACTGTAACTAACTCTCAAGTACTTATTAGAATATAATTAAGCTATTGGAATATAATTATGTATCTAACTGGCATAAGGCTAAAGCAAGAGGTGCACTCCTTTGTACTTTGGTCCCTTTCTTGGCTACATACAATGACAGCAGCCATGCCTGTCGTTCATGTAATTCGGTTTTTGAATTTTATTTGGCACTCTATTTTCATTAGGTATTCAGTGATTTTCAAGGGCAAGTTTTTTCAGAATTTATACTGCTTTCAGCTTCCAAAATCTATAGCTATGTTATCTTCTTTGGAAGCTCTTTGAGATAGTAGCAGGGTAGCAAACTCAAAACAGAGATTATTTTTTTATGTTGCCTAAATTTTTGTGTTGACTTTTGCAGTCTGTATTTATGAAAACCCCAGTGAAGTTTTTTGCTACATGAATCTTTTTGCTGTCTAAGTTGGAAAAACTTTTTTAAAAAGTAAACCCACCTTAATTACTGGTCTTGTGGTTTTTTGGGTTTTTTTAGTCTGTGGACTATACAGTAAGTAATTAAGTGATTTAAAATTATGAATTTAAGATTCTTAGTGCCAAGATTTGATTTATAAACAGTACTTCGCTGTCGTACAAGAAAGTTGTGAGAATGAAGAAATAAGTGTTCTTAAAAATATATTAATGATAATTCACTAAAATAATCGGTTGTGTACATATTTATTACTGTTGCTTCTATAGGTAAGTGAACAGATAATTTTCCAGGCTTTGTACCATCATGGTGCTGTTTTACCTTATACTTAGGAAACATACCAAAAGTGAAAAATGTGAATAATACTTCAGTTCAACAGTTGCAGTGGTTTATCGTTGTCATTGTTTTCCATGTCTGCTTCAGAATCTGTGTGCGCCATGTTCAGAAAAATGTATTGCTTGTTTAAAGTTTGTGCTCTCAGCTGGTACTTGGTATGCCACAAACCATGCCCAGAGGGAAGGGAGACACCCAGTCAATATGCCTTTATAGGACTTTGATCTCTGCTGAATATTGAGATGCAATATATCTTTGATGCTTTTTCAGCAGAATGATCTAGAGGTTGCCTTTTATATTAGTTAATTTTTGTTTTACTCTATCTGTTCTTTCTGCCAAGGAGTCTACTCTGCACTTTTTAATGACTGAGGGGTAGAGGTGACCTGTATAAAAGAATAGACCTTTTAGTATAAAATTACATATTTATCAATTCATTCTTACTTTATTGAGGTTTAAAGAGCAAAAGGGATAAAGAGAATCATGTGTGTTATTCCCTTGCATGTACTTCATGTGACAGGATGTGGCTGGTACAAAATTAAAATTAAATATGCATATACTAAAGAGCATTTGGGGCTGTCTGTGGAAGCACATATACCTGAATACAAATGTATGGTTTGGTCAGAACTCTCCCGAAGGAGGACACAGTGTTTGAATGTAAACTGTATAAAGTGATAACTCTTCTGAAGCCCATGTTAATGTCAGTGCCATGTTAAAAACCAGATTTGTCAAATCCATTAGTCAAAGAAGGTTAAAAACTTTTGCTGAAGCAAGATCAAAACTTTAGGTGGCATAAATTGACATATTTGGCATTGTCCATAACTGCTTTATGTGATGGCTCACACTAATCCGCTCGTGTCTGGTGGAATTGTGCAGCAGCTTCTTCTAAGAAACTGCTGCAGAATGACCTGCAGCAGTAAAATAACTAAACTGGGACTACCAGTATATTGAGGTCAACAGTATATTTTCTTACTCAGAACTGAACCTAAAGTTCTATTTAGAAGATTTCTTGAAACTATTCTAAAGATTCTTAGGATTCCCATATAGCCAATGTATCATACTTGTTTCTTCATTTTAGTTCTGAAGCAGAATGCTGTGTATTTTAACTTGTCCCTGATGACTTTTTAGTCTGCGTCTAGATTCCCACTGACTTCAAAGTGCATGCCTTTTTAAATAAACTATGGGAATGAAATTGAGGTTATTTAATTTTTAGGTAACATTTCATTGTCATTGTTAATAATTTTATTGCTGTTGTTTCTCCATCTTCCTGAATTGTCATACTAGCTATGATTTAGAAGTACGCCAAACAAATTGAGTGATGCAGATCCAATGGAAGAATATTTTTTGAAAACTTAAAATATTCTGTTCTTGGGCTTAGAACTGTCACTGATAATGCAAGATCATTAAGACCAGTAGGACATGATCAGAGACAGATGGTTTGAGCCCAGTTCACCTTTAATGAAATGCAAGAAACTGATGCAATATGTTGTGTTATCATAGATGCCAGCTAAATATTTCTATGTATGTACATGTGATACAGTAACATTGGTAAACCGTAGTAAAGATAAAGTCAAAGTGTAGTTTATATCGATACCTTTTACACTGTGTGCTAATGTGCACAATTAGATAATATATAGCAAAATTAAGCAGCAGTATTGGAGAGGCTTGTGGATAGCAGAGAGCAGTGTTACAGAGCAGCATCAGTTTCCCTGTAAAGTTAGGTACCTCACTTACATGCAGGTACATGACAGAGTTATGAAAAGTCCTCTTTTGCAGTACCACGTATAAACCATCTTTTTGAAATCTTGAAACTGCAACAACTATAGGGCTGGGGGTCTGTCAGGGTAAAAAGTGTAATAGTGAAAAAAATAGGATTATTTCTTTACTTAAGTTAGTTTACTTAATTAACTGATTTAAAGGCATAACAGTGCCAAAGCACAGAAAAGTTGCTGCTCCTGCAGGGCTGGATCTTGTCTAGTCTGTGGTTGCATAGGATTAGATATTGTGGTGGGAAAGGAGTTTATTTTTCTAAGGAGGAAGAAGAAACACACGTCCTGAGGTAGCATGTCAAAGGTGAATGAGGAGTGAATGATTATGAACTCATGCCACCATGCATGTGATACAAGATTTATTCTCACTTAACATCAAGCGTTTTCCTAATACACTTAAAACTCACAATAATAAAGCCTGGATTTTTCTAAAATGGTCTTTGCTCCGTTAAGGTGGTGTAATCCTTTTCTGCAGCTTTCCAGTAATGCTAACATAATTCACTTAACTCAGAAGATCATAAAAATTTCTAGATAATAAAGTGTATAAATTTTATTATGTACTTAACATTTTCCAAAACATTGTTTAAAACTAGGGCTTAATTATTATCTCTGATTGGATTAGTGTATGTCTGGAAGGCCCAGTGCATCTTGGTATTCAAAGGGGTGTCCCTCATTTGAGGTGTCTTTTCAACTTCTATTCTTCTTTAAATGCAGCAGTACCTAGCTAACACATTTGAACACCAATGCTTTTGTTTACTAATACTAAACGTCCATGAGGATCTAGCCTATATGTGGCAGTTTATATTTTGTAATTACTTCATATAAAAACTTTCAAAGTTTTGTTTAGTTTCCCTTACTTTGAAGCTGAGTGAGGTACGAACATAGGATATCTCCTCTGGAATAACTTGTTATGATCTGAAATGATTCAGGAATAGCTACTGTGTTTAAATTAATAACCTCTTTTAATTCACAGTAACTTTAAAGCATACACAGCTCAGTGACTTCAAAAAGCATTTTCAGTCATCCTTTGCTAAACATTTTGACCTAATGGAATTGAAAAATGCATTCCTTTCTTGCTGATCACAATAGATTTTCTCTTGAGAGTCTGCATTGTAGCACAGAGATATTAAACCTAGCTTTAAGTCTTTGAGGCAGTGTAATCCAGCCTGAACCACTGCAGGTAAAATGCATGTGATACCTGAACTTGCTTCGATGTCTGAGAGCTGTACTTCAGTCAGTAAACGGACTGTTCTCTAGACATGCATAGGTAATGCCATTTGCTTTCACAATGTGAGTGCCTACAGTTTCAAATTACTTTTGTAAGAAAAATCTCTTGCAAGATGAAAACATATGCATTTGCCCTATACAGTCCATTGAGTGACTCTCGAATAAATTTTTATTGAAATGTTTCTTAGTACTTAGATTCTAGATCTTGTAGGGTAACTGTATATCACAGCTGCTTTTTAAACTACCTGCACTGTCATTTAATTTACTGTTGTCTTTAGACGATTGCTTGACGTTTTCTTGTGATACTGATTTGGCTAAAGCTTTGTGCTATTAGCATAGTTTGTGTTTCAATGTTATGAGGGTTTCTTAAATAAAACAATCACAAGCAATTTTATTTACCTTGTGTCAGAAATGTGAAAATATGTCTGCAAGTATCCCTTAATTCACCAGTATTTTGTTGGTTATTTATTAAAATCATTGTGCTGGTTGAGGTTACTGTTTTTCTTAATAGACCTACTCATGCTCTGTGACCTCATTAGGCAGGGCACTTTCAAAAACATGAAGAGCCGTTTTGCACCTTGTTAGATACACTGTGATCTCTAAACTGTGTCTTAACTGCTTCCATGCTATGTCACATACTTCAGAGAAGAGGCATCAGGTACGTTCTTTCTCAGAATGCCAGCATATGAAAAGACTGCTGCTGCCAGTATCAGGGTCCAGTAGCAGAGAGGTTAAAAAAAAAACCCCCCACTGTTTTTTGTGCAAAGCAGATGCTCATTCAAATGTCCTTTTGAGTATACCTCTTTTCCTAGAGAAGTGTAAAGGGCATGTGAAAGCATTTGTTATTGAAGGGATGTCATGGGTGGTCAGCCTCAGATTAGCTCTGCTTTGCAGGAGTGAAACAGCCACATGGAATTAATTTCAAACTGTTGTAAGACACTGCTGCAGCCACCATGAAACACGCACTGAATCCAGATACAGTATTTTGATACTGCAGTTTGGTTTCCAGTTGAGAAGTGTAAATCCATCTTATTTGTTGACATAACTCTAAACATATGTATTTTTGTGTGTGTGTATCGATGAGAATCTCAGTTGTGAATTTTCTTTTTGCCACAGAACTTTTTTCCCTGAGATTTTTAATCTGTTTTGATAGAAGTTTTGAGTTGTTCTTGATAAGTAAGAACTCTTCTCAGAAAACATCCTGTGGAAATTCAGTTTGAGCTAATATAATTTGGTTTGCACTGCAGTCATGCACACTAAAACTACAGTTGACATTAAATATTAATGTAACTTTTTGTATCTTTTGGATTTGGACCTTTCAAAGGTGCAGGATTTCTCTACGTTATCTGTAGACTCTCTTTTGAGGGGCACTCAGAGACATCCTGAAGATTATATTTGCCAACAGGGATAATGTGCTTCAACTGGTGCAGGAACGGATGCTGACTAAACTCTGTATTTTTTTTTTCATTGTGGAAGAGTTATGTGTGTAGGACAGTTTTCAGGATGTATCCAGTGTACAGGTCTTTAAAAAAGTAATATTTTGCATCTAAATGGAAAATACCCATATAAAACTTCAGCCTGAATACAAAATCTTTAATTTCACAAATTAGTTCATAGTACACATACTGCAGTATATTTGGATGTGTTGTAGTGCTGTGTTGTGTCTGTGTAATTTAAACCTAATGTAGTAAGCAGTTTGATCTAGTTTTAGTTGATCTTGGAATATATGCTCTTGGTATAGATGTGTCACACGTGCTTTGCATTAATTTAAACTGTATGACTGTCATCGTACATCTAGAATGATTGTCCATCTGTTACCCTTTTAATAGTGTGCTTTTTTGTGTGTAAAGAATGACAATGTTAAACTTTTTTGTAACCGGTTTTGAAGAAAGAGATTCCTCACTGCAAAGCCTAAGTTTGTTAAAATTATTTGTGGAAGGACCCAACTGACAGACATCTAATGAGACTTTTCTTCAGTGCTATCAGTTACTTGCTGTTCTCTCCAACAAATGGTTTTTCATGCTCAGTTTATGGATAAAAAGAGCCTAAATCTAAAATATCTCTAAAAGGACCTCCTTCTTAAGGATTCTGATGAAAATTCAACTGATCTATGAGATTTTTGTGGACTGTAGAGGAAGAAGTGCAGCATGTCTGAATTAGCACCTGAATGCCTAAACATCTGAACTAAACAGATAACTGGTATTTTACAGAATGTCTATAAATCAGAGTTTGACTTCTAAGTTGGTTCAGAATCACTTGTGCTTGAAAGTGAAAGCTCAGCATCTTCACAGAACTCTGTGCAGACATAGTAGGTTTTTAAAACCTTCATTCTTATCATATTTAGCCTCAACTTTCTAACAATTGTAATTGTCCACAGAAAACATTTCAAGATAAATGCATTATCAGGTTTTGAAATTTTCTTATTTTTGTAAATACTAAGACCTGGGGAGCAAAATAAGGGCTATATTGTGGATTAAGTGAAATATCTCAAGGCTGTGCTTTTCTGATAACTGAACCTGAAGTGACCTTTCTCAGACACAATTACAGAGCTGTATGTTTTTCCTTTAATTTCATCAGGGGTTTAATTAGTATACAAATAAAACTTCCCTTATCTTCCTTTCTACCTAATTGGCTTGTCTTCGCTTATATATGAAGAATGTGAAAATGGGCTGTAATTAGGGTGACCGTGTTAACCTTTTTTTCTCAAATGTACTGTTGCCTAAAGGCCTCAAGGCCTAAAAACAGTGCTTTGGATTATTGCTTTGCAATCACTATGGCTCTCCCATAGGTTTTCTCATGAGCAGAAGGGCTTTGGGTGCTGCAGGTTCCCACTGCTTAACGGGATCTTCATTCTTCTCCCCACTAAATGTTTATTGATTATCTCACTGCTCCACACTCAGCCTCCAACAACTTAATATCAGGTGACAGTCAGGAGAGTTCTCCAAGTAATTAGAGTGGAGCATTGAGGGAACAATTAGGAGCAGAGTTATTAAACTTGATTTATCCTATTCTCTCCTGAACACTTTCTTGGATATCAGAACATCACACTTTCACAATCTACCCTGGCTGAGAAATTAGTGGCTAACCTGCTGCTTATCATTGTTGCCTTGCTGCCTTGAGGCACACCCTCTTGGTTTCAGTCACTCAGCTGGAAATATTAGAGTCCATAAAGTTTATCAAGGGTTTTAATTAGATCAATCTGAACAAGGAGAAAAAGAGAGGCTTAGCAGCCATTACTTTAGAATACTCCACACTGTATTTGAGCAATTTTCAAGGCTTGACTTTAACCCACAGTAGCAAGGAGCTTCAAGTCAATGTTGAAACTGCTTTTGTGGAGCTAAAAGCAGTTTTCATTTTGCTTAGATATTGCAATATTATTGATAGGTCAAGTCTATTATCTAATTATACTATATATTAAAAGTGTCTATTATCCAAGGGAAAGTTGGAGATTTCTGTAAATCATGGTGAAAGTTTTGAATATAATAAAGCAGCACTTCCATGAGATATTTGATTTAATAATTTCTGTATTGCTTCATCACCAGCTAGTATGGATTGCTGGCCATGCCTCTCGAAGAGTTAGGCTTCATGCTTTCATCCTTGTTTGTGTGTCATTTATAGGCCTGTGCTTGCAATTGGTAAGCAAGATTAGTTAGCAGCTCCACAAAGATTTTGACACCCAGTGGGTCTCTTCAGCATTTGTGTTCAGTCATGAAAGCTTTATGTGGGAACAGACAAGCCTTGAGCCCCTGCAGAAGGATAGCTATCTAGTGAAAATGAAAGAAATATGCGTAGTATTCCTATTATCCTGTCTTGTTTTACTCATTTAGACCACTAGAATCTTGGAGACAGACTGTTCCTGCAGCCTCCACATAAAAAGATGCTTGCATCAAAATATTAGCAGAATTATGTATTCTACATTGGCCAGAACTTAGTCCTGTGACTGTATCTTAAAAACAGATTTTTCAATCAGATGGGAAAGTGGGGTGGACATAGCATTGGCACCAGAGACGTTGGCCTCCATTCAAAAAATTTTGTTTGTCAAAAGATGGGAATGTGGACGGGGGGTACTCGACTCAGTTTTCAACACGGTTTCCTCAGAGCTGATTTAGCCTAAAACAAACAAACAGTAAACCCAATAAATGGAAGAAGATAATGGTCTTTGTTCTCAAATTAAAGATGGCTTGTTTTATCCTTGCTAATCCACATCTGGTTTCTTGGAAATAACTTTTCTGAAAATCTGACACTTCACAAATTCAGCTGTTCAGAAATGACTTTGATAGCTGCCGATGGCATTAGGGTAGAGTTTCTGAGAGCAACATTTCTGGTTTTGGATATCTTTATGCCAACAATGCAGTGGAAAATTCAGATCTGTGTGTTTATCTTTTTTTAGGTGAAAAATAGCATTCTTCATCGAAAATAAGGACATAAGAGGCAGAATAGAGTTGTTCTACATGCAGTAATTTGAACAAGAGTAATATTAACATTTCTGGGGTTTAGAGTTTCTTAAATAAACTCCTGATTGTGTTTTTTCTTACACCAGTGATTAATCTCAGTCCGGATTTTGTGAATTGCTGAACAGAAAGTTCAGATAGTGGTGCTGTACCTTCCAAGCACACTATTGAAATAAATGGTTGGGTTTTTTGTCTGGAGAATTGTTTGAAGAAAATTTAAGCCAATCCACAGATTTCAGTTTATTTTGCAGGATTATGCAGTTTTATGGTGGACTTTATTTTCTAGAAATTAGTATATTGTTTTTTGAATAGCCTGAAGGCCAACAGCATCCTGGCTTGTATCAGGAATAACGTGGCCAGCAGCAGTAGGGAAGTGATCGTCACCCTGTACTCAGCACTGATGAGGCCACACCTTGAACACTGTGTTCAGTTTTGAGCCCCTCAGTACAAGAAGGACATTAAGTTGTTGGAGGGTACCCAGAGAAGGGCAATGAAGCTGGTGAAGGGTCTAGAGAGCAAGTCTTATGAGGAGAGGTTGAGGGAAGTGGGGTTGTTTAGTCTGGAGAAAAGGAGGCTGAGAGGAGACCTTATTGCTCTGTACATCTACCTGAAAGGAGGTTGTAGTGAAGTGGGTGTTGGTCTCTTCTCCCAGGTCACTAGCAATTGAACAAGAGGAATTGGCTTCAAGCTGCATCAGGGGGAGGTATAGATTGCATATTAGGAAGAATTTCTTTACTGAGAGGGTGGTCAGTCATTGGAACAGGCTGCCCAGAGAGGTGGTGGAGTTGCCATCCTGGGAGGTCTTTAGAAGATGTGTAGACGTGGCACTTGAGGTCATGTTTTAGGAGACATGGTAGCATTGGGTTGACGGTTGGACCTGATGATCCTAGAGTTCTTTTCCAACCTTAATGATTCTATGATTCTTGGCTAGGTCTGAAGCTTTCTCAGATGAGTTGAGTTTTCAGTATCCAAATTTTTATCAGCCTTTGGTATATATGGTTCTTAATACATATCCACAGCATAATCCATAGCCCAGGTCAAGTACTCTTGAGTACAAAGGATGCAGAGCATTTTTAGAACTTAAACAGAAAACATAAACATACATTTTGAAAATAAGGTACAAGAGCTCAGTCTTGCAACTGTGCAGCCTTCTCTATCCTTCTATATTGGTTTAGACTGTCAGTGAACTTGCATTTTTAAAAAGAATGTTTATAGCCACCTATTATAATTTCTGTCTAAAAAGGCAATTAACAGCTCTAAGTAAAATGTAACATTTAGCAAACTATAAAATCACATTATTAGTACTCCAGTTTATAGAAGTATTGATTTTTCCTAGCAGAAAGAAGTACCAACTAGCCAGGTTCTCTATTAATTAGTTCTGTGTGCTGTTGAGAAGGGAGAGGCAAGGAAGGAGGGATGGAGGGGTTGCCCTTCACATCAAGGAATGGATAGAGTATGAAGAGCTGACTCTGAAGAATAGCCATGAGCAGATTGAAAGCTTATGGGTAAAGAATTAAAGGCTGAGGCAACAAAAGGAGCCTTGTGGCTGGTGTTTACTACAGGCCACCTGATCAAGGGAAGCCTATTGATGAAACCTTCTTACTCCAGCTACAGGAAGCTTAGTGCTCGCAGGCTGTTGTCCTGGTGGGGGACTTCAGCCACACTGACATCTGCTGGAAAAGTAGCACGGGGTCTCTATGGCAATCCAGGAGACTCCTGGAATGCATTGAGGATAGCTTCTTAAGCCAGGTAATAGACAGCCCTACCAGAGGGGATGCAATACTGGACCTTTCCATCACCAATGCAAGTGATTATCAGTGACTGTCACTGATTAGCTAATCAAAGACATTAAGACTGGAGGCAGCCTGGGCTGCAGTGATCATACACTGGTGGAATTCACAGTCCTAAGGGATATGGGTTAGACAGAGTCAGGACCCTGAATTTAAGGAAAGCAAACTTTCAGTTTCCAGGGAAACTGCCTTCAGGGACATGGGAGCAGACAGAGCTGGCAGATCTTTAAGGATGCTTTCCATTGAGCGCAAGAGCTCTTGATCCCTATGTGTAGAGAAATCAGAAAAGGAAGGCAAGAGATCACCATGGCTGAGTAAAGACTTGCTGGTCAAACTAAAGGACAAGAAGGAAATGCGCAAGCAATGGAGGCAGGGACAGGTATCCTGGGAAGAGTATAGGGATGCTGCCTGGCTGTGTAGGGAGTGGGTCAAGAAGGCCAAGGTGTGGCTGGAGCTGAACTTGGCAAGGGATGCAAAGCATAATAAGAAGGGCTTCTACCACTATGTCAGCCAGAAAAGGAAGGTCAGAGAAAGCGTATATACACACTCCCCCCCAACCCCCGCCCCCAGAAGGAGCAAAACTGGCAAACTGGTAACAATGGATGAGGAGAAGGCTGAGGTACTTAACAGCATTTTTGCCTCAGTTTTCACTGACAACCTCTCCTCCCACACCTCTTGAGTGGATGGGCCACAAGGCAGGGACTGGGGTGAGCAAAGTCCCTCCCACTGTAAGAGAAGATCAGGTTCATGGCCACCTGAGGAACCTGAACATACACAAGTCTATGGGACCTGATGATCTGCATCCAGGAGTTCTGAGGGAACTGGCTGATGTAGTTGCCAAGCCACTCTCCATGACATGTGAAAAGTCATGGCAGTCAGGTGAAGCCCCTGGGGACTGGAAAAAGGAAAACATTGTGCCCATCTTTAAAAAGGGTAGAAAGAAGGACCCTGGGAACTACTGACCTGTCAGCCTCACCTCTGTGCCTGGGAAGGTCATGAAACAGATCCTCCTAGAAGGCGCATTCTAAGGCACATGGAGGACAGGGAGGTGATTTGAGACAGCCAATATAGCTTCACCAAGGGCAATCCTTGCCTGACCAACATAGTGGTCTTCTATGGTGGAGTGACTGCATCAGTGGACAAAGGAAGAGCTATGAATGTCGTCTATCTGGACTTCTGTAAGGCCTTTGACATGGTCCCCCACAACATCCTTGTCTCTAAGTTGGAGAGAGATGGATTTGATGGATAGACTGGTGGATGAAGAATTGGCAGGATGGTCATATCCAGAGGGCATTGGTCAACAGTTCAATGTCCAGATGGAGATCGGTGATAAGCTGTGTCCCTCAGGGGTCCAAATTCAGACCAGTACAGTTTAATATCTTCAATTACATAGTGTGACTGAGTGCACCCTCAGCAAGTTTGCAGATGAAACCAAGCTGAGTGGTGAGGTTGACATGCCTGAGGGATGGGATGCCATTCAGAGGGACCCGGACAAGCTCAAGAAGTGGCCCTGTGAGAACCTCACAAGGTTCACCAAGGCCAAGTGCAAGGTCCTGCACCTGGGCTGGAGCAGTCCCCGGTATCAATAGAGGCTGGGGAATGAAGGGATTGAGAGGAGCCCTGAGGGAAGGGACTTGGGGGTACTGTGGATGAAAAGCTGGACATGAGCTGGCAATGTGCGCTCACAGCTGAGAAGGCCAACCATACCTTGGGCTGCATCAAAAGCAGTGTGGCCAGCAGGTCAAGGGAGGTGAATCTGCCCCTTTACTGCACTCAGGTGAGACTCCACCTGGAGTGCTGCATCCAGCTCTGGAGCCCTCAGCGCAGGAAAGACATGGACCTGTTGGAGTGGGTCTAGTGGCGGGCCACAAAAATGATCCAAGGGATGGAACAGCTCTTGGGTGAAGAAAGGCTGAGAGAGTTGGGGTTGTTCAGCCTTGAGAGGGCTCTGGGGACATGTTATTGCAGCCTTTCAATACTTAAAGGGAGCTTGTAAGAAAGTTTGGGGGCAAACTTTTTAGTAGGGCCTGTTGTGATAGGACAAGGGGTAATGGTTTTAAACTAAGAGAGTAGATTTAGACTAGATAGAAGGAGGGCATTTTTTAAGATGAGAGTGGTGAAACATGGAGCAGGTTGCCCAGAGAGGAAACATTCAGGGTCAGGTTGGACAGGACTCTGAGCAACCTGATTTAGTTGGAGATGTCCCTGCTCACTGCAGAGTGGTTGGACTAGATGATCTTTGGAGGTCCCTTCCAACACAAACCATTCTCTTGATTCAGTGATTCTATTTTTTGTCTATTGGATTAATCTGTATTGATTTAAAGTATGTTGTGTTAATTCTAAGCTGGAGAGAAACAAAAAAATCTATGTTCTACTTTGCATATTGGAAAACTAATGTTAAAATAGTGAAAACACCATAAAATAGTAATTAATTCTTGGCAAGAATTGTGGCAAAATGGTACGTCATGCACTAACAGAGAATACAGATTCTTTTTTTTTTAATCCTGAAATTTCTGAATAGGGAAGATTATTTAAATAAATGCTACTTTGTGTATTCCCTTTCTTTCTTTGTGAATTCTTTAATGTTCATTTTAAATTAAGTTTTGCGAATATTCTGTTCTCTTTAATTCTCTACTCTTGTTTATTTCTACTGTGTTTAGATCTGGTATTTGTAAATATAGTACCTGTAGCATAGTATATGTATATATATAGTATATACATTTACATAGTATATGTACCTGTTTGATCAACAAATCACTTTATTTTATAAAACATATTTGTACATAGGCATTATACTAAAAACTGGATGGTTCTGAGTTAGGAGTGTTTTTGCTAGAGAATTCAAAAAACCTCAGTATGTCACGGTCCAAATCTGCTTCACAGTCAGTCTGTTTTCCACTTTGTTTAATAGCCTATGGCATAAATTGAAGTTAATTATTTGGGCTGACAGGTAACTCTGCTTTCTGTCTGCTTGCAGAGACTCTCCGAGGCAAAGATGGAGCTGAGAAGAAAAGATCAATCTCTGCGTCAGCTCAATAGACTTCTTACCCAGCTGGAGCAGGACAAGCGTCGACTGAAAGAGAGCATCCGTGATGCAGAGAGTGCCCTCTGCATGGCAGCGAAGTGAGCGCCGGGACCTTGGGGAGATCACTTAAAACGGACAAAAGATCAATTCTTACTTTCATGCGCAGGGTTTTAGCCCTGGCTAATGTAATGCTAGAAAACAAAAGTACATCTGTTTCTCTTTGAAACTCAGCGATAGTCTTCTAAAAAGAAAACTGTTAGTTCAAGATACTAGATAGTATGTTTTCTGTAGTTATCCCACACTAGTGCTCCAAATTCTGGGTCCTGAAATAGCATGGGCATTTTTGTTTGCCAGTTATCTTGCTGATTTGACAACATCCCTTTGGCAGATCCCTAATGCTCTGTTTATTTAAGAAATGATTGCTTGTTTTCTGTATTTCCACGTCATCTTTTTATAGAAAGATAGACTTTATTTATGATAAATACAGAAATGTCAGCTAGCTGACAGGTCTTAGCTGCGAAAGGGGCTGAAACCCATTTTGGACCTAGTCTTATCTGTGGAACAGGATAGATCTTTCAGCTGATTTCAGAGAGGTTTGGATTAAGACATAAAACCAATGCCTTTTTATACCATAACCTGGAGAGTGGAAGGAAACGTTCAGGGACCAATCTTGAAAAGATTGATGGTCAAAAGGTGTTCTGTTTACCAAAGTGAGGTTATTGCTAACCTTTTACAGTCATATAGCCAGATAAAAAGATAAGTCTTTGCAGACTCTGTTATCTGTTACTCTTATTGCAGGATGTACTTTGAGTATTGTTGGTCCATGGTTAAGATTTAAAAAAAGATTAATTTAAAATTAGAATTTCTCGTTATACCTGGGATACATTTGACCTCTGAAGAGCAATAGCTTAGAAGATTTAAGGGTTTTATGCACAAGTGAAATAATGTAATTAATATAGTTATCAGGGAAATGTTTAACAAGCTATTTGAAATGACAAATATTATTTAGTATGAATGTATTAAAGCAGATGTGAGCTGAAGAAGGATTTATTCTAGAAAGCTTGCCCCTTTCCACCCTGCCCCAACCTATTTTATGCACTCTAGTAAAGATCATTCCCTGTGGCCCTTCTTATACTCAGAAAAGGTTATTTTAACATGAAGTGGTTTTAAAATTGGTTTTATTTCAGTATATAGCAGTTGAATGTTGAAAAAGAAAAAAACCCATACCATTTATTGTTCTACCAACTCTTCATAACAAATGTCTTTTTTTCTCTTTGGAACATATAAGCAAAGGAGGTGAAATAGATGTTACTTTTGTTCAGAAAATCTTATTTTAATACCTCTTCCATGACCTGAGTGACTGTAAGCAATGTATGGGTGTCTTTCAAATTCTTTCCTAAGCTTTTGTATGTCTTTAAAGGATAGCAAGATGGCTGGCTCATTCTGAGAATGGCTATCTTGGTTTTCCTGCAGTGGTGGCCAGCAGTTCTGTTGTTCTGTTCCACTTTTCTCCAGAGTAGGAAGCGGTATTAATAAAAGTGTCTGATATCAGGGAACTTGTCAGAAATTAGTAGCCTTTTGGTCATTTCTCTGCTAGATGGAAACTCTCTATCAAACCTTCATCCCAGCCATTGTGATTCTGTGATTCAGCCATTGTGTAAAAGACAATGTAAAGTATGTTCCTCATGCCTGAACTACATCACTGGATAATTATCCTAAAGAATAGTTCTATGATCCAATTCCACTTTCCCTTACATCTGTAGGAGCTGATGATTATATGAAATAAAGATTGAATGAAATGTGGATCTTGGCGTGCAGGGGTGCAATAGATTAATTTCTTTAACTTTTTTCCTAGGTGCTATAAACAAATATTACCAGACTTTTATTTTGTTAAGATAATAAATCAACTGTAGGCAGAGGGCTTTCTGTTTAAGAACCTGGGGACCACCTGTTAACCTGGGTCCAAAATTCTATCTAAAGATACTTTCCTTATTATGATGAACACATGAGAATGTGTGATGAACAGACTGACTTCTATGTCAGTAACTAACTTTGAAATTAATAGTGTTGAAATGGCTCCCTAGAACTGAATTCACCCAGACAATTAGCAGTCACTACATAAATGAGGCCAGCAGAGAAGGTGAACAGCAGGGAAGGTGAAGTGTAAAAGCCAATTTTACCTTTCTGGCCACCTTCCTCTATTTGTTGTAAGAATAGTATGAATCAAGAAATGAGGAAGCAGCCGTCATTCCAGGCAGAAGAATGCCAGGGTTTTGACTTCTGTTGTAGGAACTGTAAGAGCTCAAGCAAAATACTCACATAGCTGGCAAGGTGAAAGACAATCCTGGAATATTAAGGTGCATTGGCTTTTCTGGCATAGATTCCATTTGATTTCTTGTGTTTTGTTGGCCATGCTATCCTGTTCTCCATAGTCATATGGTATTATGCAATTTCAATTCAATTTCTATTAATGCATCAGATGAGACCAAGTATTTTTATGGCAGCATGACTGATCAAAGCAGTCTTTCTTACTGATGCCCTAACCTACAAAAAGGCATGAGTTTAATTCTCCAAACTTCTGTTTCGTAAGGATAGGATACTTGACTGGATTTCTTCTGGAAAAGGACCAGTGGAATGTTCAGGTTTAGGGAAGATAGGAAGACTTATATGGATGTAAGTACATAGTTGTTAGGCCAACATAATTGATGAAAAACAGTGAATTTGTCAGTGTTTTCCAGTATGAGAAGGTAACCTCTTCCTGCTAGAGCCTGGACTCCATTAAACATGCCCTTTGTATCCAAGACTGCAGATTTCTTCTCTAAGAATATGATAGTTGTTCATTGATATGCCTACAAATATAGCTAGTTTAATTGCTTATGCACAACAGAAGCATCTTTCCTATGGAAATATGCCAAATAGTGATCCATGAACTGTATTTTAGGGTTTTCATTAGAGATACAAAAAGGAGAGCTACAAACATAACAGTTTGAGTTATCAATGATTATTTTTAAAGACATGATGGTTATGAAGTAGCAGAAAATTAATTTCTACATCAGTAGAGCTTCAGTTCTATTAACTACTTTGTTTTTTTCCCTCTTGTAATAGAGACAGAGAATTGATTATTAGTCATATGAAATCTGTGGAAGCCACTCTTCATAAGGTAAGAATTTGAAGTGTTCCCCCTGCATTTGTATTTCCAAACACATTGAGGTTTTATGACTTCTTATTCTGAGGGAAGGAAGAGAATAGAAGCTATTGTAAAGTAACACCCTTTCCTTAGAGTTTAAGTTTCCACCTTCAACTTAGTTCATCTCCAAAAACTAGGCATATTTAGTGAAATAAAATACAATTTTGTAGTGCATGGACTTCTTATTTTTTAGATAAAACTCATTACAAAATTTACTTTCCTTCCCTTAATCATTAAGCTCTATTTCTGGTTGCCAAGTGAAAACTATTGTTCATCCAAACAATATGTAATTGCTGCTGAGTTAACTCTCTCTACTGGGTAAGGTGGAGGTCATCTGATGAGGTCACATACATGGTGCCCATAAGACATTTGGCTTTGTGCATGCTACTTTAGTCTTTGATACATGATAAATAAAATAGGAAAGGACAGTAAGTATTAGCCATCAATCAAAAACTTTAATGATATTTTTAAAAACCTTTTTAAAATTAAGTAATCATCTTAAGCTGTCACTTTGACCTGTACTATTTTGCCCTGGTGTAGTAGTATTCTTTGAAGGCCCAGCAAAGCTGTATATATTAATTATTTGGGAGAAAGAGGTGTTTTTAACGGTAGCTCTAGTGGCTGATTGTTTTATAACTGTTCTTAGTCCAGAGCAATACAGAGCAAAAGAAGTGATTTTATTACCTTGGAGTGTTCATTTCCCTTATAACATCTAGTATTCCCAGCAACATGGGAATCTATCCCCTATTTTAGTTTCTACGTCCACCAAAACTGCTGTTAATTTAATCTTGAGATACCTTTTTGAAGTTCCTCTTTTCCTTATGTTCACAAAAAGTGGCACATGGTACCTAAACCATGTGTTTTAGCTGCAGGAAACTGTGCTCATAGCTAATGTCTTCCTTTGTGTCCCCATCTTCTTCATACTACCTTCTTTTAAGCTTGGAAAATCTATGTAAGGTAGAAAGTCCTGTGTTTTTACAGTAATATGTACACATAATGGCCTTGAGAATCTATTGTTCTGGATTGCAAGTTTACATTTTGATTTAGAAAGCAGTGCTGTTCATGCACAAGGATTGAAATGTTTGGTGAAAGGTTATCAGGAAGTTCACATGCTTAGTACTGATTTTCCTGATCCAATGAATGGATTGAGAAAATGCCATCTGTCTTTGAGAATTTTAGTTACCATATCTGCTTCTTAGCTTTTGATGTACGTAGTTGTTAGGCCCAAATTGAGTAGCAGAGTAATTTATTGTTTCTGGTTTGTCAACCTACAGAATGAGGAAAACATAATTAGAAGTGTCAGGATGCTCCTTTCAGCAGGAACTAAAAAGAATTGATTGTAAATCATTCATAATTCGACATATCATTTCTCCTAGTAGAACAAAGGGAAATTATTGATCTTTGTTTGGGAAATATCTGAAATATAAACCCTACATCATAATGGTAGCTAATTATCTAACATTAATGAACATGGCTTATGTATAAACTATCAAGTTTACGCTGTTGTTCTTAAAGGTTTTCTCACACAGTGAAAAATCAGAATGTGATGAAGTAGATGAAATGCTAGTAAAGGAACCACAAGCCTGTCTTTTCCCCCATAGGAATTCTGGGAATTGCTTTTGTTTTCAAAAAAGGAATCAAAAGAAAATGGATAAAGTTCAGAATCATCTGGAGTTGAACAAGTATTATTATTAGCTGCAGATATATTTATGGGAGTTTGAAATTGAACATTGTGGTATTTCTATGTTGATGTATTCATGAGGAAATATCCACAAAATTCTACTGCATCACTTGCAGGATCTGTGTTATCAATGCATAATGCTAATTTTTTGCCTATAGAGCTCAGAGGGATTTTACAGACATCCTTAGTAATCTTAGTTAGACTCAGGATAAGACAGTATACACTGATATCCATTAAAGCGACCTCATTTTTTTCTCTACTCTATTACTGCAAGAATCCCAGAGGATGCAATGTAGATACTAGATCATCAGCCTTCGGGAATACTTGGGTGTCACATTCAGCAAACAAAGGAAGAAGAAGCAGAGCTAACATACACAACATCTATGCACTCTTCTAATACAGCTCTAGACAAGGAATCATTCACAACACTTAACTGGCCCCCCTGTGACTGCATGGAAAATCTAGTATCATACATTTGGCTTTGTCAACAAGTGCTTGGGCATGCTTGTGCCCAGAGTGATTCTTTTAAGACCATTTCAGAGGCACCTTTTTAAATCATCATGAATATTGATGAAGCATAAATGTTGAAGAACTTGAGCACGTGCTGTGCTAAGAGAGAAAATATTTTTAGCATCTAGTTCCATACCCTTCATAACCTGAAACGTATTCTTCAGGAGGTTATTTTTTGTCTTATCCTGGGCCTTTTCATGTTAGCTATCTTCATTTGACTCCTGGAGCTGGATTATTTGCACAGGAGTTCCTGATACTATTAAGAGAAGAGATCTTTCTTGGTTTTATACCATCTAAATATTGAAGACAAATATAAAAGTGTGAAGTGAATGTTTTACCAAATTTAAAAAAAAAATCACCACCAAGAGCAAACGAAGGACTTAAAGAATATTTAGTTTTGGTTCAGTTTTATTCTCGTAATATAAAAGATGACCAAAGGGTAATAGCTGAATTTAATTAAAATCTAGGCTCGGAAAACAGATGCAATTTTTCTTCTTCTCTAGAAGAAAACTGAAACTGAAAACTTAGGAAAGTAGAACAGGTTTAAGCATTGGCTATTTAGAGAATTTGTGTCCATAACTTGACCAATTTCTTTTTTAAAAAAGCCCAACCTAAGATGCAAAATGGTAACAAGTTTATTTCTACTGGAAGAGTTCTTAACAGAATTTCCATCTGCTTGAAGTTCAAACATAAGGCGTTTTCTTAAAAACTCTTCTCATCAAGAGAAAAAGCACTTAAGTAAATGTATTATTTAAAACCCATCTGCAGTTCTTTTTTATGTATGAAAAAGAAATTATTTCTTGAAACACTTTCAAAAGTATTTTGAGAAATTATTTGTGTATAAATACACCATTGTTATACTTGTTGTTAAGCTGTATTTCATTATTAATTTCTTCTGTACTTCTTAGTATCATGTTTGCGTAAACAGTAAACCTGTTCATTTTAGGCAGCTAGATTCTTTAATATGTAGTTAATGACTTATTAGTTATGGTAATCCCATCAGTGGAAGAAACCATTTTACCATATCTCCACTAAAATGTTCAGCCTTCCCTTTGTTTTGCTTCTCAGTTTGAGTGGGATAGCCTTGGCCAGCAGCAAGGTGCCCACCCAGCCGGTCTCTCACTCCCCCTCAGCAGGTCAAGGGGACAAAATAGGATGAGAAGCTTGTCCTTTGGCATATAGACGGGGAGATTGTGTACTAGTTACTGTCACAGGTAAAACAGAGTTGACTTGGGGAAGATTATTTTCATTCCTTTATTAAAACAGATTTGGATAGTGAGAAACAAAGACAAAAAAAATAGCATCCTTCTGCCTTTTAGGCTCAACTTCACTCCTGACTCCTCTGCCCGGAGCGGAATGCAGGGCAGGGGATTGCTGTCCATAACAGGTCCTCGCTGCATCTCCTTCCTCCTCACACTGTTTCCCTGCTCCAGTGTGGGTTTTCCACACAGGTTGCAGTCCTTCAGGTATACCTGCTCCAGTGTGGGCTCTTCGTGGACTTCAGTTCCTTCAGGAACTATCCACCTGCATTGGCATGGGGTCCTCCACAGGCTGCAGTGTGAGCATGTGCTCCAGCATGGTCCTCTCCATGGGCTGCAGGGAAATACCTGGTCTGGTGCCTCAAGCACTTCCCTCCTCCAGCTTCTTCTCTGACTTTGGTGTTCACAAGGCTGCTTCTTCCCTCCTCCTCTCCCTGTGTGATGGTTTTTGCCATTTTAAAAATACATTTCCACAGAGGGGCCACCAGCTTGGCTGAGGGGCCCAGCCATGTCCTGCGATGAGTGGGTTGGAACTGGCCAGACCGTCTGTGTCCAGCATGGGGCAGCCCCTGCTCCCTCCTCACAGAGGCTGCCCTGCAGTCCCCACTGCCAGCACCTGGGCACCTGCACCTGGGACAGTGCTGTAGCTGCCTCTTCTTCAGCCCCCCCTACATCCCTGCTCTCTAAATTTTACCTGTGCAAAACACCACCCATGGGAAGTCACCCCAGTGAGTCAGTCTTTACAGAGATACAAAATTGTTTCTATTTGCCCTTGTACTCGTAAAGTCTTGACAAACCTTATGGGCTGGCAGAGTTTTCAGCTGGGCCCAGCCCCAGCTGCTTAGGATTTGCCCATTTTAACAGGTTAATAAAATAACATGTCTTCACAAGCTTAGACTGTTACCCACTACTCTGTGAGGCTGATGAGCTGTGATAATGGGTCAGTAAAAAACCACAAAAAAACCTCCTACCCCAAAGTAAACTTCTTCCCAATACCAGTTAGCAACCAACTCATTCTGACATTTTGGAACAGTTCAGGGATCAAAGCACCTGTCCAGTGTGTTCCTTCCCATTTGGCACTTGGTCAGAAAAATTCTTATTCATCCACTTCTGTAATGCACTTAATTTCTGCTAACTGAAATGTTCTCAAGCCAGCTGGCAGAACAGCTTCCACGCAGACCCATCAGTGGTTGTGCCTTCAAATCCTTCCATCATTGTGTTTCTTTGCCTCACTGCTACTCCCCTTCCACTCCCGTTGTCTTCTCTGAAATGTCCCTAATCTGGCTATGCATGAGATTTGGACCCCACATTTCTACCACTTGAAAAAAATCTGAATGCTGTACAACCATCCTGTTATGTACTTTTAAAATACGAAGACAAAATTATCTCTCTTTATCCAATTTAATGATGGTTTTAATACAGGACAAAGAGACAGTTGGAGATGGAATGAAACCACTGAAGACCTGAGAATTAGTAACATCATAGCATTAGATTGCTATTTCTCATGTGGTCCATAGCAATAAAATGCATTTCCTTGCGACAGTGGTTTGATGGTCTGTAAGAACTTAATTTACAGTAGGCTTAAGTCCATGTACAAGTGACTACATCAGTAAAAAAACTCAGTGTAAGTGGCATTACTTGACTTGTAATTGTTAGTTTCAGCAAGAAGACCACAAATTGATCAGACCTTGAAAAAACAGAACAATTATGAGGCTTAAGTTAGCTGCCACAATCAGACTTCAATAGATATGACCTGAATCTTTTAGGTGTACTGATCCGCCACATTTCTCTGACTTAACTGGCATCTATAGTCTATCATATTATTTAGTTATCTCAATAATTATTTAAAAGCTCTTGTTTTAGAGATATCAGCTTGAAATTTTTTCGTACCCTAATGTCACTCCCAGAGCTGGTTCTTCTGTGTTTAGGCACATAACAGAGTCAAGCCTGCTTGTGTGTGTGTGCTTAGGGTCTGTTCATCACTGTGGTCCTTGGTTGTTCTAAACCTGCCCTATCACAAGCCTGTTGAAACAGCGCATATGTGTACCTGCAATAAAATCTCGAAGAAAACCCAATTAGAATATTAAAATTGCAGATGACCGCTGTAAGGAGTTTATAGTAGGAAACAAGGTATTATTTCTCTGTAATAAGAAAATAATACTGTGAAGAGATTGCTTTTTCACCTCCATCTCAAATTAGCACCTCCTCATTTCAATGTTTTGTAAATTACTTTTGTTTCCCACCCCCTAGTAATCTGACTTTCTTGATCCTTGTTCCTAAAGATCAGTTGTGCAGGACATACAGGTGTTAGCACAGCTGGCTTGCTGATGACAACTCTGTCCATATAGCTGTCTAGTGTGTCATCACTCATATTGTTCAGTGTCATTCTGACCTAGCCAAGCTAAAAATGGTACTCCAGCTCAAGAGGGATTTAAAAACCTTGACAAACTAAAGATAAGACATTGCCGAATGTCATATCCATGTGCTTAACTCTTTTTAGTTTAGACATATATAAATAAATAATTTTAGGGTTCATTTGTCTTCTTTGTCTTTTGTTGGGTTTTGTTTGGTTGGTTTTTTGGGGTTTTTTGTTTGTTTGTTTGTTTTAAAGGCTGAATGCTTTTGCATAGTTTGCCTTCAGTAAGGAAAAAAATATTTGTTTGGAGAATTCTGGAATTACTGAATACATTAACTGTTATTTTCTCCAGACATAGGTTCATTTTCAGCCCAAGGTCACTGAAATCCATTCATATGGGATGTATTATAGTGCACATGCTGTAACTACAGCGAAGCTTAGGTGCAGTGGTCAATGTTTGCAAAAAAACAACTCTGGATCAAATTAACATCTTATTCAACAGAGCATGTAGAGAGAGTGTGTGTATTAATATGAGAAAGCCTGAATTAAATTTATAGGTAAGCCTGGGATGGTATTGTACTCTGAAAATTAATTTTGAGAATCTTGACTAGTCTTTAAGAAATAAAAAGAAAGGCCAAGCATACCCAAAATATCAATTTTATGAGATACATGTCTCCTTACACAAATATTGATACACAGTAATTAATGTTCTTCAAAAAGCCACCTATGAAATGGCTTGTATTGTAATTAAATACAGATTTGCATGGCAATAATCAAAAAGAATCCTCACTAAATCTGTGTGCTAATACAGAAATTTTTAGTAGATTTTCAATTAAGTGAAATATTTGATATACCTAATTACATTCATGTATGGCTACCTACAGCAGGGTATGTGCAAATGCTATTCAAAATCTCCATGATCAACAGAAGTCACACCCTTGGGTTTGAGGATGTATTCCTCCTTTTCATGGAACAGTATGTAGCTGTCTGCTGGTCTTTAATGAGTACTCAAACCTAACTGTGATGGCCATATAACAAGTATCCATTCAGCTGTACTATGTAGCTCTTTTTCCCTGTCCCTCCTATGAGGCACTATTTTGACTAAGCAAGATATGCTGTGATTTGGTGTAGTTTGCTTTGGCCCTCTTGGAAACAAAAAAAAGAAAAAAAGAAGAGTTTAAGGGTTGTGGGTTTTTTTGGTTTGTTTTGGTAGGGTTTTTTTGCAGTTCAATTGTCTGCTTTGGTTCCCAACATCATTCCTCTTCTGTTTCAGTCTCTAATTGTGACTATAGTTCTCCAGTTCTCAGATGTTTGACTTAAAGTGCCTTCAGTTTAAGCAATGCACTCTTGTCACAGGCAGTCCCTCTACTTCTGGAGTGATCCTTGATTCCTGAAACACCCTGATGGAAAATATTATGTCAGTGATTTTATAGGCCTTCATTCAATAAGATGAACATACACTTTTTGCGTGATTTCCTTATTTTCAGGACAGACTCAGACTGTGGTGTTTATGAGCAACTGATATGATAGATTGTCTCTTGGATCCAACGGGGTGCTGTGGTGTGTACTTCTTTGGATGTCACATGTGCCAAATTCTTCAGCTAATCTTTTGGGGTCTGTATTCCCTTAAAGGGCTAACACTTCAGATGTGTTCACTGTTTTCTAGAGAGCCCATACTCAGGAATGATGTTATCTGGATATATCCTTAGAAAGATCATCTGTATTGGCAACTTACTTGAAGAACTACTGCTGTCAACACTATTCAGTAGTATTGTTGGTGCAACTTCATTCATGTATATTCACCTGTATTATTTTGGTATAGATTAAGACAATCAACAATTCATAACTAAACATAAAAAATTAGGAAGTGTTCGTGAAGGTTTATTGCTGTCCAGCAATGTATACAATTTTTTATTTTTCTCCTTAGTTCCATGATCATTTATGCCACTGTTACAAAGACTTGCCCATTCAAATGAGTTACTATTTCTGTTAAAGTGCTTCTCATCGAAGAAAGCAAAGGGCCACATTCAGTAGATGTATGTGTCCTTGATTTGTGCAATATGGCCTCCATTCTACATGCTGCCCTGGAGGTATGGACATTAGGCAGCTAAATCAGCCACATATGTACAAGACTGAGATTAAGACTAAGATGTGGTTTGCATTCAAACTGCCTCCTTCTATTTTAAAAAGTTCTAAAACTTTTTTTTTAATTATATGTCACATGCAGAACACATAACAGTGTGGTAGAACCCATTTTGCTTGCCCTCTTTAGAATGATTTGCATAACATACTTGTAGCTTCTGTTATCTCAGCAATATGGTCATCTCAAAGTCAACAGACTATATCATTGTTTGCCATTAACTTAACTCCAAATCACTGCGTCATTGTAGTTTCTGTTCCACTGTTTAAATTGCAGATGATATACTATTAAAAACAGTAGGAGGAAATGAAAGTAAAATAAGCCCAAATTCTTTTACTTTTTAGGTACTATTTTTTATGTAGAATTGGTGAACTTTGAACTTATAAAGGATTCTCCTATATATCTTACATAGTGACATCTATATCCATAAATAATCTTATTTTCTTTTCACCATAAGAAAGCATTGAATTAGGCCCAAAATAACGAACTAAAATCTCAGGTTTGTTGTACCAGTCAGACAGTAACTTGGCAAAGACAATAGGGAGGGGTAAGCCTCCCTAGTTTACCATTTACAGCTTTCTAGCATATTGGCATAACTGGACATACCAGCTCAAACTGTGCAGAGGGAAAACAAAGAAGTGAGCACAGAAGTGGACTGTAGACAAAATTATTGTTACCTCTGATCAGCAGAGAATTTTTAATATTATTTTTGGGCATGTAGAATTAGCCCATCAAATTCTACACCTTGGTTCAGTCAATAACGTAACTTTAGTTTATTATTCAGTTTCAGCTTTGATCTGAATTAATCAGTACTTTATTGATTTTAAATTGAGTGGCTATAGTGTTGTCTTCTACGTTGCTCTCTTAATTAATTAAAAAGCTGAACTGTTGAAAGTCACTATGCTCCTTTGTTTTAAAATATTTTGAGTATTGTAGTAGAGTTGTGTGGATCCATTTGTAATTTTGCCTGTTTTCAGGCAGTGTTTGTGTAAGGCTAAACTGAAAAATCTAATGATCATACTTAGCAGCCCACTGTTGCACTACTTACAATGCTCATGCTTCGTATAAAATTACTCTTGCGACTTTTCATGGACTCAGCCAAAATTATGTTTACTAAAATCAGAAATATCCAAGATCTTCACTAACATTGGATATAGATACATTTATGTAATTTTTCTCTATATTAATTTTTGAGTATAGGGAAGTGGAATTGGTTTTAGACATTTTTAATTATTGCAATAAGCCTGATTAGTTGATTAGGTTTTTTAGATTATAGCACTAGGTCTCTAGCCTAAGGAGACCTCTCAGATAAAATAGTCTTGCTTTAGATTTCATGTGGAGGAAAAAAAAGTGTCATTAAATGCAAAAAACCTCCGAAACTTGCAACGTAAACCTTAACTGCATAGGATGGTTTCCCTGTCAAGCTGACACCACCACCCCCACCACCCCCCAAAAAAAAAGTTTTTAAAAAATAAAATTACCAGTTTTATCTTTACCTGATACTTCTGTAATGTAGATGTGTATGGGAATACTGTGCGTATTTTATTTCCTTAGAGAATGAGGAAATAATCACAGTCTCCCAACTCTTGTCATTATCTTTCTGGATCTCGAAAAGCAAATAGTCAGGAGGTGGTGAAATTAGTTCTTAAGTAAGATTTCATATAGTTATGGCCTATCCAGCGTGATTCTATGCAGGCATAGCCAGTATAGTTTTCCATTCCATGAATAGGTAGCCAACTTAATGACTGTTTTCACTTTTAGTGACACAGTATAATAATATTTCCATATTTCTAATATAATCCACTTTAAGGAGCTAATAGGTACTCTTCTGGTGCAGTGGTATTAATGGCATAAGTTTACCACAATTTAGCCATTTTAAAAATTGGCTATTGTATTTTACTGTTCAGTGAGTGTCAGGCCATGGTACTGAAATGGAGAGTTTGAAACTAATAGGGTTAAAAGGACTTCCACTGTCTGTATTGTGTGTGTATTATACCTACATTGCTTATACATTGTTTTTTTCCCCCTAGTATTAGCAATCTGCTTTTGTACTTTGACATAGGGATTTCCCTTGTGAATTTTGTCACAGAAAAAAGAGAATCATCAATATCGCAGTTAAACTTGACTTTCAAAGCTAATAGTATCTCATTTGGGGGCTGAAATTTAATAAATTTTCTTTGATTCTGGGTGAGTTTTTAAACATCAAACAATGAATTGGCCAGGGTGCAGTAAAATATTTAGATCTATTGACTACGGTTCAGAAGGGTAGAAGGCAAAACACTGGTGGTTTGATGTTGATAAATTCTTAGTACCTTAATCCACATTAATGTTTTCTTTTATCTGTGTGCATACTGGCAGCAAAGACACTGAAAAGTTAGGATATATAAGCTGTAAAAATGTAAATCAAGTGTATGTATGTGTGTGTGTATCTGTCTGTCTGTCTATCTATCTATCTATCTATCTATCTATCTATCTATCTATCTATCTATCTATCTATCTATCTATCTATCTATGTGTATTTAAAGTAATGCATTTTGTTATATTCAGCAAGGTTAACATCTGACCGGAATTACACATGCTGACAGAACACTCTAGAGAGTATGTTTGTTCCACAGGACTGTATATCCTGAACCTAGTGCACTATGTGTGCAAAAAATGTGTAGAGGACCTTTCCTGTTATAAAAATTGCATCATAGTGCATATGTTTGGCAGCCACAGGTATTGACAGGAATTCTTTAGGTCAACTTGGGAAATGTAGGGCTCCCTATTCCCACAGAACAGAGCAACGAATAAAATAAAATCTTTTCTTCTTTGTATCAGTAGATTTACACACACTTTCAGTCAAAGCAATTTTCAAAGGCTGTGCTATTATTTGAAATATGATCACTCATAATCAACATTTTGCAAAAATTAATTTTTGTAAGTGGTTACAAGAAAGTAATCTGTGATTTAAAATGAATGGACATGGTTTAATTCATGTTTGGTGAGTTCTGAGCAAGGGAGGCTCTGCAAAAAATTGAAATTTATTTTAAATAGTATTTAGTGAAAGGTGTACCTATTGATTTATTTGTATTTAATATATATTTAGTATATGTTTTAGTATCAGACTGTGTGTGGTTGTTAAAGACAGTCAATTATTTTTGCAGTACTAGCTATTGCTACTCAACAGATACAGTCTATGCCAAATGAATGTATTTCATCTATTCATTTGTACAAATATGTATTTATATGTTTGTCTCTCCATCTGTATTAGAACCTAATCCAACTAGAGGGATCCCCTGAGGTGGACATGATAATTTTTATATTAAATAGAATGAAAAATGGGTGTGTGGCAGCATATGGTATATGAATGTAAGTGATGCGCCCATGGAAGTTACGTGTTAAATATATGTAATTTCACATCCATGCTGATAGGCTAATTACTTGTTGTCATATGTGGAAAAACGTTGCGTTTTAAATAGAGATAACAATATTCGTCTCGTGTGCAACTCTAGTAAATCTGGTTGCGCTTGAAGACAAAGGCGTTAATCACTTTACCTTGCCGAGAATTTTACCTACGCGTTTGTATCACCCTGAAGGCACGCGCGTTTCTAAATTAACACCAGTTTCTGGCGTGGTCAGCAGGTGGCACTGTGACACCAACGGCCCTCACTTACGTTCGTGGCCGTATGCAGCCGCGGCAGGGATACTGCTCGGGGGGTTGTTTTACCCTTTCGTTTCAGACTGCCTGCAAAACTAACCAAATATCAAACTGTCTGAGTTTTGTGCAAATTGTAGCATTTCCTACTCCAAACTGGCATATATAGAAACTCTATGAAAGTCGATTAATACCAATTAGTGCATTATTTGTTACACTGAGTCCACAAGAAGAAATTTAGTAGCAGAGTGATTTGGGTTTGGTGGTTTGTTTTTTTTTTCCTCCTTCAGTTAATTGCAGGGCTACGGGTTGGTTTATTTTGCTTTATTTGAGGATTATTCATTTTAATCTGGTGTTTAAATCAATTGATATTAAATGAACCTTACTGTTGAGGACTGGTATAATTTCTCTACAGTAGGGAGGACTCACGTGCCAGCTTCTTGTTTGTATGTTCACATGAACTTTTTAATTTCATAGCTGATGTTCGTTTGAGTCAGAAGTACAATTATTATTTCTTTTCTTACAAGATTTTGACGGGACAGATCTGTGAAATGTATATGCCAGGTGGGCTTGTGAGCCCTTAGTGTCTCTTCTTTCCTTCTCATTTCAGACCAGGGGAAGATGCTTTTTCTTCTTAACATTCTCTCCCAGCACTCTGAATTAGAGATTTATTTGCAACGAAAAATCAATTAGTCCTAAATTTATTCATGGATTTCAGGTCCACCGATCAATGCAAGTCCACTCAGTGGGCTCAAGGGGACCCAGTTCATCCCAGTTAATGTGTCTGAAGGGGAATTACCATTGATGCTGTTTTTTTCCCTTTAGGTCAGAGATCAGACCTTGCTGTCACGGACTGCGGCAACCAGGAATGACTTCACCCTGCAGCTACCCAAACTGCACCTAGAGACCTTTGCAGTGGAAGGGCTGAAGGGCAGGCCAGAGGTTGTAGCATTTCAGGTTAGAGTCTAAAATAATCCTGTTTCTTTTTTTCCTTTTTTGCATCTGAGATAGAACAAGAAGCTAGACTGCTCTGAATGTGTGGGGAACAAAAAGCTCCAAAACTATTGCAGTCAACTGTTGAAAGAGAAATAATTTCTGTATATACTCTTGAATATGGTATTTCAGAGATGATGTGAACTTTAAATTTTGCAGTTATAATGTTAAATACCTGACGGGAGTATGACCATAGAAAAATGCAAATACTATATTTGAAAATTAATATCACTCTATCCCACCCCTTTTCCTCCCCCCTTAATTAAAGCAAGACAAATAAAATAGGAAAACAAAAAGACAAGATTTTTATGCTGCTTCTTGATCAGTATCAGAATTTTCCATATTACAGTTTTAGAAGTAATAGTGATTTTGACCATTCCTAATTTAAAAGAAACTGCTAATTACGATGCTTAAACATAGAAGCTATTTTGTTCATGTAGGTTTAAAAACTTGTATGTTTCAAAATACTAATTGTTAGGAGGAAACAGTGGGGAAAAAAAGAAATTAAAATGTACATATTTTCAGCTCTGAAAATGGATTCTGTGCAATGCCTCCTTTTTTAAAGTTTTTTCTGTTTTCTTATACACAAACTATCCCTTAGTCTTTATAGCTGTGCAGAATTACTTCATTTGTGTGATACATTATTGCTAAAGGCAGAACATTTTGTTTTCTCAGTGAGAGAAAGAAAGGCAGAGTGAGTACATCTTTCATTGTGCTCTTCTGTGTGAATCAGAGAAAGGAAAGCTAGTCATGCCAAGTGCAAGGAAGTCAGATAACACAAGTATTGCATAGTGTCTTTACATTTCTGTAGTAATCCTTTTAAATTTATTGTAGATTTTCTGTTCTAGATGCAGTATATAATTTCAGTGACGGGGTCATAAAATCAAATATTCAGGAAAGAGATTCTAAGCTGGGCATTTCTCACTGTTGCCCTCTTGCATGCATGCATTTTAACATGATCAAGATTCACATTATGTGTATATTATTGTGTTTCCATAATAAAGTAGGAATATGCAACACCTGAGATTCCCGTGAATTGTAGTTAACACAGCTGTACATGTCTATCAAAGGGTAGAGTTGCAAATGTTTCCCCAGTACAGTGATGATCATTTTAAGGCTGTGCAAAAAGTTCCACAGGTGGCATCTTTTCAAACAAGCTGTCATGGAAATCACCAGCTTCTAAATACTGCTCATCTAATTCAGTGGCCGATGCAGTGATAGCTGCCTTTCTTTATTTTTCTTTTTTGTCCCATCCCAACTCACACTCTTTTTTGACCTCAGAATGATCATGGAAGCATTTGCAAGACAGCCTACTCCTTCTTCCTGAGAAGATGAAGAGAATCAGAAGTATGAAAACTTGTATTTCACATTTGAACAGTGCTTGTGTTACAACTAGCACAGAGGAATGTATGCACTGGGTAGCTTCCTGGTGGTGCAGTATTGTGAACATACATTTTGTTCACCTGACAGTTCCAAATACACATTTTTACTCTGTACATACACAAACAGCATCAATGTGCAGCTCCTTTTCTCCTTTCCCTTTACCCTTCTCTTTCCCTTCCCCTTTTCATTTTCCCCTCCTCATCTCTAGTTACATAGTGTCTGTATGATAACTTTCTGAGTACATTCTAGAGATTTTATTACAAAATACCCCTCAAATAGCTGGAATCAGCTAACTGATTTTAATTTCACTGTATGCAACACTATATTAAAGGCAGTTGTTTGCATGCATGGTCTCTATTACTGCTACTATTACATGGATTTTATAGTTAGCCTGTGACAAGCACATTTCAGTTAAAGACCTTATTATTTGCAAGTGGTAGATGTAGAGAGTTTTTTTCCAACTCTAAATTTATTGATATTTGATGGTTTCTTTCAAAAATTGCATAAAAATTAAGATAATAAATTAGACAGTATGATAGGGATGAAGGACTGTCTATCAGAAGTGTTGAGCACTCACAGAAGATTGCATTCTTTTATTTTTATTATTCATGCATCCAATTCATAGTAGGTGCCTGGAATCAGTAATTAACAATAATTGTATATCTGTTCGTTCAGTATGTATCACTTTTTTAGTATACGAGAGAAAGAAAAAAAGCTGGTATATTTGTATGTGCCTACACAACTGCATAAGTTAACTTTCTTCCAAATTTTTTGGAAAGCAGGTACCTTTTAGGGTGTTTTGAATGGAACCTGCTATCCTTAATTTACTTGATGGGCTCAGCAGCTTAGTGATCTATATTCATTGTCATTGGGAACACAGGTAGTCTTGGAATTTTTAAATTGCTCTTCTCTTTATATGAATGTTTCTTGGGAAAAATATGCTTTCTTTATAGGAGACAAGTAAGAAGATCGGTATAATAAACCTAAGTCTTTTGACTGTGAACTAAGCTATCAGAGATTTGCTTTTTTTGTGGCATACTTAATTAATTATCTAGTAAAACCAGATGGTTGTTTTTTCTAGCAAATGCATCCAACATTCCAAATACCATGAATACTTACAGGGCTGATCAAACAAACACACAAATAAAACCCCTGTCATTTCCAAATGAAATAATTTTTAAGATATATAGGAAGTGGTGTTCATCTTTTAAAGAACGTGTTGTACACTCTAGTGATAGACGTTTAGCTAGTGAAATGAAATATTTGGGACACAAAGTTCTGTGCATCTTCTCCAAAGCCTGCACCTTATGTAGTAGCTCTTGAATTGATAAATTACGTAGTAGATTGAAATGTAAGGTATTCTGCAAGAATGGTCTTGCACTGAGTGTCTTCTAAAGCCCCCTGCAAGTAGTGAAAGTATGACTTTATTTGTAGGCATTTGTTAAATTCTTGGAAACTGTAACAAGAATTACTATAATAGTTTGAAAATGTCACTTGAGATGGATAAGTAATGAAAAAAGTGCAGCATCTCGAGGAGTAAGGTGATATGATTGCTAGAGCTTTGAAACACTCTCACCTGGGATTTAATTGCTGTGAAGGATGTTATGTCACAAAGTTGTACTGTTTGTTACTTACTTAGTTAAGTTTGAAAGTGGAAAATATGGTATTATTTTCAAGCACCTGAAACACATGATAACAGGATTTGAGGTGTGCTGTTCTGTCCATACCTGAATGTTCCCACTGAAGACAAAAAGTGGAACTGTATGTGAAGCCTCCAATAAATACAGGATACATGGGTGAAAAAAGAGCAATTGAAATAACATGAGATTCCTAATTCTAGTAGTCATGCTTGGCACACGACTATTTAAATTAACCAGTGAAGGTTATCAGCTCTTTATAAACACAAAATTGAATTGTGCTACACCTTTAGGAAGAGGATAATGTTCTCTTAACTCTCTTTTCTGAAATACGTTATTGGCTCACAGAAAAAGTGGTTGTTCAGAAGATCCATTCTGAACTATCTCAACTACTTTTACATCAAATATGTAATTAATACTCATAGCAAGCAATTAGACCTAAAAAACAATGCATAAAGTCCCCAAATAAACCACATAAGGTTTAAAAGTTCATGTATAAATAATTAAGCATTGGTATAATTTTACAATAAATTTCTTCTGTTTGGAGTTGTAGACACAGAAGGATGAGAGCTGGTATGAAAGAAACTATTTGAAGCAAATATAGGTACCTCAGACTAGTTTTGCAATAGAAATAGAATGTGTAATGTATACTTGATGTAGAAGTGCTTGATTCCCAATGAGGGAAAGGCTAACAACATACAAGTCAGTCGCTTTTCCCTGTGCACCTAGGTTGTGCTCTGTATCTACTGTTGTAGGTTGGTCTTACAGCAGATACAGGAGCTATTTAAACAAAGTGGAGGAGCACTGTCTTTATGGATGATGTCCCAGATGTACACAGAAGTAACAGATTTTTTCAGGCATTGTCAGTGAAAAATCGTGGCAACAATCGTGTTGTAGGTCCACTTCTAATCAATTTGGCAAACGTAAATGTAGTTTAAAGTGTTAGGAGCTTCTTAATTTGTATTTATTTTCACTTGCTCATTAATTTTGGATTTATGCTTGATAGATTAGAAGGTAAAAGATATGCATAATTCTGCTGGTAAATTTTCTCAAAATAATAAACACTTTATCATTCCTGTGCTTACTTGTCAATAAAAAAGTTCTTACCAAATTGAGGAAGCGATTTCAAAGGTAACATTATAATTCTGTCATCAGATTTTATCTTCTGCATAGGGCAAGTCTTTCAAACATAAATCACTTCTGGTATGAGGACTTAATGGGATGAATTAATAGTGGAGTAGCTGCTTGAAAACCTAATTATTAGTATTTTAGATGTTGTATTTCTGTTTTGGAGCCTTCTTCTTTGTTTGGTTGGTTTTTTTTAATGGCATGGCTGTTAAAAGAACAAATAATTGTGTTTTTTTTCTCTTAATACTTCAGAAAGGAGAAACCTTTTTAAGATCATCTTGAAGATAGTGCATTTATGTATACATGCACCCAACATGCACACACCTCTAGTATTTGTTTTTACTTCATTTGTAGTGTCAAACGTGACAAATTACATTTCACCCACAGAAGGAACTATCCATTTCATTACAGAGGCCAGAATGCTGCCTCCTCCAGAATCAGACTGCTGCTTCTTGTTGGGTAAAACTGGGTCTTCATTCTCCAGGAGCTCAACAGCTGCTATCAACAGCACCTGTGCTACCCTCCCCTTCTTTTCTTCTCCTCTCCAAAAGAACTCATTTCCTACCTAGTGTCAAAATGTGCTGCTTCTGGACTGCCCACAAGCCTGCCTTCCAATATACTGTTTAAAGAGAGAAGTGATTCTCTATTCATATAATAATACTTTGCACTTGCAGCTTGCGCTGAAATAGTCATAAATACGTCAGTGTTTTAAACTCATTAGAGCCATATGACACCTCTTGCAACCCTGACCTTTGCAAACTTCAATTTGTCAAAAATAAAGGTGGTGCAGGGCAACAATAATTAACAACTAAGTAAAATCTGAATAACCATATTGAAGGGATGTAACATGAAGAACTCTAATTTAGTTTCCTTGAATGTGTTCAGCTGGTATCTGGAGTCATGACTCCAGATAGGTTGTATCATGATGGTAAATATTTAGAAGGCATTTTAGCATAATTTAGCTATATTTCCTTTTAAAAATAACATTAATGTATGGTAGCGAAACACAATTTAAAACATAGAAGCGAGGCATCTTCAAAATACCAGTTATATTGGAAATTTGCCTTTTATAATTTGAATTTCTCACTGCTTCTCCTTTCTGTGGATTAACTGTGTTCCAACTTCCTCTCCTCATCACATTTCTTTTAGCAGTCCTTTATGGGCTTCTTATTGCTCTCCCTCCTTTCCTCATTTTCCCCCTCCTTATCATTAGCCTCTTTCCCTTGCTTTCTCATCCACCCTTTCAGTTTTTTTGTTTCTTCCCTTGCCTTCCTTCATTATAATAAATGAATAGAGACTATACGAAGAACTCTCTCAGAAGGCTTTTATAGTTAGCTGGTACACTGATTGCACCCCAACCCTGTTAATTCTCTGGCACAATGGGACCGTAAATATCAAAGTCAGTATCTCTAATCACCAATTAATCAATTACTGAAAGCTGTGTCTTTATGCCTGTGAAACTACTAACTCCTGTCCAGCCTCTTTCATAAGCATTATTAGTTTTGTAAAAAGTTTCAGTTAAGACCTGCTGCTGATTATCTTGAATGCCAAAGTTAGTATATAATCATTTAACCTTTTGGTAACCTTTCTTAATGGAAATTTTTATTTCTTGATCCTGTCAAGCAATTGTGTAACTAACTGCCTTTGTCCACTTAGACTTTTTCACACTTTTATATCTATTGCATGTGGGTAATCTCATATGAATGATCTGTGCTGTTATGCAAGAAAGCTCTATAAGAACTGTGTAAAAAATTATCTTAATTCACCAAGTTTATCTATTTAGTTTTGCTTCTGCTTGTAATCCTGGGATGGCATTTTTTTCCAGCTGGTTACCAGGTTGCTGCATCGTGTAGCATAAGGACCCAACAGGAAGCACCTTTATTGACTTCTAGTCACTATTCTTTTATGAGAAAAATTACTCTAGAGACATGGTGATTTCGATATGTACCCAAAGCTGCCTCAGTGAATAAGGGTAAACTAAATGCTGTAACTACAAAATAAAGCATCATTCAATAACAAAAAAAACCCAACAAAGATAGTTTTCACAGCACCGTGTTTGTAGGCAATTTTTCTTAGTTCAGAAATCCTGTCTTTCAGAACTGCATGGGATTATCTGAGCGCAGTATCTTCAGAAAAGGAATAATTTTACCAGATAACCACTGCATAGCTTGGATGTGACTATATTGTTGTATTGTTTGGTATTGTCTGCAGTGTGTACTGTTGTAACACAGATAAGCCCATTCAGAAGCATAGCTGTTAAACTGTTGATAATCATGTAGGTTACAAAATGAATTCATGAAGTGAATACCGTGATAGATTAGGAATTGTCTGGAGTCTTACTATTTTTGTACTAGTTCTTTTAATTTCAAAAACTAAGAAGAAATGCTGAGCAAGTGAGTCTAAGCAATAGGAGTTAATAAGGCAATAGACTTTATTACACAAATATCTTAGTAGCAGAAATAGAATGAAACTATTTTCTATTCTTAATTACATTTAAAGTAAAAAAAGAAACTTCTTCAAATGCTGAATCTTTTGTTTAGTCTTTTTTTGCTTAGTATTCCATTATTATAAAACTTATGTCTGTCTGTTTGTTATTCTTATCGATAGCTTACAGAGGAAGAAAAAAAATAAATAATGCACTGGATTAGCGCAAAAATTTTGTAATGGAATCAAGTGTGACATTTCTGCTCAGATACTGCATTTGGTGGGCCTTGTATTTAGAGACCTGGAAGAGGAAGGGTTATCTACAACTTGAGCGAGTTTATTATGGCTTAGTGATTTGCTGATTGATTTCATTTGCTGTCAGTTAAGGCTCTCTTAATGTCAGCTTTCTTTGCATAATACCTTGAAATGAAGACTGATGAACTTTTTCAGATTGATGCTGCTTACATAAACTGACCCTGATTTGCCCTTCTGCATGACAATATAAGTGACAGCAGTTAGATGAAAATATAGCAATGAATATGCAACTTACGGATTAAGAAAAACCCAGTAAACCTTTCAGAATATAAAACTAGGCATAAAAAACTCAGGATGTTCTGTTAATTCCACAGTTGTCCTACACTGAAGAAATAGACTGGGATAACATCCCAAGTGGTATACCGCTGAAGTGAAATTTGAAGAGGATGAGTTTTGAAAGGATTAGGAGTTAACCTTTTTTTACCAAATTCAACGAGTTTGCCACTAATTCATTTTGGGTTTGGGTTTTTTTGGGCAGGAGGCATGTGTAAATTGTGCCTCATAAATTCACTTATGTTGTTACCTGCAGATTTTCTTTTATGTGTTATCTTGCAGGAATCATAATGAACTAATTTGAAGCTGTTGTCTTGATTTTTCAGTTACTGAATTGATTGATGGTCAAGTGATATGTGCTGCTAGAATCCTAAGGTCACAAGTTCCAACAGTTACACTGGACTATGAAAAGCATGAATTCTTAGGATTGATAAGGTCTATTGCTGTAGGTGTTCCAGGAAAAATATGCTTGAAACAGGGCATTTTTAATGAATACTTCTCCATTACAGAATCACAGAATCACAGAATCACAGGTTGGAAGGGACCTCAGGGATCATCTAGTCCAACCTTTCTAGGAAAAGCACAGTCTAGACAAGATGGCCCAGCACCCTGTCCAGACGACTCTTGAAGGTGTCCAGTGTGGCCAAGTCAACCACTTCCCTGGGGAGATTATTCCAATGGTTGACTGTCCTCAGTGTGAAAAATTTCCCTCTGGTGTCCAAACGGAATCTCTCCAAGAGCAATTTGCGTCCATTCCCCCTTGTCCTCTCCATGTGACTCTGTGGATAAAGGGAGTCTCTATCTTCTTTGTAACTGCCCCTTAAGTACTGGTACACGGTGATGAGATCCCCTCCGAGCCTCCTTTTCTCAAGGCTGAACAAACCCAGCTCTCCCAGCCTATCCTCATATGGCAGGCTTCCCAGTCCTCTGATCATCTTGGTGGCCCTTCTCTGGACCCCTTCCAGCCTGTCCACATCCTTTTTGTATAGGGGGGGACCAGAAATGTACACAGTACTCCAGGTGTGGCCTGACAAGCGCTGAGTACAGTGGGATAATGACTTCTTTAGAGTCATTACAGTAACCAATTTCATTACAGTCTTCTTTAACTCTCTCTTCCTTATGGTCTTGTCCCTCATTATGGTCTCTTCCTTCATTATGGTGTCTTCCCATTAGAATAAAAAATGTGGTAGAAAATTAGGGGGTGGGAAGAAAATGGAGAGGGCTGGAGGGTGCTAAAGTAGTGGAAAGAGGGTGAATGTGGAACTGGCTTGTAAACCTGAATAACAGGGATACCCAGCCTGCAAGTTGGCAAGTTTACCTGCAAAGGATTCAGTCTTTCATGGCTTTTAAAATGATATTATCTATGGAAAGACCACCATTTGTTTATCCTTCTGGAACCTTTATAGAACTTGTACTTAGATTCTTTTGGATTGGTTCCAAGTCATGATCTTTTTTGACAGAAGTGCAGTTCTAAAGGAAAGATGAGAAGAAAACAGTCACATGTTCCACCTGTAGGGCAAACTTGCAATGTCCATTTAATGCCTGAAGACTATACTTTGGTTCTATCTTCTCTCTGTTCAGAGGCAAATTGTGTGTTCTTTTCCAATACCAGCACCCATTTGTAGGTCTCCCTCTTCCTGATCGTATCATAATTGACAAACACTAAAGGGAGAGATTAGAAGGCAAAGCAGCATGCCGTTACTACTGCCTATAATGCCAGACTTTCTCTCCATCCAGTTTCCCGTTCTCAAAGGAATGACCTTTTTTTTAATATAAATATATAAATCATTTAATATTGCACAAGCTAAAGAGTTTAAATTCTTAAGTTTTTACATAAGCTTGCAAAGACCACAGGATGGGGTTTTGAGCATCAAAATATGATGTTTGTCTGTACCTTGGCGAAGGTCACTATCCTAGATGCTTGATTTGTTCTGCTTTTATTCCATGTGAGGCTTGCTGCAAATTTTACTCCTTTGGGAAACAGACTGTGGGACTGAGTAACCATTTAATGCCTAGAAGGCACATAGAATAGCAGTAAATCTGGTTGTCCCTGCTTAAAACCAGGGTGGACAGGGGAAAGTAAAAAAAAGAGTATAAGAAATGAGGCTAAAATATCCCTAGAATGTCTCCCAGCCTCCACCATTTTAGTTCAAGGACCTCCTGAAACAAAACTATTTGTGTATTCAACAGCCATTTACTGTCCCATTGCTTTTTGAACACATGTAGAGTTAAGCATTCACATGACTAGTGGAAAGGACTTTCACAGCTTAACTACACACTTACTGAAAACTGTATGCTGTGTTTGTTCTGAAGATGGTTTCTGCTGCTTCATTTAATGTTAATATGTTAATTTTAATAAATATTCCCAGTTTACCTTCTTTATACTAGTCATGCTTTGGCATTGTCTGTCATAATCACCTCCCGTTCTCTTGCCACTCCATCAGTAGTTGTTTCTTTTCAGGTTACTTTCGTCATTTCCGAACTATAGAATGGTGAAAAATAGTGGAAATCATCTATAGTTTCTAGATTTGGTAAGCTGTGGAAGTGATTTCTCTATGTTACCAACATCCATAGGCACAATTGCTCATAAATTACTTATCTGCAAGTAGTCATCCAGCTCTGAAAAAGGCATCAGGAAGTAGAAACCAATTAACATCAATGGCAGTTTGGGAAATGCTGTCCTTTAGGGTGTTTATAAGCTAGGATAGCCTGGCATCCTTGACTAAGAACTAGCTGCTGCTGTGGATCCACCATTAAGCCTGCCGCTCAAGTACATGATGTTGCTGTGCCTGCAATCATTACCAAAACCATTAAAAAAGAAAGACTAAAAAGGGCTTTCTCAGTCTAGTTATAATACCCTATGATACGGGGTATTTTACTTCTGGTCCTATTGCTGAAGAATACTTTATACTGTCCAGGCAAACTCATCTCACCAGTGCCTATCCTCCTTAGTTTTCTCCTTTCGGTTTTGCTATAAGCATCCAGCTTTATAAACAGCATTCAGAAAGCCACTTTATCTCTTATGCTTCTAAGGAATTGGATCTAATGGTTGACTGTTGCCCAGACAGGGGAATGGACCATAACAGCCTGTTCCTTACTTGCCAGGCTCCCAGCCTAATAATTCAAATCCTATTCCTCAGTCTGATGAGAAGTTTCCATTTAATGAAAAGACACTTGATGCATTTGCTGAAAAAAAAGCAGAAAAACAATGTCTTCCAAAATATCTAAAAAAGCTCATCAGGTAACAACACATCTTTGAATTGGACAACCAGAGCTCTGCCAGCAGAAAAGTTAGTATTTTCTTCTCTTTGTCTTTAAGCTGTTCCAAGAGAACAGCTTTCTCACTTAGTTTGATGACCTCTTGTATAGAAGAGGCCCAGGCTTCAGTATAGTGGAGTCTCACTCATCCACAAGTTTTTAGCATGTGTTGATTGGGATTTATACCTTTCTGAGTTGAGCTAATCTGTCTTCTATATGACAAATGCCAAAAAAGTAGACAAACAGAATCACTCTCTCCCAACAAGGGTTTTCTTCAACTGTACTTCCATTGTTAGTAGAACTAGATATTCAGAGATGACAGGGATCATTTTATACATACTTCTTCCTCAGATTATGATGGTTTAAAGTAAACTTTATGAGGAAAATATGTTTTTTCTTTCATACTAAGCTTAAGGATAGCGAATTGTCAAACTCAGTGTCAGTACCACTTTTGGCAGATGTTGCCAACGTTCTCCAACTTTTGCTTTGGGAAGAGGGATGCTAATGTTTATGCTCATTGTGAAGGCCAGTAGTAGGTGTACTGTGCTCTTTAAACTTCCTTTAGCTCTTCAGATTTTGGAAGAAGAGCTGTTGTCCCTGAAATTTCTAATAAAACATTTTCATGGCATAAATCAGATCTTGAAAGCAAGTCTGATTTAAAATCTAGCCATTTGTATGTTGGGGTTTTTAAATACAATTTTTTATGAAATTCAAGAATGTATGAAGCAAACTAGTTATCTCACTAATGCGTGAGTTTAAGCACAATGAAGGGAGAACACCTGTCCACCCTATATGTGGCAGTGGACACTAGATTAAGGGTGCGTCCATTTACCTGAGGAATGCAGTTCGGCTTTTCTAGATCATTACTTTCTCTACAGAGACTGACTGGTGCTTTTTCCTGTGCTGGCATCATGAATTTGTGCATTTAAATGGTGTTTGGATGAGAAGCCAAAATGAAAAAACTGCTTTGCTATCCAACCTAGCAGGTATACTTTAGAGTTTCTTTACAAAACTACAAAATGTTGCTTTATGTAGGATGAAATATTTATGTTGACTTAAAATGGAGTGCTACCATGAGTACCTCATGAGAAAAATAAAGGAAATGAAGTAACTATATCACAAATCTTTGTCCAGTTTTCTAGCCCCTGGGCTCCATCAGACTTCAGCATTCACCTAAAATCTGATACAAAGATTAGGACTCAGTAATGATTGTTTATTTATGAGCCACATAATCATAATTATCACATTGACTAAACCTGCCAGAAGGGACCTTCGTCTCTTTTAATAAATGGGAACTACAGCATAGATTGTCTTAATCTTTTTGCATGGAAAATATGAAGTGGACACATTTCCCACTTCTTGTGGCCAGAAAGGAATGACCTATAACACTTCATAGCTCTAGTCAAAATATTTAAGGAAATGTCTATACTGAACCCAGATATTGTGGGGTGATTGTTTTTATCTGTTGGAGTCAGTGACAGACGTCTTCTATACTGGTTAAAACTAAATTGGTATTTTTTTCATGAGTTTCTAAAAATATTCATAAATGTCTCAGTAGAATCTGTTTGTCTGTAAAGCATATTTCTTCACTAAAAGTGATTGAAATTGGTCTTTAAATTGAAATTGGTCTTACTCTTTAAAACCAATGAAAAAACTGTATTTTTATTTTCAGCAAACTCATTGTTTCTACTATGTTGGCAAGTAGTTGAGTTAGTTATGATGGACAGCATTTAGTTAGTTAGTTCGTGGACAGCATTTCAGAAGAGTAGAGGAGTTTTTCAGATCTCACATTTAGCTTCCATTTGAAGTTGCTTCAGATTTTCCTGCTTAGTAACTTGATAGATTAATGTCTGCTTCTCTCCCCTCCTTAAATTGTTCTCATACACATACACCTATAATTAATCGCTTAGATTTCAGACAGTTAAGACTTAATGTTTAGGTAACAGTTATTTACAAAAACCGGTTTGCTTATGTGGGATATCATATCCATATGTAGGAGTCCCTTAAAATAAGAAAGAATATGCTTTTAAAATTTTATTTTACTGCTATGAATTTGGTTTTTAAAACAGAATTCTATACTTCAGCTTTTATACATCTTTTCTGTTCCAAGATGTCACTCTAACAGACCCAGAACAACATCATCCAGATACAGGCAACTTGTACTTTCACTTGATATTTCACCTGGACTTTGATGAAAGTTCTGACTTTCTTGTTTTTCCTCAAGACTGAATGTGTGGTGGGACACTGCCATTTTTTCTGACAAAACTGCATCCTGACTTTTCTGTTATGACTGCTGCTCTTTGGTTCCTCTCAGCAGTGGTAATATGTTGTGCTCACTCTATTGAGGGACTTTAAAATGGACTTCATATTATTTTCAGGGACTACCTGTCCCTCTTTCTTTCATCCCTGTCTAGAATATACACTGCAAGAGAAGGTTTAAGGAAAGGTACCAGCTTGAAACTTCTTCCAGTTTCCATTTCTGTCTCACCAAAACCATTTACCTGAAAATTCTTTTCCTCCCTGACAGACTGAAATGTTCTTTTTGTATCAAGACTGTGTAAAAGGATGGGAAGGGGTACAGTGTATTGGTAGCATGTTCCCCCAGCTATAGCTTAAACTACAAGTTCTGTGGGGCAATGATTGTTTTTCCTTTACATTTTGCATGCAGCTGTGCTTGACTTTGTGCAACAGACAGTGAGGATGGTCTTTGAATGTAAACATGGGCCTATAAAAATCTGCATTTCCTTAATTTTGTTAAGTGGTATTTGCTTGCATGGTCCAGAGGTATTTCTGAGTACTCAAGGCTGGAGGTAGCTCCTTTGCTATAAAATTCTTGGGATGCTTTCTACCTGATCATACCAACAAACACATTGGTTTTAATTTATCAGTTTCTAGATCAATGTTATTTTTGAAATTCTTACATTTTGTAATAATTTTCATGGCAATTGTTGTTATTGCCATCTGCTGTGGTTTCCAGTAGAAGCACTTTCCCTTCAGTCTCTGTCAGTTTCAATGCTCCCTTTTCAATTTTCTTGTAGGAAGTCATGTCATTACGTCTTGCAGAGAATCTAGCCTTTTATTTAGAGCTTCATTCCCTTGGGCTATCCTCTGAGACCTACAGGGTAAAGTAATTGTTATTGAAGCAAAGGGGATAGAGTTAGGCCCTGTGTGTGGCACTGAGTCAGCTTTCATTGGAAAAAAAAAAAAAAGTTGTAACAGAACTGACCTGCTTTTTGGCACATTTAAATTGTGCATGCCACGCTTGAATGGAACCCAACAAAAAGTTTAGTGTCGAAATGAGATACAAGGAGAATAGATCATTAAAGAAGTGCCAAACAGCTGCAAAAGTGCAATTTTGCTGAATGCTGTTCCCCTTGAGGGTTTTTTCTGATGCCTGAGAAGCTGCTGTATTTACATCCTCCACGGATGTTGCCACTAGACATTTTGGACTATGGGTCGAGGCAGCCAGAATGGGGTTTCAAATGCTGAAATGTATGGGGGAAATGAATTTTAATCCTTTCTTCCCCAAATATAGCTCTCTTAAATCTATAATAAGTATCCTGAAATCTTGCTTCTGAAAATTAAAAGTAATTGATGTATGTTTTGTTTTCTAGACTCGTTTTGACTGATCTTATTTATGTCAGTTTGAAGCAAGGCAATAATGACAGGCATTCTATAGGTTATCCATTAAGCATGCAGAACTCCACTCCATGGAGTTTTGTTTTCACACCAGTTGCTTTTGCCTGAACTGCGCTCCAACCAAATTCTGTACCATCAATGAAATTCTCAGTCTTTTTAGATTCTAGTCTAAGCACGTTTTTTGTACTAGACTTAATCGTTCATTCTTCTGAAGTCCATTCATTATTCCTCCTCTTGTTCTTTTTCATCCTTTAGTATATGTTGCCCTTAGGTAGATTAACTACCTGCTAACATTCTTTTTAGTTGAAGAATTTCCTGAAGGGAGAACCTAACAGTAAAATGTTAATTTTGACTTTTTTATACCTTTTTTTTTTTTTAAGCACATGTGTAAAGTAGATGGTCTTGTTATTCTGGCTGCTGCATCTAATGTTACAAACTCAGTGCTTTATTGTCAGGCTGTTAGTCTGTTTGATACCTTTTAATAAGCATCATTTCACATAAGGTCTCCTTCCTTTGATTTTGTTCTTTCTAAACAGAACATACATTTCTATGATAAAGCAGGCACAATCCGATCCTGAGTTAATGTTATAAAATGGACATAAAAATACAGAGACTAATTCTTAATCACTTGGTATTTTATCTGTAACTTCAGAATAGTCTAAAACTTTAATTGGAAACTTCTATTCACAATTATTTATAATTTATAATCCAAATAAAAATTGTTTTGAACTGTGTTTGTTCTCATTAGCCAAGCACTGAGGGCAAGGGAGCCAACATGTATAATGTTTTAATCTGGAATTAAAAATGTCGTTTTTATAATGTATAATAAATAGATTAAAATTTTGATTAGAGATCTTATGCTAATTTGCATATGCTGATTTGTATATTTTTTGTTATATGTTTCACTATAACTGAATTGAGAACAGCTGATGTTTGAGTAACCTTTGAATTTCATAAATTAATTTTAAAAAAGGTTTATTTTCTTTTTGTGTTTCATAGTCCTTAAAGATTGTAATGTAATTTATCAGTATTAAAGTACTCCTGCAGATTGGAGTCTTCCGGTCTTGTAAACTTGTAGCCAGTAATGCACACAAAAGCTGTTTTAAAGCATCTATAGCACTGTGCACCATAAAATTACTGGTTCTAGAAGTGGTGTACAGAACAAGGTAATGATTGGTTTTTCAGAAGTGCACAGAGGGAATATTAGAAAAAATTGTTTTTACATGGCCTCTGGAGGACTGTCTCTAATGTAAAGCGTTCTCAGTCCTTTTAAAGATTAACCTGGAGAAAGAAAGCACAGCTTAAATTTTGCTATTTTTCTCTGCAGTTCCCTGGTTTGTAGTTTATAAACAGCATCAGATTAGTTTGTCTCATTTTCACTCTCACCTCAGGTTTCTCAGCTTCACCAACCTGTAGCTTAAGCCAGAAATTTTTATGCATACCCTTGTATTACAGATGAGACATCTTTGAACAGGTCATAAGGACCTTCTTCCTTATGGCTGCTTTGAAATAAACCTCATTTGTTAATTTAACTTAAAACAAAACATGTTTAGTTTTTGTTAAATTTTATATATGTTGTCTTTTATCTCTTTATGTGCTTCTCTATATATATTCATGGTATTGGAGAATTGGTAGATGGCTGTGCACATACATGGTTTTGCAGTGCTCCTGTCTTCTGGCCTTGTTTTTACAAGCTGGGAGGCAGGCAAAATGGCCAGGTGTGTAATGCTCAGAATCTTCAGAGCCCCATTTTCTAAATAAATAAGGATCTGAAATTTGAAAGACTTTGTTACTTTATCATGTGAATAGTTCTTACCTGAATTTTTCAAAATTTTCTGATTTGCTTTGAATTCAACGATAATTACAGTGTTCATAGGGATTTTCTAGATGGCAATACTCTTTTAAATGTATAAATACCCATGAAAAAAAAGACCCTTAGAAGTACTTAGGCTTAAAATAACTTGTCCATTGAACATTATACTTGAAAATGGGACTTCAGCACTCTTGCAAATTTTGTAACCTAGTCCAGCACCTTCAGCATAAAAGCATCCTTTTTCCATTCCAATCTTATGAATATGTTTTTATCCTGTAAGTTGCTGCAGTTATCCAGGAAAGTCATGCAACTGTTTTCATGAAGCTGCCTGTGTCTTGACTTAGTGTTGGAGCATGGGTCTCCTCTCACATTGAAAACACTTTTGAAATTGAAAACGCTCCTACCATTGTACTTGCTTCTGCCATATCAGTAGCACATGATGTAGAACTTCAAACAACAGGAATTGTGAGGAGTAGAAGGGAAGAGGTCACTGAAAAATGCCATTCAGCTGTCTGATTAATTCTGCGTTTTCTTTGATTAATGTAGAGTAATTCATTACAATTTCTGCTCTTAAAATTGACAGTCCTATGTAAATTTCAACCATTGTTAACTTGTATTGTGTTCCATCCCTGGAAAGTCTTTGTACTCACTGAATTACAGACTGGTTGAGGTTGGAAGGGACCTCTGGAGGTCATCTGGTCCAAACCCCCTGCTTAAGCAGGGACACCTGGAGCCAGTAATGTTTAAAATTAGTATCCTTCAGCCCCACTATTGCTGTGGCCTCCTTGGTTAGGTCTTCTCCCCACTAACTTTCCTATAACACTCATCTGTCTGGAAAGTTTTTAACTTTTAAAGTGGTCTGAGTTGCAATAATATTGGTTCCTGTAATGTTCGGGGATCGCTACATCTGGCCTTTCTGAACAGAAGTAATTTTCTGGTGTGTATTTTAAAAACATTTTTATTTGTAATGGAAGACCAATTTTTATTGTTTCATGTTCTATTCCCAGTTTGCATGTCACACTAGTAGCAACACATTCAAAACCAGAAGTGCTCACTTAAATGCAGATCTTGCAGTTGTGTATAAATGCCAAATTTTATGCCATAAAAATTAATCAGGAGGGTTGCTGAAGTATCTTATTGCTATGTGTACTTAAAAACTATGTATACATCTTGTTGCTATGTGTACTTAAAAACAATAGAAAACACTCATTCTTAGCAGCAGAGGAAAAAAGATCTGGCAGAACTAGATGTGCATTCTCTGAAATTCCATCAACAGACTTTGTTGATGATGGAACAATTTCCAGAGCTGCAGGTATATTTGTATCTGTAACGTGCAAATAGGGATCTAAATTAAAGTGCTGAACTCCTTTAGAGATGTATTTACTCATTATGTGACAGATCTTACAACATGCAAGTGACTAGGTTCTATGCCCGTTCCCCATGTATCAAGCTTTCTAATAAGTGGAACTTTTGTATTGTGGAAAACAGATCCATGAGTGAATCTATGACTGACATGAGTTACATAAAATTGTATGTAAACAAATGCCTTCCAATGGCATGTCTAAAAACCTAAAATATTTGCATTGCTCCAGGTGGCATTTAGAATAAATGTTCTGCACACTTGTTATCCAGGATTCCATGTCACCCACTGGAAGACCCAAAAATATTGTTTTCCCTAACGTGGTCCTGAGTGTGAGAAATCTAAACTGACCCTGATCTTTGCTAGGGAATTGGAATGTGCTGGAAGCAGTGTACCTATGGGTGCATAAATGCATGGTAATGAATTGTTAATAGCTGAGAAATTGCTTCCTTCTAGACTAAAAAAAGATCTATATGTTTTAGAAAAAATATTTGCTGTGTCTGAAAATAAAAGCTTGTGAACAAATACATTTTTCCTAGATTGAAAAATTTTTAACCCATTAAACAAGAGAACATGAAATAGCTCGCTTGAGCAGCAAGGAATTGGTAACTGCTGCTTCATATAACTTCATGGATTTAGAGTGACTCTGGAGATGTAGGATGAAGCTGTATAGGTTAGTGGCTTTGCTAGCTTTGTGGTAGCAGAGGTAAAAAGAAGAAGGTAACGAATCGCCTCTATGCATTCTAGTTCAGTGATACCTTTATATCATGTGGGAAGTAATCAAAGAAACACATAAGATGTTCTGCTGTGAGATTTGAGATACAGCTTGTTATGACACATTGGTATAATACTTGTTTATGAGTCACAGACCCAGTCCATAGAGGTATTTGAACATATGTCAATAATTTTTAACATGTGGGCAGTTGCCATATGAAGACTTTCAGGCAGTTTTATACGGGGTGTGAGATATATCCACATTCTTGCTCGGTAATGTTTGTGAAGAGCTGCAGCATTTTAGTCACACTGAATGTGGATGAAAGACTTTAAAAGGAGGATCAGAGCTGACAGCAGCAAACTTACGGAGCTATGTGAATACACTTTTAGGACTAGCACCATAGTATGTAAAACATTTTGGATATTCTTTCTGATGAGAAAGGATATGATGGTGTTAATTTGCCACTGCTATTTTCTACATTTGTCAATGAAATAACTTGGTTGATTTCAGCTATGTTAACTTTTACTCTGAAAAGCAGTAGTGAGTTTGAGAACAAAGGAAGGAAAACAGTAACAATCTTTGTGAATGCCTGTTTGTTGTACTAGGTTTATTTTTGCCTATACCACAGACTTATATTCAAAAGGCCAATTTCATATTATCTGTAATATGTTCTTACAGTAGAAACTTGCTACAGGTCATTTCAGATGGGAATACTGTAACTTATAAAATGTGATTAACCATTTTAAAGAAGACCGTTAACCTCAACAGTGTTACACTACTTAGGGTAGATGTAAAGTTAATCAGTACTGCCACATCATTTGTGCTCTCTTGTGCTGCTAATTTCAGTATCAGTTTGATCAGTATTAAGTGATTGGGACATTCTTCCACTATATACACAAAAACAGTTATATTGTCCCAGCTATATTGTAATCAGATTATTTACTTTCAGAGGTCTGTAGGTTTATTGGGTTTCTTTTGTTTCTGCTGTGTTTTTTTTTTTAACATGGAGTGGCAGGATTAGTAACTTGAGTCATTTTGAAAGTATGAACATTTACCTGAAACTGTGTAGTGAATCTCTGTAAAGAGAAATTAAACTTGCACTGAGTCTTGTATTTAAATACAACAAAAAACAGTATCAGCTGCTCAGTGCAGTACTGCATGTTTGAAAACAGCTCATCAAAGCACCTTCTAATTAAGGTGCACAGTCATTTGCTTTTCTTCAATGCTGTTAAGATTTTAGATCTTATAAAAGATCCCATGTTAGAACTTTTTAGTGTTTAAATCCTGAGACTGAAATTTTGCCTAGCTTCCAACCTTTGTTTGATTTCTCTGATTAATAAAAGTTAGGTCTTCGGTAATGAATTTGGATGTATGCTGTTTGGCATTTAAGTATAGCCTGCCTAGCACTGATGATTTATCTTACTTTTTAAAGGCCATGATTAAAAGTTTTATGGACGTCTACCAACTTGCAAGTTTCAGAATTGACATGTTAGTGAGAGAAACAGCATCTCACCAGCTTCACACCGCAGCCCTAAAGTCCAAGCTCCAAACAGCTTGTCTTCATGAAAGTGAGAGCTTACAATTGGTAAGTCCGCTTTTCAAGTAATTTTTGTCATTTGGGATATGGTTGCCTAGCCAGCATTGCCCTTCATTTTGCATAGTTTCTGTATGGAAATAAAATAATATTTCATTATAAACATAATAGAGCAATAAAACTAGTATGAACAGAAACCTTCAGAGGCTTTTTCAGAAGAGTAAGGGGATGGTAAAGGTAACGTAAGGATTAATTTTACTGCTGTATCTTCTGCAAGGACCTGTTCATTGCTGCTGTCCCCAGAAAAGCATACATTGTGATTCCTTTGGTTTTAGTAGTACAGTAAATGGTTGAATTTTGGACCTGAAGAATTTAACCATCTAAAGATATAGCACCATGTTAAAACGGAATGTCATTAACAGTGCATGTAAACAAAATGTTTAAAAGAGACGTGATTTTCTTTTTTAGACAACTGTGGTATGAGTAATACTTTTCATTAAAGTTACAAGGTTAAAATCCAATTTTCAGAAATCGTTTCTTGTCAAAAATGTTGTTGCCCACAAAGATACTTGGACTTGTTTAAGGCTAATAAGGTGATTGGTCAGATCTGAGATCTCTCTCTAGGGGATTATTGAATCCAGATGTATTTGTGTCACACAGGCAGGAGGCCAGACACATAAACTGTCATAAATATGTAGCCAAGTGTCTCTAGAATGAGACTGTGTAAGCTGTGCAACTTGATACACCTGATGTATTTCTTCTCCATTTTTCTTTACTTTCCCACACAGGATAAAGGAGAAAGCTTTGGAGTTTGTTTTTGTCTTTTTGTTCTCCACTCCTTTCTCCTTTCTCTTCATTTATTCTTGTGAAGGAGAGGACCATAAAGAAAATGAGGATTGTTTGTCTTTCTTTTTGAAACAGAAGATCATTAAGAAGAGCGCCGTCCTAATGCAAATGACATAAACACATCAGCAAATGCATATTCAAAAGCTGTGCCTGTGACTTTGGTTGTTTCCAACAGAATTACGTTAATTTCATCCTGCTTCTAAATTGGATCAGCACATCAGGAAATTAGTGTAAATAGAAAATATATTAATCAGTGCTGAATTTCAGTTTTAAAATATTGAGATTATAATCGTTGAATGAAACCTTTGTTTTATTTGTTACTCTACAACCTTTCTAAGAAACTAAATGAAATTGCTTCACTGCAGTTGCTTCTTTTCTCCTCCAACCAGGCTTTCTTTATGTTTTCTATTAGGCTTACATGTGTCTTGCTGAGCCTGTGCCCAGTGTAATTGGGTTGCTCCTTTGCCTGTTATGATGGTTTTTGTTGTTTAAATCAAGATGACCACTTGCATACTAAGGATTGGGAAGTCTGCCAAACTTGCTGCAGCAAGGTCTGCTTTCATTTGGATTGAGAGAGCTTTTAGCAAAGACTATGCTAGTCCTGTCTATGAAGGGCTATGCAGTGGCTTGATACGTTACAGTGAAAACAAACAACTTCCCCCCACAGCTCTCCAATGGCTGTGATTAAATGCAGTGCTTTTTAAGTACTTTGTGTCTGCCTACAGTAACAGCGTAAAGATGATACTTTTTGCATTGTAGTAGGATCTCTTGGCCCTTTTGCACAATCCCTCTGGGGAGAATTATAGAATGTCCTGAGTTGGAAGGGACCCGCAAGGATCATCAAGTCCAACTCCTGTTCCTGCACAGGGCAACACCAAATTCACACCATGTCTCCAAGGGTGTTGTCCAAGTGCTTCTTGAATAGCATCAGGCTTGGTGCCGTGACTGCCTCCCTGGGGAGCCTGTTCCAGTGCCCCACCACCTCTGGGTGAACAACCTTTTCCCAATATCCATCCTAAACCTCCCCTGGCACATCTTCCAGCCATCCCCTCGGGTCCTGTCCTCAGTTGCCAGAGAGAAGAAATCAGCGCCTGCCCCTCCTCCTCCCCTTGTAAGGAAGCTGCAGACCATGATGAGGTCTCCCATCAGTCTCCTTTTCTCCAGCCTGAACAAACCAAGTGACTTCAGCCACTCCTCAGCGGTTTCTCCTCTAAACCCTTCACCAACTTCATGGCCCTCCTCTGGACATTCTCTAAGAGCTTTATATCCTTAAAGTACTGTGGCACCCAAAAATGCACATAGTACTCAAGGTGAGTCCGCACCAGCACAGGGTAGAGCGGGACAATCACCTCCCTCGCCTGTCTGCAATGCAGTGCTTGATGCACTCCAGGGCACAGCTGGGCCTCTTGGCTCCCAGGGCACACTGTTGGCTCATGTTCAACTTGTTGAAACCAGAAGCCCCAGATCCCTCTCTGCTGAGCTGCTCTTGAGCCTCTTGTTCCCCAGTCTGTGTGTATATCCAGGGTTGCCGTGCCCCAGGGGTAAAATTTGGCACTTGCCCTTGTTAAACTTCATCTAAATTTTAGATGCAGTTTAATCTTAACCTAAGTATCAGTATAAGCATTATTAGAAATTGTTTTAAAATTTTAATGTAAAGGCAAAAAATTCAGAATGATAGATTCTCAAGTTTCCATGAAAAAAGTATAAGCATGGTATATTTTGTAGTATTTGGGTTTTCTATAAAGCTTATCCCTAATATTTGCAAAAGTTGGATCAACCATGACTTTTAGCAACTTCAGTCATCACAGCTTTCCAGAGTGATTTAGATTTTAAAGTTTCAGCCAATACTGTTATATCTTGATTTTGAGGAAGAAATTTTGCACTAAATTTCTTTCTGTATTAAAAAAGACGAACATATTTTTTTGCTTCATTATTTTAAACGAAAGGGAGTAATGTCTTTTCTTGAGCGTCTATTTGGTTTCAGAATTGTACACGCTTTGTTGGTTTCAATCCACTGTGTTTAATTACATATTCAGTTCTAGTAACAATGCAGGCTAAACTTTTCATGTAGGACATAAACTGAGCACCTGGACTGTATTAACTGCAGGTCTTCATACAGCATATGCCTGTGTTCCTAGAACAGTAACCTTTTGCTCAGTGCTGAAACACATTTTTGAAAAGTCTTTCAGGTGTATACCGTGTGTGGACTCTTACCTTATAAAATTGGGTTTTATCTCAGTATGTTGTGGCTGTCTCTTGATGTCTTGTATGCTAGTTGCGTAAGGTTCCTGCCCTCCCAACTGTCCACTGCATCCAAGTCTGGGCCATTCATCAGTATTGATCTTTTCCATGTTCTCAAGGTATTGCTTTCCTAATTGACCTTTTTATACTGAAATTTGCTAACTACATTGCCTTTCTTCCTTTTCACACGTTTTTTTTCCTCTTCTGTTGCTTTGGGTTTTGCTGATAACTCTAAAAACAAACCTGATGCTATAAGGCAACATCAGTGATTCTGACTCCTCGTCTTTTATCCAAGACTCTGAATTGACATCTCCATCCTCCAGTCTGCTTCTCGTCCAACTACTTTCCTTCTAGCCAACAGTGTTTAGATTCTGAGATTGCTATGTGTGCTCATGCTCATACCAAGAGAGAGGACCAGGAAGGGATATGATTATGATGGAAAGAGGTGAGATGAATGCTGGAAATACTGCTTACAGAGAAGTGAATTATTATGTAGGTGGAAGGGGCGTCAATAGCAGAATGTCTCTGTACTCTTCATTAGTGTCCGACTATCTGTCTGGCGTACTTAAATATGATGATTCTTCTTCTGTGCAAAGAAAGACCCTGTGCATTTTTGATTCTTGCAACTTTTAAAATTCAGTATGGCTGAAATACAGATTATTGGTTTTCTACCCAAATCTTTTTTTTTTCCCTATTGTTCCTTATTCCCGTATCTCTTTTCTGTTTTTTTCTTTTTAAATATCTCCTGGTTTTTGTTCTGTACCAAATGCTTTTGAAATTTCCCTTACATTTCTAAAATGTAGTTTTCTTTTATATCTGTTATCAAACCATTAACTTTTTGTAATGGTCTTTCTTTGCAACCATAACAGTTTCACTTCTGTACATTTCCTTATTTTTTAAAATTCACTTTCTCTGAAATGCAAGTACCACAGTCACTCCGTAACTTGTTGCATCCCCATGTTAAAGGTCATGTCTGTGATTGGTAGAGCTAATAAGAGTTCAGCTAAGAAGATATCATTGGTATGGCCATATGTAGTCTTGACTCTAAGGATGTAGGTTACCAGAAGAGGAACAGAGAAGTCAGCAGTCAACCTCTAGCATGAAATAAGATGGAGAATTATTTCACTGAGTACTGATCTCAGTACTGGACTGGCACTGCCATTTTCTCCATGAAATTTAAGAAACCATATTTTTTCCCTTTACATGTCTCTGCCTTTATGCCTTCTTATGATTTTCCTTAGGAAAGCTTAATGTGCTTAGAAGGTGGGTTTAGTGGAAGTACTTCACTGGTAGTAACTAACTGTACACATGATCCGTAGGTAAGCAGAGAAGATATCAGCTAAAATGTTCTTGTATTTCTTTTTTCCTGCCTATTTCTTGTTCAGCAACATCTAGTAATATAAACATCACAAACTGGACTGTGCTTCAAGGTTTCCTATTAAATGAACACTTGCCAGTTACTTTAACAGTATTGGATTCTGCTGCTTTGATCCATTTTACTTCTTCAGATACATTAGTTACTTACTATACTTGCACTTTCATTCAGAGTTGCAGTAATAAGTAGGCTTTGAACTGAGAGCTTTTAAGTGCTGTACTCTGCAGTAGTATAATCATCAGCAATTACTTTGTGGGTGCTGTGGTGCAACATTCATCACATGGCAAGCATGTAAATCCATGGTGTCTGCACTGCCAGAGTTTGTAGCTGCAAGCAGCAAGTGTTGTGGGGATGGGATGCAGTGAGATTGTATTTTCCAGTATGACCTGACATATATGAGGAACTGACAGAATACAGTTCATTATAAAATTTCTCCAGAAAGTGTTTTCATAGCTTTCAGCCCTGAGATTTTGTGCCTGATGTCAGTACTGCTGTGAGAATTTTAAGTATTTAAACTATTTGTTTATCAGTTTTGGCAAACAAAGCCACTCTTATATTACAAGTGGTCAGGTGTTTCCCAGATCCTGAATGTGCAGCTGATCTGGTGATATTCATTCCTTCTACTGCTTTCACTTCAGAGTCAAAAGAGAGTAGTAGAAAATGAAGGGGAAAATGCGTTAATTTATAAAGATGATGAAGAGAGAAAAGGTTTGTGTGCACCGGAGAAATGGAAATTTGGGGAGCCAAAAGGAAAACTTTAACTGAATGGGGGAGAAGATGAGTTTCACATGAGTGAGAGGGATGAAGTGAAGGTCTGTAAGAAGAGCAGAGTTCTCTAACTAACCGCGAAAACAACTGTTGTCTTTGGATGCTTCTCCTAACTGAGGTTGAAAATGAAATCACTCATTGCTTTATGTGGCTTTGCATCATCCTTACTTCTTTTTTCCCCGAAGTTGTGGCTGTGTCTGTCCTTTGTCTGAAAATGCCTAGTGATATCATTTGAAGTACTGAAAATACAGGATTTATAGGTTTTGATAAGGTGAGAGAAGCAAGTAGAATGATCCTATGCATGAAAAATCCATATTTGTTGTCGAGATGCTAGTAATTGACATATGCTCTCATATTTTTATGTTGAAGAGTGCAATGTTAAGCAAAATGTACACTTTTCTTCCTACTTGGAGCAGTCAGCTCTCAGTTCTCATGATCTACTTGAACCCTGTTTGTGGCAGGGAGAGAGAAAAATATTTAAAACTCAAACTCATCAGTTAACTAAACCACTGACAGTTTCTTCCTACTTAGCCAGGCTAGTCAGGGCAGTGGTTTTCCATGTCTTTCCCCTATACCCTTTGCTTCCTTGTCACCAGTTCAACCTGTGTTTCAAGGCAGAGACCTGCATCAAACAGGGCTGCAATATCTTACATTTATAATTATGAGGACAGAACTGGAGAGAAAGAAAAAAAAATATTTGCCTTTTCACTTGCTGCATAGGAGAAAGTCACTCGCTCCATCGGTGTCGTGTTAAATGTCAGAGTGCATCTTTCATGGGCCAGAACCATATCTCTTGTGTTAGGACATGGAATGACTGATGTAGCTGGGGGAATTCTTCCCAGATGTTGCAAGAAGCAGAGAGGTCCTGGATGAAAACTCTGCTTGGCTTTTCCACTACTTCATGCTAGCCTGATACACAGATGAACTGAAAAGATTTTTTTTAAAGATTTGGAATTGAACTGGTTTTGTGAAAGATTTGGAGATACTAGTTCTTAATTTGCCTTGCAAAAAATAATCAGACTTGTTATTTTTATTGTTACCCTCTGTCTTGCAGTGTTTTCTTGTAAACGTCTAGGAGAGATTTCAGTAAGATAGGGACCTCAAATAATTTTAACTTTTGCTCGGTAATGTTAATTACCAATGAGTGTTCCTAAAGTGATAGTAAGTAAAGCAAAATCTTACAGGCCCACAAGAATTTTCCAACAATTGAGATGAAAATACACATGAAAGAGTGGAAATATCAGCATAGGCAAAAATAGAAAATTGTGCGCTTAATATTTACTAAGCTTGAAGTCCTTATCAGGCTGGATCCACAAAGCAGTAGTATCTTCCAGAAACTATTTTTTTTACTGAAATATTTGCATTTCTTACCTGATTTTAAGTAATTGGGCATCACTTGCCAGCCTAACTGCATAGCCAAGGAATGCAGGTGTTCGAAATGGTCACCTTGTCATGTGGTATAGCTTACATAAGTAATAGTTATAAACAAACAGTATAAATCATGTCATTTAAACTATTTGGTTATTTAGTACCAATAAAAATAATAATATGAAACCAATATTATAAATCACATCATGTAACTTAGAGCAAGGTGTTCAAAAACAGTTACAGTCATCTGACAACACATTTGCTATTTTGTAAAGAATACTTCCTTTTCTATGCAAAACTTTTTTGATACTCAATATTCTAGGTATGTGAACTTTTAACTTGTCAGACTATTGTAACATATTTGAAAATTATAGTAATTTGATTAAAATGTTGCCTATAAGGCAAAAGGTTCAGTTAATAGAATCCATATGTAATTAAAATGCAGAACTAAATGTAATCAGACCCCAGTGACTGGTGCCTTCATATTGATAGTTTTACAATGGCCTCTGGGGTTGAAAGTTTATGTTCAAGTTACTAATGTAGCTGCGCTCCAGAAAAGGAGCAGGACAGTTTAGTTGTTTTAGATATGACAACATCATGAAGTGACAGTCACACAAAAATTGTTGATGGTCTGAATTTTAGGGGTATCTTCCACTGGCAGGTGGTAGAAGCACAACACTGCAGGAACGTACTAGTGAGAGAATTGCATTCAGCAGCAACACCGCTACATAAACATCCCCAAATGAAAGATCTTGCTGTGAGCAAGTAACGGTGTATTTTTTTAATAATATACTTACTTAATTTGTGTGAATTTGTGTTTGAATCATCTGAAAGTTATAGACACAACACTATGTACCAAGCCACAAAAGAAGTTTAAAAAAATTTCCTGAACTTAAAAAAAAAATATTATTTTCTCTGGACAGTTTTAAGAGTCGACATCCTGTGTTAGAGTTCTCTAATCATCACCAGCACAATTTACAATCAGAACACACAGAGAGCCAGTTCAGACCAGCTCATCTGTTGACTTTGGCAGAAGCCCTTAATCTCACTGTGTGCAGCTGCCACTTGAGAGCTGGGGACTCGGCAGAGAGCCGAAGGAGGGTGGGATGCAGGGTTGGTCAAGGCATGAACACATAGGCCTGCTTCATTTCAACAGCCGTACACTGCTTTTTTTATAGTCTTTTCATTTTACAGCCTTTTTTTTTAAAAAAATAACCCTGAAATTAAATGAGGACCTCTCATGAGCCACTGTGCTCCAGGCATAAGAAATTGTAATGTCTGGCTTCCAGAAACTGTCCTGTCAAAATGTGCTTCTGATTAGGTGGCTTAATTACAGCTGTGAAAACAATGTTGATTTAGGCCTCAAGATTCCAGTGCATGTCAGCCGTTATTAGCTAGCCTTGGACTGAAGCCACCATTTTAAAACTCTACCACTAAAGTCACACACCGCCTGACAACTTTTTATTTAGGCAGAAATGTTGCCAGAAGCAACACATTTTATGCAAAATATTTTTCATTGTGCAAATTTCAAATGTGACACTGTTGATGGACATAAAATGGGTAGTTATGGGTGGACTTCACCATGTCCAAAACCTAACTTTTGCAAAAAAAACCCACCAAAACAAAACAGAACCCCCCTACTACCCTCCCCATTTAAAATAGTTTTTATAAAGTTTGACTGACATAATGCTTAATTTTAATTCCTTTAATTCAGTTTTATTCCAAATCCAGCATGTTGGTTTAACCACCCAATTTTATTGCATCTAAATTTTCCTGACAGTTTCATTTGCTGTTGGGAAATAAAATTGCCATTTTTGCAACATGGGAAATAATGGCTAGTTTCAAAACCAATATGTTTGAAACTTCCTTTGCCTGAAGCAGGTTAAGGCACACACTCAATTTACTTTAGGGTAAAAAAGCTCATTAAATAGTTTTTAATATTTTAATATAATTTAAGTAACTGCTTTCACAGTGGGAAGGCCTATTAGGCCCGTGTATTTACACCTGCAGAGAGGTAAATATTTGGGTAATTAGGTGGTTTCCAATACTTCAACTTTTCAGTGTAGTTGCATAGTTAATGCTGTAAATACTGTAGATGGACACAATGTGTTCACTGCATTTAAACATTACATTTCCACTTGTACTATTTTGCTTTCAAATGCTTAAGAAAGACGTTTAAGTGGGTTGGGTTTTTTCCCCCGCCTGCTTTGTTTTGTCTGTCCTTAAAGTCTCCTTAATGACATGAATTAGCTAAGGAATGTGAGTGAATGTGTGTGGGTGTTAGCTCTCCGCAGAGGCTGGTGCTTTGGAAAAGCAAGATCTACATTCTCACTTCACAGTTGCCATGAAATTCCAAATGTCCATGCTGTGCAGTTTAATGGAAACCATGAAGTTCCTGAATGACCGCAGGTTTGTTCCGATGTTAAACACAAAACAAATCTTTCAAGTCATTGGCTGAGTTGCAAAAAAGGAGGGTCATGTTTTCAGGAAGCTAATCTCCTTTCCTTTTTTTCCTTCATGGTTTGCATTTCTATGGCATTAGAAATGTGTTTCTAGTGAGGTACTGGAACTACCAGCTCACAAACAAAGGTCCTCAGTTCCCAGGGCTGTACGCAAGACACTTGGAACCTGAAGCTGTATTCATCTCTTATCCTAAATGCTCAGGCCAGTGCAACAATTGTACCTCCTAGAGCAACTAATTGGAAATTGATTTAGAGAAACTAATGATTTGGATAAGGTAAGAAGTCTAAAGTATAGGTTCAAGTTTGCCCTGTAAAAATTCATCATGCATTCATTCTCTGCCTGCAGCAGATTACCAGAGAAAAAAGAAGTGAATGCCAACGCTTCATTTTATCCAGTTTTTGAAGGAGGAATACTGGAACGAGCTAGTCTTTTATTTTCTTTGCAAAATGGTACATGGGGTTTCCTGAAACTGAATGTTTCAAAGGCCCCAGTTGCTGTGGAGGGCACCTGTGAGTCAGGGGACAGCCCTGTGACACCATTTCCCTTATTAGATGCCTTTGCAGTGGTCTTTCAAAATGTGTTTCATTGGTAATATGCAATGAGTTTTATTCACAAGCTGCATATGTTTGTTTCCTGTTTTCTACACACCCGTGTTTCTTTTGCCATCTTCCCACACCTCTCAAGGTGACATTTTCAGCACATCAAATTAAAAGAAACTTTTGTATATTATTACATATACCATTAATGCTGCAGTAGAAATAAAAGTATTGGGAGTGCCAGATAGCCTGTTATTTTGACAACTGGATATTATAGACCAGGACATTTAACCCGGGGAAAAAGTTTTTACAAAAGAACAGAGCCAAGGACACAATTTTGTTGGCTTTATAGAAGAAAAGGAATATTCTCTACAAAGGCAGACAAATTCATTTCTTTCCAGACTCAAGAACTTTTACTCAGGCCAGAAGGTGTTTCCTTCTCCCTTTTGAAGAAGTTATTTCAAGAAAGAGAGCTGGGAAGCTTCTCTTATTCCCTGCTAAACTGTGGGTTAAACATAAAGGGAACGTCTGTTTGTTCTGAGACAGTGAATTCACGAATAAATTTTTGGAGGGGATTAAAACATAGCCATGCCTGAATGAGTCTAGCTCAGATACTTAAATGGTGAATGAATCTATGCAATCCAGATTGTCATCTTCCTGATATTTTCTTGAAATTTGAAATTTACATCCTATGCGGTATACTGTTGTGAATAATTATTTTCTTGTTCTGATACCTGTGTGGTTTTGTGTGTCAAGCTAAATATGTAAAGCACTGTTTTAAGGAGAAAATTCAGTGCTGATCTTCAGGCACTAGCTTTGATAAATAGTGCAAGATGCGACCTGTGAGTTGCAATTCAATTGATCAGGATGATAGGTGGAAGGATTTTTCTTGTCTTTTGTGGTGTTTCTTGTTTACTTTGTACCACTAGCTCACTGCCCAGTTCACAGGGAAAGAACACAAGAGAGTAAGACCTAGGGCAGTGTTTCCAGGAATCTGCCTCTTTCTCAGCCAGCCTCAGAAATGCATATATGTGCAGCATGCCCCCACTTATAATGTAGTATGGATTCTACATGCAGCCATTTAAAAAAAATAAAAGGGAAATAAATTTGTGCTGACATTTAAATGGATAGGGCCTGCATAATCTATTTAAGCATAGAAGTATATTTTAAATAGCGGGGAAGTATGTATTCCCCTCAAAAGATGTACTTTAAGTGTTTGTAAAGCAAAATCTTATGTTTAGAGGTGTATGTTACCCTCTGGATGGCAGGCAGATGACCAATGCCCCACCACCAGGGAATGCAGTGCCAACTCGTGGACAAACTTTCCCCCACAGGAGACTACTGTCTCTGATGCTGTATCTCCTCTTACTCTCTGCTTCTGGTGTACTTTCCTTTCCTATTTTACAAGAATTTTTTTTTTTTTAATGGAAGGTAAGGTACCTTTAAAATGCATAGTAAGTAATAAAATTTACTAAAAATATAGACAAGAATAGTGTGGTTAATCACCAGCAGAGCTTCCCTGCTACATGTGATGATATTAGGAAAGCAAAGTAACATTGTGATGATGCAATGATTCCATTTCATCCTTTTCAGATGGTGTAACTGCTTCAATTCCTACACCTTTTAAAAGAGGGACCCATGCAACCTTTAAAGCCACATTGCTTTAAGACATCACACTTTTGAATCTGGCCCTCAGCTGAAATTGGCACATAAACCCACAGTTCACTCAGTAAATGTCAGCATAAAACTGACAGTGCAACACTTGCCTCTCTTATATTTGTATGTTTACCAATATTTTGAAAGCCTTTTGTCCTGTCTAGGTGCTGCAGGTAATTTGACAAAGAAAGCCCTTGGAGGCCAAAGCCACAATAATTAAATAATTCACTAATTTCTCAGCTTTGTTGAGTACCAAGGGTTTCATTTGGTCAGCTCATGTGGTAATCATATGCTTACAGTCAGGGACCTGTTAGTCTTCCAGACTCTGTGTGACATCAAGTTTTCTTTCACAGAGTGTAGTAAATGCGTTGCACTCTTTTGGGAGCCTGAGCATGTATTGTAACTGTAAGTGTCAGAACTTTGCAAAGCTTCCTGACACTTCAAGTCATCCAGTTGCATTTTAATTTGCGCATGTCAAAGCATCCTGTTGCTTTAGGAAGTTCTAGTTTAATTTAATAACTTACTGAAGTTTACTAGACTTTAAATAAAAGATTTTTTAGAAAAGCATAATCTAACTGGGAGCTCTGAATAAAGGAATTTGAGTTATTCTGGAATGTACAAGGCAGACTAAAATACCGAAACATCCCTGTGTAAAATGATCTTTTAAAGTTGCATTACAGCGTTCTTTTTTACAAACCAGACAGCTAAAGAAATGTCTCTCCAGGTCTTGTTCCATGCTCTCTATGACTCTTCTGATAAAAATTTTACTTGCCTGATGAAACTTGGTAGTGTTGTATGTGGTTGTGGTGGGTTCTGGTTTTGGGTGGGGTTTTTTTTTTATTTAACTCTTCTGTGCTTTCAGAACATACTTTTGGCATATGTATATGAAGGGATGAAATTCCATTAGAATTTTTTTAATGTTGATTCACTTCAAATATGATTGGTATGCAGGAAATATTAATTCTATTTGCCTAGTGGACTCACTCAAACTGCATGTTCAGCCTCACAGAAAGTGATGATCTAGTACCTGAGCTGAGAGCAGTTCTTAGAGGCTGATTGTGCTTAGGAATCTAATACGCATAAAAAGTTCTGTAGAAGGAATTATTACATTTTTTAATTTAATTTCAGTCTGAAGTATAACTGTATATATAAATTCAGCCAAAACCAATAGAGACAGTAAACCTAGCTCACCCACACTCAAGTTGTTTATAACTGATAAGCTTGATTCCTTGCCCAGTTAGTGTAATTTGGATCTCGCATTTACAGAAGACCTACATCTTAGCCATGAACTGAAATTGAGCCTAAAATACTTTTTTTTAGGCTATTCAGATATCAACTGATATTTTATAAGCAATACTGCTGGAAAGCCAACTGTTTTCCCTGACCCTTACTGTTTTAAAGCTACCCTTTAGAACTCTATTGAATATACACTGCTTCAGATATTGCACACAGTTTGCAGGAGTAATTCCCTCCTGAAGTTACTTCAGCTAAGTTTTACTGGGGATGAATGAGCATTAAAGTGCTTGGTTGGGATAAGCAAACAAAACTTTGAAAACTCTCCCAAACCTACAGGGAGCCAAATGTAACCTCTTCCCACTGAATCTTTCTCTAAGCTAGTTTATGGGAGAGGGGGATGGAGCCCTTATCAGGATTTTGGCTGGAAGCTAGCAGGCTACACATCTGCAGTGGACAATCCAGAAAACGTACGCTGCATTGGCCAGTGCTAAAAGGGTAGAACCCTTTGTCCTCCTAATACATTGGTGGTTTTAATAATAAACATTCATTTTGAGAAAAGGAAGTTGACAGTCGTAATAGTTGACTTCTAAGTATGTGGTATAAGTCAGTCTTAGAAGATGTTTTTAAGAGGCTACTCAGTTTAATACAGTTATTTAGATGAACTGAGATTCAGATTAGCCTGTAGCCTAATGCAAATGTAGATGTTTTTACTCAGCATGTAAGTGTTTGTCTGTATTTTGTATAACAGATTACAATCAGTCTGTTTTTCAAATAGGTGCAGATAGGTTGCATCCAGTTTATGATCCTAATTCTGTTGACTCCTAAGAGCTAACATCAATCTGCTGTTTGTTTGGGGATGCTAAAGGCTGTCAATTCATGAGATTGGCATTTCCCTTCTCACTTCAGGATTATGGACAACACCAGATTATTTTCTTGCAACAAAATGGACTAAAATCACTTTTTGCTCACCTGAAGGTTTCTGGAGAGATCTGCACTCTCCAAAGGTCTCCACTAAGAGACCTTGTGTGTCTCTGGCACTTCATTTTAAGTCCAAGTAATAACATTTTCCCACTTGAAATCTGAGTGATATGTTCACTACATTCTTTTTCGTTGCTGCAAAATTACCTATTTTTGCATCAGCAACCTCTGCCAGAGGTGTGCGAGTTCCAAGCCTTTATGACTTGCTTCTTTTCACCACCTTTCATAAATATAAGTCAGTCCTATGCCCTTGCCATAAATTCCTGCTGAGAGATGTACCTGCTTTACACCTCAAGCTGTATATTTTCTTTTTGTTTACCTTCCTTCATGCTTATGGCTTCTCTTGAGCTTTTACTTTCTACAAACTGGATGTCTGCTTCTCTTTATGAAAATCACATTTCTTGTGTGAAAAAATGCCCTTTCAATAGTTTTTAGAGAGAACTTCAAGGGGACTTGTTGCTGTAGATATGCTGGGAAAGCAAATAGGTTACATAACCTTTCTGATCTTGCTGTAGTTTAGCAAACACCAGAATCTAAAAGGGCTTCTTGGATAGGCTTCGAGTCTTGCCTTGCTGGAGTTCTAGTATTTGAAAGCCATAAGGCCACCAGAAGACATTTGCTACAGCGACTCTCCTAATTCCACTGTCCAGACACCAGTGCTCATCCAGACTGGTCCACCCTTGGTTAACAGCGTGCCGCTTCAGCAAAAAGTGCTTGAATAGCATTGGTACTTATTGCATATTGGATTTTTAAGGGCCTTTTCTGACCTACTCCACATATTTAAAACAAATACACTTGAGAGAAGAAGTGAGCAAACTGGAATATTCTCAAGGCATCTGTCTGCAAAGTAAGAGTGAGTTCCATGTTTGTTATCATTTTTATATAAGCTATCAGGAGATTACTGAAATGTTGATTTCAATTTTTTAAATAGTTAATTTGTTTTGTTAGCTACATAGATTTTTATTTCTGAATATTATTCCTCAAAATATTGCATATTTGGCAGAAATCCATAGCAAAAATTAATCTCCTGAATGCCTAAAGATTTTTTAATGCAAGAAAGCTGAATCATAAAGACACTTTCATTGTTCCTAGACCTTTCTCCTTTATGTTGTTAAATGTTACTGTTAGAAATAATTACTTTTCCCCTCTTATATCCATATTGCTGATACAGTATATATTTATTAATTATAAAGTGATTTAAGTATTTTACTGTATCAGTGTAATTTCTTTTTTGCCAAAATGTTTATGACGATTAGGTCTAGGATTCTGCATTAAAATTAGTCTTTGGTAAAAGTTAGATTAATGCAACCCTGGGAGAGGTCTGCTGTCCTTGTCCTGTTTAGCAGCAGAATGCCTAAACTGCAGTTGCACCAGTTCGGAGCAAACAGACAAAAAGGAAGGTAGCTAAGCATTTTGCTGTTCGTGAGCAGTTAGAGGGCAAGCAGATGCCATGCACCTTGACCACCTATTATGAAGCTTTTTGCTGCCATGTCAAGTGAAAGCGAGTTAATTGGGTGAAGCTGTAGAGCATGTTAGGGGCATGGTAAAGGGTTGCTGTCTGACAGCTGGATGTCAGCAGAAGCTAGTGAAGTGTGGCTGAGAGACAGAGACCTGTCACAAAGTTCATGTGGACTATAGCACAGTTAGGGTGATGAAACGTGGTTCTGTCTCACTTTCTCCCTCATTGCATTCAAGTACCTTAAGATTTCACACTGTATGTGTCAACCCTTGTTCTCTAAGCTGTTTTCTCCTAACACCTCTGCATTCAAATGATTGGACAGAAGATGCTAATGTTTGGCAAAATGAATGTAAATACACTTTTTTCCTTTTTCTGCTAGAGCGGCAGTATACAGACAAAACTTTGAAGGCTTACGTCAGACAGTCACACTGTCTAGGAATTCAGCTGATGACTGAATACATTTCTCAAGAGAATATGAAGTTTGACACTTTAACTAGTTGGATAGGGACTGTTCTCCCACTAGCACTGGCAGAAGAAAAGGCTAAGTGGGGAGGTCTACATGAGCCGTTTGTGCCTCAGCATGGTGTTGTGAGTGTGTTAGTCTCTGGTTGTAGTCACCTTCTCTTCTTCCTAGAAAGAAGCAAAGAGCTGAGAGGGATCCATGAGAGAGAGAATGAAAAGTTGTGGGAAAACTCACATATCAGGAAAGCCTTTCTTAGAAGCAAGAGGAGCATCAATTAAAGATAGGGTCGACCTTGTACACTGATGTGAAACACAGAGAGGCATCACAAGTTTAGTAAGAGTTCAGTGCACCTTTCAATGTTGTTTCCAACATGCAACACAACATAAGCTGATAGCTATTCGGGTTAGCTACTCAGATTAAAAATAAATAAATAAAAGTTGTTCCTTTCTGGAGAAAGTGGAAAGACAGTGTTGGGCAGCATGGGCAAAAAGTGCTAAAGAATTTGGAAACTTGGATTGAAATCAATACAGACTGAGCATTTCATCATGAGAATAGTGTAATACATTGTTTACCTAATGTTTTTGTATTATTAGTGTAGTGCGGAGCAATTGACCTGAAAATGGGAGACTTCCATGTGTGTTCCAGTGAAGCATCTGGAAGAGAAGCTTACTATATAGGCTGTATGGTGGATTTTGACCAAAATATTTAGAAATAATCAAAATTAGCAACGCAAAACCAAATTATTTGTCTTTAAGCCAACAAAACATTGAAGATAAGGTGTTCGTCTGTTGTGATAATCCTTCCAATCCCATGTGTTCTTCAAACATACCAGGTTTAAGTATGTTTGAATAAAACAGGATTTTCTTTTAGAAAAACAAATACAGTATTATGAAATCTTTCTCTTAATTGCATTTAATTGAGCCTCTAGAGTATGATTTCACTAAATGCATTAAACACTAAAGCATTAGAAAAGCAGGAAAAAAATTATTTCCAGGTATTTCAGACTCATATGTTTGTTTAAAAATGCCTGAAAGTGGAAGAGGGAATTCTTTGCTAATGAAAAAAGACATTAGTATTGTTGGCTAGCAGTACCCAAAGTGTGTTGTGTGTCTACCTTTCTGACTTAATTTGTAATGGGTTGGCAGCCCATTGAATTATTCTCTGATAGCAAATTGTTTGCAGAATCCAGGCAGGAGTGCTGACAATTAAAATTTATACCGAATGTTAGCGTTTTCCTACTTCATGTCAGAGCACCAATTTAATCCTACTGCCTCAGCATACAGAATTGCAAAATCATTGACGTGGGAAGCAAACTTTCTGGTTTTGGCCAGCATACATTCCTGTTGGGGAAAAGTTTGTTAACTAGTACTATATTGCCCTGACACCCACTAGTAATATTTTCCATTTTAAGCATCAGTTTCTAGCATTTTCATCAGTCTTATGTATTATTTATTTCACGGAGAGCGAGAAATGGCTCTTGGAACTACTTTTAACAAAAAAAGAATGAGCAGCATACTGGAAGTCCTTTGGCATTGTTTGGCAAAAGGCAACCCAGTTTTGAGAACAGCAGTCTGAGAAGGAGGTTGTGAATGATCTGAAAATGTGCATCTTTCTCTGTAGGGAAATAGGTTTTCCACATTTGTGCTGCAAAATGGTTGTTTCTTTATTACTTACTGGAATTGCTGTTGCCACAGTGAAATGATGCAGTTGATGCTACAATGATAGCTTAGGTGGGAGAAGCTGAAAAGAACATTATTGGCCATTTGATTTGCTGTCTACTGTTATTACTGTGTATATGTATGTTCTAGAGTTGGGGTGAGAGGAATCAGTATCAGAAATCAATTTTGGAGAAATATATTGACTGTTTCTCACTTTCCCCCCATCCTACTCTATGTCTATGCTTACCTTATGTTTCTTTCTACTATTGAGGGACTGTGCTACAGCCTTTCCAGATATTTTAGTGATTTCTAGAATTCAGAAGAAACTCCAGCTTGCTCCTCCCTCTGCATTTCTGTTTGCTGTCATGCATCCTCAAACATGTAAGCATCCTGTTATCTGGTGATTTCCCTTTGGTCTTGTAATCCAACAATTGTCTTTAATTTACCTTGAGATATAATACTGAACTTACTACTGCATCTGCATAATCGTATATGGAACCCCCATCACTGCCCTTTTATTTTGCCTCTTACTCAGTCGTTTTCTGTTTTCATTCTAAGCAGTTTCATTACTTTCCGTATATCCAACCTTGTTATTCATAAAGCAGAAGCCTTAACTCACAAAAACTGTACCACTTTTTCTTATGATGATTTTCTTTATAATACAGAATTTTATATGTCATAAGAAAGTGGAAGGGAAGTTTGGGCTACTGTGTTTTGAAATTGAATATTTGAAAGCAGTTTAAAGTGACTAAAATTAGTGGTGGGAAATCCCCAAACTGGAAGGAGTTACTGTTTTAACATACAAATAAAGGAGGGCAATTGGAAAGTTGTAGTGTGGTATTATAGTGAAAATTGTGGTCCAATAAAATTATCCTTGTGTAGACTTTGAAGGCTGAAACTGTTCTGACTGATTTGTGGCTTCAGCTCTGGTTATAGATTTTACTTCTACAATTAAAGATAAACTATCTACTTCTACCAGTGAATTTCTTTATGTAGTTACCTGTTTGCACCACTGTCTTAACATGTGCATAGCCTTCTAATTCCAAGTGTCTAACTGTGCATATTATTCCACAAGTACTGATGTATAAAAGCAAAATGAGGTGTCTTTGATCACATCATGATGCTTTTGAGTAGGCTGACGTTGTAATAAAAATATATATAAGGATATAATACTTGATAGCATTACAATATTTCCCCACAATATAATACGTAATCAAGCAACCCACTATAAATCAGTCTTAACTTTGGTAAAACAGCTCATGTATCATGAGACAACTTGTAAACTAGATACTACATGTGGTCATAGGTTAGTCAAAGAAGAAAAACTGGGGAGAAGAATTGTTTTAGAAATCTTTTTCCATGTCTAATACTAAAAAATTACTTGAGTTAACTATAGTTTAGAAAGCAATTATTCCATAATATAGACTAACCTTTCATATTTTGGTCTTTGGGAAAGCATGTTTTATGAAGTTAGGCTATCAAACTTTGAAAAATTACCTTAGGACGAGACCAATTATGATATTACATATATATTTTCAAAGCATATTTTTGCTAGACATATTGTGTCCTAAATACCTATTTACCTGATGCGGTGTAACAGTTTAGATGGAATAATTTACAGCTTATCAGGTAAATAAAAGCGCTATGCTTAAGATTTACCTGAACAGACACCTTATTTAAGAAACATAATTCCTCTTTTAAAAATTACCTAAACGCATATTTATATGATGGATTATCATCACAGTGCTGGCATAGTCATTTCAGTTTGTCAATTTAATATGTTTTAGAAAGGTGTCTAAATACAGTTATGTTGAAAGAAGTCTATTGGGGAAATTATAACTGCCTTTAAAATTCCTGCGTACAGGTGTGTGGTCAAACAATGAGTGCTGTAACAGTTCATAGTGTTTTTTCTTCTAACCTATAGAATCCTGTTTTCTTGTTCATCATGAGTGTATATAATGATATTGGATCAAAACAGTTCTTAGGAGTAATAGCCAAGATTTTTTTTTACATCAATCACGTTGCTATTAGGTCTGGTTTCCCTTCTATTCAATGAATAGTGTTCTATTCTTTGTAAGAAGTACAGCACAAGATCTGGATAACTAAAAGAGAGCTTTTTTTTTTTTGCACAACAGTGAAGCTTTTACTGTAACATAGTCTATTGACTTGCTGCCAATCATTAAGTTTCATACATTTTTTTGCAACTCTCAAAGGAAATCTGATTTCTTATCTCCTTACTGGGATTTTGATGCCATATTCTTAAAAAAAACCACCTCACTACCTCTAGAAAAAAAGTAATATGAGAGTGTAATTGTACCATGTGATTTTTACTCATTATGATATGCTGATTGAGATGTTAAAAGCAGTAGAAACCAATATGTTTAAATTTGTCTTCAATATTTATTATACAGAGTGAAACCTGTTTATAGCTTATACCTCATTGATTTCTTTTTTTTACACATGGAAGTGTTTTTAGAACATCACAAGTTATTTGCGTATTTCAATATTGCCTTAATTTTTGTTATGAATGACTCATTTTAGAGAAAATTTTGGCTATGTGGTCAGCTGATTGAAGTGTACAAATAACAGACTGTTAAACGGGGTAATAGGTGGATGCCTAGGTGGATTGAGATCTCATTTCAGATGTGCTGATACAAATGCTGCAAATCTCATTTGTGCTTTGGCTTTTTAGTGGTTCCCATTCTGCATAACATTGAACCTGGAAGGACTGAAAAGGTGGACTGTTTCAGATCATACTTGCCAGTTCTGCTGGTTATCATATCCTCATCACCACCACGGTTTAGAGAAACTCAAGACACTACCTCATTTTAACTCTCTACTTGAAGTAGTCATCTAAATTTGCTACTGTATGGGTTCTCAGTGAAGGTCTAACATAACCTAGCTGTTTACAGTAGCTGCAGTATGGCTTCTGGTGAATCAGGAAATCAAAAGAGGCCATATCAAAGGGAACTGTTGAAGTAGGTGTTAGAGGCAACCATTGATTTTTCTCCAGCAACAGTAACAGAGGAGGAAACGGAATCTTTCATGAATGTGTCTTTATACATATGATTGAGTCTGGATTTGTTGAAATATGAATATACATACACCCTTCTGCCTCTCTCTGGAGATCTATGAATATGTATATTGGAATGTGTGCCTCTGTATGTATGCATTTCTGCCTCTCTCTGTGTGTGTTTATATATGCATGTACTCTTCCTGAAACGCTGAAGAGAGTGTTTAAAACTTCAAATATAACATAACAGTCTTTCAGTATCTTAACTTTTGTCTTTTCCATAATTATACTTTGCATGTGAAGTTTTCACATATTTTATGACCTGATGAAATAATTGATTGTTATTTCCACAGCTATATAGTGCATTGGGTAAAATGGTAACATAGTCTATTGACTTGCTGCCAATCATTAAGTTGCCCTTGGTAAAGGGTAGAAGAGCAATATGGCATTGTGTTTTCTGAAGTTTCTTTATTATTTTGGATATTTAAGGGAGTACAGAGTGTCTTTATAATTTAAAAAAATTATTAATGCTGATATACTGGTATTATCCATAATCATTCAAAGCAGGATGCACAATATTTTGGTGTTGGAAGTTACTTAATGTTGAATTTTAACTGGTCTAATCTTCATAACTGACTGTATGTCAGGACTCACTGAAATATGAATCATGTTCCCCATCAATGTTCCCCATCAATGTACATTCAGTATGTGTTCTCTGGCCATCTTCTAACAGGCTAACATTTGAAGAATATTAAGTGTTTGACTTCAACTGATGGTAAAATATATTTAAATGTAAATTAATACCTTCCATGGTTAGCATGGTATATTTTTCCTAATAACAGTGACAGGGAGACTGTAGAGTAAGTTTTTTTTTTAATTTATTAAAAAAACCACACCCTAGAAATTATAATGAAGAGGGGTAAATGTTTTCTGTAAGTATCTGTAGCACTTCCAAGAAAGTAGGCTATTGTTTCCTAACACTTACTAGTGCAGAATACTTTAGTTAATGTCCTTTGTTCCTGCTTATTAGAGATTAATGTACATATTCAGGTACCATGTATTTTAAATAAGTGTTTGAAACACGAAGCAAACAATTACAAATATGTCATATACATATTATTGTGAAAGGCAAAATGAAATTATTTTCTTCCTTGTTTAACAGTAAATGTAGATTCTTTCTTGTTTTGTTTTTTATTATTACTTTATTTTACTCCAGGAATCAAGAGGGAATTCAAACATCACCATGGCTTCAAGCTAGGAATTCAGCCTGACCAGAGTTGCATCCCAGAATTTTTGGCATTGCAAGCTGAACCTGACACATCCTACAGTTTTATGCACAATAGAGTCAGTTCTCAGTCTTCAGTCTATTCCTTCAGCCTTAATGTCACATCCAGTCCCAAAAGAACAACGGAAAATGGATTTTCAGATTCTTCGTATCAATAATGTTTCAGAAGGAAAAAACTGCATTAATGTAAAATGATGCAATTAAAGTGCAATTTTGTTGCTACCTTTGAATTGTAGTTCAGCGTATGTATTTTTTGACATTAATTTTACATTTTTATGAAAATGTGCATTCATATGTTCACATTTCTGTGCTTCTCATTCTTTGCATACTGAAACAGGGTTTTTTAACTTTTATTTATTGCAGTTGTTCATTTTTTATGTAGTATATTTTTAAATGTTAAAGAATGACACATTTTGGGTAATTTTCCTTAGTCTTAAAAAAAAAAATCAATAAGCCATTTTAGTCTCTATCTATCAAAGTTGTTTCATACTTGTCTATTTTAAAGCAGGACTGCAATACTTTAATAGGATTGAGAGAGCTATTTGAAATGTATGCCAATGATTCCTGTCATTTCATGGCAGCCCTGCCATGGTTCACTGAGCCCCCTCTTTTCTCTTGTCAGCTCAACTGAAGACAAGCATTTAGTTGCAAACTTTAAGCAGGTTGTGCAAAACAGAAATGATGTGACTGCTTCTCTTCCTGCACAATAATGTCACTGCTGGTCAATGTGAGAAGGTCAGGTTGCTCCTTGTAAAGCTACATGATACCACTTGCCTATTTGAACAAGTTAAGTTAACTGCTGAATCTGGTCCCTGCAGGCACTGAAAACTCACCCTTTTATCAAGTCTGCATTTCATAAGAAAGAACAATCGTGCAGGGAGAATTTCTGATGATATGTTTATGTACTTTATAAGGACAGTTCCCAAACCAGTGTTGCAGGTAATATATTTAGTTTAAGCTGAAAGACTTTAAAGTAATGGCTGTTTTGACCTTCAAATAGACTCCTTTTTTGTTGTTGTTGGTAGGACCCAAGAGCGACGCCCATCTTTGATGCTGACAGAATTTAAAGCAAGGCCATTGCCCTGCATTTTCTGCCTTGTAGCACACAAAAGTAAAATTGTATGTCAGGCCGAGATGTCGGGAAGCTGACAAGATGCCCCAGTGACATTTCAGCTGGAAAGAGCAAGTGTCTTGCAACCAAGTGGTCAAATATCAAATAATAGGTCAAGCAGGAAGGAGCTGAGTTCTAACCACAAAGAGGTTTCTGGTAACTTACTTGACAAGCTTTTGGGTGCTTTGTGGCTTGACAAAGTGATGTTCTGTTGGGTATCGCTAGACAGACTGTTCTTTATCGCCTTCAGAATATCAGACATTGACATTGATTAAACTCTTTAACCCTTAAAGGTTAAATCCTAACAGTTTCATCCCTGTGAATGAAGAACAAAAGAAAATTTGTAATATACCATATGTTTTCATATTAATCACTGAACTCCCCAGTGCTATTAACTTTTGATGTGCTATGTAGTTTTTGACAAAGAGATTGAATGCAAAATCTATATAATAGATTGTTTCTCATTATGGGCCAGTGATACATTAGAAAAATAATATTATGCATTATGAAATTTGTAATTTCTTCTAATATGTCATATGTAGGATTTGATTTTAAAGTCTCCCGACTACTACTGAAATTCCATTTTGGATGGAAAACAATATTTGCATAGATAATACACCACTTACAATGACCAAAGTCTTCCAAATACCCTCATTTTCAGATACCAGAAAAGTTATTATAAATCTCAAATTTACAACAGAAGAACTTTAATCAAAGATAGCTTCAATTTTTCAGGTATTTCCCTATTGTGCAAGTCCATTGCTCACAGCCATGATATGCATATGTCTATGTATACTAATACAGAGCCAAGGAAAAACAAGTAATAAATCCTGTAGAATTCTCACATGCAAGAGCTGGCTGATAGGGAAAGAACACTCCTTTTTCTTTATGATGATGGTTTTATTCTTGAATACTGAAGAAAGAAGTTCGTTTCCCTCCAAAAGCCTTGGCTCCCCACTTTCCTGACAGTGACTGTTTTTGGCAAAGGCACTGCAAGTACTGTATTCTGCTCTCCCCAATATAATGTCAAAGATCCGTTACATTTGTCTGAAGATGAAAGAATATATTTTACTGAGTATTTTTCTCTCTACTATGTATAGAAGCATGTCTGTGCTTCACTTTTTAAAAGATATTCCCATGGTACTCTGTAGTTTGAGAACAAAAATGCCTATTCTTTGCTATGTGGCCTCAAACTACTGAAGAAAATTTGCAGCATATTGGTCCCTTTCCCATCATTGCCAGCACATGTGGTATTGTGCACGTAGAGACAGAAGAATGATTTCTTTCTGACATCAGTATCTTATCGAGACTAGGATTGATCTCCAGTTACTCCAGTTACTGCTCCAAGCATAGGTTCATGTGATTTCACAGGGGCCATAGCAATGGCAAAAGGCATGTAGTTAACAGGAATATTCGAGTGAGCTGTCGTTTCTCTCAAGAACTAGCTTGTATGTTTTCATTGGAAGGAGGACATCTACCTCATTTACTCTGTTTAAATATTGACAAACTGTGAGTTACAGACTAATTTTCTTAAACCCATCTACTTTGAATAGACTTCAAAATATCTTTTGTTTGGATGTCAGATGTGCAATTTGTAAAGGAAAGCTCATCTTTCTCATATTCTCAGTAAGTTGTTGAGTAGTAAACTGTATCTTCATTATCCAAATACTCCTGTGTTGCTTTTCCAGGCATCTGATAAATTGAAGTTTGTGATAGATTCTGAATGAATTGAAGAACTCCAGCTGGTGAGATCCCCTGTTAGTAGTTTACAATGATCCTACCAAAGCATTTCTTTCTCTTTTTGGGGAGACAATAAAACTCATGCTGGTGTAGGATGTGGCAACGCAGTTCAGTAACAGTAATTGCCAAAAGACCATCCTGACTGTTTTATACCATCTGCTCTCTCTGGCTTGCTTTGAAGATTGCAGAGCTTGAGACCTTGATCCTTACTTTCAGAGCTTTTCATGGTTTGGGCCTGGGATTTCAAGAGGACTGCTTCCACTTGGATAACCTCAGCTCTATCAACAGCACTGCTCCATGAGAAAAACTGAACAGTTTTCTTAGAAGAAAGCCTATGTTTGGTGGGGCTAGAATATTCTCCATGTTTTTGGAATGTGGCACAACAAAAAATTGATCACAGATATGCTTTCAAGCAGGAGGGTTGGACAAGATGATCTCCAGACATCCCTTCCAACCCCTACCATTCTGTGACTCTGTGATTCTGATCAGTCTCAAAATTCATATTAATTTGTTTTCCCACCAAGCAACTTCTCTCTGAAAGAGTCTATGAAATATTTCTTCCCTGCAGCAGGAAGTTTTACAGCTGTTAGTATGAATTGTGTGTATTCTTGTGTGCACATGTGCATGTATACCTCTCAGCAAAGAGTTTGGTTATTGGGCTGACTCTATTACTGCTCCACATACTGCAAGCAGTTACTACTACACCAGTAGTACAGAAGGACTTTTTGGCTGCCCCTGTCTCTCCTTGAATATTTACAATTTCAACACAAGCTTTACTGCCAGTGAAGTTTATGTACAATTAGGGGAGTCTCCTCCATTGATGGAAAAGATCTTGGATGCCTTTACCAAGTTAATCCAGGGCAGCTGAGGTTGGAGGGCACCACTGGAGATCATGTAGTCCAGTGCCTCTGCTCAGAACATAGTCAGCTACAACAGGTTGCAGGGCATCATGTCCAGTTGGGTTTGAACATCTGCAAGGATAGAGTCACTCTTGACAACCTGTTCCAGTGTTCAGTCACCCTCAAAGTAAAGGTGGTTTATGTTTAAATGGAATTTCATGTGCTTCAGTTTGTGCCCCTTGCCTCTTGTTGTGTCACTGGGCACCACAGAGAATACTGTGGCTCCATCTTCTTTACTTTGCAGGTATTTATAAACATTGATAAGATCTCCCTGAGCCTTCTCTTCTAGAGGGTAAAAAAAAATCACAGCTCTCTCAGCCTCTGCTCATGTGACAGATGCTCCAGTCATTTTATGAGTCATCTTTGTGTCCCTTCACTGGATTTACTCCAGTATGTCCATGTCTGTCTTGTACTATGAAGCTCATGACTTTAGCCGTTACTCCAGTATGTCCATGTCTGTCTTGTACTATGAAGCTCGTGACTTTAGCCGTTACTCCAGATATGGCATCACCAGTACTGAATAGAGGGGAAGGATCACCTACCTTAACCTGCTGACAGGTCTCCTCCTGATGCAGTCCAAGGCAGCTGTTGGCCGCCTTTGCAGCAAAGGTGCATTGCTGCCTGTGGTCAACATGGAGCCTATAATGACCTCCAGGTACTTTTCTGCCAAGCTGCTCCCCAGCTGGTCCTCAGTCAGTCTTGACGCCCCAGCCTGTCCCAGGGCTGAGGTTATTCCACGCTGGGTAGAGGCCCTTCTTCTCTTTTTTTGAAATTTGTGAAGTTCATGTCAGCCCATTTCTCCAGCCTGTCAAAGGCCCTCTGGATAGCAATCAAACCTTTCTCATCTATCAACCACTTCTCCCTGCTCTGCAACATCAGCAAACTTGTGGAGTGTGCACTGGGTCCCATTGTCCATGTCATTAATGAAGTTATTAAACAGTATTGGCCCCAGTATTGACCCCTTGGGTACACCACTGGTGACTGGCCTCCAAGTGGACTTTGTGCCACTGTTCACAACTCTTTGAGCACACCAGTTCAGAGAGTCATGTGCATGTATCTAGTGCATATTTCCTTACTCAACAGAGGGCCATTTTGCTGTGTAAAGAGCTGTCAAAGTACCCAAACACTGCTAAAGCCCTAGATTAAGTGAAATGTAATGTTTTATATAGCATGTCTAACAATTAGGTCAGTTTGAGCATGTGATCATTTACAACAGCATCTGATCATACTGCTGTCATCCTATGCTTGAAAGGTTTTCCAAGGCTTTAAAATTTATATAAATCTGCATGTTCAGTGGCATAACTTAGCTCCTAAGTATTATTTAAACTGTCTTTTGAAATACAAAATTGCTTTAGTAGCATTTTTCTCCTGATGGTTTTTGTTGTTGTTTGATTATTCTCTAGTGAATAAAACTCAAGAATCACAGTATCACAGTTTGGAAAATTTTTATGTGAAGAGCACCTTTCTTCCATTGCTGGTGATGAACGCTAAGCTTACTCAACATTTGTCTTTCCATCCTTTTGATGATTGGCCTTGAAATCCAAACTCACAAAATGAATCTTTAAGGACATTCTTTCCTATCTTACCAACTTCCATTTCTCCAGTATGAAACTACTAGAATTTGCCTAACTTGGTTTCACTTTGGTCTTCATAATCTGATCCTTTTTGGACAATCATTTCACATCATGCTCTCTGTATGGCCCAAAAATATACCTCAGTATTTATTTGGAAAGTATTTAAGTGTCTTCTTTCCTCTTTGCTGAATATTCACCTAAAACAGTGGAATCTACAGTGATCTTTGCATATATTAAATCTAAATTATTTAACCCCTTTATCAACAGTGTTTTGGGATTAAAACTGATATAATAACATTCTCTGATAGGTTCCCTACATCTACTGTGACTTCAATTTTACAGATGTAGACTTGGCTCTCAATTAGGTCACTGAAAATGGTCCTACAATATCAGTGGAAGATGGAAGGTGACATGCTCTTTGTCATGCTAATGTGGATCTGATCACTGTCATGGGGAGCATCATGTAGGGATTTTGTGCAATTTATATAATATTATATATTGTAGTTCGATGCTAATGTTAGGGAAAAAAAAGGGTTCTTATATTAGGAACCAGTCATTCAGCAATGCACATGAAACTGAATCTTTTTCTGCTGTTTTTGGTGTCCAGTGACTGATTAATAAAATTGAACAAGGACAAAGAAAAATACAAGGAAGTGTCTGAAAGTAAATTGTTTCCAAGGAATGCTCAGCAGGAGGTAGGGATATCCACTCAATAATTTGTCTTCAGTTCTTTGTTTACCACTTCTACTTTACAATACTTCTTGTCTCTTTTCAAGCTAATAGTACTAATAATCATTACTGATATTAGATTGCCTTCTCATGGCTCTACTGTGCCTGATTAAAGCTTCAGGAGCTGTTGGATTTTGTTTTGAATAATTCAATGAAAGTAAGCAATTAAAAAATGAGGAACACTGGATTTACTTTAAGCACAAGTATTGTGAGCATTATAGTGTAAGTAGCCTTTCTTTTTCATGGTAAACAGATTTTAATCTCCCATTGCATGATGGTAGCAGGAAGATTGTTCAGAATTAAAACAAATATGCTAATTACATTTAATACATAACATATTTATGTTCCTTTTTGCATTATACATAGCTAAGCCATATAGCAGCCCCACTAACTACTGACTCGTAAATGCTTGAATGGTTTAGTTCACAGGATTGGTGTAATCCTAAAAGTCCTTGCAACAAGCATTATAGACTGTGTACTTGTGAACAGTAGTCTATTAAGTAAGACATAAACCTTTTACGCTTTACAGGGAAAATGCTGTTAGGTGTAAGAATCTGGCACTTATGCACATCAGTGCCAGTGTAAATGGTGGCAACTTTTGTATGAATCAGGTAAGAGTTTCGGTAACTTGCAGTGTATGCTGTGTTGATTTGCCAGCCCATCATGTCTTCATAAAGTCTTTCTAATGCATGGGATTCTGGGGGCTCACATGGGGGAGAACCAAAGCTATACTCCATCCCATGACTTCTGGACAGCGTTTGAGATTTTTGCTGAATAAAAAGCTTTAAAAATAATTTCCAAATCCTCAGTTCACAAGGTAGTTATCAAAAAAGGCAAGGGCATTAGGAATTAAATATTAAATCCTTTCCTACCCCCATGCCATGTGAAGGTTAATAAAATTTGTTCCCATAAACAATAGCATGGGAGAAATCTTAGTTGCAGTATGTTTACAGTAGAAGAGAAATCCTGGTTTCAGGCTTCATTCTCAGTTGGCTTACTGATACAAGTTTATGTCAGACATTTGGGGTAGGAAGCTGTATATATTAAAGCACTGACCTTAACGAGAGTCATGCAGCTAAAATCCTGCACAGTTCTTTTAAAATGTCAGGGGTTAATGTTATTTAAATGCAGTATTCGGTGGTTTAATTGAGTCATGCTTCGTTGTCTTTTACTGCACATTAATGCCAATGAAACACTGATTGTTGACAGAAAGTTCTCTTCAGCAAAGTATACACTGACATATTGTGCTGCTATAGAGGAATAGTGTGCAAGACAGAGCAGTTGTACTCTGCTGGAGTAGGGATCCTATACTGCCTAAATGGTGGCAACATTCATTATATGCTGAGAGGAAATGTGAACTAATTCTTTTTTCTCATATGTGTTTTCAGACTGCCTCTTGAGAGGACTGATAAGACAGAATTGTTGGGTCTTTAGATAAATATATTAATCTCAAGATTTTTTTTGTCGGGTGTGTTGCACAAGTTAATAAATGTACCTTGAAAAGTACAAAACCAACTCCAGAAGGCAGAGTTGTTATAGAAGGACCTTCTGATACCTTTTGTAATCTTGTCTTAGGACACACCAATGGCTTTTCAACTTGTCTAAGTTTGGAAGAAATAACTTCACGTTCTTTCTCAAAATACTTCTCAGTGTTAAGTCTCCATGCCAGTCTGAAACCCTCAAGAGGAAATAGATGCTGGCTTGGCAAGTGAGATATAGAAAATACTGTACATTCTGGACTGAAACAAACAAAGGATTTTGAAGAGGAATATGGGAAGCAGTAAAGACTGGTAAGCTTACAAGAGCTTTTGTGCACAATGGTGGGGTATATTTCATATTGTGCTTTTGCACGGTAGAATAACTATTCCAAAATAACTGCCCTCATATGGACAGCTGTTACATACTTCCTTATTTTGGCTGAAGAAGTCTGCACGCTGTTTGCCTAGTTCCATAGGGCTTTGTTATGTTTTTGGTCTCTCTGCTTTCCAGGATTTTTCTCTTGACTGCAGGGCGCTTTCTGGAAGTCATTAGAATTCTGTGTCCTGGAAATAAGTTTCCAAATGCTCATGAGTTACAATTTTTTTTTTATTTTTTATTTTTTTGCAAGCCAGTGTCATTTTTCAAGTTGATGTCAGCCAGTATGGTTGAAGCGTGCAACTGGTAATGGACCTAGCTAATGTGAAACTTTTGATGCATTGCGTGAACTTCCTGGTTCTTATACTATCTTACTAGGTGGCATCAGGACATCACACTTGGACTCCTAAAGGAATAACTAAGTGTTTGAATCTTATGTGAGTAGTAAATCACAAAGAGTTTCTGTAGAAAGTCTTAGTAGTCAGAGCTTCTTAGAAGCAGCAGCCCATTTAAGTACTGGCCTATATTTGTTTAAGTAAATATATTTAGCTTCCTCCTAGTATCTAAGATATTGTGAAAGTGTTTGGAACCAGAGTAACTACTCCACAGTAGGAATTACTGGTGAAGTTTGCAGATCTATGTCTTCTTCCAAGATCCACAGAGTCTCTTGTATACTACGGAGAGCAGTATAGTTCAGCAGGCACGGCCTGTAGAGCTCTGACCTGTGTAAGCTCAATTCTCATGTTTGCCACTGGCTCAAGGGCAAAAGATAAATCCTTCCAACTTCCAGAAACTCACAACTGTGCTGCAAAGAGCACTGATCAATAGAGAGGGATGAAGCCATAAGGAGACTTGCGGGAACCTGCTCAAAGTAGCTCAAAGTCTAATTGTCTTGCAATGTGTTTGTATAGGAACATTTGAGTCAGGTGTTGGCTTTTTGAACATGTTAATGCTTTATTTTATTTAAGGTATTCTTTAGCACTCTGTGGTATGTGTGCTGTTACATATATTGAGCACATTGCACTGAATTTCTTCTTTTGCTGTGAACACTTATAGCAATCAGGTAGAACCAACTGTTGCTTGGGTGCTAAATTATTAGCAAGAGAGAAGAGGAAACTTGATGAATACCAGTAAATAGAAGAATTTATTTTCTGGCGTTGTAAATAAACCCATTTTTAAAGGGGCGAGCCAAATATCACAGTCTTAGGCAAACTGCAAAGCAGTGTTAGTCAATTGGTCAAAAAGCTCCAAGAAGAAAGGCATGTAAAACTGACCAGTTAGAAAAACTATGCTTATGTTTTCCTAATCCACATCCTAACTTAGGAAAAAAAAAAAATATATGGGGAGAATAGCTAGAGACAGCTTTATTGTAAAGGACCAGAAAGAAAAGAAGACCTGGGAATTTCTGGATAGCTTCAGAAGACATCAGGTAACTTGTAGCCTAGTTCAGTGGCAAAAGGCTCTTTTTATTTCTGAAGAAGGGATTTGTGTGATTTTAGCAATAAATTTGGACACCAAATGCTGGGTGTGGCTCCCTATCAGAAAAAGAGCAAAAATCCTTTCTTTCATGTCAACTGCTATTTTAAAAAGCCAAACAAACAAAGAAACAAACAAAAAAATCCCAGCTAACCGTTCAAGATAGAGTCCTTTTGTCCAGGAGCCTGACTGTAAATTCTCATAAGTAAGAATTTCTACCCTTTTCTCTACACAACTTTTAAAAAATATTTTAATTCTCAGATGAAAAATGTTATCTATCTGCAAAAACCATTCATTGTCATCTCTACTGCATTAATGTCCTGCAGTCTGTGAAGGTATCTTAATTTACTGAAAATGCAAATTTCCTCCAGTGTGAAACACCTTTACAACTGTAACTGCATCGAAAGTCTTCATTAAATATTCGTGGAATACTTGTTTGTGTTGCACTTTTGTACCGCTATGACTGGCTGATCACTGCACAGGAAAAAGTAGGGAAATCAATAAATGTTACTGCTGGGATATTGGATTTGCTAGAATTTCAAACAAATTGCTTAAAACCTGACACAGAACACTCTGACTGAACTGACTCTGGAGTAATAGTAAATTTAAAAGGAAGTGATAAATAGGACCTTTTATGAATGGCTTAGGCTTGCTTTCCTGTAAACTAAACTTAGAAGCTGCTGGTTTTCTACATAAATAAAATTAAATGCCTTTGTTAATGGATCTACCGTCGTCCATTTTCTTTTTGGGAGAAATTTGCTTACAGTGGTCCCCTGTGGTCACAGTTATGACCAGACTACAAAAGGATGAAGATTCACAAGCCATATAAAGCCATTCTCTGCAAAGGAAAAGTAGGTTCCTTCCCCTATCAGAAGCAGCTAGTTTTACAGTGGGCTGAGCAGAACCGTATGATTCTTCCTATTTCAGCAAAAATGTTTCTGTCTCACGTACACACACAGCTTGACTTCCTGAAGGGTACAGATTAAATGGTTGGGGTTATTTGAAAAGTGTCTGAAGTCCTCTTCCTAGCCATAAAGAATTGCACTATAAAGATTTATAATTTGAAAGGGAGGAGTTTCCTCTTTTTTGGTGCTGCACAAAAAGACTTGGTTTCTTTTAACAACTGAAATGGTTTCTACCTCTGTCTGAGTCTACAAGAACCTGTTACAAAGTTCATAGAGTAGTTACAGTTCACCATGTGAGCTAGTCAAATACAAACTTATTTCTCTTAGCAGCTGCTAGTCATCTTGTTCATTAAACCAGTTGTCTAATTCACATCCAATTTAGAGACTATAATTTTATAGACAAGTCTGAGGATCTCAGAAAGAAGTAGATCTTAGGGAAATGAAGATGAAGTGTGGAGAGATACTCGGGTTGACTTCAGACTGGAATCTGGGCTGTAGTCCTGCGGACAGTGTTGGGATAGAAATTTCTGCATGGCTTCCACAAGCTGCCCCTCCCCTGCCCCTCCCCCACCCCCACCCCCCTCCCAAATTCTTGTTTTTCTAATTCTTAGTTTCCTGTATTTTACAATCAAAATTCTGCCTTTTCCAGAATGAAGGAGTTCTTTGTGAGAGTGAAGAAAGGAAGAAAGTAGATCCAGGAAGTGCAGCTTTGAGAGTTTCTAGAATTACCCCTATATCAGAGCAGAGTTTAAATATTCTGTCAGAAATAATGCGTCACTCAACTGGGTTGTAAACCTGAAACACCAGTTTTCTTTTTCTGACTACCAACGTAAGTAAAGTCTAAGCAATATTTTAACACATTTTCTTTACCCCAGTTATTAGTATTGTGAAGGGTTTGTCTAAAAAGACATGTCCCATCCCCAAGGGCAGAATTATTTTACGATTATGACAAAAACTCAGCTGTTTTTCTTCAAACAATCAAATAAATTATAACATATACATATTAACTAAAAAGTTTCAAGATGGGAACTTAGAGGACTGCAAAGGTGATAGAAAAATGAAGGTCATTAAAGTCAAGATATTCACTTAGCACATATATGAAAAACAGTGGTCAATGCACCAGAATGATGAGACACACCCATACACAGGCATACAGTCTGATAAAATGTTGGAGGGGAAACTTCATTGTGAAATCTGGGTCTTGCATCCACAGCAAATGAGAGGGTGAGCATATCCTAAAATTCCATCATTCATTCTCTCTGTCTTTAGCTTACTGTACACAAGAATGTTTGTTTTGTTAAGGAGCTGTTCCTGTTTAATGATGATTACTTCATCTATTCCATGCCACCAGAAGAGTGATGTGATCATTCTAGTGGGTCACAGAATGAAGTAAGCAAATTAAAAAACTGTTGCAGCAAATAACTTCAAGCAAGCCACTGGCTTGCAAATCAACCACAGAACCACAGAATCACAGAATGGCTGAGGCTGAAAGGGATCTCTGAAGGTTATCCAGTCTGACTCCCCTGCTCAGAGCAGGGTCAGCTAGAGCAGGTTTTCCAGGACTGTGTTCAGTTGGGTTTTGAATATCTCCAAGGATGGAGACTCATAGCCTCCTTGGGCAACCTGTGCCAGTACTCACAGTAAAAAATGTGCTTTCTGACATCCTCACAATAAAAAAGTGTTTTCTGATGTTCAGAGGGAGCCTCTTGTGTTTCAGTTTGTGCCCACTGCCTCTTGTCTTGTCACTGGGCACCACAGAGGAGAGTCTGGCTCCCTCCTGTCAGGAGGGAAAGAACATTTATACACATGTATAACATTTATACACATGGATAAGATTCCCCTGAGCCTGCATTTCTCCAGGCTGAACAGGCCTAGCTCTTTCAGCCTTTCCTTATATGAAAGGTGTTCCAGTAGCTTGATCGTATTTGTTGCCCTGCACAGGAGCTGTTTCAGTATGTCCATGTCTCTTTTGTACTGGGGAGCCCAGAACTGGACACAGTACTCCAGATGCGGCCTCACCAGTGCTGAGCAGAGTGGAAGGACCACCTTCCTCAACCTGCTGGCCACTCTGCCTAGAGCAGCCCAGGATACTGTTGGCCTTTTATGCTGCAAGAATGCATTGCTGCTTCATGGTCAGCATGTTGCCCATCAGAAGCCCCAAATCCTTTTCTGCAAAGCTGCTTTCCAGCTGGGTAGCCATCATGTGCTGGTGCCTGGGGTCATTCCTCTCCAGTGACAGGACTTTCCATCTCTTCTTGTCAAACTTCTGGAATTTGCTCTCTGCCCAGTTCTCCAGCTAGTTGAAATCACTTTGAATGGCTGCAAAATGCTCTGGTGTATGAGTCACACTTCACAGTTTTATACCACCTGTGAACCTGCTGAGGATGCACTCCATACCATCCCCCAGGCTATTAATGAAGATGTTGAACAGCACTGGGCTTGATTGTTCAGACACTTTTTAATCCACTTCACTGTCCACTTATGTAACCTGTACTTTGTCAGCTTGCCTATGATGATGTTAAAGGAGACAGCGTCAAAGACTTCGCTAAAGTCAAGGTAAACACCATCCACTGTTCTTCCTTCATCCACGAAGCTAGTCACCACATTGTAGAAGGCAATAATGCTGGTCAAGCATGTTCTTCCCTTCATAAATCCATACAGACTATTCCCAATCACCTTCTTGTCATTCACATGTCTTTAAATGGTTTCCAAGAGAAGTTGGTCGTCACCTTTCTAGGGACTGAGGTGATGTTGAAGTGCCTGTAGTTCTCCAAATCTTCCTTTTTCCCATTCTTGAAGATAGTAGTGATATTTGCTCTGTTCCAGTCTTTGGAAACCTCTGCTACTCACCATGACCATTCAAAGACAGTTGAGAGTTACCTCATAATGACATCAGCAGCTCCCTCAGCACTTCTGAGCTTATGTGCAAACACTTTATGTGCTCCGTAACCAAGTCCTTCTTCACTGAAGGTAAGTAAGTCTTCCTTGCTCCAGGTTTTCCCTCTGGTCTCAAGGGCCTGGGAATCCTGAAAGCGGTTTTCACTGGTAAAGACTGAGGCAAAGAAGGCATCGGGTACCTTGTCCTTCTCTATGTCAGTTGTGACCAGCTTCCCAGGTCCATTCAGCAGTGGCTCACATTTTCCTTTTGCTGTTCATGTACTTGTAGAATACTTCCCTGTTGTCCTTCACATTCCTTACCAGATTCAACTCCAGGTGGGCCTTGCCTTTCATAACCCCATCCCTGCTTGACTGGAGAGTAACACTACTCCTCCTGGGTCACTTGACCCTGCTCCCATCTCTTGCCCACTTCCCTTTTATGTCTGACTTCAACTGCACAAATAAAATGGAAATGAGAGGTCAGTGAGAGTTGTTCTTCCACGTCTGCATGTAACTTGATTTTGTTGATTAACAGAGAAGGGGACAATAAAGCCATATTAACTGCTACTACGTGCTCACGTGACCAAACATCAGCAGAAATATGGCTGCTTGTTGGTAGGCTATGAACTGCCAGACCTTCAAACACTTTCATTTTGAAGGACTTAATTGTCACCTAGATCTCCTTGGGTTAAAAGTTTAGACTATACCCCAAAATAAATGCCTTAATTGTATTTGTAGCAGGGAAAATGGATATATTTTCATATCCATATTTTAGGTTTGCAGATAAATGGAAGTATATCTACAGCTGAAGTTTATTTTTGTCTGGTTTTCTATGTCAAATGAGAAATTCTGATAATAGAAAGGAAATTGTATAAAAAATTATTTTGTATTACTGGATAATAGAACCTGTGTGCAGTTTTTAAAAGGAATACTTCAGAAACAAGTGGTATATAAGAATGGATAATATAACACATGGATGAAAGTGGAATTTATAGAAACTGCTGATATTCAGAAAATTAAAGGGCTGGTAATAGCAATTAATGATTGTGAAGCCTGCTACTCTGTTCTATGAGATGTTAAAACCACATCTGAAAAGGGGAGAAGATTAAAATACATATTGATTGGCTGATGGGCAAGAAGTAAGGTTTAAAAGAAAAGAATTGACTAATATGCATAGTATTAATTAAACTCTTCTCATCATTGTGAATAAACAAGGTCTGATAACCATATCTGTAAATTCCTGAATTGATTCCAGATTGAGTGTAATTCAAAGGTATATGGCATGTAAACCAGAAATCACCTTCAGAAGGGTCTTTTCCTGCCACTCAGGGGAACTGCAAGACACAATTTTTTCTGCTGCATGATTTTCATTCTGATTTTTCCTGCTGATATAATAGGCAACACACAGTGGATGGATTGATAAGATAGGCCCTAAAGTCTACAAGTTTGCCAGAAATATCTAATATGTCTTCTATGAGAACAGACAACACTGAAAAGGCAAGTGTGTCAATTTAATCAGCTGTTGATAACCAGTGTGATCATTATAAAATATTTGGATTAAACCTGCAAACGTGGAGACATCAGGGTTCTGTTGAAAAAAGACAGTAATGGTGGTGCTTTGGAGGTAGGACTACTAAACCACACAGAGGATAAGGTGGGATACCTCCTGTGTAATATCCTGTTGGAGTGAATAGGAATTTTGGCCTTTTATTCACCAAGACCTGTATTATACCCAATATAGATTACTTGCCTGCTAGGATGCCCAATGCTTTAAGGAATGTTACTCAGGCAACACGTGCTTCTTTGTGTTTCTCCTGCCTTGGGTGTAGATCTTTTTGCGAGGAGAAACAGTAACTATACTCAGCACTTCTTTTCTCTGAGACTTTGAAAGCCTTTTATTAAGTGCCTTTAGCTCATTTTAAGACTGCTGCAACTACAGCCCAAAGAATTGTTAAAGTACTTCTCTAAGCTAAAACACTCCCTTAAAGATAAATAGAGAGATAAATAGAGACAAATATTCTGCCTTCCTATCTTATATGGGTCCCATTTCCCTTATCTGTCATTCTGTCAGATTTTGTTCTCTCATGTTTCAATACCTAAAATAAAATTAAAATTCAGAAGAATGAAACCTGCGTTAGAAGAGTTCAGTAAAGAGGACAGTGTCTGACTCATGACTTCTTGGTGTCCCAAGCTTGTATGCAGGTTATATATATATTTTTTCCCCATTTTCCTTTCTATGTCTTTTCTATAAATATGTTTTACTCACATTAAAGGCAATCCTATTATGGAGTGTTGCATGACAAGGAAAGATCTGTAGCACAGATAGCAAAGAAATACAGTAGGAGAAAATGTGCCCCTCCTTGCCATCAGCTGAAAGCACAGGAAGGATTTCTATGGTTTAGCAGAGTGCTTAAGTAAAAAGATTTAATTGAAACTCAACATGTGTAAGTAAGGTTGACTCAGTTTTGTGTACTAGCTAGTTTGGGTAGTTGTTTTTAGATTTAAACAAAAATTAAGTGTTCCAGAATGTCAGAAACTGACATGCAGCCTGCCCATTTCCACAGCACATGTCCAGAGAGGGCAGCAGGGCTGCAACCTCCCTCCACTGCCTTTGTCGGTGGATCAACCCGCCTCGCCCAGAGGGCTGCCACCCCGACCACTGAGTGTTTCCTCAGTGTCCACTACAAGCATTGTCTGGCATTTGTGATGGCAATGCTTTTTGCCAAAATTATCCCCTCTTCATTCAGTGACTTCTCCAGCCAAACCTTGATGCATTTTTGCCTTTGTAGACCTTTGCAGTTAGGAAGCTCTGGCTGTCTTGGCCAGGCCGTAATCTTCTCTGAAGTGCTGGCTCTTCCATACAGGTTCATATTGCTTTAGTGTTGGTGAGGCTGAAATGGACTGACACCATTGTGAACTGCTTATCTTCTCTTGCATTCCCATCACATATTCAGACAGCAGTGCTATGTCATCTACAATCTTTTTCACCTGCTTCCCTTCAGTCGTATCTAATGCCCTTATTAGAGTTTTCAATTGATTTCTGCTGCTGCGTCACCCAGTCAATTGCAACACTGCACAGTGCAAGGTTTAAACAAGAAAATAATGCTGCCCTGGTTACTTCTTGTGTTGTCTATAAGCTGCTCAGGATTCCCTGCTGTTTGTTTTCACATAAGATTCAGCGTGGTTTCTGACAAAGCCAATGATCTCAATAGCAAAGTTGCAGTGGTAGCATCACTATGGAGATTTCTCTCTGTTTCTGTTGTCCCAGCTCCCTGAAAAAGTGAGGAAGTTGATTATCACACTGTTTTTAGTACTTAACACTGCTCTGTATTATGTCAGGATGTATGAGGCAGGCGAGCTTCATACTGATGGTACTCAGGCATGTATTTCCAAATGCATCAATTAGCAAATTAGCAACCATACCTCATGAGACAATTGAACAAAATTACTGTATTTTAGCTATCATAACAACATACATTACCTGGCGCTTTTCATCTAGAGAACCTACTAGTGCATTAGAGTCAGTGGAATATTAAAATACGTCATTTGCAGAAGTAAACTGAGGAACAGCACTATTAAGTGACTCGCCCCAAACACTGGTCAAAAGTAAATTTTAACATAGACTTATAGGATCCATGTTCTCAGCCCCCTTTCAAGACACTAAATTATGCTAGGGTTTTTGTGTTGCTATTTCATGTGATTTCCACTCATTGAAAAAATGCAACAAAATCAGTAGTAATCTATGATTGAGACCTAAGAAAATATAGGTCTAAGAAAATTCAGTATTTTCTTCCTAGTCAGTTTCAATCAAAACAGAATTGTATCTGGCCTTAGAGATTAATATTTCAACTAAATGAAAGGCAAAACCTAGCCGTGGCAATCTGTTAATGAAAACGGTGCCTTTGTTGCTCTGTTTCTGATAGGTTCAGAGAACCAGGTTCTTAGCATAGCCTTGTTATAATTTGTAAAACATCTTCATCCTCCATTCTTTTTTTTAAATGTAGTTGTATAAAGGAGGGAACTAGGATCACTCATGTTGTGTGTTTCCTAGTGCATTAGTTCATTTAGTTAGTTTCTTGTGAAGACCACCAGGAGGTATGGGTAGAAAACATGTGTAATCTGACTTCTCTGATAAACTGCCTGAAAATGATGACTGAATAAATATTTTTTGAAAGTGAGAAAAGCACATTTACTTGTCCTTTAAATCCACTTACAAAATTGGCACCAGTTCTCCTTTTTGTTTGGTTTCTTTATTCTGTCATGTTAGGAAGTGGCCTATGCTGCTAGTATCTGTCAAGTTTCCCCAATTGTATTGGAGACACACTGCAGCTTGTCCCAGTGGAGATATTCAGGCATAATGTATTCAAATCTTACTTTTGCTAAAGATATATGCTTACAGTTCACCAGGCTAATGCAAGAAATAGGAGTAATTAGGATGAAATCTAGCAAATTACTAAAACCAGACAAGGGTTGCTGGTGATAGTGGTGGTTTTTGGTTTTTTCTGTTTTTTTTTTTTTTTTATCAGTGGTCACACTGATTTATTTCTTTACTGGGCATCATGCAGTTCAGACGAAGACACCCTAGGACTAAATCATCTTGCCTGGGGGAAGAGATGAGAAAGAAGGAGAAGACATGCTGAAGTTGCTCACGGGTGTTGTGTTTCCTTGCAAAGATGCCACACATCTAGTGATTATCTGTCTGAAGACGCGTGTCAGGATCCAGGTCTATTTTTGCCTTTCAGTACCACGCCCTCAGTCCAGCCTGTTCCCATCTTCTAAGGTTTGGAAGGTGCTTTTTCCTACCTGTTATGCCCACACAGGAACAAGTCACACTAGTGAGCAAACCTGAAGGGTGTCCAAAGTTTGTTGGTTTTGTGGCAGGATGCCAGGACTGGCCACATGGAGCGCAGGCTGAAGAAGGGAAACCTGGCACTAACCATATACAAATGTTATCATTTAATGCAAGAATGAGGTGGTGCTGTGGCAGACAGCATTTTACTGTATGGAAAAAGAAACAGCAATGAGTTTCTAAAACTGTGTTGAGTCAACGCAGCATGTCTTTGTGACCTGTGACAGTTGGATTTCTGTAGCACTGAACACAACCCAACTATCTGTTTGCGTACACAAGATGCTGACACCCACAGTGCCTGGCAGGATTTTGCTAACAGGGTTTTTACACCCGTTCTTCTTACAACAGAAAACACAGCAGAAGTTCTCAACTGTACAACTTTTTTTCTCTTTTTCCCTTCTGGTCATGTACATCTATACCTCTGTTGCTGTAAAGGCTCTTGTGCCTTTCAACTATCATGTAAGAAGTAAGCCTGTTTAGCTGGGCTATTCGTGCTTTCTACTTTGTCTGGGTATTCCAGAATTGTTCTGATTTAATAGGGGAAAGAGAGCCTCAAGTGCTGTAAGAATATGATTGATAATTATTGAAAGAGGGAGTGAGAGATTGGCAAGTCACTAATCAGGAAAGAGAAAAAAATAGTATAAATATATGAAACCTTTCTTCCTCCATGTTACTTCCACAGTTTCTTCTTCTCCCTTAGGGGTGCTCTGTCTAGGAGCTACACTTCTAGTAACATGGGATATTTTCAGACACCCCAGATTGCATCAGGAAGTGGAAGCCAAAGAGTGAACTAAAATATTGACCTTTCTCACATGAATATTTCTCCAGAAAGACTTGGAAATGGCCTTCCATGATAGTTAGCCTTTCCCATCCCAGGGGAGGTGAATGTAATGTCTCCAAGAGGCAGCAGAGCTGTTCCCAGCTTCCCCAGAAAGAAAGAATATTTTGCTGTGACAGGGCTGTTTGGAGTGCTGTCAGTCCCAGCTGTCTTTGAGAAGCAGGTCCCCAAAATGCCATTGTCACAGTCGCTGTTTGGGGTGGAAATGTACTGCAACTTACAGTTATTGTAAAAGTGTATGTAAGCTATGGCAATTTAATGTTTCTACTACAGTAACTTTTAGGCAGACTGATGCTGTGTCTATTAGTAACTCCACAGCATCTATCTGATAATGCTGGCATCAAGGTTTTTACTACACTTCTGGGGCCCAAGGCTTTTTCATCAGAATGCTGTAAAGCCTGAGATAAGTTAATTAGCAACTAAAAGCTGTAAAAGGCTTTAAACTACAAGTACGGCGTTGCACAGACCTTTCAAAAAATGTTTCAAGTAAAAGCCTGATATATTAATTCCTGTGAGCTGTATATGGCTTGAACACAGATTGAAATGTAAGGCAGATAGGAATGCACCCCACATATTAGGACAATGTGAACCAAATGTGAAAACTTACAGATGTTGCTGCAAATTCACATACTGATGGGTATGAGTGGATCAGCTCGGAATACTAAACCAGGCCAGTTTGGAGACTTTCTCTGAGAAGAAGCTTTTGTGAACTTATGGCTAGATTGGCAGGCTGTGATGTGCTGCCTGGGCAGGCAGAAGGTTGGTTTGGTCTGGGGAAGGAGCCACGGGACCCCAGTGGCTGGGTGCTCCATGCTGGGCTCTGCCTGAGGTCCTGGCAAAGCTTGATATGGCGTGTCCTGTGGTCCTGCATAAACAGATGTCCATGGGATGATGCACAAAACTATAATTACACACAGTAGTGCAAATGTTTAATTAATCAGGTTTCATGTCCTTATTATCCCCTCACTGGGTTCACTAATAATGACCCAGAGGAAAATTCTTCTCCTGTCTGTGAATTACATTCTATTTATAAGTGTTTTATTTCTTAGACGATTTTTCCCTCTCATTCCTGGGTAGCACTACCAACAAGAAAATAGAATTCTGATGTCCTTTACAAGTAAAACTTGTGAGTGGCCTAAAATTCAAAATCAGCAAGGACTTTGTGCTACCTCACACAGTTCCTTTAGCAGAATAAATTAGAATAACTTAGCACTTAAGATGTCTCTTGCCTCACATTCACAGGATGCATAAATATTTGGCTGTAATCCTATTACTAAAGCTGAGAGGAAAAGAGGTCTTGAAGAAAAACCATTCTGGATGAGGAAGGCAAGCAAACCTTTTCCAAGCTGGTTTGTAATGCATATGAAGGGTTAAATTGCAGAAGGGCAGCTGGAGCCAGGAATGGAGTTCCAGCCTCCTTCGCTGATAATGCCTCTGTCACCCTCAAACCCAGCGACTGGAAGGAAAGTGTTAAAAAGGATACTGTTTGCATTAAGGGGCTGAATTTTCCACTGGGTAATCATCAGTGAAACCCAGCAAAGGGCAAATGAGGATGGCAGGCCTGATTAATTAAACATGTGCTACGGTGCTAAGAGCAAGATTTATGCTATTGGTTTTACAAGATCCATTGATATTAATACTCCTAGTAGAAATTCTGAGCTGCTGTTTACTGTTTCCGTTTTTCACTGCAAAACTGGTGTTTAAAGTACAAATGAGGGCTGTGGAGTATTGCTGTAACATTGTAGTTTAGCTCTCTAAATGTTACTCCTGTTCTACAGAAAAGATCTTGCAATGCTGCTATTAGATGCTCTGTTGTACTATTTCCATTATAATCTCCAATTCTGGAGGCTTTTAAACCTGATTACAAAAACTTGCTTTGGGCTGAAATACTTTACAAAGATCGCCATCCAAGATACATGTGTTTGGCTATGTATACATGAGTGCACTCCCGTTTGTACAGAATATTATATGGAACTTTCTGAAAAATTGAAAGAAAAATAACACTGTATGCATCTGTAAGCTATAGGAATGCAAATAGATATCCACCAGTGATCTGTGAAGCTGCACACATGGTGACATGTGGCATTGCATTCTGTTAAAGCCAAACAACATGGTCTGTTCAAACCTAAAGAGACAAGTGTCATTACAAAGCATGGAGTAGAACAAAATAACATTCTGGAAATAACAAGGGCTACTTTACATGAACACTCTCTCCCCTATGCAAAAAAAAAGAGGCTTTTATAAAGCTGTTAAGTATTTTCAGCACTTCCAGGTTGATATGCAATACATTCAGAAGTATCTATTTCATAATGTGTTAGTAGAGTAGAAGCTGAATGCCCTTGCACTATAAACACTTTCAGAAATATGTTTATAGGCAATTCTGCTTTTGTTCATTAATATGCCACAGGAAATACAGCAGTAAAATCTGAAATGTGGGGTGTGAATATGTGTTTTGGGGTAGAAGCAGGGATTGTCTATTGCAAATAAGCTTACTCACATTATGGAGACAGTGAACGGCAACCAACAAGGTCAGTGTCAGTTCAGCTTTTATTTGCCTTATAATGCACTCATGTGTTTACTTTTCCCATTGCACTAACGTGGAACATTTTGTTGGAATGATGCATCTTCCTCTGGAGTAATTTTTTTCCTTTCTTGACAAAAAAAACTTCTCAGTAGTCATGTATAGCCCAGTAAAACCTGTAGACTTTGCAGTAACTTTGCAAGGTCTCAGGACTAAGGCAAGCTTGCCAGGCTTTGTGCGGGGTATTCTTGGCCTGCCTGGAGCTTTGTTTTAGTTAATTTAGCTGTAACAACATTGCTTCCAATGATCAGGTGACTGTTGCCTAATTTGTTTTACTTTTGCTTATCTTTGTACAATCACATGATAGCCATACTTTCTATAACAGTATGTTACTATTTAGCCATAATTTTACATTGTATAGTACAGTTACTCTGTGCAGAACACAGAATTTAAGACCCTGCCATAATGATGTCATTATTATGTGATATGCAGGCCTGATATGACAGCAGAGGCCTTGGGAATGGGGATACAGCATCGGGGTGTATGGGTGTGGGGTGATGTGAGAGAGGGAACAGGCTGGCACTGGAGACCCTGGGGCTATAACAAACTTATCACTAAGCTAAAGAGGCTCAGTCCTGGGACCTGAGCAGAACTAGCCACAGGAGCAACAAGCAATAGGTATCTAGTCCTAAGCTGCCAACCCGAGGCCACACAGGGGCTGTGGGAGGATCAGTATAAAACCACATAGTAGGGGGAGATGTAGGAGGTTTTGTATAATGATTTTTAAACCACATTATTAAGGAGATTTAATTTGTGATAATTGTATCATTTGGATGATGAGTATTAGCATCATTCTAGCTGGACTACTTGTTAGAAATACTTGTTGCTTAGTTACACTAGGATTTTAATTACACTAACAAGAAATTCTAGGCCTCCCTTATAAGGTGTGCTGCCCTTTTTGCCCCATAACAAGTTTTTGAGTGTTAAACAAAAGCACTGCTGGCAAATGAGAAATTGCTGCTTGTTTGTTTTGATAAGCATTCCTGTCTCATGAAGGTCGAGACAGGATTTAAGTATTATGGCATAGAAAGGGCCTACCTTGAAATGGGAAACCTTTTCCTATAGCAACGCTTTTCCTATATTTGTCTTCTTAAGGCAGATAGCAAATGACATCTTTGATAGAAAATTGATTATAATATATATTTTACAGGATAAACCAGTAACCTCAGAGAAGTGTCTCCCTTGATGTAAATCAAGGAAGTTTATGGAGACCTCAGCAAAGAATGGATCTTCAAGCAAGCTCAGTAGCTCTAAACACATGCCTGATGCTGGGGCATCACGTGATGTTTCTGAAGTTATAGGCATCCAGCATCTCCACTGTTGATCTGGTAGCAGGTGCTGGCCCCTGCAGTGCCCTGGCTCCACAGCATCCTGCAGAGCTCAGTGCTGAGCAAAGGCTTTGTGGTGCTGCTGGCTGGGTCACATGTGGTCATCCCACACTCTCCACTAGGCTCATGTCTTCATTTGTTATATGAGACATGTGTGCTCTCTTGTCAACACCCACAGGGTGTCTTGTGCTAAACCAAAAATTCACTTTGGGAGGGACACTAGCCTGAAACCCAGCTTGGCAACAATGCTCGCATACCAGCACTGTCTTATGGTGATGATAGCTGGGTTTTGTGGCAGAAGCAATGAGGTGCGTTAAAGCATCTGGTGAGTGCAGGCCCCTCCTGATGATAGTGCACCTCTGCTGATTGATTACCTGCAAAGTATGCAGGAGGTATTTCATGTCCCTTGGGCATTGGTCTGTCTGGCTGTGACTGCTAGGTCACTAATGAGGAACCTTCCCTTTTTCATTTCCACTTTCAAAACACAAAGGAAGTTTTGGAAAAGTGGTGACCGTGCCTGCCTGTAGATTAATACAATTATTTTCATGCAGCAGGGGTTCATTTTGCAGTTTGTATGGATACGGCATGCCTGCTTTAAGTCTTGTGTCTGTCAGTTCACCATTAACAGCATATCGGTGGATAGAAGCAGGACTGCTGAGCTCAAGTAGTGGGGAGACTCATGTGAACTCAAAGTCCTTGTTGTGATGGGCTTAATTCCTTGACAAGGATTTTTACAAATTAAGCTGCTCACTGCTTCAGAGCTGTTCTGTCAGGTGCATCACCATCAGCCACTGGGAAAATACAGAACCACTTGAGGTCTGTCACAGTTGTGGATTTGTTACGAGTGATGTGAGGATGTGTTCTCTATTCATCCACCCTGTTTAGGGTGGGCACCAAATACACTGCAAACGAAGCACCTTCTAAGAAGAAAGTACTAAGTAATGCTAAATTAGGTGACACTTTTCTGAAGTGAAAAGGGGTTTTGGTATTATATGGCATGTGAATATGGACTGAAAAATTTACAAACTCAACTTGCAGTGTCATTTGCAACCTGGACTTGCTATTCATCCCCCAAGAAACTGTTCCTGGCATGTTGTCAACTTTGCATGGCACTGTGAGGAAATAATTTAACCTCTCTGTATCTTGGTTTTCCTCATTTACTTATTTTTTTTAAAGTCTTACATACCTTTTGTGTGATTGTGTGTCTCCAACTAACAATTTGACAACAACTCTTATGTTTTCAAAGGAGCTGTTTTAAAAGAGCCTTGCATGTGTAAACTTGGAATATTTTTGGATTTTTTTCTGAGAGGCTAAAGAGTAGTAAGTATATTTTCATCTTAGAACAGATGAACAGGTTTATTCAAGTGAATAATGCTGCTAGGAAGAACTTTCAGGAATATTCCAGTATCTGTTGTCCTGTTGAAAAACATTCCTTGTAAAGTTTTTAATAAAATCTCATTACTTTTCAAATTACATTTTATTATGTTTTGTTAGTTCTCCTTCATTTTCAAAGATGCTGTTTTCTTCCTGTCCTTATCATGGTCTGCAGTTACCAGGCCACTGCCTAGACACCAGCTGCTCTGCACACTGCCTTAGCAGCTAAAAAATACATTTAGTAGAGTAATCCATAGTTTTCAATAGATGGATAACCTGTGTGGGACTTTTGGCCCAATTAACACATGCTGCCAATGTGCCATAGCCTTGTTTTGGAATTTCCAAAAGTTGTACATATTGATTTTTCTAACCTAATATGTGTTACATTGAAGTCCAGGGAGCTTTATGCTAGACTTCACCTTGAAAATGAGAAAATTATCTCAGAACTTAAAATCAGTAGTCTTTTAGATATGAATTGGCTCAGCTTGCTTCCATTTGTTATGCACAAACAAAATACAGTCTGAACTACCAATACGTGTACAAAAGGATGTTAAAGGGTCAGTTTCATAGATCTGAAAACAATTTTAAGTGACTTCTTCTAGGAATAAGAATCTTGTTATTTATAAAACGTTTCACTAGCTGCCCAACAAACACACAGTCTAAAGGGCTATTGTAGTTTAGAGTTTTGCTATTTTTAAATTATGATTATTATTATTATTATTATTATTATTATTATTATTATTATTATTATTATTATTTCTTAAAAGGTAGGCAAAAAGGTGAAAACAAACATTTTTTTCAAATATATGCAAATTATTAGAAAAATAAAAAATATCACAGGTGAATGTGAGCTAAAAGGTAGGAAAAACAGAAAATTCTTAAGGGAAGCAAAACTTCACAAAAAGAAAAGTCTACCGAGAAACAAAAAATTCTACAATGACCCATTGCTAGTAGGTACAGTTACTATTTATAGTGCAATTCAATAAATGTCTTTGTTACAGACTTGATAAAAGCCCCTACTGCTGTCATGGAATGCTACATTTCTCAGTTCCAGTGATAACGAAATATGATGTTAAAGAGCATCTTTGAAAATCAAATTGTTTGATCACCTGCTGAAAGAACTTATACCAGCAAATTTTAAACAAAATGGCTGAAAACTCCTCTGAGGCGCTAACTTACTTTTTTCCCTAGCATGAGTCATAACTGTTCCAAGACACTAAAGCAAATACTGGACCAGAATAGAAAGGGGCTACTCAGCCTGCTATTTCGGACATTGATGCCACATAAAATAATGGAAAAACATTGTAGGCCTTAAATAAAAGGGTGATATTTCTGTTAACAGCAGTCACCACGGGTTAAGAGAATAGGTCTGGGAAAACAATGGGTATATTTGTGATATATTAAAATGCTGTTTGATAAAAGAAATATATTGATCCAATAAGCTAAGGAATCTCTGATGTATTTTGGTTTATATTAACATGCCATTTGTTTGAAAGCATAGAATGATACCAAACCAGCATTGCTCTCAATTAATGGACAAGGGGCAGGTCTCAAGAAGGTAATTACAAATGCTTCCTTTTCCTGGGTCACAGACATTTGACCCAGCCTTATGCTGTTTAACATATCCCTAAGCAATGACTGTAACTTTTGCTGATAAATGGCTGCTCATTCCACAAGAATGGGGGGACAGTGAATAGCAATGTTGGTTATTTGGTGTAGGCAGGGTGCAAGAAAACAATATACATTTCCATGGCTCTTTCATTAAAGGTAGCCTTATAATTGAGGGAGTCTGTCATAGGAAAAAAACACAGTAGCTTGTGGCTGTCATGAACGAAGAGGGTTGTGCTGTGTTCAGTACCCACCCATAAGCCTGACACTGAGCCTGCTGCAGTATTGCCCACCACCGGTCCCATGGTCCAAGATGGAGCTGAGATATAGTGAGGGTTCAGGGAGAGGCCCAAGGTGATGCCAGGCCCTCAGGGTGAGCTGGAGTGTGGAGTGGCATGCAGATTACTCCATAGGACCATTTTCTCTCTTAGCCAAACAAGATTAAGAGATAGAAAATTGAAGTTAGACAAATTCTGGCTAAAATAAAGACAGTTCTTCAAAGTAATAGTCACTGAAACAGCAGGGGTCATGATTTATACCTGGGGGGAATTATTTTGGTCAAGCTTTCTTCTTTTTATTTTGTTTGGTTGGTTGGTTGGTTGGTTTGTTTTGTTCCCCCCCCCCCAAAAAAAAAAAAGTGCACTGTAGTTCAAGAGCCTGTATTGGGTAGAAGCAGGCTTTTCTTAAGGGAAGTTTGTTGTCTTTTGTTATGATGAGTCCATTCCAACATTAAACGCTATTGATCTATTCATAGGGGCTAAAGTCAATATTTAGGCATATCAATAACAGGTCTGACTTTTCAAAATTCTTCATTTGATTTCATTAACCTTAACTTCTGGTTGTTGTTCTACTTCTCATTGATTACTTGTAAATATAAAAGAATGAGGATGCATTTGTGATTTTGACTACTGAAAAATTATTATCTGTACCATTATGACAAAGAAACAGAATTTCATATGATCTTCATATTTTTGTACATAACAGTATTGTATTTTTTCAATTTTCTAACACAAGAAGATGATACTGGTAGAGGATCTTTCTTTCCTCTGTTAAGTTACACCAGTAGATTTAACAAAAGCTGTTTTGATATACTAAGTATTGGTTACTTTTCCGATGCAAGTGATGGAATAATAGGGATTGCAAAAAAGTTTCATTTACTGCTATGTTGAATTGACTTATATTATTGGTTTCATTTTAGACACAGGCTTTTAAAACCGTCAGATATTTGATACTGTCTAAGACCTATTTAAATCTCACTCTGCTTGAAGCTTTCTGTCTGCCACAGTCAAGTTCAAGTCTAAAAGTTGCTCATCTCCTGAAAACACTGAGAAGAACATGGATGTCCAGCTAAAATGCATCTTCACTTCTTCCATTTGGCCTCTCTCTCAGGAATGATGATAAAATACCAATTACAATCAAGTCTATAAGTTTTAAAAATGTGCTTTAAGTTTAGGAAGAGAGGCTGGTCATGTTTCTAACTCCAATATCACAATGTGATATATGCCTACCATACCATGCCACGTATCCTTAGATGTTGCTAAAATTAATAATCATTCTGCTCCAAGACCAGGTGTTTGAATGGCAGTCCTGCAGAGATCTGTGCATGCAACTCCTACTACTGAAGTCAGAGGACTATGCAAGTAATTAGGAGTGTTCACATGCCTGTCTTGTAGACATTACTGGCGAAAGCAGCCTTAGTGTTCACAGAGTGGAGTTCTGCTTTAATTACTTTTTCTGAACGTTTTTGTTAAATGACCCAGATACCAGAATAATTTCACTGGAACAAGCAAACTACGTGCTTCAATCTGTAGTTTGATTCCAGCACAGCAGTAATTTGTAATGTAAAACTGCAAAATATGTCTTATTTAAGATGTAATGTATACGAAAGGGAAACTTTATGTTACCTGTCACAGTGAGCAATTTTTCCAAATAATGTACTCTGGGTTGTTGCTTTACGGCTCCTTTCTAATGGCATGACAAAACTGACTGGTGAAAAAAACACAGAAAATTGAAATCCAGAATGAAATATAAAGAATGAATATGTACTGATATTTAATATTCTTAAGCATGCCACAGGAGAAATTCTCTGCAAGTGATACATCCTGTGGTAGTAGATACATGCAATCCCCTGACAATCCAATTTATGATTTCCTGAAAAACAAGTTCAGAGACATTTAGTGGTTTTGTCAATCATTTTGTCCACTGTTACATTCTGGAAGTCTTAGTGACAAACAGCATTCTTTATATTGGCAGAAAATAAGGCAAAATTTAGCCAGGCTGGGAAATTATTTCAATTTGGGTTCTAGAAGCCTATACTAGATATAGCATAATAGTTTCCATCCTGGGTATTAGCTCTGCTTCAGAAGAGCTTTGTCTTTAAAATTGACTCATATCAGATGTGGCATGATGTCCTCATTAAGAAATGCTTTTTGATTCCAGGTAGCACTTCAATTTGGGCACATGTGTGAAGTTAGGTACCTGCTTAAGCACTGTATTGCTCAAGGACAGATGTGACGAGCCTATTGCCAAAAACCTGTGAAAGTCTCCCCTTCAATCGCAGAGTATTTCCACATGGGTTGAGAGCAAAAGATCCACTTTTCCCAGTCCCTCAGTGTCATTGTGCAACCTCTGATATCACTGGTGATGCTTCACAGCTGGTGAGCTGGAATATCACTGCAAAGCAAAACCAGCGTTTTCTTTCCTGAAGTGGATTATCTTTATATTATATAATATAGAAATTGAAAGTACTTGCTGTCACTGAGGATCAGATACAAGAAGCCCTTGGATGATAATTTCATCAGTGTAAAGCACTCAGTTTAGGAAAAAACACCACAGGGTTTTCTGTTCAGCCAGTCAAGGTGGCCATATTGATCTCAACAAGCCTTTCATTACTGCAAAGGAATCCAGCTGGAAATCAAGATGCAATAAGTCAAATTTTAAAAGGGTTACACCCAATTCTGTTGTTCAGCATATCAAGGTTTGCCTTGATCTTGGAACTTGTCTTGGTGCGATTGAGGCCTTGGGGTAAATCTGAAGCATTTGAAGGCAGCTGTGCTCCATCAAGGCTGGATTCAGGAAAATTTTACAATTTGCATTAGTGGAGGAAATTTTCATCTGACATCAACCAGCAATGACATAAAATGGTATAAGATATACGTAATATCATATATATCATATATATATATGTTTATATAAATAAAGACTCAAAGTAGCCTACATGAAACATAACTTCCTTATCTGAATCTAACATTTGACAATGTCCTAAAAGATGACCAGTAAAAATTATTTATTCAAGTAACTTTGCTGAAGACCAAGAAGATACAGCCACAGAGCAATCAAACCTTAGTTCCATTTGGCATTATTTAGAAGTGGGTATGAGGAGAGGCTTCCTACTCAGTTGAATGTAGTCTGAGTTACTTGGGGAGGAAACTGGGAGCTAACGCTTTTTCTGAACTGGAGCTTCACCACAGCCCGCTGTTGAACTGGAGGATGTGTTAAGTGAGGTTTTTCACAAACACTGTGAGTAGGTAAAATGAGAGCGGTTTTGGCACAGTTGTTTGTTAAAGGTAGGAAATAGGGTGTTAAAAGCAGTGAATGAGATGTGCAGCCTCTGATGATCCTATGCTTCTTAAGAAAACCCAAGCAGAATCACATTTCCTCTTTCAGAGAGACTGAAGGGAAGCCCTCTATGCTGTGGAGGAATGGGCACTAGCTCCAAGTGACAAGTCTGTAGACAAGACCACACTCTTCCATTTTAATAAGACTATGAAACTTTTACAGGAAACTCATGAGTGGTCAAGCTGAAAAAAACCAACCATAACAACAACAAAAACCAACAGAAAGCAAGCAAGCAAACAAACAAAAACAAATCCAGAAAAGAAATCAGTATCTATAAAGAGATGATATGGGTAGCAGCAGAAACAACAGTGAGGACAACTCAATTAAAATAAGAGAAAGAATGAGCCAATGACCTTTCCTATGAAATCCAGTATTCAGGTTTTCCATAAAGACCATCTAACTTAGGCAAATATGTTGTGCCAAAAGCATTTTAGACACAGAATAAATAAATAAATAAATACCATATGCAGACCCAATTGGTCACTGTGCCAGAACTAACCTTTGAACAAAGCTATGGTTATAAATATGGGAAGGGGGGGGGGGGGGGGGGAACTGGGGGTGGGGCAGAGAGAGAGAAGAAAAGATCTTTTCTTTTCTTCATGGGCCAGAGAAAGGTCGTTGCTCCAGGCAGTCTGGGAGAGATTTCACTGTTCCAGGACACTTTGTCATTGTGGTGGCATTGCTGGGTTCCTGCTCTTTGTCATATTCCATTGCAGTCTGGAACTTAACTTGACAGCAGCAAAGGGTTTCTCTGAAATGGATTCAACTGGTTAACATTGCATCCACCCACCCACATACAAAAAGTCCCAAAGTCTCATCAGTCACGGATAATTTTCTGAAAAACATGAACTCCTTGACTCTCTCAGGAACCATGACCAAAAAAAAAAACAAACCCAAAAGGCAGCTTTAGCAAGGACTTAGTCAATGAAACTGTTTTTTTCCTATGGCTTTTTTGTTCTTTTCCTACCTAGTCCGCAAACGCAAAAATATTCAAATGCTTTCTTGTCTGAAATGGAGTGGAAGTAAAACCTTTCCCACAGTTTTGTATACATGTGCCACGTTTAGGCATCCCTCTCCTTTTGACATGAGAACTAGGTAACTAAATGCAAACCACCACTCCCTGTTAAGACACACTATCAGAAACTTTGTATATGGCTGAAAGGTGGATGTGTCTTTTCTCTTGTGACAATAGGATTTTGACTGATCTGCCTGGCACCATCGTTGAAATCCCTGATGCAGACCACTGCAACCACAAATATTTCCAGTGACACTGATATTTATACTTTTATATTAGTGGGCTTTATAAGAGTGTGGCAGTCTGTGCAAGTTTACCCAGTTGCTGATCACATGAATGTAATGAGAAACCTAACTCCACACATAATGTTATAAATGTAAATGGAAACTCCTGCCCTGCTTTGTGGTCAGGAATGAGAGAGAAGCTGTAGTCCCTGTTCCTTGGCCAGAGAGACCACTGGCAGGCAATAAAAAAATAAAAAACCCAGACCTCTTCTCATGGTCCACTGGAAGTCCTAAGTCAGGTAGTTGCAATCACTGAAGTGTGTAGGACCTACACACATATATATATATGTATATATGTTAGTAGAGGCAGTTTATTCTATATTCTCCTGCTGAGTATGAATATGTGAAAGAAAAAAATCTCCTGTTGTGACTGACATGTTTGTGTGGGCTAGAACCAGCTGAGTAAAGACATAAGAGGTGAGTGGAGAAGAGTAAGTGGGACTGAGAGAGAGAACTGAGGAGAGAATGTCTGGGGACCTTCAGAGAAGCCAGCAATTTCAAGGGATATAACTTCACAGCATGTATTAAAATTAAACCAAGAGAATGAGTAGACTGATGGATGGGGAAGCTCATAAAACACAATGAACACATTTAAAGTGTCAGGGGATATGTGAACAGACTGACTCCAAACCAAACAACACTTTGTCTCCTTGTTTGGCAATTATTAATTTTTAGTATTATTAATTTTCCCTAACTCTTAGGGTGAGCAAGGCATACACCCTTCTCCTTAGCTGTGTTTATTTAAATTGATTCTGGAGGGGAAAGTTGCTGGGATCTATTGTCATATTCTAATGGCCTGCTGAATATTTAACAATGAAAATATATTTAGACGTCAAGTTAAGCAACTCTCATTTAAGGGACAGATCCAAGGGGGCAGGTAGATTCTTGAAGTCCTCATTCATTTTCCTTTGATCAAATTTTGAACCTTCTGAATTCAGTGGATGCTTTTCTACTGTTAATTCAAGTTAATCTAAAATGTACTGAAGAAGAGGTTGCATTATATAGAATTTGGGTCAGGTGTTTGATAGACCTATGTACTGTTCCTCTTTGCAGAAAAGGACCTGGGAATCCTGATGGACAACAAGCTGAACATAAAACAACAACATGCCTTTACTGCAAAGAAGGTAAATGGTATCCTGGGTTGCACTAGGACTGCTGCCAGCAGGTCAAGGGAGGTGATCCTTTCCCTGTCATCAGCAATTAAGGTCATGTCTGGAGTCCTGTGTCCAGCTCTAGACTCCCCAGTACAAGAGAGACATGGACATACTGGAGAGAGTCCAACAAAGGGCCACAAAGAAGATGAAGGGACTGCAGCATCTCTCCTATGAGGAAAGGCTGAGAGAGCTGGGAATGCTCAGCCTGGAGAAGAGCAGGCTCAGGGGGACCTTGCCCTTGTGTATAAACACTTGAAGGAAGGGTACAGAGAAGATGGCACCAGGCTCTCTTCAGTGGTGCCCAGTGACAGGACTAGAGGCAGTGGGCACAAACTGAAACAGAGGAGGCTCTGCCTGAACGTCAGGAAACACTTTTTCACAGTGAGGGTGACTGAGCACTGGCACAGGTTGTCCAGGGAGGTTGTGGATTCTCCATCCTTGGAGATATTAAAAAGCCATCAGAACACAACCCTGGGCAACAGGCTGTAGGTGTCAGGGGCATTGGACCAGATGACCTGTGGAGGCCCCTTCCAACTAGAACCATTCCGTGATTCTGCTACATGTGTGAGATTGCTGGGTAGTTATTTATTTCTTGCACAATAGAAAATCCATTTCAACTGCCTTCAAATAATTTGCTGTCTTCATAAGAAAGATCAGTTGCATTGGGACTGATATTCTGTCTTTAGGATGGACTTCTGGTCACAAGGTATTGCTTTTGCATTCTACAACATGGTTTCATTCCTGGATAGTTTATAAGGGGTTAATAAATGCTTACTAGAGGTGAAAAGAAGTATAAGCCTTGTTGTAACAAGTGATATGGAAGGTTATAAGCATGTCAAGAGGAGCTGTAATGCATGGGTTTTAATAATGGTTAGCAGCCTATTGACTGGATTTTAAAAAGATTATTTATTACAACAACTGTTAATCATTTCTTGTTATTAATCATTTAGTAACTTTCCATCAACTGTTTTTACAGAGAAACTTGATTTTTGAAAATTGTGCCTCCAATGAGAATAAAGTAACTGAAGTAAATGCAAATCATTAGAACCTGACTGATGTATGAAAAGATTGAGAATTAATTATATATTTTTGTGCCTCAGTTTTTCTATATCAAGATCTGTAGGCCTGGTTAATTTTGATTCGTGCAAATATTTATTATGTGTACAAACACATTTCAGTCTGTTGATTTATAAACCCTAGATTGTCCCCAGAAATCGTTCAAAAACCCAATTTATAACTGAATTCAGAAATTGTCTCCAGGAACAAAAACTTGAGTAAAAGTCTGGGCTTTGGTTCTTTTGCTTTAGATGCTAAGAGGAATATTTTTTAAGTCTGAGCAAAAATTAAGCAGATATGTTTAATTAGCATTCCAAGAGGAGGTGTTAAGCAGCATACCATGAGCACAAGCTGAAGCTGATCCTGAGTTAATGGGAAACTGCTGCACAGACCTTTTGTTAATTTCATAAAAACATTTGTTAAGAAGGACATCTAGTGGGTCATCTGGTTCAGCAGCCACAGCATGGTTATTTGTGTTGAACGCCTACCAGGTTGAAGGGTAGAAGGGTAGAAGGACAAAAGGCATAATGTGGAGGCTGTACTGCTGCCTAGCACATCTCTTTCCCCTCCTCCAGTGTTGCCACTGTGGGCACAAAGGTTTGCCTGCAAACATGTTTCCAACCTCTGTTGAGTGTTTTGGGTGACATTGGTTCAGTCTGCACACAACCAATTGGTTCAGTCTGCACAGAACTACTCAGGTAGCAACAATACAAAGTGAAAAACCTTTAACCCTTTCTCCTTCCACGTGAAAATGAGCAGAATCACAGAAAAACCTTCAGTTGGCCAGGCTAAGGCCTGGATGAATACCTGGAAAAGGACAAAGTCTCTTTCTTGGCGTTGTCAAGAGTTGCCCTCCCATGACAGGAGTTCAGCTCCGTTAGGTCGTCAGCCTGTGTCCTCTGGTCTACTCTGAGATGCAGGAAAGAAGAAAAGGTCTATTCTGCCCTGAATGTCTCCAGCTGGCTCCTCTCTGAGACTAGATTTTCAGGCCATATAGGAAGGAGACAAGGAATAGACTATATCTGCTCCCCAGCTAACTCTTTGATGCTGGGCTGGCCCATTCCTGTGTGGATTAAGCACACCATGGACTGGCTGTACTGGTGCATGTGGTGAGACTTCTCTCCATTGCTGAGCCACCCCCCAATTCCTACTGCTCAGGGCAGTGGTTTTATGTCATCCCCTGCCAACAGGCTGCTAGGACCCTGTTGTGGTTTAGCCCCAGTTAGCAACCAAACACCACGCAGCTGCTTGCTCACTCCCCCCTGGTGGGACGGGGGAGAGAATTGGAAGAGTAAAAGTGAGGAAACTCATGGTTTGAGATAAAGGCAGTTTAATAGGTAAAGCAAAAGCTGCGCACGGAAGCAAAACAAGGAATTCATTCACTACTTCCCATGGGCAGGCAGGTGTTCAGCCATCTCCAGGAAAGCGGGGCTCCATCACATGTAACGGTTACTTGGGAAGACAAATGCCATTACTCCAAAACATCTCCCCTTCCTTCTTCTTCCCCTGCTTTATATACTGAGCATGACGTCATATGGTATGGAATATCCTGTTGGTCAGTTTGGGTCAGCTGTCTTGGCTGTGTCCCCTCCCAGTTTCTTGTGCATCCAGTAGAGCACAGGGAGCTGAAAAAGTCCTTGACCAGTGTAAGCGCTACTTAGCAACAACTAAAACATCTCCACATAATCACCACTGTTTCCAGCAAAAATCCAAAACACAGTCTCATACTAGCTACTATGAAGAAATTTAACTCTATCCCACCTGAAACCAGGACAGACGCTCACCAGAGTTTGTAGGTATGTATATAGGGTATTTTTTGCCTACCTCTTAGCGCTCAGCTGGAAGATGGGTGTGGACTCTACAGCCTGAGTCATCATGCCACTGCAGGCTCAAACAAATGGACCTACATCATGTTTTCTTTGACAGTAAATGCTGCAGTATATATGCATGTTGCTCAACAGTCATGGTGCAGCTCAAAGAAAACCCTCATGATTTCACAGCTTCCTGACACATTCTCCATAAATGACAGACCAAGCTTCATCCTGCTTTTCCACAACACCATCATGACTTTACAAGTGTCTTGTTTCAACAGTTGGTATAAAGCCTCCTTCTAAGTCAAGGAAATTCCTGTATACCAAATAAGAAGATCTAGTTGAGTTACCTATTTTTTGTAACAGCACCAAAAGCAGCAACTGTAGTATCGATAAGCAGAAATCCCACCACAGCCACCATCATTTTAGTTTGACACAGAGATCCTGGACTTAGAAATATGTCAGGAGTCTTTCACTTTCCTTTCTGCTCTAAGTTCCAGTCACTTAAGTGGAGTTCCCAACTCCACCATTTTGGAGTGTCAAGAAAGAAGACTAATGTTTTTTTAATTAATAGTGTCTCCAACATCATGCTTGCTCAAGGGACTAATCCAGATAGCTCAAACGTAAGGTATTTTTAATCCAACACTAGCGTTTGACCAGAAGGGAATTATTACCTTCAACGTAGAACAATTTCACTGTCGTGGACCTACCCTCTGTAAAGCTCGATCCACTGAGGAGTCCTGAGGTGCAGAATGCTCTTAGTGCTCTTTACATGATTTATGCCTGGTTGTGGTCTTTGCAAGGTTGGTCCTCTACCTTCTGGGATAATATCGCCTGCAGGCTCAGAGAGAGAAACAACTAATTAACTTGATGAAAAACAGTGGCAAACAGAGTTGTCTCCTGAAAAGGATGAGTCTGACAATTTAACATAAAAACAAAACCCCACAGCTTCCACTCTCTTACTAGGATTATGATTCAGCTGCTTTGGCCTTAGCAGCAGTCCACATGGAGCTCCCTGTCAGCTGCCACATCACATCTCATTCACTTCTGCATTGTGTCATTGCTCTCACAGAGACAACAGGCAACTCAGAGAATTTCCTTTGCTGCTACCTGATATACCATTATTCACTTCTTACCATTTTAGCAAAGTAGTTACGCTGCTGTCAGAGGTAATGGAGCCCATGCCACTAAGAAAATTGGCTGTAATTTATTTATCAATTGTTTCTACATACCACAAAAAAGACCATCTACTTTATGGCTGGGTCTAAGGTATCTGAGAGCCCTTGAAGTTCATGGTTTTCCGGTATTCTAAGTTCTACTTATGGCTTTTCCTGTATATGACACACACCACCACCCCTGTGGTCTTGAAGGCCGATTTCTTCTTCGCTTTCTTTAGTCACAAATCATTCTGAGGCATCCCTTAAGTGCATTTGTATTGTTAAGTGCACCGGCCTGATTTGGTGTTAATTCAATTTGAGTGCCCTTAATATCTTGCGGGAGTGAGGCAATGCATGCAAGCTGTACCTTGTAAAAACAGGTTCCAGGTCTGCCTGAGAGCAAAGCACCTTTCCCACAGCAATTTACCAAAGCTGCTGATAAAATTTTCATAAGGAAACCTTTTTAGTCTGACCCTATTGTGTTATTCTACCATTAAGAGTCAGGGAACTGAGACTGTATTCTGGTGACAGTTTATCACATTCTCCATTATTTTAGTGTATAGACAGCCTACTGATGGGTCATAGCCTACATCCCCTCCTCTTGCAACATGGAAACAGCTTTCAGAGCCAGAGCCCAGAGGCCTGAGTATGCTAGTTGCAGCATGTGTGTGTCAATATAACTGAAGTGAACTCTAGATAAACCAGTCACCTCTAACCTTCAAATAGTGGGAGGTGGGACATTTTAGTGCATTTGGGGCCAAACAAAGAGAAGGAAAAGCAGAAATAGACCATAGGAATGGTTAGCCCTAAGGAATGTGTAGAAGAAACAATGTCACATTTTGATTAAATGAAAGGTATTTGACTAACAATCAAAGACAGTTTTAAAGTAATTGGTATAAGCAAATGCTATCTTCATACACAAGGACAAATTTTGCTCTCAAATGATTGATTGTAAATCCAAACAACTCCAATATTAACTGAAAAGTTTATCTCATAAAGGTGAAACAGTATATAATAGCAAAAGTGCCCACATGACTGTCGGATTGCCTCTCTACACTACTGTCACCTCCAGACTTTGGAGATCAGGGAGCTGCAGCATGGGAAGTGAAGGGTCCAGCTGCTGCTGGATGTGACATTCTGGAATCAGTGTGTCCTATCATGCTGTATGAACACATTTTTTTCAGCTGTTATAGAATGCATAACCAACTAGTCTGGATGCCATATGAAGACAAGGACATGTGTCTTCTGAATTACTATCTAGCATTTTGAAGCAAAACTAAGAGGAACAAGTTGGTTGTGAAAGACAGAAGGAAAGGAAGAGAGAAGAGAAAGGGAGGGAGAAAGTAGGTTGGGGGGAGAGAGAAGGCAGAGTAAGAGGGAGAAAGAAAGTAAAAGAGGAGGAATAAGGAAGAGGAAGAGGAAGTGGAGCAAGAAAGAGAAACAGAGTTAAATGGTAAAGAAAGAAAAAAGAAAGAAGGAAGGAAGGAAGGAAGGAAGGAAGGAAGGAAGGAAGGAAGGAAGGAAGGAAGGAAGGAAGGAAGGAAGGAAGGAAGGAAGGAAGGAAGGAAGGAAGGAAGGAAGGAAGGAAGGAAGGAAGGAAGGAAGGAAGGAAGGAAGGAAGGAAGGAAGGAAGGAAGGAAAGGAAAGAAGAAAGAAAGAAAGAAAGAAAGAAAGAAAGAAAGAAAGAAAGAAAGAAAGAAAGAAAGAAAGAAAGAAAGAAAGAAAGAAAGAAAGAAAGAAAGAAAGAAAGAAAGAAAGAAAGAAAGAAAGAAAGAAAGAAAGAAAGAAAGAAAGAAAGAAAGAAAGAAAGAAAGAAAGAAAGAAAGAAAGAAAGAAAGAAAGAAAGAAAAGAAAGAAAGAAAGAAAGAAAGAAAGAAAGAAAGAAAGAAAGAAAGAAAGAAAGAAAGAAAGAAAAGAGAAAGAAAGAAAGAAAGAAAGAAAGAAAGAAAGAAAGAAAGAAAGAAAGAAAGAAAGAAAGAAAGAAAGAAAGAAAGAAAGAAAGAAAGAAAGAAAGAAAGAAAGAAAGAAAGAAGAGATGAGATAAGATAAGATAAGATAAGATAAGATAAGATAAGATAAGATAAGATAAGATAAGATAAGAGAAGAGAAGAGAAGAGAAGAGAAGAGAAGAGAAGAGAAGAGAAGAGAAGAGAAGAGAAGAGAAGAGAAGAGAAGAGAAGAGAAGAGAAATGGAAATGACCTCAGGGTTTTATACTGAATTTATCTGAGGCTGAAACTGTGGTTTGGGAGTTTAGTCAGTACAGCACAGCTGTTCACCATAGGTACCTAAATACTGAGGCTGTATGTCTGATTATAAAGAGCATCTTCTGTAACCTAGCACACAATGGTATATTTGTTGCACCCTAAATTGCCTTTGGGAGTCTTGCCCTCCTTACCAGCTTGACTTACTGTCAGTTGCTGGAGAAAGCCTTGATCCTGCATCCTATGGAAGTCAATGGGAGCACTGCCTTTGACATCAATGAGTGCTGGATCACACCCCAGGTGAAAAACGATAGCTTTGCTTCTAGTCGGGCCAAACTGATGAATAAATCAGAGCCTTGCGTGTGCGGAGTCAGGTCTGGTTGTGAGTGTCTCTTGCAGAGGCGTTTTGCAGTCCAAGTAAGTGTGACCAAGGCAGTCTGATTAATTATTGCATAAAGCTTAAGGCAAACGCAGAGTTACAGTCACCAGCTAGAGAACTGTGTTACAGAGGAATTTATAATACCTTTGACTATCAGCCTCTTGATCTTCAGGGGTATTCAAGGAAGATGGAGATAAGGCAATTGTTTCTGTGTGTTTTCAATAGGTGAGGAAAAGAGACAGCAAATACTTATAGCTGTATCTTTTTCTGGCACTCAGTATTATGCTCCAACATTGTGCTTTACCTGAAATTATTTTTGAAGAAGTATGTAAGTTCTCAGGAAAGACAACTGACTGTGTGTATCTCCTCCACCAAATCACAAAACTTGAACTGTGGTACTGTGTTAAGAGCTTGCAAACTGCCCTGCAGCATATAAACACATCAGAAGCTGTAAAGGACAAGGTAAACATCACTATAGACCCTGGTTGTCTGTGGTCAGTCCTGCTTCATCTCCGTGCACCACCGAGGTGAGTGGCAAGGCTGCTACTGCAGAGGAAAGTGCTTACAACCTTGATTCACCCTCAGCTGTTTTGTTCTAGGTTGGCTCTGTGTTGGCCCTTTGAGTGACCCAGTCTCCTCATGGTTTTTCCTGAATTTTGCGTAGTGCCTTGTGACAAATTTTTGAGGGTTGAGAGAATATTGGCTGACATAGCTTTCCTATTTAAAACATTGGGAAAATGCCTTTCTCTTTTTATTTTTTGCGTGTGTATAATTTAGACTGAGGTGGGCACAGAGTATCACTGATTTCAGAAAGAGGAGCTCACAAGGATGGTCTGGATAACCCCTACCAGCTATGTCTCTTTGAACTCCAGCTAGCTGAAGTGGCTAGGAAGAAAGGAGTCATGAAGGTGAGGGGGCACGTGATATGCCACAGCACAGCAGGGACAAAAAATATGTGGACCTTCAACATGCATAGGTAAATCGCATGAGAGCATCTGCAGCAGTTGCCCCAGACACTGTGAATGAGTGTGTTAGGAGGCCCTTTCTTATGGATCAGCAGCAAGTCAAAGAAAGGCAAGGAGGTAGAGTCATAGTTTCACTCTCTTGCTGTCGCACTATAAGGCAATTTTAGGGACTCAGAAGTTTATAGTTATTGCAATAGGTTCTGGGATTTTAAAGAATTAATGGATGAAGGTTATTTGCGGTGAATTTCAGAGGAGAAAAGTCTATGTTGGCAGGATTTATGCTACCCTTCAAACAACAGAAGGGGAAGGCTATGTGAGAGCTGGGACATGGCACTGTGTTCTGGAGCCTTCCAGCATTGTTTTGCTTCCACCTAAGGATAAATAAATGCCTCTGTGTATGGTGCTTTAAGGGAGAAAACTCCAGCTCAATCAGGGAAATAGTCTTTGACTCCCTAATCCAGTGAGAAATGGAAATGCTCTTCTCTTTCCCTTCCTCTTCATTAGTTTATGTACATCAGTTCTCATCATGTTTACCTGCGAAGTGGTTTCAGTATGACTGCTATCTTTGTAGCTTTTTCTATAAAAACTTCAAGCCCTGTTGAATAACTTAGATGGAAGCTAAATAAGCATTCAAATGAAACAAAAAACCTCAGGAGATCTTGCTGCCAGGACATAAGTTGTGTACTAGGAGAAAAATAGCCAAAGAAAGAAGCTATGGGCCGTGCCTCACACTAACAGAGACACAGGTGTTTCCCCTGACTATTTTAAAATAGGGCCTGAGCCAAGCCCTCTCCACATGACTTCAAGTGGGAATGCGTCTTCCTGCTCAATATGCTAAAAAATTTGAGTGATTTACACACTTCTAAACCTACTCTGCACTTCCACTGTTAATCATACACAGTCCACAACGTCACTCTCTTTGTGCACCATGATGGAAGTATCTGTTTATCATATATTCAAATTACATTGTCTGCTTGAGGGAGCTCATGGTCCCCTGAAAACTTCTATGGCAGCACGGTTTGCAGGTTCCACATACTACCTGTGAACCATCTATTGTGTATGTGACTGCAATCTTGAATCCCTGCCTGGGATTATCTGAAAACTCTGGAACTTGCCAGCAGGAAAATTTACAGCTAAACAATTATATTGTTGAAAATCTGACAAATCCACCCAGTTTATGACTTTGAAAATAGGGCTAGGTGTGAGCAACTGACTATATTATACACCGTAGCACAGCCTCCTGGGGGCTGCAATATAGAATCTGTTTACTTTGACTGACACTTTTCATTTTTCTTTTCTTCCAGCTTTATTGCTGCGAATGATATCTCTGCTCAATACAGATTTGTTCCTCAAAAAACTGTTTAGATATTTGGATAAACATCTTCTGAACAAGTTTTTTATTATTATTATGATTATTTTTTTAAGCAATCCAGTAATAGTGCAACTGACAGGCACACAATGAGTAAAAGCAAGCAGACCTGCATTACATTGGTACATCAGATTGCATGCAGGTGGGATTTCCAGAACTTCTCTTCAATGTAAATCAGTTCTAAAAAGTCCAAATCTGGACACAAAGGAGAGCAGGTTTTTTTTCTGACTTCTTGACAGGGGTGAGATAAATCTCACTCAAGCACAGAATGACATTTTTTCTACTTAGACCTCAATAAGCAGGCAGAGACATTATTGCAAAGTATGACTACTCAAAAAAAGGAAGATTTGTTGCTGAAGCCAATGACAGTACTAGATAGAATCAGCACTGGGTCATGCAGAGTGACAACATTTCTTTCCTGCTGTATTGGTATCAGAATTTGGAAATTCACTACAATTTTCGCTTCCTTCAGAAATTCTAGTATCTCTGATGTTGAATACCAGAACAGGTGGCAGTGATGGGTGACTGTGTTGTACACTGGTACATTAGCCTGAAGAGTGTTATTTTGTTTCCTAGTTCTATAGGAGAAAAAGTAGAAGAGGAAAATTTCTTTTCCAGAGCATTCCCTGATTGACAAATAAATCATTCTTTATCTCACTCAGGCAAGACCAAAGAGCATATTTTAGATAAAGAGATGGCTGAGAGATGGCAGTTTTATCAATGTGGGCTAGAGTTGGGAAACACAAAGTATACATTTTAAATATAATTTTGTGAACAGAAAACAAGTATATTTTGGTTGGATGCATGAATCTCATATCTACCTTAGTCCTGCCGTTTTTATTTCCTGCCATTCGGGAATATCCCAAATGGAGTCTGCTTCTCACTTTGTTGTTTTATAGTTCCTTTTGTACAGCTGCCAATGCTAACATTTCTTTCTGAGTGTGAAAGTTGCATATGGTTTTGATGTACCTGTACTGTACAGCACTTGCCAAGTACTTGGGGTGGACACTGCTTTCTGAGGTCATTAAGAGGAAAATTCCACCTGGTTCACGTTGACGGGGGATAATTTCTGTGTTGAGTTCTTGCAGGACATGAGAAATGCAGAATAGCTGCTGAAGTAACTTCAGAGCTGCTATTCAGGGGGCTAATGAACTCTCACAATAAACTTCAATTTCTCTAGTGCCTTCATGATTACCAGTAATGGCCCTTGCAGTGCAGGACATGGGGAAACACAAATGCTGTACAGGGGATTGGGCTTCATCTAGACACTGCAAAACCTGCTATCATTGTTTCAGAAGATACTTAGAGTGGATCTCAGAGAAGCATCAGCTCCCCTTGCTTACTATGCTGTGGTGTAGCTCTTGGTCTGGTATGGAAAGCAGGGGTGACACAGACTGATTTACTTTTCACTTGTCTTCCTCCTGTAGTTCCCCATGTGCAGGCTCCCCCTGGCCGAGTACCAGCTATGTGCTTTGATCTCGGAGGATGTAGCCTTGGGGCTGAAGGCAGTGCTCTGTACAAGTACTGAGCCACTGTATTTCTGGACTAAGGGATGTTTCCAGTCCTGCATTTTTATGCCCCTGTGGAACTTCTCCCATTAGGAGGGACGCTCAAGAAATTAAATTAGGGCAGCACTGGTATCAATGCAAGACATGCAAAAGCACACGTTTCTTTATTTCCCTGTTTATGTTTTGTGATATAAATAGGACTAGATGTTTAGGCAATATATTGCATATTTTAAATAAAAATATATAAGCATGTCATGCACACATCACGTTTTCACTTTAATTAGTGATCCTAAAACCCTGGAAGGAGAGAACAAGGGGCAAGTCACTCAATGATCTTTTCATGCAATACCTTCAGCTTATTTATTGCCAAATGAGAATTTCCAAGGCTGATCATGTGTTCAGAGCTGTCCCTACCAGTGATCACTTTGTGCTAAACCTGGCTGATGCTTTGCTGAGGACTGAAAAGAAAAAGACACTAAGCAGTTCCTGTGGCAGAAGTGGCTTCCTATTTTTGACTTAAAGCTTGAGTAAACTAAAACACAGGCTTTCAAGTAAAGGACTGTTTCACCTGAAAATATTCTAATGTCTCAGCAAGTACTGTGGACTCCAGACAACATTGTAAGCACCACAGATAATTTACTTCATACTGGAAAGAAAGGTGAAGTTGTAGGGGAACTGAGTAAACTTGCCTGCTTGAGAGAAATATATAGTTTGCTGGCTGACCATGATCGTAATTTATTTAGGGTTTTCCCTGAAATTTTCAAGTTGGGAAAAAGTGAGGGTACTTGTCTGAAAAAGGAGACAAGTAACCTCAGTTATTCTTAACTTACGACCACCTCAGATTCCTTACCATTCTTTCTTTTCCCAACTTCAAGCAGAAAACGGAAGGGAGATGGAATTAGGGACTGTATGTAATTACCATTTATCCTCCCTGCACTTCATACAACCCACAGAAGCTCAGGCTTCATGAATGAGTGGAATCAAAGAGGGGCCAAGACATCACTCTCCAGTGCTTTTGAATTTTGTATATGTAATTTACGGCAACAACTATCAGCAGACATGGTGTGGTAATTTGCTGAGGGTGCCTATGAATAGTGTCTCTTTTTAATGTAATTCTGAGCAAGAGGCTATGGACCATCTACCTAAGACCTAGACAGTATTTAAAACTTGCCATTGACCCCAGAAATCCCCTCCTCACTTTGACATCCCATGCCAGCTCCTTAAATCAAACCTCTCAGACTCAGGAATGAAGTAAATAAATTATAAGTTTTATTGATTTTGTCTGCTGTGTGAATGTTCTTTAGCATTGACTAAGCCGTTCAAACCATTGTCCCAGCATGGACCAGGCTCCTCATAAAACCCAAAATGGCTACTCAAGAGGGAACAGAAATGTTTTCTTTCATTGATCCAAGGTTCTGTCAAGGAGGGTTTTGATCACTACAACTTTACAACATCCATATGGTCAGGAATGAATTAGCTGGCTCCCTTCAGTGGGACATGGGACCAGAGTTTTAGATTGGACAGAAGCCCACTGTGATATAGTTTTTGGGTTTTTTTTTAATTGAATATCAGTGAATTCCTCATGGTTTTTGGAACCATGAACCCAGTTTGCCTTTCACTTGGTCTGTTCTCCCATCTGTATGACTCTGTAGACTTCAGCTAAATTGCTGGTATAAATGAATCTCAGACTTCTTTTGCAGCTAATGGCAATAGTGCTGGTGGTTGCTGGTTAGAGGTTATTCTGGGGGAAGGAATTGTTTTTGCTTCTGCTTTAAAGCAAGAAGGTGTGGTAAATCACAGGCATCTTTTTTGGGGGGGGATGGAGATAATAAATCAGTCTTCCCAGATGAAATCTTTTATTTATGCCTTGGGATTCCATTTCATTGAGGAAAGGTATGTTCTTTTGGCTTCATCCAGGCTGCACTTTAGCAAGTGATTCAAATCAAGCTGACACTTATTAGTGAGCGTGTTGAACACTTTGCTCTCAGGCACTTCACTGGGCTGCCACCATTCTCTGTTCTTCACAGATGTTTGTTCTCCTCAGGTTTCATCTAGAAGCAAAATCACTGCCTGCTCCTCATGTCAGTGGGAAGTCAACTGCAAAGGGCAGCTTGATTTTAGAGACAATGAATCACTCCCACCAGAAAAATAAAAGAAAAAACCAAAACAAATAGAAGGGGAGATGAAATAATACACTCACAGATCAGCTATAATACATACCCAGATCAGCTTGAGCTCATTCTTCTGGTCTATAAGTGACCAAGCAAGCCTTTTATTATAATTTTTTAGGTGTTGAGCCCTGTCACCATGCTCAGTGTTGCACCGTACACATTCAGTAGTAGTAGCTCCAAAGACAGTATCAGCAATATCATACAGACGATAAATTATTTAACTGTAAAGCACCAGCTGTTATTGCAAACTGGTGTTTATTTGGAAAAAAAACCCAAAACCAAATCTTGAAGAAAAGAAAAAAATAATATTACACAGATAAGTAATTCTGTATGGTATCCTCTCTCCAGGAATACTCTAAATTAATCCCTATACACATAATTCTTAAATTATCTTTGTACTGCATGCATTTGTGTAGCAGCCTGAGAAAGCACGACTGAGGGGCAATAGCCTGCATCTAAGCCAGTGAAGAAGGAAGCAACGGCAGAAACTCACTTATATAGCCTCTTCGTTAAATTTAGGTTTATTTGTTTATAGAAAGAGATGTAACATCTCAACTCAGATGACTGATAAATGTGATGTACTTGCCACAGAAGAAAAAAGAGGCAGCAGACCTACAGAGCTGGTAAACTTTAGAAGACATCTAGACCCTCTGCCCAGATCAGAGGTTTTGGTGGTATAGGGCATCTCTGCATGCAGGCTACATGCCCCAACGGAGGGGTGGTTGCTGCTAGGTATAATAACCTGCATGTGTCCAGGTGACCCTGTAAGATGTCTGGGAATTCTGAGCCTTTCTGGCAAAGGCTGGGGTATGTGGTCATCCAAGCTGATATGGCAGGGACACATTGCACTGGCCATTTCTACTGCACAAAACTTAGCTTCCTGCTTGCTTTTTAACCTATCATAAACAGTGGAAAGGAACTGCAGAAAAATGGAGGCTACCAATTACAAGGACCTGGCTGTTTTCCTAATTCACTTTACTTTGTGGCCGTCATTGGGCCCTTGCTACGCTAAATAGAGGAGGCAGCTTGCTGTTTCTAAAATGTAAATTTTGGCATCACTGTTGAAAATGGAATGCCTATAGTAAGGAAACAAACATTACTTGTAGCATGAGTTAGTGTGTGCTGGAATTCGAAGGCTCAAGTCATATTTACACACAAAGAGGGATTATGTGAAATGCCTGGAAAGGTGACCCTGCCATTTAAGCAGTTACACTTGGCTAATAAACAATGAAGAAGAAAATCTGTCTTTTAAAACAAACAGGTTCTTTTCATTTAACATTATAATAATCATAAAAAGGAAACCAAACCTGCAAAGGCAAGGATACTGTGTTCGTGTTTCTTCCTTTCCTTAAACATTTTACTGGATTGTGATGTATCCAATGTTTGTCTAATATGCCAAGTGTTTTAAGACATTAATATATCTACAAAATTTGTATAAAACTCTAACTACTAAACCTTTCAAAATAAACTGTCCCTATCCTCTACCAAGGGAGACAAAACAGTGAGGCTATGTTGCAGCAGAGAAGGAGCACATTCTGCAGCCCAGAGTTTGCTGTAGAAGGCCACAAACTCTTTCCCTAGCAAGGTCACAGGTGAGCTAGCTGACTTTGTATGCAGTGACATGAACCAGGGGGCTTGGGTTCATGGGAATCTTATTAATTAATAGGAAGCTGAGGAACAGGGAATGCACTGTGGAGATAGTAGCAAACTGATGTGGGGACCTGATAGGAATGGAAGAAAATTACTGACCAGTTTTCATGGACTTCTGTAAAGTGTTTCTGCATATAGCTTTAGGGAAAATGGGGCAGTCAATAACCTGTAGGAATGACTGATGATTCACTGCATGGGCTAATATATGCCAGAATATCTTTATAAATGCTAAAATCAACTGTGTCAAAAAAGTAAAAGTAGCCAGGGGCAGTTTCAGACTTGGCAAAAAATTGCCCTAATACTTACATGGAGGAAGCTTCTTTTTTTTTATTTAATATCTTTATGATCACAAGAGCTCCACTTTCCCAGTTCTGTAACAATACATAAACTTATTTACTAGTGGCTCTGTATTCTTCTTTTCTGTCCTCAGACTGACAGCATTCAGTCGAAATCAGTGATGTACGGCACCAGAATAGGTTGCATACAGAACAGTGGAAAATATTGCAAGTAGCAGTGTATCAGCTAGAAAAGAAAGTGCGTATTGTTATGATTACACTACTGAGAGGTCAATTCCTCTAAATCTTGCATCTGTGGTTTTGTTCATGCTTTACCATTAATAGCAATGGCTGTCTCTATGTTGATAGCGGTATTATCTGAGAAGGAATTTTTACTACCAAATATAAATATAACATGTGTTCATTTTTTTAATTACGTGTAACATTCAGTAAAGTGATACATTATTAATAAAGATCATTGATTGTTCCCAGGATGTGACAGCAAAATATATAGCATGTACTAAAATTAAAACTACTTTTAGAGCAGTGTCGTGTGGAATACTGCAAAACAAAAAAAGGTGCCAAAGTTAACAATAAATCTATGAATAGAAAAAGGAGTAAAAATGATACCCTTTTACCTGAGGATAGCTTGACTGAATTCAGAACTGGAGATGCAAACAGCTTTTGTAATGTACTTGTTCTTGGTACATTCAGAACACATTCGTAGCCTGCAAGATTTTTTTAAGGTTTTCATGACTTGATGAGAAAAAGGACCACTGAAATTAGGGACCTACAAGATTTAGTGAGTGCCATATTCCAATGAAAAATCATTGTTCCTAAGCTGATTGCATTGTTTGGAAATACTGTATTAACTCTTTGAGATCCTGCCAAAAAAGTAGAAGCAGACTTTCGTCCCCTCAAATCAATAACATCTGTCTGCTTAAAAGAGGTGTCTCTCAATATCTCCCCATTCCCCATGTCATGTTAAGGTCCTGATCCTGCAACTCGAGTTTCAGCAGGAGACTGTACCCACTCAGCAGCATGTGTGGCTACTATAATGAATTTGCTGGGGCTAAGAATTTTCTATGGCAAGACAGCAACCAAAAACATTTCATTAGTCTTCCTAAATATATACGATAGCTCTGAAATGCTTTAAAAAATATTCCAAATAACTTTCTAGTAAATAAATGCTGAAACCCCTTAGAAAGCCCTACCCAGATTAGTAAACATTTAATGAAGACAAAAAGAAACATTCTCTTAGGTTTCCTTTTTTACTTGCACTTTTATTTCATATAATATTTTGAATTTTTTTTTTTTAGAAATATGCCAGATCACAGTTTAAATAGCATGTTTCGTTGATCAATTCCGTTTCTGTTCTTGAGCTGATGAGATCCTTGCCACAGCTACAGCATTTGCTTACATGGGCAACGAGTATTCGGAAATGTACCTTTTGCTTTTTGACACGACCAAGCAGCTGGAAACAAGGAATTAAAGCAGTTCTGTGTGATCAGCACGTTATCTGCAGAGCATGTGGATAACACCTGCCAACTTGCACAAAAAAATAATTGCATTGTGAAGAGCAGCAGAAGGCCACGGCAGAGGCTACAAAGTAGCCCACAATGAAAGAACATAAGCAAAATATTTAAAGTAAGGAATGGAGAAAGTAAATAGTCTATTTAACCTTTTCCTTAACAAACAAACAAACAAACAAAAAAACCACAACTGAAAACCAAGACAGTGATGAAATAAAGTTTTTATTTGGTGGAGGTTCTGATGGCAGTACTATATTGGTAACTTAACTGTTAATGATTGTTGTTATTTGTTCTGGATGGTTTTGTTTCTTTTTCCCAGATATGAAGACTCGAAAAAAATCCTCCCCGAATTTGTGGGCTATGCTGTGGTCCTGGGAGTCTCAGAGAGTCCTTCTGTCAAGGGGAACCAACTGGTGCCACTGCAGCCATCCGCAGCCCTGGGGCTAGCTTGAGGCACACAGGTGGTGCCCAGGGCGCCACAGGTCACAGCCAGGTTGCAAGCTACCTTGATGCTCCATAGGAAGGACAGGGGATGTCAGGGCCTGTGTTAGGCGATGGGGAGCAGCTGGGCCTGGGAAGCAGCTGGGGGATGTGTGGGGCTTACGGGAGGTTTTAGGGCTGTGCACAGGGCTGGAGGAAATGGCCTATTGCAGGCTTTCTTCATTTAATATAACACTTTTTGGGTTGGTGTGGGGAAGTGGAATTATTATTTCCACTCTGAAACATGAGAACATGCATCCTTACACGGAAGGCTACCCGCTATCTGGGCCAATGCAGTGTATCACCAAGATGAAGAGCATAATGAGCTCTATTAAAGTATCAGACAGCACAGGGATATTTACAAGATCCATCATTATTAGGCAAGAAAAAACAAATGTGTCTTATAAACCCTAAAGCTCTCAAGCAAAAATCACTCACTAATTGAGCAGGAGGCTTGGAACAAGTTTCACTGGAGGTCAGGTTATTCTAGGTTAGTCCGTTACACAGTTATTGCACCTTGCTCTGAAGCACAAGTACTCAGTGAGGTTTGTGCAGGATGAGATGGCAGATGTTTCTCTGCCGTAATCACTGTTCCCACTTCATGCACCTGCACTGAGCCACACTGTGGGCTCCTAGCATTGTTTTACTGAATTCTGGTCTCACACTGGGAAAAAGCCCTTTCGTTTCTGTAATGCTAATCCGTTTATTCCTCCCTACTCTCTCATCTTCTTCATCAGAGCTGCCTTATCCCTGGAAATCATTCAAGTATTTGTGTGGAGCAAATATTTTGCCATAGTAATTGATTGGGTTGCATGAAATAGTAGTTGCTTTGTGACAAATTAGCAGAAGGACAGTATTTCTGTGTTTCCCTTGAAGCCTACTGCTCTCTGCACTCACAATGACATTCCTTGAGAATGTTGGAAATCTCTTTCTTTGTTTGAGGAAACTAACACATATAGTCTGTAAATTCATCACCCATTCTCAGTTTGTGAGGCTTAAACTGAAGGGGTTTATCAAAATTTATAGGTGAATATGAGTTTCAGGAGTGATGAAGGAACCTTTTAAAAAATCCTGGCATATACCTGACTCGGTCTTGCAGTTCAGCCTTCCTCTTGTCTTGGGGAGGCTAGGCAAAGAGGTAAGCAGGTGTACTTTGGCTTTGAAGAATTTGCTTTTAGTTTCAGCTCAGTGATTGATAGATGAATAAAATAGGTTGCAGGACTGGGATATCTGACTTACTTTTCAGAAATGAAATCAGATGTAATAATTAGGTGGCTACCTGCCTGACTGTCAATAGCAATGCTGCCCACAGGTCAGGTCTGCAGTCATGCAAGGGTCCAAGCGCAGTTCCGAAGAACCTTAGCTTTGCCTGCACTGCATACTAAGGAAACCCTTACAGTATCCCTGGAAGGTCCTCCTCTTTGACCTCCCTAGAGTGCCTTGCCACCCCAGGGGACTGGCATTGCTTTTCCTGTATCATCACATATGAGAAACTATGATTTTTGTGGCTAGGGAGCAGTAAAAAAAGGAGGAAGAGATCCCAGGCAAGGAGGGAGGCGATCCTTTCACCCCCCAGGGAAAGGTGTTGCTACACTCTGTTGTCTGTGTTCCAGGAAAGGAGACATTCATGAGCCTGTACGGGGTACTGTGTGGCACTCTGCTAAGTAAACAGCAGGGATGCTGGGCTCCTGGGAGTCCTGGCTGTCCCCACTGCAGGTTCCCTGGCTCTCCACACTTCACCAGCATCACTGACAGACCCTTTCTTTCCCCAGGCGTGGGGTGACTTAGAACAGTATGCAACCTTCTGAGCTTTGTATCAGCAGCTGACACTAGTCCTGGAAAGGACATGACATCCACTTTTGAAAGGGCCGTTGTCTCCATCCAGAAGTTCTTGATCAGCACAAAGGGTTCAGAGACCATCTTAAGTTAAACCTGCCTCCCTCCCCAGTGAAAACTCTCACCAGGTGTCATGATCCACTGTTGGGTTGCACAGTTTGGCAGAAGTTGAGCCCCCTTGCTTTCTAACCAACCTTAGATAATTCTGGGTGGCTAGGGGTGGCTGGGCTTGACTTCTGAGTGATGTTCATTTGGATGTGTTATCGTGACCAGGTTTGTTGTATTCTTGGGAACAGAATTAAGACTCAAAACAGAGTCAAGTGCCAAGTCACTTTATTTGGCCACCAACAAGTACGCAAGAGAAAAGGAAAGAAAGAGGAAAAAAAGGGAAAAAGAGAGACAGAGTTACAATAGCTACCACCACGGATCTGCGGCGTCCCATCAGTCGGATGTATCTTCAGTCTGATGCATCTTCAGTCCGGTGGGGGAACGTTCCAACTGGTCTCCGCTGGTTCCGCCTTTTATTGTATTGTCCCGTTGCATAGTCAATGAGCTGGTTTGCATGGCCACATCTCCCACTCGGCAGTGGGGTGCATGCGCAGTATCGTCACTAGAGGGTGCTCGACAGTTCCAGGGGGTTCCAGGGGGTCCAAGCCCCCCTCCTGTATGTTGTAAGATGACCCTTAGGCCAGGCGCATGTGCAGAGGACTGGGCCTATGTGCTCCGAGACAACAAGATATAGATATATATGTTCCTGCTGGGTAGAACTTCCTCAGTTGCCGTCGTGGTGAAGCCTTGGTAGTCAAGCCATTCTGCCGACAATGTTGAGACAAGTTTCTAGTCCCTTACACCAGGACCACTCTGGAAGTTGTAACTCAGTCACATCTTAAACTTGTATCTTCACCCAAGACCACATCCCACCATTTTCCTCTCTTCAGAATCTGGCCCAGAGGCATCTGCCTCCTGGGATGGTCTGCTCCATACAGCCCCAAGTCTGTAACAGTTCCCACCCCACTGTGTAACATAGCACAGCAAAGTGCTGCTTGCACCCATGGGTCAAGGAAAATAAGAAGGCAGGAGGGAGCACTGGATTTCATGGCCTCTCCAGGGACCACTGGGTAGAGACAGTAGACACATGTAAAACTAAGGTGTAAATTCACTTTATTGGTGTCCAGCACACATACCCTTTCTGTGTTCAAGTGCATACAGACAGCATTGGCGTCACAGAAAGAGTCTCCTGGCAAGGCTAAGCCCAAAAGGCTACTCGCTCGTCCTACGATTTCAGGATTGTCTCCTCTTTTGGGAAACTTCAGAAAATAAACAACAGCAGTCCAAAACAAGAGAAAGCATGTACTTACAGGCCAGCCCTTCTTAATGGGGTCAGCTGAGATTAGGTGTGATTTTCTTACAAGGCACGAAGGCCCCCTTGTGCCCCCCTCTGTCCTTTGATGGATCCAGCTGGAGTTCCTCAGAGTTCCTGTAGATTAAATGTAGATAGGCGATGGCCTGGGGCATACTATAGGGAATGTAAACTTATGCCAAGGCTTGACCCCTGCAGGCACCTAAGAAACAAAAGTATAACCCTATAACACCAGACTGTGCTCACAGAAGTTGAGCAAACAAAAAGAAGGGGAATCCCCAGGCCACAAATCCAGGGTCTGGGCTATCTCTTTGTGAATTTTCTTTTTTTTTTATTTAAAAAAAAAAGACCCACTATGACCATCTTTGTAAGGATGTCAACAAAATACCTGACCTTGCTGGTGGCAAAACAAGGAGGGAAAGAGCCCACCTTCCACCCAGAGTGGGAACTTCCAAAGGACCCCAGTGCACACCAGCCCTGCTGGTTCATCTCCATGGATGTCAGCTGGATAAGCTCAGCTGTGCAGGCACTTGGAGCTTTGGGCACCATGGGCTGTGTTGGGCTAGTCACAATCATCTGATGAGAAGATAGTTGCATCCCTCCTGCCTGATTTCCCCTGCCAGGAGCTCAGTGCAGCTAAGTTTCTTATCACAAATACTTCACTACTCTTCTTGGAGATATTAAAAGTTTTTTTTCCTTTCTGTAGTCTGTCAACTTTGCCGAGACTTTCATGGGTGATGATGCCAGGAATATGCACTCTTAAATCATGATTCCATTCTCACCCAGAACAGTTGTTCCCATCTCTGGAAGAGATAAATGCATGAATCAGCTTTCTTATCTTAGCACCTCACTGGTCTCCATCTCACTGGTACCCATGACCTTAAGACCATCTTGGACAACCTTTCAAAAATTTGTTAACCTGCTGCTACTAACTACATGGAAAAAAGAGTGCAGGAGTTCTCTGGTCATCTTGCCCCCTCATGATCATCCTTTAGACAACAGATAGCTTGAGCAAGTTGTAATGATATTGTGGTTCTAGGCAAAATGTTGCTTCTAAAGTTAGATGTTGTGAGTGTTCAGGGAATTTCTATCTAGAGCCCCTGTAGCCAGGTCTGTATGCAGAGAACACGTATGCTGTGAAATTAAAGCTGAGGGAAAATGAAAATTCACAAGCTGTTCCCTTGCAGCAATTGTAAACTCTACACAAACCCAGATAAAAGAGAGCAAGACTAGTGCTTAACACACAGGAAGACAGGAAACTTGGCTTTCATCAGTGGCTTTGACTTGCAGCCTCCACAGATGCTTCTGAAGAGGGCATATCCTGCTGTTGAAATGGGCAAGGGACACTGGATATAACCTGAAGGATTAGACATTAGCCCAGTATTTCCAATGCAGCAGGATAAGAGGATAACAGAATTTTAAGCATAGTTATATTCTCACAATTTCATGTGGTTCTGTGTGGAGAAAAAGGTTATCCTGTTGTATTTTTGCAGGCAGGACTATAGGATATTGCAATGCTACATATATTTCCAGTGTTTACATACACTGTGAGCTGAGAACAGGCTCCAGTTCTCTGGAGAATTTTAGCGCTTGATGACATCTTCATTGTTATTATTACTCATTACAAACAGATTTCTGGGAGTGAGGTCATTCAATGGCAAACTCATCATAAGCATTTACCAAAAAGTGTGCCTGGAGAAACCTTTTGGATGCAACCAACTTTTATGAACAAGAAATAAATAGAAAAAGCTGGTGTTGTTTGTGGTTTGCAAAACCTAAAATTTTGTCCTTCCCCTGTTTTCTGCTTCATGTTTCACCCCTAAAGTAATCAAACACAACTATCCCAAACATCTATGAATTCCCTTTAAAAACACCATTTATCCAGAAGTAGACCTCATCCTGAAAAACCCCCAATAACTGCAGAATTACCTTCCTCTAAGATTTAAAAAATAAAAGAAAATTTAGACAATGCATCAGCCTGAAATGAACTGATGAATACTGAATACAAACAGCAACATTTGCAGCTCTGTTCTGGACCCAGAAGATGGGTTTCCAAATTAGCCGTTAACTAACACAGGTGTGCCCACAGGCAAAAGGACCCTTCTACTAAACTCTGACACCCCCAAACCCCCCCGCTGACGTGGAGTTATTTTTCTCAAGTTATGTTGGCTAAACATGTTTCCTAACTGAGTGTCCTTGTGATATTTTCAGTCTATTTCTAACATCTTAAAGGTTTGGCCCAGACCACCCTGAACATAAAGAACATTTAATCATTCATTTCTGTTAAATGAGGTAAAAAGTTGACATGGCTTTGAATTTTTGTTTTCAGCAAAGTTTGATTAAGTCTCTTTTCTGTTAGTACAACAGTTCACATTTTTTTTCTACATCATTGTCGTGGTTCAGCCCCAGCAACTAAATACCATGCAGCTGCTCACTCACTCTCCCCACCCCTGTGAGATGGGGGAGAGAATTGGAAAAGCAAAAGCAAAAAGCAACCAGAAAACCCCACCAACATGTGGGTTGAGATAAGAACAGTTTAATAATTAAAATAAAATCATAATGATAATAATAATAACAATAATGATAATATAATAAAAAGGAAAAGGGAAAAGGGGAAAAAATCTGACACAAAAGATACAGCCGCTCACCGCCTGCCAACTGACACTGCTGGTCCTCGAGCCACATTGCTCCCTCTCTCCCCTGGCCAGCTCCTCCCAGTTAACATACTGGGCATGGCATTACATGATATGAAACATCCCTTTGGCCAGTTTGAACCTGCTCTCTTAGCTGTGCCCCCTCCCCTCCTGGCTTGTTGTGCACCTGGCAGAGCATGGGAAGCTAGAAAAGTCCTTGACTAGTATAAGCACTACCTGGCAACAACTGAAAAATCACTGTGTTATCAACATTATTTTCATACTAAGTCCAAAGCACTGCACTATGCCAGCTATGGTGAAGAAAATTAACTCTATCCCAGCTAAAACCATGACAATCATCCATGAAAGTGTAAATAAGAAAGGCTTTTGTATCAAACTTTGCAATGTCAGCATTTATTCCTGATACTGACTCTTGTCCAACATCAGCGATGTTACACAAAGTTCAGCTTTTCTCATTAAAACAAATCTTTAATTTCAGAAGTATATGGCTGCTTTTGATTAAAAAAAAAACCAAACCAGAAATGTCATCAACTAACTTTATTATTTGAATGGGGGCAGAAATCCATATCTACTTGGCAACTTTGGTCTTGAGTGTTTTTTTGTGCTTTACGTTGTCTCATACTTTCCTTGGCCTCATTAAGGTGTTTTCCTTTTTTTTTTTTTCCCTTCCTTTCCCCTGCAAGAGAGGGAGTAGCACAGGAAAACCCCTGACAGCAGTAGCCCTTTTCCACAAAGCAGCCAAAAATTAAACCAAAGTGAGACACCAAAACAGGATGTAATTTACAACAGATAATATATATGTTTTGTGCAGTATGCAGTGATATTTGACACAGGTTGTCCCTACTTTTTCCCACCTAGTTTTTTCATTGGTAAAAAAGTTAATAATAAAGACTTGCAAAGAATCATCTGAAAACTTTGGACTTCAGACTCAGTGAAGAAAATATCTCGTTTAAAGAATCATGTCTTCCCAGGGGTGTTGTTTTGGGCTGTCTGCTGGCTTAAGAAGAGAAAATGGCATTGTTTTACAATTGAGTCACAAGCTGAAAGTTAACTCTGATCTTCTAGGAACTCAAGAGCTAGGCCAGTTTTTACTAATATAAATATTTAACTCCAGACTACTGTAGTTAGTTTATATCAATTTCTAAACAGCTGCATTTTAATTTTAAGATATAGTCAGCCGCATAATGTCTGATTACCTTGCATGGGACTGTATGCATATACCAGGACATGCCTTGTGATTAATGGGTCACAGAATTTAGCCCTTGTTTGAGAGCAAAAGCACAAAAAACCAAGAACTGCTTGGGGAGACTGCGAAACTCATTGCAATTGTAATAAGAAAACAAGTCTTTTTAGAAAGAAATTATTTAATAGTAGTGTTTTCTAACTGAAAGACCAGTTTACACCTTGTAAAATAAGAAAAAAAAAAGTTCAGTGTCAGAATACTCATGGTAGAGGATTTTATGAGGTTACTTTGCTTGGCTATATTTTGCCTTTAGCTTCTCTCTACAGATACATTTTCTGTCATTGCCAGTTTCATCTTGTCTCTTTGCTCTTTTTTTCACCACCTCCCTGCAAACACTGTGTCACTGCCAGGCTCCACTCACCCTTCTTTCTTTCTTTTGCACATACCAGAAAAACTCCATTTCCATTACTCTCCCCCTCAAATCTGCATTCAATATTTTTACAGACTCTTTTGGTGTTATTGTATGTTTTCTTCCAGACAACTGGTGGAACAGCATGTTGGGGGCAGACTTTTTTGTTGGTTTTTTTTTTACTTCTACCTCATTGCTTCCATTCATCACTGCAGACAATACTGCCATCATTTATGTGTTGTGGATAAAACTGTGGCTGAATGTGTTTCCCCATCTACTTTGACTACTTTTTGCATACAATACGATAGCAAAAAGATACTAAAGATACCCTTCAATGAGCTGACGATCATGTTGGGAAACTGTTTGCTTTACAGTGATTCATATTATCTCTGTTTTTCACATGAATGCTGAAAAGCTAACTTCTGTGTTTCTGGAAGTAAATCCATGTTTTGAAATGGTAACCTACATCTTAGCCCTTTTTCATCCTACCCAAGTTCAGACACTTGTATAGAAACATCTAATTTAGGAGCTTCCTCACCACAGGTTGGCTCTGTTGTAGAGAGTGGAAGGATAGCTGACCTTCTGTCAGGTCTGAATTGCCCTTTGAAAATGTCCCATTCTCTTCACCAATTTAAGACATATTTCCTGATTTTACTGAATTCTCTGAAAGTTAAATGGTTGATACCAGGGTCCAGATCCCTTTCTCTGGCTACCAGTACTGCTCAATGACGAAGACACAAGAAGAAGGAGCTCTAAAAAGCTCTAAAAAGGAAAGTGGAGGAGAAGAGCTGGCACTAATGTGCCATTTTCCTCCAGCCAACATTAAAAGATTTTGCCTAAAGAAAACTGGCTTGTAAGTCTGGCTGTCATGTAAGGCCTAACAAAGAATAGTGAAACAATCCAAAATGACTGTATTTTTCACCTTTAAATACATTTGTCATTCCACAGAACCTGCAGTTAACACCAAACACTGGAACAGCAAGGTAAAACTCACTTGCATTTTTTTGTGTCTTTGAAAATATCACTGGAATTCTGCTTGGATAAACACATGGCAATGAACTCATCCAATGGCAAACCTAACATGTGTTTGTGCCAACAGGATTTTTGCTGGTGAAGGTATTAGAAAAATCAGCACTGTGATGAAAAGAAAATAGGGCAGACCACTTTTACAAAAAAAAAGTTGCTCAGTCTTGGTATCCTCTCAGAAAACATTCCCTAGCCTTTTGCTAAGTAACAGCTTTCATCCAGGGCCATGTTTACTCTGCTCTTTAGCATGGTGCGTCTTCTGTGTGATAAGCTCCAGAAATGTTTTATACCCTCGAAATAAGAAACACATATTCTAAAGACTGAATGTATACAGGCAATCCTCAGCAGTTCCCCATATTTTTGTATTAATTAAATCAGCAAAGCCATGGTGTCTGACCTAGCATGTTGTTGAGTTATACACCATTTAAAATGAATGCTTTCCAGTACAAGCAGGAAAGTATCTAAGCCACTTGCTGTTAAGGGAGGGTTATTTTCTTCTGGCCTTCACCTTCCATTTTAAACCTCTCATACAACATTGCTTCATGCCATTAAGTAGTTGCCAAGTTATACCACAGGGGAGGCTGTATTTCAGTGTTGGATAAAACGATCTCTTTACACAAGTATCGTAAGGAACCACTCAAGGGCCCAGGAAATACATCAGTTGCTTGGTCAAGGTAGTCTTCAGTACATGTTGAATCATTTGGGATGCTATAAAGTGATACCTATGAAGTAGTAGAAGGTTACCCACTGAAAGACCTCAATCTTGCAAGGTGCTGAATGCTCTGTCTTTGGTGAATAAGAAATGAGGATTTTTTGCAAATGTCTCTTAAATACTTTACATGTTCCAGGACTGCTCTGAATGCAAGTTTCACTGTAGAGTTTGTTAATCCTTTGCTAATATTTGGGTATAGGTTTCAGCTGTGCTAGCAGTAATGGGGTGTTAGTGTGTCTGTGTGTGTGTGGAGTTTCCTGAGTTCAGTTCAGCAAAATATTCCATCAGTTAAAACTCTCTTGGGTGGGGTGACTGCAGAAATGAGAAGTGTTTTCAGGCCCTGCACTGCTGAGCTTCTGTGAGGGTCCAGGGGAAGTCTGAAAACTGGCAAGGCTCACAAGTCTGAAATACTTGGGAGTGCATATAACTTTCACTGGCTTGAAACTTTAAATCTTAACACCTTTCAGTTTGTAGAAACTAAACTTCTGTATGATCAAGGAACATGTGAAATTAATTCAACACAGGATTGTTGTTATCATGTAACCAGCTGACAAGTCATAATAAACTGAGTCATTAATGACATTTTCCTCTATATATTGGTTAAGCATGAAATAATTTTTTGTAAAGATAAATGATGTCCAGTGAAAGTATATTTTTTCCTTTTATGGCAAGAAAAAAGTGGAGAAGTATTTGTTTTACCTTGATGGACCTGCATGGGACAGATCCCCGTTGCACTGAACAAAGTTCTTGGTGCTTTTCATCCAGTTTTCTGCTGAATTGTCTCCTGGAATCGCCTAACTACCCCTCTTTGAAACCGCTGTTAATCCAGAATTGCTGGAGTTTGGTGTGTTCTGACTACTGCTTTTTTCAAATGTATGCAAAATCTCTAAGCAAATTCTAATTGAAGGGTCTGAAGGTCTGTCCTTGAACCTCATATTAGACATAGAAGCTGGTTTTAATTTGCTTAGAAATAAATGAAAATTTAAAATTTACAGATGAACCTCACTTCAGTGTTGAGCTTGGAACAAACCAGACTATTTTGCAAATGTTATTGTCAGTAGAATTTTGTTCAGTTGTCATAACAACCATGATATTATTTCTTTACATCAAGACCTTTTGCATACACTAGGACATTCAATCCTGTCATCAAGTTAAATGGCTGCTGCAAGTTGCCTTTCAGCAGGTATGGTATTTGACAACTTGTGACTTAGAGAAATCTTTATGGTAATGTTGACACAGTAACAACTGTCTTATGCATTTTAGTGTGAGGAGCTTCCAAGAGTACCATTCAGTTGTTTAGTCTTCACTAAAATGCCCCAAAAGAAGCAAGCCAGGTAAAAAAGTGGTGAAACTTCTGCACTGGAAGTGTCACAGTTGGCTCTGTGATAAACTTATTAATGCCTGTTAGTGGCCACCTAACAACCTGTTCAGGGTCCAGGATTGAATGAGGGTTGATGACACCTAAGGCTTTTACAGTATTACATTATGTAAGGACTTTTTGTTGTGTATCATAAATCACAAATTAAATTATCCCTCTTGCAGATCAGTTATGTTTGTTTCTTCTGTAGTAAATGCTCTGTATATGCCTCTTGCTTACATATATTTTATGACAGCTTATGATCCACACGCTCAGTTAGGACTGAAGTTTCAGCTTCATAGAAAGCTAGAAACCAGCTCATGTTAAAGATAGAAAGAAAGGGAGGCTTGCTTTCTGTAGGCAGACTGTTCTAGGAATAACTGGAGTGGTAAATTTGATGCTTATTGTCAGCAAATATGTGCTTGGAAAATTAGGTCCTGTGGTTTGGGGTTTGTTTTTTTTCCCTTCTTTTGAAGCAGGAATGGCATTCAGCTCTCTGCACCTGAAGACAGTCTACATTTACTGTTACTCCTGTAGCTCTGAATTCTGCACTGGGTCACTCCACTGTGAGTTTGGGTAGCCATACCACATAAGGCACAGGGGTTGCCTCTGCTGCCTCCTGTAACATTAATGTTAGGCAGAAACTTTTTTCTCCTGGTAGTGGTAGGACATGTCTGTAATAAAACTGGGCTGAATTAAACTCCTGGCATAAGCTGTCCATATTCCCTTACATTTCCTAGGAAAAAAAAATTACCCCAAAATGTCTGAAGCATGAGAGAGAAATTCTGTGTTTTATAAAACTTCATAGTCTAGTCAGCTTCTGTTTTTTTCCTTCAGTTAATAATTTTATATGCTATCTAAGTGATCCAAACAAACCTCTGTGGAGTCAAGACATCTCCTTCCCTGTACTACTGTCTCAGTCCTGGTTGTGGTCGACATTATACAAATCCATAAAAGAAAGTATTCTATTCTGCAAGATTACATCTTAAGTGACAAGAGAAAGGACAGAAAGAAGGAATTATTGTTATTCCAACTACACATAGAGGGAACTGAGCAACATTCATTAAGTGACTTGCCTGTGGTAACTGCGACCAAGAAAATCATAGCTTTGTCGCCACCATCAATATAGCACTGCACATTGTATTAGTGTTTTTGCCTTTTCTTAGACCAAGTCACTCATACCAGTTTTGCATTAATGGCTATATATCACTGCTGTGCTTAGAAGAACTAATTGGAAACTGTGTCCTGCTGGCTTCCCGAATACAAACGCAGAACAGAAAAAGTCCCTGTCACAGTGAGTTTGCAATCAAGACTCCTGTTAAGCCTGAGGAATAACAATATTTTCTGGTGCTATCTAGAGTTCATTCTCGTGCTGCACAGAGTTCATTGAAAGGCTCAATTTTTATTCCAGTCAAAGATCCCTGGAAAGACAGCTTTATTCACTAAATTCACAGATCAATGTCGCAAGGTTTGCATATAGGCAAGTATATAAATCCTGTTTTGCAGTATATTTTCCTTCTCTTGCACTGTGAATTTTTAAGGAGTCTTGTGTCAGGAGGAGGCAATAGTCTGACAGCACTAGAAAATGAACTCCTTTGTTTATCTGAAGAACAGGTATAGCTCATGCAGGAGCAGTATCAGCTTTCTCTGACTGTGTCTGTCCATCTGGCAGCAAGTGTTTCAGGAAAAGAGAAGACAACTCAGCCTCTACATCTGCTCAGTCTTTGGCTGCTTTTCCAGGAGTGCAATTTTGCCAAACCTGGGTCCAAACACAAGGATGCAGCCCTTTTCCTACCATTCTCCCATGGTTTTTTAAAAAAGAAAAGGGGATATGCTTACAGTAATCTTCTGGTTTCCATGCTTCTGAAGTATAATTTAGTAACATTTTCAATCTTTCTGCAGCAATGAAAATGAAAACTTTTTTCTGAACATGGAAATTTAAAATGCTCTCCTAATTGCAACCTTAAAAGAAATAGGGCTTTATGAATACCATTAAATGTACAAGAGAAATCTGTGAAGACTATAACATTGTGCCACTTCTGATTCAGGACTTTTTCTCCTGAACTTGACCTGTGAACAAATGTCTATTTTGCATAGTTCATTGAAAATAATGAAATAGTTTTTGTTGTCCATAACTAGGGTTGAATTTGAGCTAGAAGCCACAGGGTGAGCACTGCACCATCCCGATGCTAATTCCATAAATGAGCTACTTGCTGCTGTTTCTACTATTCCTGAAGGCATATTTTCTTAAAGGACTTAAAGGCTCTCCATTTTCCCTTCTTGAATTCTGTTGCAGCTCACAAAGCCATGATTCTGTCCCATTCTGAAGACCAGCAAAATCAGTTGTCTTGGTCAAAAATATATGCAGTTGCTTTCTCAGTGTAGCTTGGTCTGAACAGAAGTCTGGTTAATTAACATTGATTACATTCCACTGGCTGCGAATAAAAATTGATCTCCAAGGTTCCTAATTTGAATGCCTCTCTGTCCTGATTTCACTAATTCTGTCACTGTCTGATGAGAGAGACAGGGACAGAGAGTGAGTCTGCTTCTTAGAAGTCCCAGTTATTTGTAGGCTACCATGTAAAAGACATTGGTGATCCTTCTGGTGCTGCTTTATCACCCCGTGGGATGGTCATTTGTTAGCACAGCATCTAATTGCTGCAAATTGTCAGTGTGCACATTTGGACCCTGTTCAACGCTCCATTTTTTATTGAGAGAGGAGCAATGGTATTGATTTTGGATAGCCAGGGAGAATGCCAGGGATATTAGTAAGGAGCTTAGAGAACACAACACATAAACTTTTATGACATGATGTCAAACTGGATTGCACAGGCATAAATGAAAAGGACAACATCTTCTGTAATTACTGCAAACATATACCATACATCTATTAGAAAAAGGGTACATTTCAGTGAAAAAGAGACCTTGCAAAAAGTGTCAACTCAGAAAATTTGTCTGGCCAAAACAGAAAAGGGGTAAGATTTTTAAGTGTACCTCTGGAAATAACAATGCATGAGCCAGGAGCTGTATTTCTGCTGCTGTTTTATTTTGACTGAAACCTACATTTGTGTAGACTGGTGACCCCCTTCCACCCTCCCTTGAGTTTGGATTTGTGTAATCCCATGCAAAGCATCAGCAGTCTCCCAGTGAAGCTGATGCTAGGGCAGGGTACAGCACAGGCACGGCCCAACTCTGCTGAGTGAGCTTCATCCTGGTCCTCCACACTAAAGGTAACTACACCCTGTAAGGGCGAAATTGCACACCCCTCAAAAAGGATCCAGTAACAGAGTTACCATTACACTGAAGTTTAAACTAAATAGCAAGTTAACCAGCTAAGCCAACACTTTCAGTGACCTTCAAGCACTTAATTCATAACCACAAGTGAGCTGGTGTATGTTAGACCATGGCTTAAGTCACTTATATCTGAGTCCCTGCTTTTTTGTAAAGTGGTTGCACAACAGTTGGCTGTAAATAATTTGTGGAAATCAGTGTTAGAGCCATTAATTCAGAAGTTTTGTCTCCTTGTGTCTGCAGCCCTCCCTGACTTCTTACTGTCTCTGCATGGTGCATTATGAAAGTCAGTGTGAGCAGTTCTGTTGTAATTCACTCAGAATTCCACCCATCTTAATTCCACCAATCTTAATAGCCGAAATTTCAGAAAACCAAGGATACTATGAGCACAAACTGAAACAGAGGAGGCTCTGTCTGAACATCAGGAACCACTTTTTCACAGTGAGAGTGACTGAGCACTGGCACAGGTTGCCCAGAGAGGCTATGGATTCTCCATCCTTCGAGACATTAAAAAGCCATGTCCTGGGCCACTGACTTTAGGTGGCCCTTCTAGAGAAATTTGGTTGGAACAGATGACCTCCACAGGCCCCTTCCAACTTCAGCCACTCTGTGAGTTGCAGTTCTATGAGGTAACATGAACAGCATAAATATATTTGCAGCTATTGTGTAATACTGTTTCTACTTAAAAGCCTTTTTTTTGTTGTTTATGAATTTATTTGAATTATTGAAGTCCTGAATTCACTGAGTGAAAATTTTAAAGGCTGCATGGCTACTCGATGGCATTTTTGCAAGGGATCTGTTACTGCAGGCAATAGTGAAAGGTACAGGAGTTCCCAGAGGAATACCCCCACTGACCAGAACTTCTCCCATCTTTGAAACACAGCTTTAAACTCAGAACAGCAGTAGATGAATGGTGAAGACTAAAATGATGTCAGCAATTTGTGTGAAGGCCAAAGAAAATACAAAGGGGCCCTCAATGGCTTCGTCTCTGAATTTGTTGCAATGCAGCTGTGAGTAATAAGTTTGCTTTCTTTTCATGCACAGTACACTACATCTGAAACAGTTTCTGAACTTAGCACACAGTTTCCTGACCATCTATTATTTTCCTTGGGGATCAGGAGCTTTTCAAGAATTGCAGTGAAGAGTTTGATTTGAGCATATTGTGCAGCAGGGAGATGGGTGGTGGTCTGCTGGCCTGATCTCACAGATTGCAGAGCTTGGGGAAAGTCACTATTTAGACATATTAATATCATTTTATTGCTGACCCTATCATTTATTTTAACTCATCTGAACAGTGGCCAAATTTGTACTATTTTAAGCATGTGTGCAAAGATGTTATGTGAATACATAAGTTTTCTGTATGGGTGGGTTTAGAAAAAACTCATTTGGAATAAGGAGCTAGATTAAATCTTCCTCTACAGTCTGCAGAAGGTCTACATTCATAGCAGTGGCTGCCATTTTTAGCAGGTGAACATGGCCAGCAGAAAAGTGTCCCTTCATACAAATATGCCTGTGAACCTCAAGAAGTTCAACAAGGCCAAGTGCACGGTCCTACACCTGGGTCGGGGCAATCCCAAGCACAGATACAGGCTGGAAGAGAATGGACTGAGAGCAGTCCTGAGGAGAAGGACTTGGGGATGTTGGTTGATGAGAAGCTCAACAGACATGACCCGGCAATGTCTACTTGCAGCCCAGAAAGCCAACCATATCCTGGGCTGTGACAAAAGAAACATGACCAGCAGGTTGACAAAGGTGACTCTCCCCCTTTACTCTGCTCTCATGACACCCCACCTGGAGTACTGTGTCCAGCCCTGGGGTCCCCAACATAAGAAGGATATGGACCTGTTGGAACAAGTCCAGAGGAGGGCCACGAAGATGATCAGAGGGCTGAAGCACCTCTCCTACAAAGACAGGCTGAGAGAACAGGGGTTGTTTGGCCCAGAGAAGAGGGCGCTCTGAGGGGACCTCATAGCAGCCTTCCCATACCTGAAGGGGCCTACAAGAAAGCTGGAGAGGGACTTCTTACAAGGGCAGGTAGTGATAGGACATGGGGTCATGGCTTTAAACTGAAAGAGGGTAGATTTAGGTTAGATATAAGGAAGAAATTCTTCACTGTGAGAGTGGTGAGACACTGGAACAGGTTGCCCAGAGAAGCTGGGGATACCCCCTCCCTCTAAGTGTTCAAGGCCAGGTTGGATGGGGCTTTCAGCAACCTGGTCTAGTGGAAGGTGTCCCTGCCCATGCCAGAGGGGTTGCAACTACATGATCTTTAAGGTCTCTTCCAATGCAACCATTCTATGATTCTATAATATGAAGGGTTGTTTTATAAAAAATAATATTTAAAGTATATTTTATTTCATTACCATGGAACCAGAGTGATATCCTAACCAGTAGTATTTATTTATGTTTGTATTTGCGTTTTCATTAATTTCTTAACACATCCTGAAAATTACAAAGTAACATCCCTCAATGTAGTTTGCATGAAGCTAATCTGTAAAATGAAATCAAAAGTAAACAGCACTATGGGGCTGAGACAAAGAAAAGATACTATTTTTGCTTTTGAGTCTGAGTTGTGCTGCTGCTTCCAGTGGCATCACACTCTCCCAGGAGACTGCATTGCTGGACTTGTCAGACTCATCACATAACAAGTTTAGAATAAAGGAGATTTTAAACCTATCTAAACTGAGAGGTACCTTTTTTCCCCCTCCACCACTCATCTCTGGAGAAGGTGATTGTAGCCCACAGCCTAAAAACACTCGGGTGTTTTCCTCAGTTAATTGCCTGCTACTGCGAAGACTTTGGGCTGTCTCTGATCCTTTCCATTTTCTTCATGTGGCACAATATAGCTTTTGGTCCATTTGGTAGCTTGGCAGTTTGCTGTGTTGTGTTGTGGTATTTTGCTGCTGGTATGTGGAGTGAACATTCTGTGGGCCTTTCAGGGTGAAACCTATCCTGTTTGGATGCAGTGGGCCAAGCTCAGTGAGTCAGAAACTTCATTCAAGACCTGCAAACCCATGTTTCCTTCACTCTTTCTTCCAAATGCATAGCCCTTATTGCCAAGGAAAGCCCCTTGACTCAGGTCTATGTGAAGAAATTTACAAGCCTTTGCATACATTTAGTCATAAAGGTCTGTGGTGTAGGGAGTGCAGGTTGTAAAATCTTTAGGGCAGAGATTTGTCTTTTTCACTTGTGATCTACCTAGCCTACAGCATGGTCAGGCATCAGGTGACTAGTATTGGTAGTAATGATGTAGACAGTTATGACTGATACTGCTCTGGAGAGCAGAGAAAAATCCATTAATTTAAGTGGAAAAGTGCAGATAAAACACAGGTATATATATGAGATCCAAATGTGGGCCAGGATCTGCTTCTTTTTTTGTTGTCCATCAACGTGGTGCCCATCACTATATTCTCTGATGGCCTCTCCCATATATCTATTCTCCTCCCATTTCACTGGTGGTTCTCCCAACAGAAGTAAACAGAGAAGAAAGAGGAAAGCTGTCAGCAATGAGTGGTTTGATGGTGATGACGTGAACACTGAACAAACGTTAAGGAGTTTGCTGGGGGCAGTGGAAAGTGAAACTAGTTACCTGGCAGCTGCCAGATTTCCACTGAAGGCAGAAAGTGGACATAGCTACCACATCCTTTGCTCTTGCTGAGGACCAGGAAGGAAAACATTACTTGAAATGAATGGGATGTTAACAGTCATGGGTTTTAATTAACTTTGTTACATGAAAATGAATTTGCTAAAGAATGTAAAAAATATAGTTTTACTCTGATTCCTACTCAGTTACCATAAAGTAAAAATACTGGCTTCCTCTTTGTTCTTTAAGTTTAAAATAGAATTACTGAAATTTCCTACTTTTTTTTATTATTGCAGTAACAGCCAGGTGGCAGAAGAAGGGATTTCCCTGCCTTATGCTGGCTGTTAGTACCACTGTTAAATTAATCTAATGGCTGGGATGATTTAGCACTGATGAAGGATTGAAACACTGTGAAGAAAAACAGTATTTTGGGGACAAAAATAAAACGCTTATTGGGAATTTTGGTTAGTGAGAGAAACAAGGACTGAAACCACAGAGGCCAAGAGATAATGTGGAAAAATAGAAGACAAGACATATTGTCCCCTTCTGCTACTGCCAATGATCTTGAAAGGAAAGAAACAATTCTGGCTAGTAGATTCAAATGGATCATTTCTCAGAGGAGCAGCATAATACTGGGATCTATTCAGAAAAGAACAAGAAAGCAAAACCAAAACCCCTGAGAAACACTTGAGTGAGGTGAAGAATGGAAAGGCACGATGAGTCAGGTGAAAGCCAAGTGAGATCAGGGATAAAAGCTACAGCTGTTTGAAATTCCCAAGATTTAGTTGGCAAGAATGTGCATTGTTGATACATTTGAGGTGCTTTGAATTCAAGGTTGTTTGATCCTGAAATCCTAGAATCACAAATTGAAGTAATTTATACTAGGAATGAAGGCATTCACGTCAATCCTGTAGGTCTTCAGTTTCTGAAAACTTATAGGATCCAGCCACCCTTTCCCTTCACTTGCTGCTGAGCTGTGCAATCTCCAGCCTGTTCTCACCAGCTGGCTAGTCTGAATGTTTGCAATAAAACTGCAGAGTGTTGTTTGTATAAACACATACCTGGCACAATCTCCACAGCAGCAGTAGGTTGACACCTTCACCAGCTGGATCTTGGGCTTGCATGAAGTCTCCAGGTCACAAGAATATCTCCTACAGTCGGTTTACGCTGAACTTGTTACAATCTACACAGCTGAGAGGGATAATTAAGGAAGTGCATGCATTTAATTGCAAGCAATATTAAATTAAAATATTAGCAATAACATTACCTGCCCACACAACATGTTGGATAACACAGGTTGCTTAGCGTATTTTAAAAATTAGTTTTAGTGAGGATACATCACAGAAAATTACTACTTTGTGAAAGCTGTGCTCTTGTATACATAATGAGCCTTTCTATACAAGTGATTGAGAATTTTACAGGACTGTATTTCTCTGTCATTCTTTATCTTTCTGTATTCACCATGCACATAGAAAAGATGAAAGTAAATCTGCTATATAAGAATTTCCTTTAGGAAGGTGCTATTTAGATTCAGGAGTGATTTTGAAATCTAGATAACAGAAAAGTATAAGAATTTTTCTTATGTAGAACAAGGTCAGTGTCCCAGAACTGGGTAAGTCTTTGCCTAAAGCAACAGGAAAGAAGAAATTAAAAGTTTATTACAATAATAACTGCAAACCTGGAGTTTATCAGTCAGAAAGACCACAGACACTGAAATATTCTGAGAGATCAGGGCATAATGGTGTTACACATTCACTTTTAGCATTTTGTCAGCACATAATCTGATAATGTGGTTTTTGTTAATGAATGTAAAGAATTTTATATGTTGTTATGTCTCTTAGATGCCAAAGTTCTGGGTCATTGACATCTAAAAAGGCTCTGTATTCAAAAAAGTGGGCAGTTTAAATAAAATAGAACAGATATTTTGACATAACTTGAAGCAACTATTTCTTTGTGATTTTTGACATTTTCACATGAAAAAGAAAGACAAGGGTGGGTGAGCTGATTGCTAGGCACACCGCATGTTCCTCTCCAGAGACTCCCCATCAGGAAATAACTTCAGCTGGCACAGGAGTGGGTGAAAGCCAAGGCAAACTGATACAGCTCTCAGGTAACTCTCCTGTCAGGAAGATTTGCCAGATCATACTGAAAGTTTGATTCCTGACAGAGGTCAGTGCCAGATTACTTTGAGTAAGGGATAACCTGCCTCCTGGCTGATGCTTTTCCTCTGGCACTCTTATGCAGTCACGTGTCTGTCATTATTCTCCAGAGGCAGTAGATGTTTCTCCTAGGATCGATTAGAAATGCACGTTTGACCTAATGAGCCAAATGACTCCTTTGTTCTGCTTGTAAAGGTTGTGAACTGGCTGTCTGGAGGGGCAGAAGGAAAGGGAGAAAATCTGAGGAACAGACTGAGCAAAGAGCAACATTCGGAACAACTCTGGGTTTAGGGAAGCCAAAGAATATTTGACCAAGTTCTCCATTTCTGTTAACTATTGTGTGAGCAAAATCAGATTTCCTTGAAGGGCTGAGTTTGAACTCTACAACTTTGGATTGTGTTTAACAGTGGGATAGGAATGAAAATGCTCTAAGACCCATCACAACAGCTTCCGGATGTTTTATGTTGTTATAAGTTAAAAGTTGAAATTTTTACGTGAGAAAATGTGGTTACCAACGTTCTGATCACTCGTAAAACTGCCCTCTTCTATAAGATAAATATTGCCTGTCTTCTCAGATTCTTCTTTTGTATCCACTATCAAACTTCCTCTCTTTTTGCCTGGGCTTTCCCTTTATATCATACATCATACCATTTTCTACACAGCAGTTCCTGCTGCTACTTGCTGTTTAAGGAGTACTTTGTGGTGTGTGGACACAGTCCTTAGGGATTGCTCTAAACCCCTTGTGCACCTCTAGGAAGAGTTTCAAGATGGCTGTCTTCAGGAGGGAAACCTTAACAGGGAGAAACTGAGCAGAAGCTTTGCTAGGTCTGTACAGTAGGTCTCTCCCCCTAGCCAGGTCTTCGCCCAGAGCAGGCAAGCATCGAAACAGAGCAGATCAGATAGTATCTCCAACACCAGCTATTTGCTCCTTTCCAGTAAATGACTCGCTTGTGATCCCAAGCTCAATCCTCAAATTAGTTAGTTAATGTGACACCAAAGAAAATAAAACCAAGTTCAGATTAGGATGTCTGAAATATATATATCTAATATGCCTATATACACAAGGATGGGATTTAAAGATTTTAGACAAATATATAGGCACTCTAGTTTCAACAGATTTTGCTGCACTTCCAATGACTGCAAAGGCAAAAATTGCAATTCCATCTTCCCTGATAGAATCAATGCATTTAATTATATATGTCTACCTGGTGCAGTTGGTAGGGCAGACACCCCATGGAAGAAACAGTATAGGATAAAATGAAGACTGGGATACCTAGCAAACTTTTCACTGATGCTTGTCAAGTTTGGAGTGTGTCCTTGCTAGCAGAATGTTCTTTTGATAGCTTTCATACCAATTAGAAAATCATAGGTGTGAAGACTGATCCATTTCACTATTGTCTTGCCAAAACCGCCTCTTCATCTGACATTCTATGCAAAGTTGGAGTAGATAGGTTAAAAAACGAAAAGGCCTTTTTTTAAGGAAAAAAGAAAGAAGAAAAAAAAATAAAAGATCCTCCACACAGTCATTGAACTACTACACACTGTTGCTTCACTGCGAGTTAATCTGCTGAAATCTCTGGATGGTGCTTTCTCTTTCCACTAGGGTATTGTGGAAGACAGAAGTAAATCTTTGTTGACTTCAGGTCCACTTTCCCCTATTTCAGCAGCACTTTTCCTAGGAAAGACTAAGTAGAAGCTGAATAAAGACTCCAGGCTTTTTCATGAGTTAATGACAGCAGCTGTATTAGCCTAGCTACCTCTACCTCCAGAAACAGGCTGGCAGTAACTCCCACATAAAATAGTCAGAAGAAAACAATAATGAGCTTCAGTCAAAGCAATTATTTTAAACAAACACATTCATTCACCACACTGGACTGTCTTCCAAATTTTGGCTGATGACAGCGACGGAGTAGGGTGTGATATCTGCACCTGACTTTCTCTCTGCCATTTCCTGCTTAGCTCTTGCTTTGATCTCTGTCTCTGAATATAATTATGAAGCCTGAGTCAGAACCAGGCTCTCATTTCTGCTGCCCCAACTTGCCCTTCTCTCTAGCTCTTAAGGAAGACACCATGATTCTCAAATGTTTGCCTTTTATTTTTAGTCCAATAAAATGGACCACCTGCAAATTCAGGTTGCTTTTTTCTTTTTATTACCTGCTTTTTATTATGTAGCCAACATACCCCAAAATTACTTAGTAAGTGCATATAAAAATAATTAATTTTCTCAAAGGAATGTATCTTCTTTGCCTGAAATTTTTTTACCAAACCCTTAGGTGACATACACTGGCAGAGCTCCACTGAAATCAGCTCAGCTTTCTTAATTTACAACACTCTCATATCTGGCCCAATCCTTTTGCTCTCAGTGATTAGTGAATACTGAGCTAGATCTTCAAGACTAAAGGAATTGGATCTTGGTTACCAGTGGGGGCTAATTAGCATAGCTCTGTTAACTGAGATGAAACTATCCTGATTTACAGCAGCTGAGCATTTGCACTGCCCTCCCTCCTTTCCCCAGACCCAGTAGATATTGTTTCAAAATATGGCACTTAGAAATGTTCTTACTATGGAAAAATATATTTATGTGGCAAAGATATTTTTCTAAGCCTTTGCATTGACCTCAGGAAGTCCTATGTCCCACATCCTGTACTCTATGTAAGCTGTATAGTAATCACTGTTAGGTTGTATTGGTGTATTTAATTATGATATCTACTTCCTGTTTGCTGGAAAGAGAGCAAACCTGAAGAATTACCAGCCAAAACCCAAAGGTGTTGTTTCTCTTACATGCAGTTCTTGACAAAGATATGACATTGTTCATCACTGTAAAAGGTTATTCAATCAGGATCAAGAACAGTAAGGAATCTTATACTAATCAGGACATCTATCTATACATACATACACATACCTACATAAATACCAGCTCTCAAACTGAACCTCCTTCTAAGTTTTTCACTAGCCTTACTGCAGCATAATAACAACACAAGCAAGGACAGAATCATATATCATACATCTAATTTTGGAGCTTTGGTTTTGTAAAAGGAATTGTCAAGTTTACTTCAGACATGTTTGTTGACAAAGAGCTCAGTGTTTCATCCTTTATTAACCAGAACATTTTATGGTAACTGATTTCATATTACCTTCACAAACAGCACACATCAACTGCTTGTGCCTAGCGACTGTTATAAATTCTTCTGGGAGAGTTAAGGTTGTAAAACAAGAACATTAAATGCATGCATAAAAAGCACAAGCCAAGTGTTTACAGCTTTTACATAAATGTCCTCCTTATGTTTCCTTTATTTTTTTTATTAGAAAGTGACAAAGCAAAGGTCAAGTACCCAGCAAATGCCCACCATTGCTGACTATTGAACCAGAGCAAACTAAGTTTAGCTAATCCTCAATCCTTTCTATTGTAGGGAAGGGCAAGGGCATGAAGAACAAATCAAACACTTATTTTTCTTGTGTAGTTTTAGGATGTTGGAAGTCCAGGGTTAAATCTAGTGTCAGGCAGTCCCACATAATCATGCCTTCAATGGAGTTGCTCAAATTTCACGGTGACACCAGTGATGAAAAGCTCAAGCCTGTCTTATTTATGGACAGATTGGATTATAATTGCAATATTGTCAGAATAAACTTATAAAATAGTCTTAAACATTTAAAGGACTGAGTCTATCCTGTTATACTCACTTTCTGCCACTATAGCTTCACTGACCTTTCAAAGACAGGACTCTTCATTAAACTGTTAAGCACAGAGTTAAAGGGAAAGCATTTCCATCTCTTTTCTCTGAAGTGGCTGACTTTGAAGTTTTGTAGTGCAAAAGATACAGTTCAGACTGGAGTCAAATACTCGCCACAGGAACTACTGTTCTTACAATAGCAGAGGGTGTGTTACAATGGAGATTTGCTGAATATACAGACTTTTTGAACACAGTGAATACACGGTGTTCTGTTAACAAGTTGATCTCTTCCTTGAGTCATCCTTTAGATCCTTTATTACAGGAACTAGTGCAAAAGAGTTTCAGTGAAACAGGGTAATTCCTTTGACAGATGTGATAACAATAACTATATTTTCCTTTTTTATATATGGTTTTTGGTTTCACTTCACATATCTGTATTAAGGGATTTTTTTGATGGGCATTTTATCCTACTACTAGATCTTAAGTTGGGAACATTTTGTAATCAGCATTTCAACCTGACAGAAACAGCAAAGAACAGCTGAGAAATAATAAGCCAGGCTTCAGTAGGCATTTAAAAGAAGCTTCTTTAAGTACTTAGTAACTGTTAGAACAGTATGTAAAGCACACTGAAAGGCTCCTAATTTTCACACTCCAAACTGTCTCTACAGAGCTGTTACCTTTTCCTGGTGAGGAGTGATACAAAGATGTACTGGCTATGTTCCCATAGATATTTCCTTAAGGAAATGTTTCTATTCACCGAATCCATAGGGAGTATTTTAATAAGACAGACTCCCTCTCCAGCATGATCCATCAGTAAATGGAAGTGTGATGTTTGTGTTGTTTCTCACAACAAAGATGTTTTGGATTTTCTGTAGAAAAGCAAATTTACATTATTAACTTTACTCTAAACCTCTTGTCCCTCCTTAAAAAGCCTATATCCCCTTTTTAGCCATCTTTCTTGTCAAGTCCACTCTGCAGCCTATCTGAGGATGTTTCTCTCTTTTTTAAAAATCTTTGGAAAAAAGACCCTATATTTTTTCATACAGATTTAATAGTTCTTAACAGTTATATTAATACATTGGCTGTAGTGTATATAATACTTGTGTCATTTCCCTATTAGTTAGATAATTTCTATTGGTAAGGAATGAGTCTGAAATTTGGCAAACCAACATTCATACACACACGTACGCACACACGGACTCACACACACACTTACTCCTCCATGTAGATGTATATATGTCCACAGATGTAGCTTGTTTCCATTTACAGTCGCTGTTTAAAGTTAGAATATTTAAAGGGTCAAGACAGGACAGAATTATTTAGTCATGGGTAAGCCAAAATGCTAAACAGCTGCATAGCTGGCCCAAGCTCATGTAGTGCACTCCAAGCTCTTTTAGACCAGCCACCTGCATAATTTCAATTTTTTAAATTGAAAGTAAACACTTTCCTCTAATTTTACTCTGCTAGGAGAGTCAGTTTCTCTTAGAAAATTAGTGCCAGCAGCCACCAAACAAAAGAACAAACTATAGCTATTGAAGAGAAATTTTATCAATGACAACCACCCCTTAAGAAAAGACACAATTGCCATCTGTTAGTACAATGCATAAAAATTAGCTGTGACAATGTAACACCACTAAGTTGCTGCAACAGTAGCCAACAATGAAAATAACATATACTTTCCATCCATTACTATAATAGCATGAGGATTTAAAAAAAAAAATGAAACAAACATATTTAAGAGCCAGCACTCATGACACAGAGAGGTTTTACCATGGAATATTGAATTGCACTACTACCTGCCTTGTCCTGTCACTAGTCATATTTTTAAAACCAAAAAAATACAAAGAAATGGTGTGCCCATTTTTTTTCTCTTCTTAAGAAGCCTTCATTCCTGCTTCACCTGTCACCATCTATAATGGCTTCTAGGCTAAGTAACTCTGCCATCTGCATGGTTTCTTCCTAACACAAAAGGAACCAGTCACATGTGTCTACTCAGTAATAAATTATATTCTAGCTGCAGAAATCCATGGGATGATTCAGGAAAAAACACCCATATGATAGTACTGTAAATTAATTATAGTTCTATAGCTTTTTAGAAGACCACCTATCTAAATCTTAAACATTTATAGTACCCTGCAAGTTCTGTGATTTTTATTTTTTTTTCTTGTGGTGGAGGGTACGTAGCTCTTCCGACGGTGGCTCTGAAAGCATGGGACCCAATTGCATAACCTTTGCATCCCTCAGATACCTAGTGAGTGGAAACTGGAACAGCAATCTTTTTTCTGATGTTGATGACAATTTAGCTTTTTGTTGTTGTTTCTAAAGAAAACAACAGTTATCTGTTTCCTCTCTGCTGCACTGCTCAATTCATTTAAAAATAATTCCTTGTAGGGGATTAAATTCTTACTGCTTTTTTCCTGTAAAATATACTTTCTTAGACTAGAGTTCTCACCTCAAACCTTCTTACTAAGTTCCCCTCACTCTTCATAAATGCTCTCATATGCATCCATTTTAGTTTGTGCTGGTAGAAAAAGTGAAGCTGAAGAGTCAGAAGTCCATCAAGCAGTTTTGACAGAATCTAAGCAATATATTATTTTTAGATTTACATTTGTCTTCAGGACACAGTTCCCTGTATATTAACTGTGAATGTACACATATACATAGTTAAGGATATTTACTGTTTTGCTAAAATACAACATTGCATGATAACAAAGAAGAACACCTAATTTAACTGACAAGCAACTGCTGGTAACATTTTGATATAGATAAATACAGCCATGATCCTTTGGTAATATAAAAGAATGAAATACAAACTAGGAATGATCTTCAACTGATGGTGACTGACAAAAATACTATTATTATCCTATCCTAAGTCATCATTTGAAATGGATAGATTAGAAAAAATCCCAGGACAATATTAGTCTAAATACTGATGTCCTGACGCACAATTGCTCTGCAAAATGAGATTAAGAGATTCTGTGTTCTGGTTTGTAGACACTTAATTTCTGATTAGATGACTGGAAGAAACTGTTATGGTCAGAAAGGTTGACTGGAAGAAACTGTCAGAGTGTTGATGTTTTCCAGGGACTGTGGCTCCACAACACACGTTAATTCTATTTGGTTTTGTGAGGAAACAAATGGATCATGTATACTCCTCTGGGGAATTATGAGGTTTCGTTGCCATTTTGCAACTTTCCTTACAAAATTCAGTGAATGTTGGCATATAAAAGGCATAAACAGGGCCTGGTTTCATGTGGTAACAAAGGTGCTCAGTAGCCCTGAACGTGAAGCTTGCTGACTTCTCTAGCTTAGTTGTCAGAAGACAGTTAGAGGAAAGCAAGAGGTCTCTGCTTACAAGTAACCACCCATGTTAAGTCTTACTTCTCCTTCTTCATGCTAACAGGCCCAGAAGAGCTTTCCAAATCCAGCATCAGTTTCTGAGAAAATGCTTTGAAACATCTATCAGTGCTCTGAAAGCATCTTAGTGCCTGAACATGGATTTGTAAAGAAATTATATTCATTAAAAAAGGTGCTGAAAAAAAAAGCAAGTAACTAATCAAAACCAATGGAGACCCTAAGTATAATGCAATTCTGAGTTGTACTTTAGGGCCTGAAGTTAAATCTCAGAAGATTTGAATAAGAAAAATTCGCATATATCTGTAGGATGTACATATGTTTGATATCCAGGGACTTGCAAGTTCATTACAAATCAGCCCACCTTTTCTGCCCTGACTTCTTCAGCAACTTAAAGGGAGGCTGGCTCCATGTTTGTCTCTTTCTGCTGACAGGGATATATTAAAAGTGTGCTGTGATATCGTTCTAAGTCCCAGAGTATAAGCAGCACGTGAGGTATCAGTGTGGAATTCCTTCTGTGAGAGCACTTACACCTTGGGTGTTGCAGTAACTGTCCCTTCCCAGCCACCCCAAAGGGAAAGACTAAGCAAGAAGCAGGGGAGGAGAAGCTGTGCTCTCCATCTGCCCTTCACTAGACAGGTGAAGGAGGCAAACCTAGAGAAAGGAGTCCACTGCTCCTCTCCAGGATCCACACTGGCACAAAAATCCCTCTGCCATACAGTGCCCTGGGAGGGGTTGTCGGCTGCAGATGAGAGCCCTGTTGGAGCGCCCTCTAGCTATTGACCACATTCTTACCACAGTGAGTCACGAAGGGCTATCTGGTCCTTATGCGTTAGTGCTGGACAACATATAAGGACTTGACTCATTGGATCACAGATTTTGTTCTATTATTCCAGTACACTTAAAAAACCTGATACATACTTATTTGCTTCCTACAGTGCTTCCAATAATCACAGCTGCTGCAGAGTGTGCTCCCTCTTGCAATTATCTTGCCATCAAGAAATCTCAGAAAATAGCAAAGGATTTTGCTCTCCAGTGAAGATGGTATGATACTTGGGGTGTTTATAACAGCAAGACTTACCAGAGGGCTTAGTATTAACTATTAAACACTTCTCAATTAAAATCCTGAATGGAAATCTGGGTATGATGGGTCGATTTAAGGAAATAACCATTCGTGTGACCATGCACAAGATTTCCATTTGCATTTCAGTCTGGAAAGACACCTTGTTAGATCCTGGAGTGTAACAGAGGACTACTGAGCACAAAGGTGGGCATCACCCCTGTGCTCAAAGTAACACACATAGACCTTGGAGGACTGGAGGAGGGAAACCCTTCCTCACCATTGACAGAGTTTTTTTTTGGTGGATGCTTAGGACAGCCTTTCTGAGAGCTGGGGGGACCAGAACACCCCAACACCTTCTTTACTTTCCAGAAACAAGCCTAACAAATTAGTCAAGCAAAACCCTATGAGGCTTTTCCTGTGTAACAGTTTATGAAACAGTTACCTCATTTGTCATAGTGTTCTAAGGTTGTTAACAACAGCTTTCCAAGACTCAACTCAGATTTCTCTAAAAAGAGACTAAGGTAGCAGAGAGAGCTTTCTAAAAGCAGCCAGCGACTACTAGCTCCTGCAGAAAATTTCAGAGGCCAAAAAGAATGGAGTCTTCTGAAGGAAACTTGCCTTGAGAGACCAAATCCTACAGTTTAATGGAAGTCGCGTGCCTAGGTCACACAATTTTCTTCAGAAAAGCCCAGCTTCTGGTCATTTGGCTCCTGCAAACTATTCTGAATCCCTTCCTCCCCAAATGCTATTAACTCTACAGTTTTCAGGATCTATTTCACATAAATCAGTTTTGAGCTGATCAGCTTTTCTCTATTAATAGTTTCCAGACCCATGCTGTAAGAGTAAGAAAAATCAGAGCAACTCAAGCCAGAAAATTTGTAATGAATTTTGCCTTGTGAGAGATGGCAAAATGGCATAAGGATTAAACTGAGAAGCAGGAAAGCTGGTCTTAACAGCAAGAAGAGTCTCCTAGCTTTACATGGTTTTTAGTTAGTGTAAATTGTGATGTCCTCACTGATTCACTTGGATTTATGCTTACAAAAACCAGTTAAGGATCTAGTCCTCTTTGTTACCAAAAGGTCTATTTTTGGCTCCTTTTTGTCTGTTTATTTCAGCACAATTAGCTGACTTTAGCTAATGCAGCTCAAGTTGCCAGTGTTGTGAAATCTGTTGTTATATAGCTCTCTTTCTCAGTTACAACCACCAGAAATAAAATAAATAAATAAATAAATAAATAAGTAAATAAATAAATAAATAAATGAATAAATAAAAAGCTTATGATGGTTTCCAATCATTTAGATAACTGGTCTTTCCCTTTTGTTTCTCCAAAGTACCACATACAACACAGTTCAGTTTCATCTCTTGTGGTGGGCAAGAAGCAACGGAAATAGTGTTGAATCACTCTGTGGTTAATACAGGGATAACTGATAGGCTGAAATCATCTCTGCTGTATTGTCTGGCTGATATGTGATGGATGAAATATTTTCTTGGGTCAGCATTTATTTCACTTTTTTTTCCAGAAGATGTATTTATTAATGTTATGACTGAGGCAATCTTTAAGGTCGTTCAAGCTTCAGTTTACCAAAATGCTTATGCAACATAACAGCTTACCACTGTTTTCAAATGAGGTGTTCTTCACTTCCTCTCCTGCTTGTCTTCCAAGCACACAGCTGGTACCAGCTGCCCCTGAGGAGTGGAGAGTGACTGAGCGGACACAAGGTGTACAGCTGGAGTGTGACACTGGCATGTAAAAAGGTGGAAAGGAAGGAAAGCATTACCCTACCCCTTTCTCAACAGCGAAATGGTAGATTGGCTCATCCCATCCGAAACTGTGCTCCCTGAGTTCAGTTATTTCTCTCATGTCGTTTTTCTTGAAGCAATGTTGTGAGCCAGGTGGGAGAAGTTCCCCCACCTATTTGGGTCTGTACTGGGTATGAATCATAGAATCACAGATTCATAGAATACCTCAATATTCTAGGGACAGGGACCTCCAATATGACTAGGGACCTCAAGGACCACCTGGTCCAACCTTTCTTGGCAAAAGCACTGTCTAGACAAGATGGGCCATCACCCTGCCCAGCTCAATCTTAAAAGTGTCCAATGTTGAAGAATACACCACTTCCCTTGGGAGATTATTCCAATGGCTGACTGTTTTCATTCTGAAAAATTTTCCTCTGGTGTCTATTGAGAATCTCCCCAGGAGTAACTGGTAGCCATTACCCCTTGTCTTTCCCATGTGACTTCTTGTAAAAAGAGAGTTTCCACCTTCTTTGTAGCCACTCTTTCAATACCAGAACATGGTGATAAGGTCTCCCCTAAGCCTTCTTTTCTCAGGCTGAATAAACCCAGTTCTCTCAGCCTTTCCCCATATGGCAAGTTTCCCAGTCCTTTGACCATCTTTGTGGCGCTTCCAGCCTGACTACATCTGTTTTGCATAGCAGGGACCAAAACCGAACACAGTATTACACGTGTGGTCTGGCAAGCACTGGCTAGAGTGCGATAATGACTTTTGGAGATGTCACTGTTGGTGATGCCTTTGTTTTTGCTGATGGAACCCAGCATCCTGTTGGCTTTCTTTGCCGCAGCAGCAGCAGCACACTGTTCATTCATATTGAGCTTGCTGTCCACAGAGCTACTCCCCAGATGGTTAGATCCCAACCTGTGCTGCACTCCTGGATTATATTTTCCCAGGTGCAAGACCTCACACTTGTCCTTGTTGACCTTCATAAGGTTCTTGTTAGCCCACTCTTCCCGACTATCCAGGTCTTCCTGCAGGGTGGTTCTCCCTTCCAAAGTGTCCACTTCCCCACTCAGTGTGGTATCATCAGCATACTTCAGTCAGGGTACATTTGATCCCATCATCTAGATCACTTATGAAGACATTAAACAGTGTTGGGCCCCACATAAGTCCCTGGGGGACCCCATTTGTGACTGGTTGCCGGTTTGAAAAGGACTTATTTACCACCACCCTCTGGGTGCAGCCTGTCAGTCAGACCACTTGCCTAGACTGTAACACATCAGCTTGTCTAGGAGGATGTGGTGGTTTTGGCTGAGAAGGGCTATGGTGGGGGCAGCTTTCCTCCAGCCAGGTGGAGGAAAGGGATAACCGGGCTTACTGGACTGTGTGGATCTGATGGCCAGCACATCCGACCCACAGGAGTATAAAGCTTTAGTGGACACTGGTGCACAGTGCACCTTAATGCCATCAAATTATATAGGGGCAGAACCCATCAGCATTGCTGGAGTGACAGGGGGATCCCAAGAACTAACTGTATTGGAAGCCGAAGTGAGCCTAACTGGCAATGAGTGGCAGAAGCACCCCATTGTGACTGGCCCAGAGGCTCCGTGCATCCTTGGCATAGACTGCCTCAGGAGAGGGCATTTCAAGGACCCAAAAGGGCCAGGTGGGCTTTTGGTGTAGCCGCCTTGGAGACGGATGAAATTAAACAGCTGTCTACCTTGCCTGGCCTCTCGAAGGACCCTTCTGTTGTGGGATTGCTGAAGGTCAGAGAACAATAGGTGCCAATCACCACCACAACAGTGCATTGGCATCAATATCACACCAACCGAGACTCTCTGATCCCCATCCATGAGCTCATTCACCAACTGAGGAGCCAAGGAGTCATCAGTAAGACCCACTCACCCTTTAACAGTCCCATATGGCCAGTGCGGAGGTCTAATGGAGAATGGAGGCTAACAGTAGACTATCGTGGCCTGAATGAAGTCACTCAAGCTGCTGTGCCAGATATGCTAGAACTTCAATATGAACTGGAGTCCAAGGCAGCCAAGTGGTATGCCACAATTGATATTGCTAATGCATTCTTCTCAATCCCTCTGGCAGCAGAGTGCAGGCCACAGTTTGCTTTCATTTGGAGGGATGTCCAGTACACCTGCAATCGACAGTCCCAGGGGTGGAAACACAGTCCTACCATTTGCCATGGACTGATTCAGACTGCACTGGAACAGGGAGAAGCTCCAGAACACCTTCAATACATTGATGACATCATTGTGTGGGGCAACACAGCGGAAGAAGTTTTTGAGAAAGGAGAGAAAATAGTCCAAATCCTTCTGAAAGCTGGTTTTGTCATAAAACAAAGTAAGGTGAAGGGACCCGCACGAGAAATACAGTTCTTAGGAATCAAATGGCAAGATGGTCGTCATCAGATCCCAATGGATGTGATCAACAAAATATCAGCCATGTCTCCACCAACTCGCAAAAAGGAATCAAAAGCTTTCTTGGGCGTTGTGGGTTTTTGGAGAATGCATATTCCAAATTACAGTCTGATCGTAAGCCCTCTCTATCAAGTGATCCGGAAAAAGAATGATTTCAAATGGGGCCCTGAGCAACGACAAGCCTTTGAACAGGTTAAACGAGAAATAGTTCATGCAGTAGCTCTTGGGCCAGTCCAGGCAGGACAAGATGTAAAAAATGTGCTCTACACTGCAGCCGGGGAGAATAGCCCTACCTGGAGCCTCTGGCAGAAAGCACCAGGGGAGACCCAAGGTCGACCCCTAGGGTTTTGGAGTCAGGGATACAGAGGGTCCGAAGCCTGCTATACTCCAACTGAAAAAGAGATATTGGCAGCATATGAAGGGGTTCAAGCTGCTTCAGAAGTGGTTGGTACTGAAGCACAGTTGCTCCTGGCACCCCGACTGCCAGTGCTGGGCTGGATGTTCAAAGGAAAGGTCCCCTCTACACACCATGCAACTGATGCTACATGGAGTAAATGGGTTGCACTGATCACCCAGCGGGCTTGAATAGGAAACCCCGGTAGCCAAGGATCTTGGAAGTGATTATGGACTGGCCAGAAGGCAAAGATTTTGGATTATCACCAGAGGAGGAGGTGACATGCGCTGAAGAATCCCCACTCTATAACAAACTGTCAGAAGATGAAAAGCAGTATGCCCTGTTCACTGATGGGTCCTGTCGCCTTGTGGGAAAGCACTGGAGATGGAAGGCTGCTGTATGGAGTCCTACATGACAAGTAGCAGAAACTGCTGAAGGAGAAGGTGAATCAAGCCAGTTTGCAGAGGTGAAGGCCATGCAGCTGGCCTTAGACATCGCTGAACGGGAAAAGTGGCCAGTGCTCTATCTTTATACTGACTCCTGGATGGTGGCAAACACCCTGTGGGGCTGGTTACAGCAGTGGAAGCAAAGCAACTGGCAGCGTAGAGGTAAACCCATCTGGGCCGTCACATTGTGGCAAGATATTGCTGCCCGGGTAGAGAACCTGGTTGTAAAGGTACGTCATGTGGATGCTCACGTCCCCAGGAGTCGGGTCACTGAAGAACATCAGAACAACCAGAAGGTAGATCAGGCTGCCAAGACTGAAGTGGCTGAGGTGAATCTGGACTGGCAACATAAGGGTGAACTATTTCTAGCTCGGTGGGCCCATGACACCTCAGGCCATCAAGGGAGAGATGCAACATACAGGTGGGCTTGTGATTGAGGGGTGGACTTGACCATGGACGTTATTGCACAGGCCATCCATGAATGTGACACATGCGCTGCAATCAAGCAAGCGAAGCAGGTAAAGCCTCTGTGGTATGGGGGACAATGGCTGAAATATAAATATGGGGAGGCCTGGCAAATTGACTATATCACACTCCCACAAACCTGCCAAGGCAAGCGCCATGTGGTTACAATGGTAGAAACAACAACTGGCTGGCTGGAAACATATCCTGTCCCCCACGCCACTGCCCGCAACACTATCCTGGGTCTCGAAAAACAAGTCCTGTGGCAACATGGCACCCAGAGAGAATTGAGTCAGACAATGGGACTCATTTCCGAAATAACCTCATAGACAGCTGGGCCAAAGCGCACGGCATTGAGTGGGTGTATCACATCCCCTATCACGCACCAGCCTCTGGGAAAATTGAACGGTACAATGGACTGTCAAAAACTACACTGAGAGCAATGGGGGGTGGGACATTCAAGCACTGGGATACACATTTAGCAAAAGCCACGTGGTTAGTCAACACGAGGGGATCTGCCAATCAAGCTGTCCCTGCCCAGTCAGAAATCCTACATACTGTGGAAGGGGATAGAGTCCCTGCAGTGCACACAAAAAATATGCTGGGCAAAACAGCCTGGGTTCTTCCTGCCTCAGGCAAAGGCAAACCCATTCATGGGATTGCTTTTTCTCGAGGAGCTGGGTGCACGTGGTGGATGATGCGGGAGGATGGAGAAATCTGATGTGTGCCTCAAGGGGATTTGATTTTGGGTGAAAACAGTTGCACAATACAAACTGCTGTATAATATTGCGTGTCACCTCTGTGTTGTATCAATGATATCAGAGTACAAGCCTCCCAACCCATGGAAGATAAACTGTGAAACAAACAATGTGCAGCAGTGATGGAACGATGACTGACTCGGTATGCAGCAACCCAATGCCACACACACCATCTCTCCCACACTGAAAGACTGATACGACTGATGGAGCCCAGAGTCATGGACTGGGTGAACTCAATGGACATTTTACAGGGAAGGTCCATAAACTATGGGAATGATGTCTGTGTATTGTGTTAAAGGATGGGGAGGCTAGGGGTGGTGGTTGGTAAGGTTGTATTGGATGGTATGGGACCCGGGCATGGTGTAAATGGTATGGAATAAAGGGTGGAGAATGTGCTGGTTTTGGCTGAGAAGAGGTTAATTCTCCTCACCATGGGGGGTTGGCTACCTTTCCAGCTTCCCGAGCTCTGCCATGTGGTGGGGGGCTGGGAGGGGCAGGGCCATGGTGGGGACGGCTGACCCCGACTGGCCAATGGCAGGTTCATTCCATGCCATGTGACACCATGACCAGTATATTAAGGGGGGGCAGTTGCGTCTCGGGAGCGGCGTGGCGTCAGGTCAGTGGGCGGTGAGCAGCTGCGTTGCAGTAATTCCCCTCCCCCTCCCTTCCCCCCCTCCCCCGGGGTTTTGCGCCTCTCATTGTTCTCCTTTACATTGCATTTCTGTTGTTGTTTCTTTTAATTTTAATTATTAAACTGTTCTTATCCCAACCCATGAGTGTTACCCTTCTGATTCCCTCCCCCATCTACCGGTGGGGGAGTGAGCGAGTGACTGTGTGGGGCAGAGCTGCCGCTAAACCATGACAGTGGAGGCTGTGGGAAACAGTACAGAAAGCCTTGGATAATCACAGAATCACAGAATCACAGTGTCCTGGTTTCAGGTGGGATAGAGTTAAATTTCTTCATAGTAGCTAGTATGAGACTGTGTTTTGGATTTTTGCTGGAAACAGTGGTGATAATGTGGAGATGTTTTAGTTGTTGCTAAGTAGTGTTTACACTGGTCAAGGACTTTTTCAGCTTCCTGTGCTCTACTGGATGCACAAGAAACTGGGAGGGGACACAGCCAAGACAGCTGACCCAAACTGACCAACAGGATATTCCATACCATATGACGTCATGCTCAGTATATAAAGCGGGGGAAGAAGAAGGAAGGGGAGATGTTTTGGAGTAATGGCATTTGTCTTCCCAAGTAACCGTTACATGTGATGGAGCCCCGCTTTCCTGGAGATGGCTGAACACCTGCCTGCCCATGGGAAGTAGTGAATGAATTCCTTGTTTTGCTTTGCTTTGCTTCTGTGTGCAGCTTTTGCTTTACCTATTAAACTGCCTTTATCTCAGCCCATGAGTTTCCTCACTTTTACTCTTCCGATTCTCTCCCCCATCCCACCAGGGGGGAGTGAACGAGCGGCTGCGTGGTGTTTGGTTGCTAACTGGGGCTAAACCACGACACAGAGGTTGGAAGGGACCTAAGGGATCATCTAGTCCAACCTTTCTAGGAAAAGCATGGTCTAGACAAGATGGCCCAGCACCCTGACCAGGCAACTTTTGAAGATGTCCAACATGGCCAAGTCAACCACTTCCCTGGGGAGATTATTCCAATGGTTGACTGTCCTCACTGTGAAAAATTTTCCTCTTCTGTCTAATCGGAATCTCCCCAAGAGCAACTTGTGTCCATTCCCCCTTGTCCTCTCCATGTGACCCCTTGTGAAAAGGGAATCTCCATCTTCTTTGTAGCTACCCCTTAAGTACTGGTACATGGTGATGAGATCCCCTCTAAGCCTCCTTTTCTCGAGGCTGAACAAACCCAGTTCTGCCAGCCTATCCTCGTATGGCAGCTTCCCAGTCCTCTGATCATGTTGGTGGCCTTTCTCTGGACCCCTTCCAGCCTGTCCACATCCTTTTTGTATAGGGGGGACCAGAACTGTACACAGTACTCCAGGTGTGGCCTGAGAAGCACTGAGTAGAGCAGGATAAGGACTTCTTTATCTCCGCTTGTGATGCCCTTTCTGATGCAACACAGCATCCTGTTGGCCTTCCTGGCCACAGCAGCACACTGTTTGCTCATGCTGAGCTTCCTGTCCATCAGGACCCCCAGGTCCCTTTCCACAGAGCTGCTCTTCAGCCAGGTGGATCCCAGTCTGTGCTGCACTCCTGGATTATGTTTTCCCAGGTGCATGATCTTACACTTCTCCTTGTTGAACTTCATAAGGTTCTTGTTGGCCCACTCCTCCAGCCTATCCAGATCTCCCTGCAGAGCAGCTCTCCCTTCTGGAGTGTCTACTTCCCCACTCAGTTTGGTGTCATCCACAAACTTCATCAGGCTACACTTGATGCCATTATCCAGATCAGTTTTAAAGATATTGAATAACACTGGGACCAATACTGATCCCTGGGGGAGTCCGCTTGTGACAGGTTGCCACTTGGAAAAGGAGTTCTTTACCACCACCCTTTGGGTGCGGCCTGTCAGCCATTTCCCCACCCACTGCACAGACCACTTGTCTAGGCCATAACACATCAATTTCTCCAGGAGGAGACTGTGGGGGACCATATCAAAGGCCTTGGAGAAGTCCAGGTAGACAATGTCCACCGCTCATCCCACATCAACCAAGCAGGTTACTTTGTTGTAGAAGGCAATCAGGTTTCTCAAGCACGATTTGCTCTTGGTGAATCCATGCTGGCTTTTGCCAATCATGTGTTTCATTTGACTTGTGAAAGCCTCCAGGAGGATTTGTTCCATAACTTTCCCAGGGACTGAGGTAAGACTGATAGGCCTATGGTTTCCTGGATCCTCCTTTAAGTCCTTCTTGTAGATGGGGGTGACAGTCGTCTTCTTCCAGTCTTCTGGAATGTCCCCCAGTCTCCACCACTTCTCAAAGATTATGGACAGCAGTCTCACAGTCATGTCAGCCAGCTCTCTTAACACCCTTGGGTGAGTATTGTCAGGGCCAAGCTCCTGTAACAGTTCACATACCAACTTCTTCACTGATGGTGGGTCTGTGTTTGCATCAACCTGGACTTTTGATCCCAAGGGCTGGGGCCCAGCAGTGGTAAAGACAGAGGTGAAGATCATGTTGAGAACCTCTGCCTTTTTGGTGTTGTTGGTGACTAATTCACCTCTGCTATTTAACAGCAGGCCAATATTTTCCTTCTGTTTCTGCTTGTTCTTTATGTACCTGAAGGACACTATCTTGTAGTTTTTGACATGTCTGGCCAATTTCAATTACAGCTGAGCTTTTGCATTTCTGTATCTTCAAAACTGTCTTGTATAACATAGAACAGTTGTTTAAGTAAATGAGAAGGTATCGGTAAGGCTGTTAGTTTTTTGTTTCTGTTATTACATATATTGCAAGCAATGTCAAAGAACTTCATAGGGGGTTTTGCTTGGGTTTTTTTATTTGTCTGTTCAGTTCAAGTTCCCCCTGAATTAACATATCTTAGTCTTAAACATCTAAAGAATGAGAATTACTTACACTGGAAAGATTGATGCAATGCTAACTAGCATAACAAATTCTATGGTATCAAAATAACACAAAGAGGAATATGCTTTCAATAACATGAGTCTGCTTTTAAGTTGGGATATTGAAGAAATCTTTTACAAGTGTAATTAATTTGTAAATGCTTGATTTGTACAAGCTAGATCTCTCCAGTCATCAGACACAGACTATTGCTCTTGCACTCTTCGCTTTCATGACAAAATTTATACAGACAAAAATGATATTATCAACCTACACATCTACCCTCCAATCAGATTATGGCTGCCATGCCAAACAAAGACAAATGGAAAGCCATATTCTACATTTGTAGTAGAGGGAAAGGGCTTAAGTGAATTATTCTTTGACAAGATAACATATCCTTAACAGGATAACGCATGCTTTGCAACAAACAGCAACTTTGAGAGTGATACTGTGGATGGAAGGTTGGGGGAGATGGATGTTAATATCATCAGAGATCCCTGCTTGCAGATAAATGTTCCGGAAGACAGAATTAGATCAGGAAAGAACTTGACTTTGTCCATCATTTTTTAAATAAAAAGCAATAAGAAATTAAAACCAAAAGCCCTTAGACTTTAAAGCTAGAAAGCTCTGAACTTCATAAGACTGAGTGTTGACTCATGAATTTCCATGGCAATATTTTAATCCACATCTGTGGGGCAGTATCAAGTGTTAAAGGCCATCTGTCCTTTACCTCCTTTTATTTCAATAAATTATTCTGCACCTAGGAGAAAGAAAAGGAACACTTAGCTGAGTTTTCCAGATCAGAACATTTTTTCTCAAAGATGCGATCACATGTATAACAGGAAACTGTGGTATTCAAAATGTATAGAGAAAATGTATAAATACGGAAGAAATATTTAGAATAGGATTTAAATTCTAGAAACAGAGAAAGAGTAACAACAGAAAATCCCCCAATTTGCCAAACTTTCCCTAGGAGAATGCTTGAGAATATTGGAGAATGTAAAATTACTCTGGTGTGTTAGTGGAGTGCTGTTAAATCTTAATCTTCCCTAACCAAACAGGGAGCTAAGCTGAAGTGCAAAATCATAGGCATGCAAAAAACAAGGAAGTGGTTAGTGGTTACAGTAGTGTTGACCAGATGAAAAATTACTGATGCATGTCTAGAGCTTGCTGGTGTGGCATTGATGGCAACTGGATGGAGGATCACACACGTCTTAAGAGCATATGCAAACTTCACACAGAAACAAGCCCTGCTTCTCCCCCATGACAACCTCCCACCTGGACTCCCTTAATGTCATGGCCAGACCCCCCTCTAAGATCCATCGTGCTCAGGTAGCCTCTCTTCAATCACTGACATACCTCTGGCCATTAAAAAGCAGCTCAAAGAAAGGTATGTTCTTTAAGCATGGCTATTTAGCTTTGTCTTTTTCCATCAAGCATGAATTACACTCAAACCTATCCCCCAAAGCTTTTACCTGTAGAAGCAAACTGAAAAACAAGATCTGGCCATGGACCTCTCCAGACAGCAGTAATGATCCAAGGAACAAGAGGTTCTCAGACCTTCTCATTCCTCTGTATTTGTTAAATATTACACCTCAGTATCTCTTACTCAAGCAGTGGTTGCCATGTACCACAATGAACACCTGAGTAACTGAGAACTTCTTTTTTCCGATACAGACAGGATTTTATTCCCTGAGCATATCCCACCTTCTCCTATCAACAAAAGACAGTCTTGATGTATGGGCATATCAGGAACTGCTGATGACCTGAAATTTTTATTCTCCAGCAAAACACCAAAACACCATGAATGATACATACAGCATGTCAAATGTAAAGAGAATTCAAGAATGCCACCAAATTTTAAAGCAGTTGGAATAGATGTGTTTTACATAGAAAAGGGTGTACAGGGAGATGTGACGATACTTGTCCATCCTGATCTGAAATTTTTGGGTGAATGGGAACAGCATCAGGGAACACCTCAGAGAAGTGAGAAGTGCTTTATCCATGCTGGTGCATGTCCTGCCCTCACTGCCTTCCGTCTAGCAAGGCTGAGAGCCTGTGACATGCATGGAGTGCATCTCTGATGTTGGCCTTACACTGGTCCCTGTGCACATAGTACATGCCTCCCATGGAGCTCTTTTCATGACTGAGGGACAAGGTATCCCCAGGTGTCACCTCATACAGGGATGAAGGCCATTATTTTACATTAAGGAAACATTGGTGAATGGATCAAAGCTAAGAGTAAACCTTTGCTTTGCAGTGCTCTTTTTAATCCTGGGTCAGCCCATGACACACTATAGAATATGGTCCCAAAAACACCAGGAGTGGTAAAAATTGCAGGAAAAGTGACCAATGACAAGGAGCAGCATGAATGTATTAAGCTGGCATTTCTGCAAAAAATCCTGTACTGTGAAACTGTGGTCTCAGAATTTCTTTCTAGATGACCAGGTTTCCCCAAGAGTAGTGAGTGTGGTAAATTGTTCCCTGATTCAGAAGAGACAGGGGAGAGGAGAAGAAGACCTGCTGCCTGTTGCACAAATCAGAGTCTACTTTTTTTCCTTCCTGTGCATAACTTTGCACCAGCAGTTGCTCTAGTCCCTAATTCCCCAGCACTCATCCTTTGCCACCCTTCCCCACAGTGATCCTGTTACTCCCACACCCATTAACAAACATCGTTTTCCCCAACCTTTGGTCCTCCTTCTTCCCTCCTCCCTTTTCATCCACACATAGCCATTTCTTCTCTTGCCAAATCTTCAAAGTCTTCCCTTCTTCACCCCCTTCCCTCTCCACTAACATGGAGTACATGTCATTTATTTTCTTTGAGGAAACAATCTAAGCCCCTTCATAAGCTTATATTGTACTCAGGTTAGATTTTCCCCCAAAATTCCCCTTTTGACAGCATGACAGACCTTTTTTTTTTTTTTTTTTTTTTTTTTACTTTTTAAAGCCCTGTTTAATGTCAAATGCAAAATGACCCATAGCAAGTTTATGTTGGGTTCACCAGCTGGGCCACCAAACTAGAAGCCTTTCAGCTGCCTGGACAGTGAACGGGTAGGTGTAACCCACTTGGACTGTGACTGTCCTGCTTTTTTTTTGAAACCTCAACTTTTTTAGGAATATTAATTCTCATATACTTTCTCCAAAGTAGGGGCTCAGAAGGAGCATAACATTGAATATTGGGTGGGGAAAATGTTGTAAGTACGAGGCCAGTGTTAGACACCTCTGGGGCTTGAACCCTTAGATCTGCAATCAAAACACACTAGGGGAATTTATCAGCCTCAAGACAGCCCTTGTACTTGAGAAGGTGAGGGCAAGCTGCCTGAGGAGCCCTTCTTCAATATCAACAAATTCAAGAAAAGAAACTATCCCGGCACCAACCTGAAGCAGGCCACATACTAAGACCCTCTGGACAAGAATGTTGTGTTTAAAAAAAGAAATTTTAAAATAAAAAATGTTAACAAGACAGTTAGTTACAGCATAGATGGATCTCTGCTGTAATATGGCTGGTCTGTGTATTTTGCATGTCAATGTTATGTACTTGATCACAAAATTTACCTTTTGCTGCAAAATTGTTCACTTGGTGTATGACATCTTATTTCAAAGTAATCAGCTTTTGAACTGTAATTTCTAAAACAAGAGCTCAGTCAGGTATGAAAGACAGCCTTCTCTTTAAAAACTAATGATAAATCTTTGATATCAATATTGATCTCTTTTTGATTGCGGATAATTTTAGCAGAAGCATAAAACTTACTTGTTTATTCTACAGTTTCAAACTTCCTTCTGCTTTTTTCTGGACCCATAAGTCTCATTTGTCCCCTCCTTCTATGCTAAAGTCACCGAAAATGATACAAAGTACTTTTACACTCGCAGTCCAAAACTTTGTGGTGGACTTAAAGCCAGGAATATAAGACTAACATGTTAAAACGCAATGCAAAATTAAATAACACTCAGATTATAATTTGAGTCATATTCATCACTTTCACATGATGATGTAAGCTATCCTTACAACTTTATTTGAAGTTATCGTAAGGTCAATAATTTGCTGTATCTAGATGCAGCAGAAATCAAGAGGCAGTGATGGAGTTAGGTGCCTCTTTTTACCTAGTGTTTAAGTACAATTGTTGGGCATGTATGCTATATACCTAGAGAAACAGACACAGCTGCACATTTGCAAGCACCTTGCATGTATCCTTAAACCGAAAGACGGGTTAAATTTGGCTACTACTTTGTATGAAAATTTATGTAAAATATAAAGGAAAGCACAGAAATATTTAAGTTACACCCAAGCAACTCAAACCTGTAATGCTTGAACACATCATTATTCATGAGGTGGATTTGATAGCGGGATGAAGCAAACTTTTTCCTTTCCTTTCCTTTCCTTTCCTTTCCTTTCCTTTCCTTTCCTTTCCTTTCCTTTCCTTTCCTTTCCTTTCCTTTCCTTTCCTTTCCTTTCCTTTCCTTTCCTTTCCTTTCCTTTCCTTTCCTTTCCTTTCCTTTCCTTTCCTTTCCTTTCCTTTCCTTTCCTTTCCTTTCCTTTCCTTTCCTTGCCTTTCCTTGCCTTGCCTTGCCTTGCCTTGCCTTGCCTTGCCTTGCCTTGCCTTGCCTTGCCTTGCCTTGCCTTGCCTTGCCCTTGCCTTGCCTTGCCTTGCCCTTGCCTTGCCCTTGCCTTGCCCTTGCCTTGCCCTTGCCTTGCCCTTGCCTTGCCCTTGCCTTGCCTTTGCCTTGCCTTTGCCTTGCCTTTGCCTTGCCTTTGCCTTGCCTTTGCCTTCCTTTTTCTTTGCCTTGCCTTTTTCCTTTCCTCTCCTCTCCTCTCCTCTCATTTTGATTCAGAGTATGGGCACAGAATGAAAGACACCATTATTCTTCCAAAAAGTCAAACCCAGAATACATGAAAGCCTATATATTCACATCAAATGGCTTAGAATCTGTGCTTTTATATCCTAACTTGGAACAATGACACACACAATTTCTGTGCTCTTATGAATAAAGTTGGGCCATGCAGGCTATTTGGGTTTAAAACTGCTGGCTTATGTTGTTTTCGTCTTTACCCTTTTTTTTTTCTGTGCGTACATGAAGAATTCTCGCTTTTAAAAAATATTATTATTATTCAAGTGCATGCTGAATTTGAATCATGCTATTCTTACATAATTTCTCACTGGATTGTTGCAACCTATAAAGAAATCCAATTAAATTTGCCTTGCAGGCACGGAGCCTCACTCAGCACACCTTTATAAAGCTCGCTTGTTGTATTGTGTGGTATGTCTATGAATTGAAAAGCACAGAGGCCCTGTCCCATTCCTTGTCCTGTGTGACATGATGTAGAGAGAGAGAGTCCATCAGCAGTGTTTCAAAGAGCTGTATTATCAGAAAACATAAAGGCTTTCCCATCATTTCTGCTGCCATGATTTAGAATATGCATGTGCCACCGCATTTGCAGAACGGTTTTGAGCACTCTATGGCTCACTTATTACCCTTTGCATCTGTGATTTTCACCTTCCTTATACTAAGGACATATGATTGGATGTTTTATTCTATGCTAAAGATGACATACAGATTCTCTGTTGAAGATAAGGTTAGCAGAAGCACTTTTTAGAATGGTATTCCAGTTTCCCAGGCTGCACAAGTGTATACACACTTTTGCCACCTCAAGGGTGCAGACTGCAAAATTTGTGGAGTTAGATTACACAGCAGTGGGATAGCTGCACTATTTGTCTGTGTGCCTTGCCGCTGCTTTAAATATCATAGGATGATCCAAACAATCAGCAGGCTCACTCTGGCTGTCTCTGATAGGAAAGGTAATTCCTACCTCCATCCACAGACACAGCATGGAAACATCAAAGCCACCTTCATTCAATATCAGACTTTGCCAACAGTAGGTGTAAGCACTGTGTATCCTCTGTGTGAGGGATTCTCTAGGTTGTACAATAAAACTGTCTTGGTTTGCTCAATCTACTACTTCTTATTGCTGAGAAAGTTGTAGCAAACCATGTTCTGTAGGCTGTATAGGCTCTGGACACTTTCTATATAGGAGATCACTGGTTGTGGTAAGGAGCAGGAGTATTTATCTACCTGGTGGCATATATCTGGCTTACATAGGTAATGAAGTTAACTACAAATGCCTCCTTTCACCTCCTCAGAACTCCATATCCTGCAGTTGGGAATAAGCTATAAGATCCAAATTATGAACACTACGTGGAATGCAGAGATGATAAAGATCAACCACTATGTCTTCCTGTTAATGTGGAATTGATTTCTATGCTATATTTCCTGATGTTTCTCAAATCTAATTTAAATGTTCCCAAGTGTTCTTTTCTCTTGAGAAATTATTCCACGCTCTAATGTTATGATGACAGGCAAAGTGTAGCCAGTTCAAGTTCAACCGCCGAAATATACATGTATGCAACCTTAAGAAAAAAGCAGTATCCATCACATGTTTAAAATCACACATGTGCTCCAGTGCTATAAATAGTCTCACTGCATGGGATTTTCTTCTGATAGTCAACCTAAATTTTTCTTCTTTTAATTTCTTCTCATTACTGCTTTAGTTATACCCATGTAACTAAGCTAAATAATTAATTGACATTTTCATTCACTTCAATGGGAGCCATTCACACATATCAGAGGACAAATTTTAGCCCTTAATAAAGAAATGAACTATTGTCTCACTGACAATGCTAGCCTATACCTGCTTGCACAAGAGAATTGAAAACTGTTTGCGATGATTGTTCATCCTGAGAGTCATCTGTAAGGGTGGTATTCTATTGATTCTTTACAAACTCAGTCGAAAAGAACAGTTTAAAAGAAGTCAGGGCACTCACCCTAGAGTCATATTCACACATTTTTACATTGCTTTAACATAATGTAATTTTAATCTCATTTGTATCATGGTTAGTGTGGATGTGGCTTTTCATTTTCCAAAAACATGCTAACCAGACGTGCTCTTGACCATCTGTTACTTTATTTTCTAACACAGAAATCTATCCCTCCTACCTAAGTCAGGAGTGGGGTAGGAAAAACAGTCTGAAGCAAGTTTTTCACAGTAAATTGATCTTAAAACAATACTTGTTTGAATGATTTTTGGTATTGTCTCTATCAATTAATTAAATGTAATTTTAGCAAATTGTGATGACCAGTGCTAGCGGTTAGGGAGCTTGAGGGTTCAGTGACAAAGCTAGAAGAATAGATAAGACAGTACAGTGTTGAACAAAGTAATGCGAGTTGACTGGTAACAAGCAAAAGGAGAGAATGTTTGTCACTTATTAAATGGAAAATTTCAGGAAGTCATGTAACCAGAAATGATTTCAGACTCAAATAGACTATAGTCTGTTTTAGCCACTATTATGTCAGAAAAAAAGCAAATAGGAAAAATCTGGATTTAGTACATAACAACAGAAAGTGTCCTTGAAGATGGTATAGTCATTAAACTGGTCAAATGTCACAGAGAAAGCTGTGTTTATATTTAGCGTACATTTCCATGGGCAGAGGAAAACAATTCTTTGGAAGGAATATAACGAAGGACAAACATGACTCATAGCAGACTTTAATAATGTCTGAGATGGAGGGCTTGTCTTTTTTTTTTTTTTTAATTCTCAGAGGGTGAATTTAATGCAATCCTGGGCTGCTCTCTGACTCGCTGGGCAGTGTGTGGTGGGGAGGACGATCAGGGACAGTGGGGGAAGCACTGTGTCTCCACTGGCTGAGCATAGACCTTGCACACACTGCCGCTGACTCAGTTTCACCTTAGACCTGCTTTCAAAGATAAGTTCAAACCAGAAGAGATAACAATGAGCCTTATGCAGAGCTTTCCTGGGGCAGAATCTACGTAAGCCTGCAAAGGATATGGCTTGCCTCTGCTCTACCTGCCTCAATGGCTTTGGAACCTGCCCCTGCAGGCATCCCCTCTGAGCCCAGTGCCAGAGGACATCAGAACCTTTCTGTGGGGACACTGGGCCATGTAAGGGGTAGGAGTGATGAGCCAGACAGGGAGGAAGAGTAAAGGAAATGTCCTAGGTGACAGCACATGTGACACAGAAGCTGCTGCTCTATTTCTTTTACTTCAGATCTTTTTGCTAGGTAAAATGATACCAAGCTAAAGCAATACATGAATAAGTGTTGCACTTTAATCGTCCCACAGCATGGGAGAGTAGCTCCTGAATTTTGGGATTTAAATCTTCAGCTTTTCCCACTGTCTAACACCGTGACTGCACATGCTTTAGGACTTCATAAATTTTCCTTTTTAACTTTCCACGTCTGACTGGCAAACCATCTCTCGTAGCTTCGATAACCACCAGAGGTCAGCAAACCACATTCCAGGAACTACTGAAGTGGTATGCTAAATTAGTGGGTTTGGGCCCATGTGTTCTGCTTTGTTTATTCAAAGTGCTGTGACTGTCCCCAGTTTGGAGTTTGAGCAGGTGATGGCATTGCCAGTTGCAAAGAGCTAGCTCTGTGTCACTCAAATGTACTGCAATGGTAGAAACACTCTGCTTTAGCCTGCTTAGCACAGAGCCTCATGGGCCGTATAACTTGAAACAGGCTGAATGATATAAAAGTAGTGCAAACCAGGAATATTCAAAAATAGCAATGCCACCCCATTTTGCTGCACTTCCAGCTGCAAGGGGGTTTCCAAGCTCTCTAAACTGCCCTGCAACCTGGGCCACAGTGAGACAGTGTCCCAGTAGAGCTTGGATGCCCACGGTGCTGAGTAGGCTGGAAAGGAGTGGGAAAGACTAGGAATTTCTTCCACTTCCCCCATTCCCAGAATGAAAATCTTAGAAGAAAGAATTACATGGGGTTAGATGCCAAAACTGTCTCATTGCTGTTTTCTGGCTCAGATCTTGCTTGATTTTTTCTATGCCAATTGGCCCTGTGGGAAGTTCTGATCAAGGGTGCATCCATGTCCAGGGTATATAAATATTCCTTTCCATTGCTAGAAACTGGGCTGGGTGTCAGCTGTAAGTATAGCTTAAAAAACATACATGAGTGAATTGAACAGAATAAACATCTAGCTAAATGGATGCCTTTTTTACTCTGTAGAAAGATTTAGACATAATATGTAGCAGTTGGAATCCAGACAGTTAAAAGATACAGGAGGCTGCAAAAGAAGAAAGGGGGATGTGGCAGCAGGGCTGGGACGATTTCTCTGAAATGTATTCTGCATACTCTAAAAGAAAAATGTGTGTAATTTGGACCCCAAATGCAAGCCAAAGCGACAGCATCTAATAGGGGAAACATGATTTAGAGGTCAGTTTATAAACTAAATGAATTTACTGAGTTCCATAAATGAATCTCATGGCAAGATCCAGACTTTTTTTTTTAAAAGGTGGATGAAAAATATAATATGTTAAGGAGGGAAATTGAGATGGTTTTTAAGCTGATGTCCTTAGAAATATATGTATATAGTCTTTTTTATAGCTGTTGGCATATAAAATAAGTCATTATTCTAAACAGAAAAATATTGATGATGTCATAGGAGCCATTGCTGGACACATCAAGCTGATCTGATGAACTGGGAAATCAATAGATATTTTCCAAACGAGATGGCATTTCTTTTAATTGGTTGTATGAACACGATATACTGCAGAGTGCAAACATTTATGGTTAATTTTCATTTGGCTTGGTTTTCTCCATGTGTTTTTCTATTATTTCTTCATGTAGAATTTTTTTTTTTTTGCTTTGTTTTAAGGTTTGTTTCTTCTATTGTCTTGCATATAAATTCCTTATCAGAACAGATGAAATAGCATCTATGCATTGTAGACAATCAAATAGCGTAGCTTTGGGAGCTATTGGAATATCTACCAAGATTAGAAAGTATTGAAGATTTCACCTGATAATCGACACACTCCTTTAGACTGCTTGAAATTTGTTGAGTCAAGTAAGTCTTTTAATTTCACCCCTATCACAGCTAAGTAAGGAGTCCCTTATGTCCCATAGCAAGTGGACATCAGAATTTGGAACAGAAATATCCTGTCTGCTTTTGCTTTAAATTAACCACCAGGCTGTACAAATAGCACACATGATAGACTAATGCGCTAATATACAATTCAGGTGTTATCAAGTAATATTGTACGCCCTCTGCAGCTCCCCAGACTCAGAATTTTCAAGCGCATTTTCCTATAATTAATGAAACCCCTATTAAAAAAAAAAAAGCTGATCAGAAAAGGATGCTGGACAGGGACCTCATTTGTACCTAGTATCTTAGCTTTCTGGTTTTACGTGTCAATATGTAAGTAAAAGATTCTGACAACTATTTGTTCATTCTTCAGGTACCTAATATTTTTTTGTGATCTTGGTCTTTCATCGACTTCACCTTTCTCCTCCTGAAGGGGGAATGTACAGAGCTGGTATCAATCTGTAATGGTAAGGGACATACAAGTATGTTGTATATTGCCCTTTTAAATTTTTTTTTCTGAAATTTTTAAATAAAATTTTGCATGGAATTTGTATTGGTTAAAGACGTTGGCTTATGGAAGGTCTTCAGTTTATTCCCATAACTGTAATGGTAGAGCAATTTTGCTGCACCAGCTGAAGTGCTGTTATGTATGCAGGTACTGCAGACTTCATACCTTCACTTGTGTTTGCTGAACCTATTGGTGAGCAATATTGCTAGGGTAAATGGCAGCTACAGTTATTTTGGGGTGTTTTTCTCATAAAGGTCTCTACTTCTGTCAAATGTGAGCCTGGTGAGTTCGCTGGGCTTATTTTGCTCTGGTACTAAACACCGATTTTATATTTACATGCCTTAAATCTCATACATTTGGCCCCAAACTTTCCTACCTACCCTCTTGCTGATTTGATTCTTCTGACAGAATTTCATTCACAATTTGATTACTGCTTATTTTCTCGTTATTGAGAAATATTTCTGGATTAAAGAAACTCAGGGATTTCCCTGACATCTATCCCCCACTTGATACAAGAGAATGCAGTAATGTGAGGTCCTGTTATTTAGTTCCACTGCAACAGTGGCAGACACGTTGAGGACTTTGATTTGTGTATTGCCATGAATTATGCACTTCATTTTATTGCACGAAAGCCACAAAAAGTATACATATCTTAAAACAGGTGAAATCTCCACAGAAGTCAATGGCAGAAGATCCACTGAGAAATTTAGCACTTTGGTTATTTTAATATCCAAATTTTGTTTTTGGTGGATGGGGAAGATAATGACTGCAAGGGAACTCCCTCTTCTTCCATCTTTCCAGAAACTTTTCTTAGTATAATTTTTAGTCTTTCTTGTTTTTCCCAGGTTCCAGTGCCTCACTTTTTATCCACAGTATAGCGTTTACGGTAGTTTCTTTAGCAGTGATCTGTGTCCAGCCAATTGTACTTTCTATTCATTATTTTTCCTGATCAGTTTCTTGTAATCCCAAACATCCATTATTTACTCATAACACACCTGGAGTTGCTTCTAGTAGTACATTAATTCTTTTAATATGTAAATAATATATCTAAGCACATAGAATGCCCTTGACTGAAGTATCTAAGTGCTGAGTATCTGCCACTTAATAGGAATAGTGATGGGAAGTCAATTTTTCAGCTTCTGTGGAGGTGAGTCCAAAAGCAAGACGCACATTTTCATCTTCTAAGTCGGGAAATTTAGGAGAGCCATAGTGTAACTTTCATGGACCCCAGACTTTTTCCACTTCTGTCTGGAAAAATAATATCTTCTTGCTGCTGTAAGGACATTAAAAAGTCAATGGTTACAGCCACAGGCCAAATGATTAAAACTGCACTCTAACTTTGCACCTCTAAAATTATGCAAATGCACATTCATGTTCACAAAACCTGGCCATCTTAATTTATAGTGCAAATAATTTCTGAGCTAACTGCTAGCATTTCATGTGCAAACACCTTGGAGAGCAGATGTGATCCTTGCACTTACACAATTCATAGAAATAATTTTCCTGGCTATAACTTGA